>NC_139914.1:4260000-4860000 GCF_905171665.1 Trachurus trachurus
AGTTGCACTTACGAACTTTTCCCAGAGCTTTCAACCATAGAAAACAATTCAATATGACTGTCTGATCTGAGTCTAAGGCCTGTTACCAAAGCTCCTATGAATCAGACTGGGTTCCCAAGACCTGCTTTGTAAAGGAGACATATTTTGCTCCTTTTCCACAAATGAAAATAGTTTCCAGGTGTCTGTGTCATGCTTCAGTTACAGTAAAACACCCCAAGGATCAAACATCACAGCTCTCTTTCTCAGTGCCTGTCCCTTTAAATGCAAATGAGCCACTGCTCACCAGGCCACGCCCCCTCTACAGGTACCTGTACTCACAGGTAAGGGGTGGGGTTATGCAAATTTGAAAACCAATGACATCATTGGATGGCAACTGAGGCAACGGCTCGTAAAACACCAGAGTTCAACCTCAGGAGGCTGAAAATTACAGATTTTTTAGTCAATTCTCACATTTTGGAGGCCAGAAGACAATAGGAGCACCTAAATATATGTTAAAGAGCCTTCAAAAAGTCATATTTCCACACAGTGAAAAAGAGCAAAGCAAAAGACTGACTCTGAATAATAATATTCTAAGGTTAACACAAACATCTGTGTGTTTCTAATTTCAATAAATGACCTTGCGACGGCCTCTCTCTCACCACAGCACCTCCTCTCTCTATCTGCTCTCAGCCTCTTCCCTCCTCCTTTGTTCCAGCTCTCACTCACACACACTTAAGCCGACTTTTAATCTTCGCATGTCGGCGTTAACCTTTCGCTCGATGACAGCTCCGCATGACACCGCCGCCATATCTGTCCCACTCACTATATGTTTGTGTGTGTGTGTGTGTGTGTGTGTGTGTGTGTGAGGCCACACTGGGCAGACTCTTTAAAAAGTGAGTTTTCTCAACAAGTCCATCAAGCTGGTGTTTGTAGGTGTGTGTTTGTGTTGGTCATGGACTTTGAGTTTATACTGGAGGTGGCAGAGAGGAGAATAAAAGCAGCTTTGGGCCAAGTTGAACCAGGTAAGAGGCTTTTTACACAGGAAACATCTGTCCTGATGCAGACATCACGTCTTTAAGGCAGACGTGATGTAGATACAGTACAAAGTTGTTTATTGACTTATTTGGGTCAATGACGTGATGCAAGTTGTATGTTTTCCATACAAATCTGACTATATACAGGAAAATAAATCTGGACTCAAATGTGGAATACGTGGAATTCACTTTTACAATGCAACACAATGTTTCTTAACAAATTTGACATCATTTCTCACATTATTTAGAAGAAAGTGGTGTTTTTTGGATTAGTCCTGCCCAGTATTACCAAATTAATTCAAATGTGAATATAGAAATACAGCAAAAAAAGAAAAATCTATTTTAGTTTAGTTATAATATTCAATATTTATCATTGTTTCAGTCAGACTTTTGTTAAAAATGGTTCAAATGACCAACATGAACATTTTAACACATCTGATTTAAGTTTTAAAGACAATCTTCAAAGATACTTCTGAATTGCACATCTTGCCAACCCTTATTTGTCACTGACACTGACCCATTTATACTTTTATTTATGCGCACATTTCTACTTTTGCAACTTTTTAAAAGTTTGCTTCATAAATAATTGGACAGTTCCCACGAATATTTAAATTTTTGCAGACGTTAAGTTATTCTATCATCAAATAACAAGTACAGAGAAGATGTTTCTACTGTTTGTTGATGCTCGGTGGGACAGAGACACCACACACAGTTGATAGGTCAGGCGTCACGCTGTAGAGTCTGTCTGCAGGACTCTGTATTACAGAGCTGTGTCTGCATGTGAGTGGCAGACAGATGAGGTCATGCAACTAAAGCTGCTTTCTTTCTTTCTTTCTTTCTTTCTTTCTTTCTTTCTTTCTTTCTTTCTTTCTTTCTTGAATCAACCAAACTACGACTTCTTTTAACTATGACACACATAAAAATCCATCCCACATGGATCACAATCGGTGTTGAGTCACTGGGCGAGCGATCAGAAAACAACAACAGAGTGACAGAGCCAGAGTTAACCATGTAAATGTAAATAGGCAACAGACATGGTGAATTGAAGGCAGCTGGGACGGAGGTGGAGCGGAGGACGGACTGACTGCACCTCCCTCCTCTGAAACACCTGCTGACTTTTATTTTAAAAAATAAATAAACAGCAGCATTAAAAGAGAGTGAGTGAGAGAGAGAGAATATCTCTCATCTGTTTCATCATCACACCATTAAACCAGATCCTCTTCTCTGTTATTCTGCAGCGATTGACATTAAACGGCTTCACCTCAGATAAAGACGCTCTTTATATTGTGTTTTAACAGTTTAAAGCAGAAGTAAGCGATATTTTTGTGTTAATATAAGTCTTAAATAGTTATATCTTCCGACAGCAATCACTTACATAAAGAGTTTGGACCGAAACACGGGTCTCTCAGTCACTCTGCTCTGCTCTGAGCCGAGGAGAAAACTTTTCTCGTATCCTACAAGTTTTATCCAATGAGGAGAGAGAACGGCATGAAGGGCTGTGTGTGCAGCCAAGGGATGCGCGTGAATGTGGTGACATAGGGACGAGGACCAATAGATCCATGACGAGGGCGGGGGCTGCTAACTCCATCGGCTGACAAGACGTTATGGTGCGTTCAAGGCAACTCGTAACTCGTGTTTTTCCGACCTGTGAAGTCGTACCAGTTCGATCTGGTACGAGTTCACGGGTCGGAAGTTACGAGTGGCCGTTACAGTGACTTTCACAGGTAAAACAGGTCGGAAAAACACGAGTTACGGGTTGCCTGGAACGCTACAAAGTCGTAAGTCGTGACATGAAGCTGTAATTTACGGTTTCAAAAGCCTGCCTGGAACGCAGCATTACCCAAAACGACCGGATCGCTTACTTCTGCTTTAACTCAATTAGCCTGGATACTGAGGAGGATTTTAGGGTTAAACTTTATCATCATGAAGATTTACATCCAATAATCCACCACCTGGTCACTCCTCCTCCTCCTCCTCCTCCCTACAGAGAGGTGTGGAGCGATAACAAGTCTTTTCATAGCACAATAGCTGAATTTAGCCAGTTTATTACTCAGACTGAGCCTGGAGCCGCCGCCGTCGTCGCTGCTGCTGATGAAGAAGAGGAAGAAGAAGCAGCTTAAAGCTCTCGCCCCAGCGTGTGCACATAATGTGGGCGGCACTGAAAACGCTCTCCTTTGTTTGAGCCTTGAATGCTTGACAAAGTTTTATCTGCCGTCACTTTATCTACCTACGCTCCGTGTTCCCGTTATTTCAGAAAAACTAATTTTAATGTTTTATTCAGTCAGTCGCTCGTACAGGAGCGTTTGAAAGTGATGAATCTGTCAGAGATCTGATCTGTTTCTCTGAAAGTAGAAGTTGATACTGTCGCTTGGTGAGAAAAGACATTTAAACTTAGCGTGTGAGAGCGAGATTCATTACGTAATCAGTATAGACAGACAGATGCATTACAATCTCTGACATGTGCACACACTTAACCATGCACAGCGCTGCTCTGACCTACAGGACTGAACAGGAAGAGAGGCTGCTGCGTGAAGAGAGAGTTTGAGCTATTACTTCCTGAGAGGTCGAGGTGATCTGAGATGAGCCGATGACCCTCTGCATTTAGAAACACACACACACACAAACACACACACTCTCTCTGAGCTGTAACTCAGTCCAGGTGAAAGCTGCAGTCTCTCAGACGACAGCGATGGGAGGAAGTGGAGGAGATGAAGTGGGTTACACGGCAGTCTGACTGACTGACTAACTGATTGATTAATTGATTGATTGATTGACTGACTGTAAGCATTAGCAAGGCTTTAATTCAGACCTGGAGAATTCCTCAACCCCCTCTTCCTATCTTCCTGTATTGGGTCTACTCTGTGCTAATGAACCACGGCTTTACCAGGCAGTCTTTTTCTTTTTTCTTTTGTTACGATAAGTTACGATAATATACGTATGTAGGTAAGTGTGTGTAGATGAGAGGCAGGTGGAGTGGTATTATGATACAGATAAGAAGAAGAAGAAAGAAAAGAATACATAATAATAGTTTGCATTACAGTAATCTGCAATAAGATATGATATGTATTCACATATTGTGCAATAACGTAAGCTAATGTAATGTAAGATAAGGTAATACAGGGGAATACAAGACATTATAATATGATGTGCAACATGTATGTATACCTATGTTTACCAGGCTGTCTTACTGTAATGAATGACATCATGTTGGAGCTGACTGGATGTTTTCAGAGTTCGGTCCAGAGTGTGCAGTGTGTGTCTAACTCTGGGGAGAAAGCATGACTAACAGGAACTGACTTTCACTCTTATTACTTCACACTTCAAGCACGGACAACATCAGTAGAGCCAGAACAGCTCTTCCTGGGTAGATCCCCTTCAAATGTCCCTGCGGCGAACAACAGGCAGCTTTTATACAGTAAAAGAGAGAGATCAATAGTAATATGTGAGGTGTTGAGTCTGTGGAGCTCTATTACCCATAAGTCCTGCTTCACACACACACAGACCGGTCTGGGGTTGATTATAACAACAGCGTCTCTCATTGTGGGACAGATATCATGTATTATAGGATTATCTCTGAGAGGAGAGGAGAGGATGCAGGAAGAGGAGAGGAGAGGAGAGGAGAGGATGCAGGAGAGGAGAGGAGAGGAGAGGATGCAGGAAGAAGGGAGAGGAGAGGAGAGGAGAGGATGCAGGAAGAGGGGAGAGGAGAGGATGCAGGAAGAGGGGAGAGGAGAGGAGAGGAGAGGAGAGGAGAGGAGAGGAGAGGAGAGGAGAGGAGAGGAGAGGAGAGGAGAGGAGAGGAGAGGAGAGAGGAGAGGAGAGGAGAGGAGAGGAGAGGATGCAGGAAGAGGAGAGGATGCAGGAAGAGGGGAGTGGAGAGGAGAGGAGAGGAGAGGAGAGGAGATGAGAGGAGAGGAGAGGAGAGGAGAGGAGAGGAGAGGAGAGGAGAGGAGAGGAGAGGAGAGGAGAGGAGAGGAGAGGAGAGGAGTGGATGCAGGAAGAGGAGAGGAGAGAGGATGCAGGGAGAGGAGAGAGAATGCAGGGAGAGGAGAGGAGAGGAGAGGAGAGGAGAGGAGAGGAGAGGAGAGGAGAGGAGAGGAGAGGAGAGGAGAGGAGAGGAGAGGAGAGGAGAGGATGCAGGAAGAGGAGAGGAGAGATGATGCAGAAAGAGGAGAGGAGAGATGATGCAGAAAGAGGAGAGGAGAGAGGAGGAGAGGAGGATGCCGGAAGAGGAGAGGAGAGGAGGGGAGAGGGGGATGAGAGAGGAGAGGAGAGGATGCAGGAAGAGGAGAGGATTATCTCTGTTTGCAGTGTCTGACTGGGCATCTCCACTAAACCCATTGTTAACAGTGAATAAACCCTGCGGTGCGTTCAAAGGGCGACAGTGTGTCCACGTCCAGGGGGGAAATGAGATTACGGTGCGTTCAGGGGAAACGCGTTTTATTGAGTAAAACAAGCCACCGGTTGCATTTCATCACAGCTGTTAGTCGACCAACAACGCTACGACGACCTCGGTACAGATACAGTGGACGGCACGACACGACTCTCTGCACATCTGTAATGCTGCACATCATTTTGTATGGTTGCTAGGTTACATGATGTGGCTCATCTCCGTGTCAGCCCAACCTGGTTTCCCCCCTCCCACCCCCCAATGTATCAGAGAGCGATGTATGTGTGTGTGTGTGTGTGTGTGTGTGTGTGTGTGTGTGTGTGTGTGTGTGTGTGTGTGTGTGTGTGTGTGTGTGTGTGTGTGTGTGTGTGTGTGTGTGTGTGTGTGTGTGTGTGTGTGTGTTCCTGTGAAACCTCTGTGAGCAGATGCAAAGTTTTCCACTGGTGTTTGAGCTGCGAGCAAGAAGCTGAAAGATTTGGGATGAGAGAGGAGAAGGTATATGAGAGAGAGGATGAGGAGGAGAAGGAGGGGAGGGGAGGGGGGGGTGAAGACGCTAGAGACAGCAGACAGAGCTGGAAGAAAAAGAGAAGGGAGGGGAGGGGGGGTGTGAATGAATAATTTAGTCTCTCCATTCCCTCCCTACGTCTCCCTGCTGAGTTAGGGATGTTACAAAGATAGAGGAGAGGAGGAGGAGGAGAGAGGATGCAGGGAGAGGAGAGGAAAGGAGAAAGGAGGAGAGGAGAGAAGAGGAGAGGATGCAGGGAGAGGAGAGGAAAGGAGAGAATTGGAGGAGGAGGAAGAGGAGAGGATGCAGGGAAAGGAGAGGAAAGGAGAGAAGAGGAGGTGGAGGAAGAGGAGAGGAAAGGAGAGAAAAGGAGGTGGGGGAAGAGGAGAGGAAAGGAGAAAGGAGGAGAGGATGCAGGAAGAGGTGAGGAGAGGAGAGGAGAGGAGAGGAGAGGAAAGGAGAGGAGAGGAGAGGAGAGGAGAGGAGAGGAGAGGAGAGGATGATGCAGGAAGAAGAGAGAGGAGGAAAGGAGAAAGGAGGAGAAAATGCAGGGAGAGGAGAGGAAAGGAGAGAATTGGAGGAGGAGGAAGAGGAGAGGCTGCAGGGAAAGGAGAGGAAAGGAGAAAGGAGGGGAGGAGAGGAGAGAAAAGGAGGTGGAGGAAGAGGAGAGGAAAGGAGAAAGGAGGAGAGGATGCAGGAAGAGGTGAGGTGAGGAGAAGAGAGGAGGATGCAGGAAGAAGAGAGAGGAGGAGGAGGAAAGGAGAAAGGAGGAGAGAATGCAGGAAGATGAGAGGAGAGGAGAGGATGATGCAGGAAGAAGAGAGAGGAGGAGGAGGAGGAGGAGAGGATGAAACAAGAGCATGTGATGTTGTGGTCACTGCCCTGAGGTCAAACACCATGTCTGCTGTTCTCTTTGCATTCAGAATGAAGTGGTCAGTCAGCAACACAGCTTGGAGGAGGAGGAGGAGGAGGAGGAGGAGGAGGAAGATGTGACAGAATGAGTGATGCTCATCCCATCATCTGTCCTCCCTCCCTCCCTCCCTCCATCCCTCCTTCCCTTCATCCGTCTGTCTATCTACTTGTTTTATCCACTGAAGTTAAAGCCATCAGTCTATAAGTTTATAGAGTATGCGTATGTGTGTGTGTGTGTGTGTGTGTGTGTGTGTGGGGGGAGGGGATGACGTAGCAGGAGGATGAAGTCAGAGATGCAGTACGACCAATGTAACTGATCCCAGGTGTGTGTGTGTCTGTGTGTGTACCTGTGTGTGCCTGTGTGAGTGAGTGTGTTATCCTCTCAGCATTCAGCAGGTGTCTCTCACTCCCTCTCGGAGACCCACCTGCGTCACTAATCACTCGTTACCTTGGCAACAGTGGATTTCCCCGTGTCTGTGCTTGTCTCTCTCTGTGTGTGTGTGTGTGTTAGTGTGTGCGTGTGTGTGTGGGCGGGTGTCTGAGTGTGAATTATGACTCATCCCTGCTCAGTTCACAGTGGCTATCCTCACACTCCTGTCTGGGGAACACCCACCCACATCTGTCTCTCTCTCTCTCTCTCTCTCTCTCTCTCTCTCTCTCTCTCTCTCTCTCTCTCTCTCTCTCTCTCTCTCTCTCTCTCTCTCTCTCTCTCTCTCTCTCTTCTATCGCTCCACTTCTCCTCCTCTGTCTGTTTTTTTATTCCTCACATATTAATAATCAAAACGTAAATATATATATATACATTCACCTGTTGCTTTGGAGCTGCCACAGTGAGAGCGCCACCTACTGAAACTCTGCTGAACTGATCAATCATATCGTCTTTAGACCCAGACTCATACACATCCTGTTATATCAATAACACAGGTGGATTTTGAAGGGGTAAACTGTCCATGACATGGCTAAACTAATTATTATTCTTTTTAAAGTTATGATTAAACACCACACACAATCCTAAACAACTGTATTCTATATTTTCACTTTCTCAGATTTAAATCGAGTTCAAATATACATAATACATGATAATCATGTGGCTTGATATTTACCTGATTCCTCAGCTAAAATGAAAAGATTTTTGATATAAAACAAAGTTTGGACTGAACAGAATAACACAAGTCACCTCCCTCATTTCAAATAGTTACACATAATCTTATAATAATAATAATAATAATAATAATTATTATTATTATTATTATTATTATTATTATTATTATTATTATTATTATTATTATTATTATATTAATGAATTACATTACATAAACCAAAGTGAGCAAGTGACATTTGGGTCCAGCTAAACCGAGAGACCACAACACGAGCCCTTCCCTTTAAATCATCAGGACACGGCTCCACTAACAACTTCAAGGGATACTTCTTACCACTACTTAAATTGGTGAATTATCGATTTTGGGTGAAGTATCCCTTTAACAGTTAACTACTGGATATTAATAAGAGCTTCTACATGAGCTTCTCTGTAAATGCACAGAAAACCAAACAGTCATCTTGGTCCAACCCACGTCCAACATGTTCAGTTGTGCTCTAATAAGGAGCTGGAGCTGTTTTGAAGGTTTTGGTGCCAGGACAGAAACAATGGCTGCTTTCTTGTCGACACGGTGTAGGCAGCGTTTCTCTGTGTGAGAGAACAAAAGCATCAAACTATCAGAGACGCTCCTGCTATCTGCATCTCAATGACACTTTTCTGGTTCATTGAGTTTATTTATTCATGTTAATCAAACTGCTTAAAGAGCAACTTTATAAGCAGAAGGCGACACTCAACAACCAACCACTACCTGAAACAACAACAAGTTTAACTCTCCTCTATGTCTATACTGTCTCCTTTTCTATTCTACTAGAAAGATAAAGAGAGAGACATATACTCAAAATATAAATATGCATATGTAAAAATAAGAAAAAGAGAATATTTATGTATGTAACATTACAGTAAAAAGAAAACAGAATCAAATAATAATACATAACCAACATAAATTAAATTAAATTAAATTAAAAGGAAATATGATAAATTAATTCGATATGTCATGACAAATGTGGCTTTTTTGTGTGATTGTATATGAGTCTTTCCATCGCTAAGCAAGAGGAAAGTTCATTAATCCACATATTCAAAGAAGGACAACGTAGAAATGTTAGTCATTGGTTGTTTTATAGTTTTCACTGAGGATGGTGTGTTCACTGACCACAGTGGCCTCTTTAAGATGAATATAAATGTCAAATAATCTATAAAATCAAATCTAAATGCATTGGTTTGATGGTGAATCAAAGGTGGTTTGAAGGAAAAGTTAAAAAGTAAGACATTGAGGATAAAAGAGGATGAAAATTGAGTGTTGTTCTGTTTTATTGCCTGTAGAGGGCGCCACTGCCTCTGTACAGACCCAGAGGAAAATTGTTTGGATGCGGACATGCAGAAAAAGCTGTGTATGTGTGTGTATGTGTGTGTGTGTTCTCTGCTGGTTACTTAATGAGAGCGTGTCCTCTCTCATTCATGCACTGTGTTGCATATTTCTGCTTATGCGTGTGTGTGTGTGTGTGTGTGTGTGTGTTGTCCTACAAAGCGTGGACCATGAATGGATTTGGGTCGGGCATATTCTAGTTATTGACTTTCTTCTAAAGGGGATGGATGGTGGAATAAGTAGATGGAAGAAGGCCGGGGTGCAGAGAATGTTCCTTTTGAAGCTGCAGCGCTGTGTCCCGCCTCCCTGGGATGTTATAAAAAGCTGCAGAAGAAATGAATTTTAATGTAAATGTAGCTTTGATTTATTCATAACTCCTTCACTTGGACTGACCTGGATACAACACCATACACACACCATTTTCTCCTTCTCTCTCACACACACACAAGTACAAGTACACATTTTTATTTTTGTTCTCCCCCCTCCCTCTTTCTCTCTCTCCCTCCCTCTCTATCTGGGATTGAGACAAGCAAGAAAGGCATATTTAAATAGCGGCCTGTCAGCAACATCCAGGGCAGAAGAAGGAAAAAAAATACAAAACCCCAAAAGATCCAAGAAGATTCTGGGACTACCTGCTGAGATGACACAAAACACGGAGACACAGAGCGACAAACTGCTGCTGCTGCGTCTGGATCAACGTTTGAACTCAAAACATGAGTCGGAAGAAGAAGGGAAAATGTAGCACTGTGGAAAAAAAGAAGTATATATATATTTATATATATAAATAATATCACTGACATACTTACAGCTCTCAAACACAAAGATTTAACAAGCGTGTGTCTGCATTTAAGGTTTTGTGCTTTCTGCTATTGATCCCACACTTTGCTGCACTGTGATGTTAGACGCGCCGCTCTGGTGCCACCTAGTGGGCATAAGGAAAGACATGCAGCAGATATATTTGAGAGTGTGTGAGAAAGAGACACACACACACATACAGAGCCAGACTGAGGCGGTTCGCTGTCCATGGTGCTGAAATACTTTGGCTCAGAACAGTACTGTACATGCATCTCATATCTATTTCCCCAGTGATCCATGACAGTAATGTGCACAGAGCTGTCACAGGATGAGGAAATAATCTATAAGTGGGGATCAAAAGGCGTCGTGGCCTTCGGGGTAAATGATTGCAATCAGCATATCGAATGATAATCAATCTATTGATAGTTGGACGTCTAAGCTGATATCTCAGACTGACACTAATGGAAACGGTTCATCCCTCAGGAGCATCATAAATGTGACAAGGGAGAGTCACACTGAGATTTATTAAAGAGGATGTCATGCTTTTTTTTCACAAGAGTGAATCATTTCACTCTGAATCAAAGTATTGACTGTGTGTTTTTTGTTTTGCTTTGCTTTTTTCCTTCTACTTGTCAATACCACTGCCGTCAGGGAGTAATATTATCTGAGCTGATGAATTCACACGTCCAAACCCTCCCCTCCATTATTCATTATAGGCTACATTTTCTTTGATATGAATCTCCTGATAAAAAAAAAAAAAAAAAAAAAAAAAAAAATCTTCTTTGTGTCCAGCTCTTTATTCTGGACCAGTTCATGCTGGATTATGAGATTGAAGATGGGACATGTAACCTTTCTAAAAAAAAATATATCACTTTCACTTGGTCTGATGCAACCACGACGTGAAGAAGCCACCTGACACACCTGATATTACACACCTCTCCTCCCACATGCTGTTACATCATCAGGGGGAAATATGAGTGTACTGTACTGGGTCCTGTCCTGTAGTATAAGCTTACAGCCGAAAACACGAGCACATGTGAGGCGGACGAGGTTGGACATGTGAGGCGGGCGAGCCTCCGGTTTATCGGCCTGTCAATCGAGCCGAACCTCCTGCATTTTTTAAAAACCACTGCTCATCAGACAGACAGGCTGCGTGTGTGTGTGGGATGAGATAATGAGTGGAGTGGTCTTCAGTGTCTGCATGAGCCTCCTGTTAAAAAAAACACACACAAACTGTAGCTATGATGACAGTACTGATCTCTCACAGTTTAACTATTAGTTTTGTGTTTTATTTTCCCACTTAGCTGGTTATCTGTAACTTTTATGAAGATCTGAAGCATTCAGAATTAGATTCATCCTCTTAATTAGCCTGTAGATACCCACTGAGTCTTTGCTGTTACAGAATAAAAGTAGAGGTTGATCAAAATAAAAAAAATTAAAATAAAACATGAATTGCTGGCAGAAGTGTCACATGCATATTAAAGCCTACAAATAAACCTATTATAGTGATGATAAATGGTACATAAGGAGCTGTAACCACACCCAGACACCCCGCACACACCCCGACCATAATGAGGATGACAAGTTTTTTTTTTTTTTTTCTGAAGCGCGCGTGTGTGTACGTGTGACTGGTGTGTGTGTCTGTGTCGGCGCGTGGCTCCATCAGCGGTGTTGATCCAGAGAGCAGCGCTCGCGCTCTGGAGCGTCAATTCACCGAGAACGACGAATCACAGCGACATCCGGTCCTGACTTTCAAAATAATAGAATCCTCTCATGACTGGAGCCTAATGATGCTATTCTGTTTGTACTTTTGCTTCGTAAATGAAGAATAAAACATATAGTCTGCAGAGAATGAAGGTCAGGGTTGAATAAGACACATCATAAAAGTGGAATAAGATGAAAACTAATATTAATTATCGAATATGCAAATAGATAAAACGTTTGCGAATGAAAAAGGGGCAGAACTGAATAAACAGGCCTGTTCTTTATGTGCAGAGAGTTGAACAGCTGCATTTGAGTAAAAAGTAGGCTAATAATAATAATCACATGACCCTGATTAGATTAGATTAAAAATAAAAAAAAAAACAAGTTACAAATGAAAATCAGTAGGATTTAAGAACAACGGGCCAATTACAATCTCCATTAATGATCCAGCTGAGACACAGACAGCCCCTACAAGGCTTTCACTTTGAAAGACCAGCCGCCTTCTTCCGGTGATGCTCTCGGTGACTGTGGTTACTTTTACGCAGCTGGAGCGGCTCGCGGCAGCACGCGCGCCTCGCGCCTCTGTCAGCGGAATACAAACGGAGGTTTTTCAGAGGAAGAGGACACAGCTGCTGCTCTCCTCTCCTCTCCTCTCCTCTCCTCTGCTGCTCACTGGGAGGCTCGGCCATGGGAGGACGGAGCGACGGGGCCGGGCGGAGCAGCGGTGCAGTGACAGCGGCTCTCTGACTGACAGACGTGACGGACAGGTGAACCGATCCATGGCCCGAGGGAAACCGAGCTCAGAGGATATGCAGTGAGGTGAAGTGCTGTCTGTATCTGGACTTTATCGCGTTGTGACTGCTCAGGTATGGGGCTGGTGGTGTAGCCGGTGCAGCGGAGACCGGAGGCTCTGTGGTGTCTGGGTTTGGACACCACTGAGGAGACTGGAGACGCGGACGGAGACGGGGCTGTTCTTGTGTCGGCTGTTCCGGCGGAGACATGGCAGCGGCCATCGCCAGCGGTTTGATCCGACAGAAGCGACAGGCGAGAGAGCAACACGCCCACCGACCGACCACACACCGGCGGCGGAAGAGCCCCGGTAAGAAGCAGGGGCTGTGCAACGGGAACCTGGTCGACATCTTCTCCAAAGTCCGGATCTTTGGCCTGAAGAAGAGGAGGCTACGGAGACAAGGTGTGAGGAGGAGGAAGAGGAGGAGGAGGGGGGGGAGCGAGCACGCACATGCATGCACACAGACAATACAAATATATTGATATGCATATGCGCGTGCACTTCCACACACACACACACACACATAGAGGGGGGTAAAAAAAAAAAAAAAAAAAAGGCACGCTCGCATAGGCTTCACTTTTACGCGCGGCCACATCCATGCAGCTCCACAAGCGCCTTCACGCGTGCACGCCCGGGCTGCATGTGCATGTGATGTGTGCTCGCTCGCTCGCGCGCGCTCATACCCGCGCACGCACCCCAATTTTGCATAAACACAGACTGACACACACACACACACACACACACACAGACACTGTCATGTCTTGTAGTGCCCTATGGTTCAGTAGTTTCCAGGTACATCCATTATTGAAGCCACAGATTAGTCTGTCTAGCCTCTCTCTCTCTGTCTCTATGTGCATCTCTACCTCTCTCTCTCATTTCCAGCTCATATAATTCAAAGTGCCTTATCACCTTTTTTTTTTACCTTAACACAAAAAAATGGAGAAAACAAAACAGCTGCTGAGCTCTTATTTTGAAATCCCACTTTGATTTTTCTTTCTGCCAGAAAAACAAATGTTTCTTTGTTCAATGAAGTAAAAAAAAAACAAAAAAAACATGTCCTTCTCCTTGAATCCTGATTGTTTGAACATCATTGTTGAGTCGTTGCCTGTAAAATGTGAGGGTGAATGCACGTAGAGGTGATTAAACGTGGGAGCGGATGATGCAGATGAAGGCGACTTGTTGTGACTGTTGTGACTATAGGAGCCGTTCAATAGCAGAGGCGATAAGTGCTGTTGTAATCAATTGATTGTGTGAGAAGCCAGCAGGTGATGGTGCACGGATGGAGGAGGAGGAGGAGGAGGAGGAGGGAGGGAGGGAGGGAGGGAGGGAGGCAGGAAATGAGAGGAGGAGGAGGAGGAGGAGGAGGAGGAGGGACAGAGGACGAGATAGAGGGGGAGGCGAACGTGAGGAGTCATGTTGATGATGGGAATTGGTTTTCACCAGTTTGGTCTGGTGAGGGAGGTGAAGCTGATCTCCTCCTCCTCCTCCTCCTCCTTTTTTCTTCACCTCCTTTCCTCCTCTCTTGTTTTGTTCCCTGCCACCTTTTGCCCTTAACGTCCTTTCTCCTCTCCATTTTCTCCCCTTCTCCATCATCCTCTCCTTTCTTTCTCCTCTCCTCCTCCTCCTCCTCCTCCTCCATCATCATCACACCACTTTCAATAGATCATCCAATCCTTGTTCCCTTCTTCCTCTCCCATCTCCTATCTCTCTTTTCCTCCACCTCACCTCCCAAATCTTTTCATCCCGTCCTCCAGCTTCATTTTTACATTTCCACCTCCTCTCCTCTTTCTCTTTCTTGTCTTCACTCATCCTCCTCTTTCTTTTCCTTTTGTGTCTCCTCCTCATCTCTTTATTCTACTGCCTTCCACCTCTCCATCCTAATCTCACCTCTCCTCCTCCTCCTCTCCATCCATCCTCACGTCTTCGCTTCAATTCCTTATTATATTTTTTTTTTTACCTCTCCATCCTCAGATCTTTCCCATCCCTTATTTCCCGTTTTTGGAGAGAACATGGTCTCCTCTCCATCGCTCCCGCCTCTGTGTTCCCAGCTGTGAGAGCTGCTGGTGGAAGCTTGGCATCGTCCACCCATCTCTGTGCTGTATGAGTGTGTTTGTGTGTGTTTGTGTGTCTGCCAACATCCCCTACTGTCTTCCAGAGGTTTTGTGAAGGAGAGACACACACACACAAATCCACCACTCAATCAAAGCAGCACATACTTCTATGAGCTGGAGTTACACTGTCGCTTTTATTAAAAATGTGATGTGGCAGCGTCTTGTCTCGGTGTATCAATAATATTAGTAATCGTGACAAATAATTCATATATCACCCGCTGTTATAATATATCTGCACAGTGTACGAACACAAAGCCACTGTCTGCTGTCGGTGAAATACAGGAGCATTTTAAAACCCAGCAAAATGTTTTTTTTTGTTTTTTGTTCACCTTATGATTTATGAATGAAGACGTCACCGCTGAAATACAGAAGAAGATGTGACGCGCTCTAGAAAAAGGAGGAGAGACAAACAAACCAGATACTGTAACGTTTGCCTCCTCCTCAGTCCGTCTGCAGGGTTTCCTTATGGGATGCTCATGTTAAGACAAGAAGAACACAGCGTCTTCTTATATTTCAAACAAAGATGCACAGATAAAATGTGCAGCAGGAAAAGTTCCCTAACAGGTGGAGAGACCTGGCGATGATGATGATGATGCAAAGAGTGAAAGGTGGTGCAGAGACTTCAAGAGCATCCGGGTCCTGGTTTTGATTCTGTGGTTTTCGAAATCGGTGGTGGTCACGATGAACTGTGTGTATTGACCGAGACAATCAGATTATGGATATGCCAAAGAAGGAGGGATCGCCGTGGAGATGAGGAGTGTAGCGATGCGAGATGAGGGATGAGGGATGAGGGATGCACTTTTTCAGGCAGCAGGTTAAGGAGGAGACACCGGCAGAAAAAAACCCAGCAAGAGTAAACATGAAGACGACATCAGAAGACACCTGAGCTGCCGTGTTGACACATGAACCTGACTCAGACACAGCTAGGAAGAAAAGAATAAGTACACACAAAAATACTGAATTCTGAATGAGTATTGATGCGTTAAAAATGATGTTTCTTCCACAAAACAACCAATATTTTTAACACTAAATATCTGCATATTAGATCTGAGTGTGCTTTTGTGCATTAGGTGTATAAAAGCAGTGGAAGACGTGAACGCATCGTCTTATTAGGACAAATTCAGGTTAGACACATCATCAAAGTGCATGGTTGCCGCTGTATTACATATGGGGACATGTACTGTGGCGGATCCAGAGCAGCAGGATCTGTGTTTTAACAACTAATCTGCCCTTTTCAGCGCCCTCTGCTTTCCTCTAATCAGGAATCACTGGGATGTAAATGAGGGAGAGAAGGGTGCATCTATTTGCTGCTCGTGAATTCCTCACTCGGGCGCTTTTGTTTGGTGAGACGGAGCGTTTCTGTGTGTGTTTCTGTGTTTCTGTGTGTGTAGGGAAGATTTTCGACGCGTTGCTTGTTGTGTGAGACACCCATGACGATATTTTATAGTGTGTTAAACGGCGTATTCAGACTCAGACGGGGACGAATTAACAAACAATACGACATGTCAAATCAGCGTGGCTGCCTGACGGGCTGACTGATTCAATCACATCACATTATGGGGAAAATATATCTGTGTGTGTGTGTGTAGGGTTGTGTAGGGGTGTGTGTGTGTGTGCGAATGGGGGAATACCCTTCCACGGGAACAGTCTGGAATCGCGAGGCCGTTGCCGTGGCGACGCGCGGCACCGGGAATTTCCCCAGTAACAGACAGACGGAGACAAGGATGCAGCAGGTTGATGCACGCAGGAGGGGAGGGAAGAGAAGAGTAGGGAATATCACCTTGACGACTGTGGGAATGTCACTGTGGCAACGGGCCCGCGTCAGGTCGGTCTGAGAGCGTAAGTGGATAAATGGATGTTTGAGACGGGCGGACGGACACGTAAATAGAAGACGAGTGGCTGCGGCGGGGCCGGTCCCCTGTGGAGGAGTATTGATCTTTCTTTTTTATCCATTATAGCAGGGAGGAGGGGGTGGGTGGGGGGGGGGGGTATGCAAACACAACCAATGAGACAGTAATCATGGTCGTTACAGACAAAGCATGATGTGATTAAAAATCTATATCTCTGCATCATAAATCACATCAGTCTCGTGTCCTCATTTATTAATTAATTGCACCATTAATAAAGACTGGTTCAGGATATTAAAAATATAAAATACAGAGTTGATTGGCAGCTTAAACTCCTGTTTAGATGGGATTGATTGATTACACATTGAATTATTAAAAACTCAGACAAAGTATTGTTTCTTAATCAGAGTAAATTAGGGCTGGAGTTATTAGTTGATTAATGTCTATAGTGGATATAAATATTTTGTACATAAACTGTAAAAATAGAGGTTTGATAATACAAGGCCATGTAGTATGTTATATATTATAGATACTGTCGAGATAACATCATGAAAACATCTCTCAGTGCCTTACTTTGAGAAGGTCGTATTTTTCAAAATAAAACTGCACGGCCCTGGAGCCACAACACCGTCGAGGAGACACATGCACCTGCTGTAATACATCCACACACACACATGCACACACACACCTATGATGCATCTGCGACGTTCACCTCAGAGACTCTGAAAAACCCAGAGGAGGTTTAATAAATGAATCAGATGAAGAGGTGAAGACAACACATTGCATTTCTGTGAACTGTTAGAAACGCCACGCTGACTTAAAAGCATTAAAAAGAAAAGAAAAGACGGTGTTGTGTTTATGTGCATTTATCGGCTATGATATGAACGTATAGACGACGTACAGTACAGCACATTTTAATATCCGTCTTTCTAATCTAAAGCAGATTTATCATGGCTGAGCTGGTGACAAGCTTCACAGCTCCTCGTCCCTCCTGCTCCCTGCTGCACAAGATGGATCCTTCACAAAGATGGAAAACACCCCTGCCTCCCTCTCTCCCTCACACACACATACACACACACATACTTCATAAACTGGGTCAGTCTTGGCTCTTTTTTCTTCTTCTCCCCTGCCTCTATCCATTAGGGTATACCTTTACACATTCACTGTCTCCCTCCCACACACACACACATGTTCAGAGGGGATTCCCAGCCGCCCGCTCGGGAGGAAGCAAAGTCAGTGATGTGAAGATGAGAAAGGGTGTGGTCGACTGTTTGTATGGAAAAAGAGCCTGTCTGTACCTGCCGGGGAGAGGACGCTCCACTGTTCTTATATCACCTCAGCTCACCCAGGTCCAGACTGACTCAGTCCCTCGGCTCCCTCCCGTGCTTCTGCCTCTCACACATTCACTTTGCTTTATTTCATTTGTCTGCTGAGAGCCGTTTTGCAGTCGGCCTGATGTAAATGTCTCCAAAAATCCAATCATTTGTGGTGATAATATGTGTTTTTCTTTGTATTTCCGATGAGGAGGAAACATGAGAGATCCTCATTCATCCAGGGTTTGGTGAAGGGATTCATTCTGGTTAATGGGTAAATAAATAGTAAACAGGATTTGGCTGCTCTTAACTATCGGAGGTTCAGAAAATAATTTATCGACGTCGTTCAAGTGGAACAATGACGGCGAAGGGAGGGATTAGTCCAAGAATCCTGTAATGGATTGGATGTGCTTGACTAGTCTCTCCAGAGGAAATCCCCCAGGATGCAGCGGGGTTACATGTGGCCGCATTGTGCTGCTTTAAAGCCGAGCTGCATCGTATCTCCACTGTGCCTTCTCTCTCTCTCTCTCTCTGTGTGCAGAAATTGAAATCTGAGGGGACGTGGACGCATTTGAACATAAATCATTTATAAATCGTTGCAAAAGCTCCGTCTGAATGCATGGTGGTGTGTGTGTGTGTGTGTGTGTGTGTGTGTACAGTAGCATGTCCTGACCCTGACTTCTCTCTCTGTCTGTGTTGGTGTTGTGTTTGTGTAGAACCACAGCTGAAGGGCATCGTGACCAGGTTGTTCTGCAGACAGGGCTTCTATCTCCAGATGGGCCAGGATGGAAGTATGGACGGGACCAAAGACGACAGCACCAACTCCTGTGAGTGTTGTTCAGTTGTTCAAATGGATCGGATCTAATTGGGATCAAATCCTCAGTTTGTGTTGCTGTAAAACTTTTCAGTAGGATTAAGGTGACTATGATCCAAAAAAAACAGGATTATTCTGATCCCAGCAGTTTGGTGGATTCAGGAACAAAATGTTATTTAAATTCAATTCAAACTGGTCAAATAAACAAGTATTATATACATTTATGTATGTATTAATATTGCAGTGATAAAATAAATAAAGTTAACTTTTGATTATTCCACAGCTGAAGAACTTTTCCCCAACTACTGGAAAATTTAGTGAAATTTTAAATTTGAAGTTTGAATTTTGAAGCACATGGGAAAATATTCACATGTATTTGACTAATGTACTGTATATTTGCTTTTTTAATTAATCTAAACAGCCAGACAAGATGGGGTCATTTAAAAAAAAAAACATGCTGCTGTTCACAGTCACATTTAGAGCACTCATTATCTGGATTTGGGGATATTGAATCAGACTGATCCAATCCAATGTTGCTTTGAACAACTGGGATAAAAGATGAACCTGGATGGAAAAAAGGGATTTAAAAATCTGGATAATTTTGATCCAGATTAAACCTTTTGAGCAACTAGGGACTTGAACGCCACACTTCCATTGTATTGTAGGACTGAATTAGTGTGTTTATCTCAACACTATAAGCATTGCGCTTTGTTTGAGAAATCTCCATCGTCCATCAGCTCAGAAACCGTTCCAGACGTATTAACCAGCAGCTTCATTTAAGAGTCTTGATATAAAGGACAGAGAGTTCATTTTTAATGTTGCCTGATTGGAGTAAAGGCAGCAAGAAGACAGTAATGGTGTTTGGGCTGCGTCATGCTGAGTCTGTGTGGGCAGCGTGTTTTTTTAGAGAAGACACCAACTGTTCGAGTGGCCGCCGAGTGATTTGATTTCTGAAGGCTGTGTTTATTGGACCTCTGCAGCCGCCACAGGCTTCAGGGAGGAGCTGCAGATGGACGGCTCATTGATAAATGTTGCCTGTTGCAATATCCCAATGAGCCACTCTTGGAGAAATCCAAAATGCTAATTGGTGATAACTACCGTACAGCAGGCTCCGCTCCGGCCCGAGCTGCTCTCTGCCAAGCGCCTGTTACCGCCACAACCCACTTGTTTACTACCATCTATTTATTTACGGCTTCACATCCAGTCTTTGGCAAATGTCTTCACATCGTCTTTTAAATAAAACAGAAAAAAGCCACAGCTCAGAATCCACTGCCTCTCACGCTTGTTGCCAAAGCTCCACTTTGTTTGTTTGGTCGGGCCGTGTTCAGCACAGAGCGGCTGTTCAGTCTCTGATCAGCTGGACGCCACTTCTTCTTCCTGTTAATGAAGCCTGTGGTTCAGAGAGTGTGATGTTTATCAAGGGCGATTGGTGAATTTGTCAGGAAACGCTGGAGGTTCAGAGAGGATTATGGCCCTTTTCCATTTCACAGTTACAGCTTCACTCCACTCCACTCGGTTTAGGTCATTTTCCTTTACAACTGAGTATTTCATAGTAGCTCCTCAACGTAGGCGGGGTCGTCATAACACGATTGTTTCGGTCGCATCGTCCAGCTCTCTTCTTTTAATCCTCTCCTCAGCTCCAAGCACACTCGTCTGGATGTGACAGTGATGGTACATTTTGGGTACTTTTACGGCGGTTTGATCCTTGTGTCGGATGTCGTGCTCTTGACTCTACCACGTTTCCACTCATGTTTTAGTATCGGCTCAGTTTGTCTGATGGTACCAGGTGCTATCCCTGGTGGAAAAGCGAGTCGAGCCGAGCCGAGTCGAGTCGTTCTGGTGGAAAAGGGCCATTAGCAACAATAAATGTGCAGCCTTGATTACTGAGGGCTCTGATAAACCAGCAGGGCTTCAGGTCCTGAAAAGCTCACCCACTGCCACTTCATTACAGGTCACTGTTGCGTAAGATGTTACAACATCTCAATTACACGACTGCTTCGGCTCACACTTCTCCAGCCAACACCCTTTTGAGTGTTGCAGCCGCCTCATGAAATAAACAACAGCAGCGTTCGATCGAACCCGTCACAGCGACTTTGATATCCTCTGTTCATTTCTTCGGGGCTGATCTCTTGCTGCAACATGCAGACAATTAAATAAGAGTCAAGTCTGTTTTAGATAACCGTGTGTAGAAGTGTCTGTAAAAGCTAATACGCTAGAACGAAATACGGTCGACAGTGAGGTCTGTGGATTATCCAGAGTATCTGGGACGCTGCTTCAACAGAGACAGGCAGCTGCTGCGGAGGCAGAAATCTCAGAGCTGGATGTTTGAAAGCCAGGCATCAAGCTCACAGCGTGAAACAACAACATCTATACAGTGCAGCCACAGTCAGGCGAGGTGGAAGTCAGAATTACTGGAGGACAGAGAAAAAAAAGAAGCTATTTTTTATCAAAGAGAGGCAGAACAGAAAGATCAGCCAGCAACAACAACCATCTGATGACCTTAAAGAGGAACTAATCACACAGAAAATGTTTATCTGCAGACGACAGAACCATCAGACCCACGCTGTCTGGAGGCCTGCTGGCGACTGGGCGGAGAAACGCAAATATGGTTTTTGATTATTTGAGTGAAATGAGCCTTTTAAAAAACAGCCCGGCACTTGGCTCTGTAATGATGAGAGGTTAAAGAGAGGTCGTGTGCGTTGAACTAAGGATTTTTTACACCTACACAAAGGTGACGACAGACAACTGTTGCCCAGGCTTCGTTTCTCTTCTCTTTTAATTACACTCCAACATTCATTACTCTCAGTCAGTTCACACGGACTCACATTCACATTACGGCCGGGAAATGAAAGGGGAAAGGAGTCAAATACTGTGTTTTATTAGTGGCATAAATCAGAGGAATAAAAGGAAATAAGGGATTTTGAACGAAAACACCAGTGACAGTAGCTCTGCTTTTTAAAATAACACGCCTCGGGCTACGAGGGTGTGATCAGTGGTCTGTTCCTCTGCCGTCACTGACTGCTCTTCTTCAAATAACACTGACCTGACGCAGCCCGAGCCGGACCGCGCCTTTGAAACAGAAAAAAAAGAAGAAAGAGACGAGGATGGGCTGATATTGAAATGTCATGATCATGTTCATCGTCTTATCCCCCAAGAAAATTGTTTGTTTCAGCGTTCTCCACATTTACATTTCTGTTCATACGTCTTTTACAGTAATGAAACTAACTGAAAATTGGTTCATAAGGTTTATAATTTAAGATTTTTTCTTGTTGTTTCCCCCTTCAGCTCTGTTTAACTTAATTCCTGTGGGTCTGAGAGTCGTGGCCATCCAATCAGTGAAGACTGGCCTCTACATCGCCATGAACGGAGAGGGTCACCTCTACTCCTCGGTGAGCAAACACACACACACACACACACACACACAATACCACGGACACACACACCCGTCTCTGACATGTTTGACAGGTCACAGCTCTGTTGTCACGGAGCCTATTTCATTCCTGGTTGGTCTTTTCTTGTCTCCGTCCTGCTGGCGGCGGCTTTGATTTCAGAAAACTGTGGGACGTGTTCATGGAGGACGTCCCAGGTCTCTGCTTTTTGATCTGTTTTCTCGATTTCAATAAGAAACAGAAAAACATCACCGAGCCTCTGCTTCTCTTTATCTACAACAAGAGCCAAGGACGAACATTTGAAGCCGGTGTGAAGTTTTGTTTCAAGTTGCACCTGGAGAACAGGCGAACAATGATGATTATTATTAACAAGGATGACCGTTATTCTTGATTTCACCTGCTTTTCTAAATGACTTTGAATATAAAATACAAACTGCAGCTGAACAAAAATAATATCTATATAAGTTCCTTCGTCGTTAGGGTTGAGGTTTTGATTGATGGGACTATGGAGTCAGAGCAAGCGGTGCATAATAACACAGTACGCTTTTCTATGTCGGAGGACATGAAGCTGGCTACGAGTTCATCAAACAGAGAGAGATGGAGATGGGGAGAAAAGATGAGATAAATAGCATTTAATGGATCCTTGTGAAACATATCTGTCAGATTATGGACAAGTATGCAGTTAGTGTAAGCATTAATTACTTCATTATTCATTAAGTGTAAGTTATAATGTGCTTAAATGTCTTTGGAGAAGAATTTCTTCCATAAAAGATTCAGAAAAACAAAATTACATGGAAGATATAGAAGACATGAGCGGAGAGAGAAAGGAGGAGGAGGAGGAGGATGTGAATTATCTCCTCTCTGACTCTTCAGAGAGAGTTCACACTCTTCCTCTACCTGACATCATCCCTCTTTCCTCCCCTTCGTTTTGGGTGGATATGACATAGAGGAGGAGGAGACAGGAAAGGAGAAGTGATGAAGACAGAGAACGGGGGGGTGGAAGTGGGTGGGGAGAGGAGAAGAGATGAAAAGGAGGGAAATGAAAGAGTGAGGTGAGGGGAATAAAAGGTGAGGGCAGGACAAAAAAGGAAGAGGAGGGGAGAAGAAAGGATGGACCGGGTTGGGCCGCTAGACAAAAGGAGGTGAGGAAGAAATAGGACACAGAGGAAATGAGAGGAGAAAGATGTGAAGGGAGTGAAAAGGTTGAGAGCAGAGGAAGAAAGAAAATGGTCCTGGACAGAAGAGCAAAGGAAGAAAGAAGTTGTAGACAATGGAGGAGATAAAAGAAACATTAGAGAGAGGATAAATGATGGGGGAAGAAAGGGTTGAATAGGAGGAAAGGAAAAGATGAAGACGAAGGGGTACGGGGATTTTCGGCTGAAGAGGAAAAGATGGAGAGAGAGGCGGTTGGAAACATAACGCAAAATTGAAGAATAAGGTTCGAGGCGACGTCGCATAAAGAAGAAAGAGACGGAGAGAGAGAAGGCAGGACGCCGTTCGATACAGAGAACGGGGAAAAAGATGGAGGGGGGGAAGAGGAGGAAGGCAGAGAAGAAGATCTGTGCTGCTCTGCTGGGCTTCCTCAGCCTGTCGCTGAAAGTCACAGATGCATGAGGGCTGCCTGTAAATAATTGAAGAGGGGGAGTTCCCCCCTACACACACACACACACACACACAGTTAGAAATCCCCTCCAAAGCTGTGTGTGTGTGTGTGTGTGGATGTGTGATCGTGCTGCAGCGACATGGTAACAGATGTATGAATGACATAGATGGAGCAGCTCGTATGTTTGATGATGTCAGAGCTGCTCCATGTTTTACTGGACGCTGCTCAGGTCCTGGCAGGTGCATTTTACAAACATCAAAGGGGACATATTATGGAAATATGACTTTTTGAAGGCTCTTTAACATATATTTGGGTGTTTGTCTTGCCGTCCGGCGGAATTGACAAAAAAATCTATAGTTTTCAGGCTGTTTTATCCTGGTCTGAACTGTCCTGGTCAGCTGTAATTCATTAGCCACAGTTCTGATTGGCTTTTATTGTGAAGGAGGGAGGAAGTACGACGGTAGTTCCTGCTGCAGGTGTTGATAGATGTTGTCTAGCTGTGGTGCATGAAGCGAGGGGAATGTTTTTTTTATTGCGCTTCTGTGTCTAATGGACAAACATGATTGTGTGTGTTTTAGTCACCACCAGCGGATCATTTTTTCTAGTCTGGAATCAAACACCGGAGCGTTTCAGGGTTGATTTCACGTCCTGTTTTGTGCTGCGTTCAAAAGCCGTGATGATGAATGTCTCTGTGTGTGTGTGTGTGGCTGAAAATAAGACACATTTCTCCATTTGAAAAGTCATGGCTTTGTTTATTAGCTACCAAGGTGAATCGTATCAAAGCTCGACTTCTTCTTTGTCTGAGGCCTGGATTTTTTTTTTTATTAATTCAATGGATGACTCGATCATAGCTCATGGATCCTCACACTATGAGAATATCAGTTATTGATTTGTATGACAGGTGGAGAGAGAAAGCATTAATTCATAATTCTGTCCAATATTTGTTTACATTATTCATAAAGTTTTAGGTTTTTTGCAGGCTGACACACAGCCATGTTAGTTTATCGCGCTTTTTTATGTTTTGTTACTATAGCAACTTATTAAGTCAGTGATTGCTTTTAATGAAATGTAAATGTAGGACGTTTCCTCGTACGGCGCGTTCTCGCTCTGAGCTCGTTGCTGAACTTCTCTCGTCTTCCCTTTAATGAGATTCTTTATCCTCCTCTTATTGCAAATTGTTAATGATATGCCGCAAACTTAGTTATACATGGTAGGACTGTCTTATTAATCCCAGATCCCGAGCATCTGGCAGTGTGTGGTTGTGCGTGCACGTGGGTTTGTGCGTTTGTGTGTGTGTATGTGTGCAACTGACAGATGGCACAGTGTGCAATGAGCTGCTATGTGATAATTATGGAGCATGCTGAGGAAAGTGGGGAGAAAAAAAAAAGTGCTGATGAGTTTGGGATAGTGTGTATGTGTGTGTGTGTGTGAGTGACAAGAGTGTGCGTACTATGGGTGTGGATAGGTGTAGTCGCCAGGATGTCAGCTGAGAGGTGAAGGAGGAAATTGACTTTTTCATTTTCACTCGATCACTGCTACTCCTACTCCTGCGATGAGGATGAGGTGAGACAACGTTGTGTTAGTGAAATAGAATAAATAAACATGATCTTTCTGCTTCTCCAGGCTCATCAGCAGCAGAGCCCGCTCTAAGATCTGCTTGTTTCTGAGATGCTGACAGTCCACGGGCCAGGATTAGGCATGGAAATGTATTCCAACATGCCGGCTCCTCTGAGTCAGAGCGTTTTTCGAGCCCCCTGGTTTGTCTGCCGGAGAGGCCGTGGGAGCCCAAACACCATCAATTCAAGTCCACCCTCAATCCATCTCTTTCATCCCCCTTGTTGCTCCTCTGCTTTTGTTTGCTGATACTTTATCTCCTCTTTCTGCCGCCTCGCTCGCCTTAACGTCCAGGTCACAGAAACATCGTAAAGCACCGCAAAATACAAACAGCCTCCACGACAAAACCATTTACAGCGTTAGATTTGAGGATGTAGCTGTGTGAATCATCAGTGTGGACAGCTCCTGGTGCTGAAATGATGAATTAGATAAGAAATGAAAATCTTATAAGCTTTTATTAAAAAAAATATATATATCGTGTGTAGTTAATTCAAAGACAAATCTAATTCAGCTGTAGTAGAGATCCGACACCACATCACCACACCCTGAGTCTTACTGAAACATATGAACAGTTGTGGAGCCTTTTTTCTTTTCATCCTTCTTTCTAAGCAACAGGGCTGCATGTGCTATAAATGCGTGCCTATGTGTGTATGCGTGTGTGTGTGTGTTTGTGTGTGTGTCAGGCACCCGTCTGTGTACGTAGGCGTGTGCCTCCATTCATAAAGCAGTCGGTGCAGCACTCAGACAGAGTGAGTCCTGTGATGTCTACATCCAGAGAGATGAGAGGGAGGAGGAGTGGCAGAGAGAATAAATGTTAGCCATGTGAGTCATGACACACACACACACACACACACACATGGAGAGTTTAGTGCTGGTGAGCCTTTTCAAAAGATGCAGCACGGTGAATCATGGTGCATTGAAGGACCGCAGGACAGACAGGTGTCCACATTTAGACACCTGTGTTTCAGCCGCTACTTAATGATATAAAACAGCTTTGATATTCATCTTTATAAAGAGAGAGGGAATCCAGTAGCAACAGGTGGGCGTGTCTCTGCAGCGTGGCTCCAGTCCTGCTCATCTAGGTTTCATATCTCACAGCAGGTGTCTCTAATTTCTGATTCCAACCAAAATCATGACGAAATATCGTCGTCAACGAACCTTTATCACGTGACAAAATGAGACGGGACGCAACGTAAATAGTGGTCATGTGATGATAACTATTTACAATATCATAGAAACAAGAAAAGACCAAAACGAGACGAGACAAAATAACGTTATAATGTTTAGTCGTGATATTATTATTATTATTATTATCTTGCAGTATTTCTGTTTCCTAGGTGCCAAAAATAGTTTGTGAAAGCTGAAAATAAATATGTTGAGCAGCATCTTCCACGTCTGAATGGATGTTTTCTTGAGTCTATAAGGAAACAATAATATAATAAAAAGATAATCATGTTTGAATTGTGAAATGGGTTTGACTAAAAGAAACATTTGGTTTCGTCTATAGTTATTATACTAGGTAATTATACTATCTTGACTGGGTTAAAGCCCCTGTACGGAGCTTTTAACTGGATACGCAAAAGTCTCTGGTTTCTGCTGATGTGTCTCTGTTACCTACAACAGCAAATGAGCCCATCAGTGTGAAGATATGAAGTAGTCTAATTCTATACCTCTGGAAGGCATGGTCGGGTCGGACCACTGACGAAACGATAGGAATAGATACATTACGCTGCAAAAAAAAAAAAAAAAAGCAAGTCCCGTCTTCTTTCCGACGTTTCCAAAACAAATCTACACGCGCCGGCCAGACAAACGTCTTCATGACAGTGGGAAATGCAGTCTTCATTCCGCCGCTTTCGTCCACAGGGGCCGCCAGAATCAACACTAAATGAAAAGTTAAAATAGAATTACATTACTAGAAAGAGATTAAAATCATTGACTAAAACTAGAGGAAAATAGTTGTGGGTTATTCTGACTAAAATAAAATAAAATGCTCAGAGTTTTAGTCGACTCAAACTTGACTAGACAAAAAAAGAGCATGAATGTGACTAAAAGTAATAAAAACTAAAATGACAGTTTGACACAAAGACTAAAGACTAAAATTAAAACAGGAGCCAAAAACAACACTAGTTCCAGTCCTGACACACCTGGTGTCAGTGGATCAGAGAGTCTGGGCTGGAGGACGTCCTCCTCTCATCTCTCCTCTTCACTCCTTTTGTTTTCATGTTCCAACACTTTTCTTTCCACTCCTCCTCCTCCTCCTTCTTCCTCTTCCCTCTGAGCGTCTTTTCTTTAGAATGATTTGTTTACCCACAATTCCCCTGGGTAATTAGTGCTGTGATAATAACTGGTGTTGGAAACAAACACACCCACTCACTGAGCAGCGCACACAAACAGACACGCACCAACAAACTCGCACACACACACACACGCGGAACACATGAAAAACAACCTCCTCGAGCTTCTTCGATATAACTTGTGTTACAATTAGAGGGACTGTTACCCCCTCTCCCTCCCTCCCCTTTGAAATTAGCCGTCGTTTTAAACACATTTTTCTGGAGTTTGAACTAAAAATGAAAGAAAAAATAATGATTTTTAATCAATATTAAACTAAACAACCCACAGGACCCACTGTGCCTCCTCACTGCGAGTAATCATAAAATCGCCAATATGTCACCAGAGAGTAGGGAATCATGTTAATTTGAATATTTATGTTTTAATTTTGCTTTAATTTTCTTCCAATCACAAAGTCAGGAGCATTTCAGCATCATCCATGTTGCCAGTTCCCGCTGATCTGCAGCTACAAGCGTCGTGGATTACAGAGTCATGCGAAAGTTTGAC
The DNA here is from genome assembly GCF_905171665.1 of Trachurus trachurus. Classification (NCBI taxonomy): domain Eukaryota; kingdom Metazoa; phylum Chordata; class Actinopteri; order Carangiformes; family Carangidae; genus Trachurus; species Trachurus trachurus. Next base: position 4,288,098 of record NC_139914.1, read on the forward strand.
TTCTGTTAATGTGAACAGTTAAAAGCAAGTTTATTTTCATCTTTTACATTTGATCTACTTTGAGTCAGTCGCTCACTTTGTCTTTGACCCATGAGCCTATGTGGGGTCGTAGCGGGTCAGCAGGTCAACACCCTCCCTCCCAGTCCTTCTGAAGCTACTAATCCAGTTCCCTTAACGAGACAAGTTGCTGCCTGTCTGTGGATTAAAGAAGAAAACGCCTTCAACAGTTATTATTACTCCTCACAATGTGTTATTGTTGTTTCTGTGGCTGTGATTGTACTGGGGAGCTCCCAGTGCTCCCACTAAGGACCACTGGGCAGCCGCCTTTTGCCAAGTTTTGTTATTAGTGCCGCCGTGCGCCGTGCCAAGAGTTGAGATTGCTTTTCGCACTGAGTCTCTTATTTCGGTGGGCGAGGGTTGGTGGGTGGGGGGGCAAAGTGCTGCCGGTATCAGCCACGTCTGTTCTGGAGGAGGATGTTTAACGAGCTAATGGGCTCTTGTCCGTCTTGATTACAGGCGTCGGAGAAACGGCGCCGATTGAGCGTGCGTGCGTGTGCGACTCAAAGGCGACGACTCGAGCGTTTTGTGCACGCGTGTTTCGCTTCCACTGAGTCTGTTCTGCAGAGCACAAGAGAAATGACAGAGGGAGGAGGAGGAGGAGGAGGAGGGAAGACAAGAAGAGTGATGAGAGAAACACAAAGATAAGAGAAGAGAGAGAGAGATCCCCCGCCGCTTTTCCAATCAGGAGGCGTCGTCCTCCTCGCTGGGTGATTTATTCTCCCTGCTCTCCTTCATGTCCCAATTTCCAACCCCACCCTCCAATTCTTTCATTCATCCATCCGTTCATTCATTCATTCCTTCGATCGGCGGGCAGCTTGTGAACATGGCTGTTTAGAAAACGACGACAGAAACACACCTGTGAGGGAGCGGTGAGCTGCTCTCGCCCCTCGAATCCACTCGGTCACATTGAGAGTCTTTTATTTTGGAGCAGCATTTAATGATGTATGACCTGGCTGACCAACATTAATAAGCACCTCTGCAAGAAAAGAAGAAAAAAAAAAACACATCCTGCTTTACAAATGAATAATGAAGCCGGGGGGGCAGGTCAAGACTAACTATATATATTATGAATTAATTTAATCCAGGAGAGAGAGAGAAGAGTGGGGCTGTTAATGCAATATAATATAATTAAATCCCATGGTTACCAAAGGAAGAAAATCTGATTTGTGGTGCTGCTGCTGTTTGTTGTTGAGTCACGTACGCGGCCAATAAACACAACATTCATTCATTATCACCTGCCTTGTTTTGTCGCCAACCAATCAGTAAGTCACGTTTCATATCCCAGCAAGCACCTCCTTCTCCCTCCATTCATTCATCCCCTAGAGCCACAAGTGTGTGTGTGTGCGTGTGTGTGTGTGAGTGGATGTGGTCGAGCATGAGATAGAGCACATTATGTTAAATAACCAATGCAAAGTGTTTATGTATGTGTGTGTGTGTGTGTTTCTCTCTCTCTCATCATTTCTCACACACACATACACGCACACACATACACGCACTGACCCCTCCCTCTCAGCGCTGGTTGGTTGCCACGGCTACAGTGTCGCCTCTCTTCCTCATGTTGCTATGAGACTCGGACCGACAGACCTGAGCTGAATGACAATGTGTCTGTGGCTCTGGCAAGAAGAGGCCCTCGACAGCCAATAAGAGACGGTCTAGACAAACACTTCCCGATCTGGGGGTCTGGGGACCTTGGGGGTGATTGTTTGGGTTGGCAGGAGCCTCCTCAGCCATATGAGGATCGGTTTATTAACACTAGTGCTTTTTCATTTCCTCAGCAGATGTCTCAATGAGAAAATGTGTACGTTATTGTATCCTAAAAGATTAACCAGGGCCGCCGTGTGATGATGAACATAGGAGTATTTCCCCGAGAAGCTTTGATGACATCGCGGGGGAAATCAAAACAGGGTTAGTTAAAGCTGCAGTGATCGATATGGATCAATGAGAGACATGACGAGGCAGCAATATCCAGCAGCTTTATCCAGATCATACAGTTCACTGTTGCTCCACATCGAGAGGACATCTGTCGGCCGCCATGTTTGCTTTATAGGGTGATACATACATAGATGTGAGGTGGAGCTTGTATCATGATAATATCAATGCATACAACTTCAACAAGTCATTTTGCACAGTGTAATAATTGCACTAGGAATATATCTTTTTTTTTTTTCTCCATATGTCGTGGCGTTTTATGGTAAATATTTTTACCTTATTGATGTTTTTTCCATTTAAATGTCAGATGTCTCCCTTGCAGTATTTGCTTAATTCATCTTTGTTTGCATTTCTTTTCTTCTTTGCCATTTATTGACATGCGCCAAAACACAAAAGCAAATTCTTTTGTATGTCAAAAAAAAACAACAACAACTTGGCAATAAACCAGATTCTGGTTCTGGACTGTGTCTGGTATTGTTGGGAGGAAGATTATGAAGCCTGCTCGACAGATTGAAAAACCTGTTGGAGTGGATTTTCTGAAGTTGTTGTTACTCTCTCCTGTGTTTTTGTATAATAGCTTAAGGCTTATATTAAGACTTAAATTTAAATTACAGGTAGATAGATTAAAGTGTTCACATTGAACCCTTCTCTACTTTATTTGCTGCCACCACCAAGATGGCGACTGAGTAGAAGCCTATAGGTGATGGTTACGCAGGGTTTCTGTTGTATAAGTCTATATTTTCTACAGACTCTACCTTTAACTTTATAAATATTAAGAAAAAAAAGGTTTTGCTTTTCCTGTAAAAATAAAACAGCTTAATGAAGACACTTGAATGTTTAAAAGCCTGAATAAAGAAACATGTGCTCCCAGAATTAATCAAAACCGTGATACCAGGATAAGCAGAGATGCTGAATACTAAAATAAACCATTTTTCAGTATTTCCTGACATTTTATTGACTAAACTAATCGAAAATTAGCTGGTGATTGAAAGCTGTGCAGCCTGATTTCATGTCATATTCGCATCATAAGAAGAAAACACTTGAAATGAAAACATGACTGACTCTGGGTTTTGGATGCAGCTGCTGCTAGAGAGTCCTGACTTCTGACTGTCTGAAGTCTGACCTCCCCGAAGGAAGAATGTTTTTTTCTGTCAGGCCGCCTTTTGTGCTCGCTGTGAGCATCAGTAGTGCAAGCGGGCACCAATTTGGGGGGGTGGGTGGACCATTTTTCTTCCAGTAAGAACAACAACACCTTGTTTCTGTGCTGAAATATGCTCCGCTGGAGGCGCTGGAGTTTTGACACGTAGCGGCAGAGCAGATGTGGGTGGGAGGAGGAGGAGGAGGAGGAGGAGGAAGGGAGGGGTGAGATCTTCTGGGCTTTGTGTCACCAGAATCAATCTGTTTTTTTCTTCCTATATCTAGTTTGTTATTGGTGCTGAGGCTAATACTGTACATAAAACACAGGTTACAAAAGGATCTGATTCCGTTCGTATGATCTCATCATTATGTCTCTTTGTGTGTTTTCTCTCCTTTAGGAACTGTTTACAGCAGAGTGTAAGTTTAAGGAGTCGGTGTTCGAGAACTACTATGTGATCTACAGCTCGATGCTCTACAGACAGAAGGAGTCGGGCCGGGCCTGGTTTCTGGGACTCAATAAAGAGGGACAGGCCATGAAGGGCAACAGGGTCAAAAAGACCAAACCAGCTGCACACTTCCTGCCTAAACCTATAGAAGGTAACATACTCTATATATTTACAGTATATACAGTGTTGTGAAAAAGTATTTGCCCCCTTCCTGATTTTTTTTTACTTTTTTGCATATTTGTCACACCTAAATGTTTCAGATCTCCAAACTATTTTTTATATTAAACAAAGAAAATCCAAGAAAACATAAAATGCTGTTTTTAAATGATGATTTAATCTAAAACAACTCTGTCTGGTAACGTTCTGTTATTATCTCATAGCATGGTGAATGTGCAGGTCACAACTTGTAGTATTTGATGAGTTTGATGAGGGAAACCAAGAAATCCCATGAGCCTCCGTAGCGTAGCTCTGAGCAGCTCACGGCTCTGCTCTGCCGTTCTAAAAATAGCTTGCACCGACAATTAAAGGTAACGAACCTACTGCTATGACTATATGGATTATGGCAATTTGCCAAAATGTTGAACTATCCCTTTAAACATTTAAGCGTGATAAATATGCAAAAATTAAGAAATCGAAATACTTTTTCAGAGCACTGAATATAATATAATATATTAAACCAACGTTTTATATCTTCCTGTGTGTTTCTCCTTCCTGCTCTAGTTGCGATGTACCGAGAGCCTTCGTTGCACGATGTAGGGGAGGCGGTGCCTAAACTCGCCGGGGGCCCGCCTTCCAAAAGCACAACCAGCGAACCGGTGGTCATGAACGGCGGCAAACCAGTCAGCAAACCCGACAAGGAGGAGACATAACCCCGCCCCCCCGCCCGCCCGCCCGCCTCCACCCCAACCTTTTTCCGGCTCCCCCATTTGCTGCGCTCTCAAACAACAAATCTACTACGACAAAAAAGGTAACAGTAAACAAACAGACTGGTCAGCAGCCTCACCTCTCTCCCTATTGGACGGATCGAGTGCTGTAGGGGGCGGGGCCAGAGGGACAGAGCGCCGTGGTTGGCGGCTGCAGCGGCGGCGGTTGGGGGGAAGAGGACGGGCCAGAGCCAGCCAGACACTTTGGAGCAGGGACAGTGGCGTGCCCTCACGTTGGAGACGAAATGACTTCTGAACAATAGAAACAAAACAAAGAAAAGAAAAACTGGAAAGAAAAGAAAAGAAAAGAAAAGAAAAGAAAAGAAAAGAAAAGAAAAAAAAAAGTCGTCTTCACCGGTATTTTTCTGTGACAATCTGTAAGAATGAGGCCCCTTTTTTTCTCCCTTCCTGTTTTCTGTTGCCAGGTATGCTTGCTCGCTAGTGGCCACACACACACACACATACACACACACACAAGTACACACACACCCAAAATCGACCACTTAGATAGATAAAAAAAAAAAAGAAGACCAGATTGCAAACATCAGGCTAACGAACACTTAAAACTGATGATTCATCGGATGCTTAGTCATCCATCAATTACGATTCAGCATCGCAATCGTACAACTTTAATTTCGATCCTATGAAACGTACCCGCTCTCGTCTGAGACCACATAGCTTAGAGCATGTTTGTCTTTTCAGTATTCCTTTATTACGTATTCCTTAGGTGGTTTTTATTATCCTGCAAAACACGAAGCGACGTCGTTGTACAGACACAGAGCAGATTTCAGTTCCTACTTCTTCTGTCTGACACTTTTTCTTTCTCCCTTTTCCTTTTATTATTGCTATGGTTTTATTTCCACATCGCCGACACAGGTGACAGTCCACGTGTCAAACGTAGAGTCCCAGCATCCAGTCGCTTCAATTAGTGTGTAGCTGAAACCAGATCCCCTGTTTGTAGCAACACGGAGAGTATGGGATGTCGTGCTGGCATCCGGGCAGTCACAGTAGCAGTCAGTGTTTACATGGAGCAGCAGATATTGTAGACGACAGAAGGGTCGGAGCGTGAACTTCTGTTCCCTTGACAAGTACTTGAAATGAATGTAGAGATAATGAGGGTAATGGTTAACAGGGTAAATGGTTTTTAAAGCCACTATGTAGGATTTCTGACTTTAATACACAGGAAGAAAAGGCACACACATCTGGATCTGAAGTCCTTTTGTGTGCTGGATCTTTCACTGTAGTGTAAAAGCACTCCATTATGAAAGTGAATACTCCAAAGAGAAATGGCCCTGAGGCTGATATATTATATATAAATATATATATAGGACATTATTAGATTTTAAAAGCAATTTAGTGCTGCTGGTTGAGGTGGATCCAGTTATATACAGTGGACAGTTTATTATTCCACTGATGGGCCTCCAGAGAGTCACAGGATCAGTCTTAGAGGTTATAACACGAGGCACAAGAGAGAAGAAGAAGAAGGAAAATGTCCCTCTTCGTTAATAAGACTTGACAGGTCGGTGTTTTATGTAAAAAAGAAGAAAGAAGAAAGGAGAATATTTCCCTTTGGAATTTAGATGTTCGCGTCTAAAAGTATAAAAGTCCATCAGTGAAGTACAGGGGCCTCAGACTGTCCTGCATGATCGTCACAGCGCTGGGAAAGTTATATATATTTTTACACTGTGGACACCAGTGCTGCTGCTGTTACATTACACTATGAGCTTCTGACAGCATCTCAGATCTGGGCCTTGTTATTCCTAAATGGGCCGAGTCTGACTCTCCACGGTTTTTAAATTAATTCATGCACAGTCGACTTGAATAATGCTGCAATCACATTAAAAGGGTCCTCACATAGTGGCTTTAAACCAGTCTGCACAACGGCCGCCTATAGAATCAGTTTAGGCTGCTCGGTAAGTATTAGAAACGTGGTTCTGTGAGGAAACCACAGTAAGTGTTAACCTAAAGCATGAATAACTATGGGCTTTGTGTGAAACATGAGACGATGCACCCTGCACTTCACTGTGACAGTCAGAGAACCTGTTGTTCTGGACTGGAAACCCAGGCTTCCTCTTAGTCTTTCCTCCTCTTTCCTGGTCTGGATGCAAATGAACTCATCAGGAAGTTTCACCAGTCGTCCGACCGTCACATCGCTGAGGAGATATTAATATTAATCCTTCACATTATAGTGTCAGTGACAACGAGGCAGGACAGTACGAGAGGGAGAACTGTGTTTGAATCACAAGTCAGAATAAAAAAAAAAAAAACGAAATCAAGCGCTCTGGCATCAAACTACAGCCAGGTACCATATGAGTGTGTGCGTGTTGCAGGTGTGACCCTGCAGCTGAGCCACTCGACGTGTTAAATGTTGTCCCACTGTGCGGTACCCACGGATACGGAGACCGTGGAAATACTAGACGGAGCGTCGCAGTGTCTCTAATTGGCATTTCTCAGATTTCTCCCCTCACATCACACCGGCATTTTTCTCTCCTCTGATCTCGTTAGCCGTCTGGCGCCTTCGCCTTGGGCTCATGCGTGGCTGACTGGCTTACATCACACCGCCACCCTGCCCCGGTCCGATGTGGCGCCGGTGTCACGTCTCACAACAGAGCTGTGCAGGATTCAGCATTTTTACATTTTTGTGCCACCAAAGTTTGATCTTCATACTTAAAGGGATAGTTCAACATTTTGGCAAATTGGCCCATTGCCATAATCCCTACTATGTTAGGAGTAGGTTCGTTACCTTTAATTGTCGGCGCAAGTCTAAAAATAGCTTGCACCGACAATTAAAGGTAACGAACCTACTCCTAAAACTATAGGGATTATGGCAATGGGCCAATTTGCCAAAATGTTGAACTATCCCTTTAAAATCTATGAGTAACAACAATGTTTCGCTGCTGTGGGTTCGTTAGAAAGTGTTATGTTTTTGCGTTTGGCTCCAGCTTCCTGTCTAACGTTGTGATGAGGAGAGCAGAGTGTAGTGTACTTGTCTAACATCAAAAGAAATGTGGATGTAACATTTATCAACTGTTTGTTGTGTTGAAAAAGAAAGAAAGAAAAAAAAAAAAGACAAGCCCTGACAATCAGGTCTGTTAACTTTGTCTTCATTTGTTAACTCATCCTCGTGTTGTGTCGACGGCCTGCGTCCAAGCAGCAGCTTTAATGACAGCGTGGTGGTGGTGAAAGAGGAGGAGGAGGTGATGTTGTTGTGCTCGGCTGAGCGGCCGTTTCCAGATACAGTGGGTAACAAGGACTCAAGGACAGCGACTGCTTGGGTTTTTTGTTGTTGCCCTTAATGATTACCAAACTGCTAATTTGTCCTTGCGCTGGTGAAAAGAGGAAAAGGAAACACATCTTGGTCAGCTGAGTGTAAGGTTAGCAGAGCGGCTGAAAGCAGCTATTGAAGATCTGTGTTACATGCTTGAGAATTAATTATGGCTGAGGCCAGGTGGGGGGTGTTGGGGGGGGGGGTGTTGTGGCCTGGTTTTCTGGCTGCTGACCAAAGACACTGCTACAATAGCGTTTCCAGGCTTGTAATCACAGTTCCTGGTTCAAACAACAAAAGGCGCAATTATTGTCGGCCTCTCCTGAGAGATTTTCTCTCCGCTGGTGGTTAGCCAGGTAGCAAGGCTGCAATTATGAGCTAGGTAACAGCGGTGGTGGGTGTGCAGTGGGGGGGGGGGGGCTGCTAAGGAAGAGAGCAGCTGATTTAATTAGGAGTGAGCAATCAGGACAACAACGGGTCACTTTGGTCCTTTTTTGGACATTTTTTCCATTTTTCTTTTTTGATTTGCTGATCATTTTGCAGCTAAAGGAATGGATTTCTGCAAGAAAGTTTCTTTTTTGACAAATTTTATAGGTCATTTATACTCTGGTAACACTTTTTGCACCCTTTCGGGACCCTCAACAAAAATAACTGCTACAATCATCATTAAATGCCATTTTGAAGACTTCAAACTGACATTTAAAGCGTTAAAATTCTGAAAATGATTGAATGTTTGGTAGTTTTGAGCAAAACTGAAGTGGTTTAAGAGATTTATGCAAAAAAAAAAAAGCAGATGATGATTTTATTGCAGTTCTTTTGAAGGTCCATTTTTGGACACGAGGGTCCCAAAAGGATGAAAATTGGAGGAAGCCACAAGGGTTGAATCCCCTCTTGTGTTTTGACAGCAGGTCCACATGTAGCCATCTTCCTCCGTCCTGCATCAAGTGTAGCTCTGAATTCACGACGGCACAAAATGGACATAAAGCCTTTGGGTGGGGCCGAGCAGGTGCACTTTAAGAGACATGCAGTGGTGAGCGCTGTACTCATGATGTAGCTCGTCTCCCTCAGGTTTTCTTTGTCGTTTCTTCTTTTCTTTTTTTTTACTCCCACTTTATTCCACTTACAAAAGACTGCCTTATTACATCTGAATCTGAAAGGAGACAGTAAACGCGCTCTCCTCCCAGCTGTTCCTTTCTCCGAACACTCGTCATCCCACACACACACACACGCACACACATACACATACACACACTCTTCATCCTGTTTTACTTTTCAATTATCCTTTGATCCAATCTTCTGTTCACTGTAACTATGCTAGCTTCTGCTCTCTGCTCGTTTTGTAACCACGCAGCCAGAGAACTTACTCCCACCTCCTCTTTTCTCTCCTACAACCTCCACCTTTTCCTCCTCCTCCTCCTCTTCCTCTCTCTGTTTGGACTGTTTCCCACTTGTTGCATGGTTTTTATAAAAGAGGAACGACTGCGGGGGGCTAATGCATGTGGTAATGTAGGAAATGTGTTATCAAAACAAAACAAACATTTACAGCCTAGCACCAGTAAAACTTTGCCTCTGGCTCATTCCTCTCGCTGGTTTGTCACTGCCACAGATGCCACGGTGACTTTTCAAAATATCTGACGTATTTTGTTTCCCCTTGTGGCACCAGGAACAACAACACAAAGACATATTGCATTTTTAAATATTACCCATCACAGCAACAACGGGGCAAAGGAAGAATGAATCAAAATGACTTCATATCACTAACGTTGTTACCACTGATGCATGTGCAGAGCATCCATGCGTCATCGTGGAGGCCGAGAGCAGGAAAACGGACAATTATGAAAACAAAAACAAGTGATTTCCGGATTGTCTTTGCTTCCTCTTTCAACAATGACAGAGTAGAAGCTCAGGAAGTTGCTCTCGGTGGAGTTATGTGCAGGTTTGTCATAAGATATATAACAGTTTTTACTGTAAAAGTGGAGGTAGGTAGAAAGTCACGGGAAAAAGAAGAGCTTCACTCAGGCAACAAATCTCTGCACCATCTTTGATTTTTTGACAGTTGCTTGCTCATAATAAATCATGTTTTTTGTCACATTGCTGCACCTGATTCTGAGCGTCTACCGTTTAGTTTGATTTCTATTTTCCCAAATTCTCCCCTTGGTGCATTTTGAGCGACTGAAGTGTCAGAGCAAAGTTGAAACTCGACTGTGGAAATGACAGCGAGCCTGTGCATATATAATTATACCTGGTTGCATAACAGTGTGTAGATGAAATGAGAAACTAAGCAGCGTACAGTAGCGGTGAAGGGGGGTGGGGGTGGGTGGGGTGAAGTAAAAACCCAGTGTGTCGTGTCTTGCTCGTGCAAACCGTGCTAGCTATGAGCCAAAAGCAAAAAAAAAAAAAACGTGACGCTAACTTTAAAAAGGAGATTTCTCTGTCTGTCGGTTAATGTACAGTTACCTTTACGTACATATTATGCAAACAGTTTGTCTGCACTGTACAGTTTGTGTCCAATCCATTGTATACACACAGAAATTAAGGATATTGAATAAAGGCTTTATAGAAAGGAAGTGTGACTGGACTCTTTGACGGATTCACTGCACACAAACACAAACACACTTCTACATTATGTGCACACAACATTCAAGATTTTCTTTAGCATCCATTGAACACCAACCAGCATCATATACACTCACACACACACATATACCTTCAATAAAGTCTATTCATCCTTAGTGTTGACTGAAGGGCAGGCTGCATTATGAACCACCTCAGCAGTAGAAAGGCAGCAGGAAAATCACTGACTGTATCTATCAACTCTGCAAGTCTTCACAGTAAACCAAGCAGCAACCTCTGAGGCTGATGGGATACTACACCCAAAATCGATAATTCACCAATTTTCTACTCACCGTCATGCCAAGGAAGGGTTTGGAGAACTTTCAGGAGTCATCAAAACGCTGGTGAATTATCGATTTTGGGTGAAGTATCCCTTTAAAGTACCAGTTTACTTTCACACTAAAACAAAGCAGAAGAGAGAATGAGAAACACAAGGAGACAAACAGGACGGATTAACCAGCTAAAGGCCTCCAGGTAAAATGAGCACGAGGCGTTCACTGACTCTCCGATTCCTACCACCCGCAGTCGCATAGTTTGTGTATGTATGAAGTATTATAGCCGACCCAGCAGACAACACTCAGCAGCCTGATTATATTTTGCCTTGAGCTGCTGAAGCCACACAGTGTGTTGCGATGCCAACTGCCCCAGGTGTTAGTTTGTGGTCATTTATTCTGAAATCCACACCATATGAAGCATAATATCACTGGATTAACAGAGGTAATGGAAGGACACCTAGAAAATTTCCAGCCCAGGACACTCCCATGGGTCACACACACACACACACACACACACACACACACACACACACACACACACACACACACACACTGCATCGCCTGGCTACCTTTAAATGACAGATGACTCATCAAACACTGTAATTAGCTGAATTAGGTAATTAAAATTCACATATGTAAATGTAATGTAAATGAGGTGCACTGTGAAGGGCAACATGGCGTCTAATTAGCAGGAATGGATTTTGAAAGCGTATCCGGTGAAATCCTGCATGCTCCACCTCTCACTTCAAACTATGGATCTTTATATAATACATCATTTTAATTCATGTTAATATATTAGGATAATAAACTGTCATGATTTATGACTTACTTAGGGTATTTGTTCCGTTACTTTGTAGTTTCTGTCACGGCGCGATCAGAAGCCTCCAAGAATAAATCTGGCTTTTAACTTTCCTACTTTGTCATTATACGGCGCTCATGTAATTCATCACTCTGCAGACAAATTCGATTAGAGGACTTTAATACAAGCAAAGTGATGTTCAAAACAGCTTAAGCTGCTGTTCTGCGGTTCACTCATGTTCATGGATCTGATGCTGCGCAGGCTTTGTGGATCTATTACAAGTTATTATCTCACTCTGAGGGCATTTCTTTTATTTTGTGTGGTGTTTTTGTTGTTTGTCTCGATCCACAATGTTTTCTTCAGATGATGTAACTGAGAATCTGGGGATTCAACACAGCAGCAACAACTGAATCACAACAGAGCCTAGTTATGTTATGTGCGTGTGAGAGTCTGACTCTGGCATGTGAGCGACAACAGGCTGCAGGTCAATGTGTGTAACAATCAGCTTCACATCAGACACCAGCAGGAGAGGAGCTGTTCAGTCCATTCTGCTGTTGAAATGACCACAAAATCACATTTCTTGCAAACTCACGAGTGCACTCTTGCTTGATATGAGCCTCACCGTCAGGGATGTGAAGGGTCGGCACTGTTTACTTCAACTTTGGGTCCAAGTGCGGTGCGTTCAGGTCAGTGTTTTAGTCAATGTACGTTCAAATTACTGCCAATGGCATGAATTTTTGGGAACATTTTTGAGAAATTTCAGGGCAAAAAATGTGATAAAACTTTGAGAAAAAGTTGAGGACCCCCTTGAACCCTCTCAAGGTCAATATCAGGTCAATCAGAGGTATTTTTGTTTGCAGGAAGTAGATAACTTTAGTCGACACTTGATGTAAAACAGCAAAAATGAAATCATAAAATGCCACTGCAAATTAAAAGTCTGTTTTTTATAAATGCTGGTTTTGAAAGGCTTGTCCACCTTAATGTGAAGTGAAGACAAAACTTTTTAAATCCTACCTTCAGCTCTGTTTGGCTCCATAAAGTGTACCTTGACTCAACTCAATGAGATCACTTTGGCCACCAGCTAAACTCAAACTCCATTATGCACAAAGCAGAATGGTTGAACAGTAATCTCTTATTAAAAAGCAGCCAATTATAGCCGCGGAGCAAAATGACATTTTGTTATCACGCAGCACAAAATGTTTCGATTTCCTGTCGTTTTTTTTATTTATTTATTTCTAATTTCATTAAAACAGCATCGCGTTGGGGTTTCTGGTCTCTTATCTGCCACTAAATACACACACGCACACACACGCACACACACAGATGTACAAACACAGGGAATGAAGCAATGTGTTTGAGGTGGCACCGAGGGCTCACTTGAGAGCTTGTTTCTATCTGCCTTATTTTTCATCAAACACAACAGGCGTTCCAACACACACACATACACACACACACACACACACACACACCTTACATGCACGACGTCCACACAACAGCATGCGTCATCGACGGCTTCCACAGTCGTTGCGGCCACTTCAAGCCACGCTGTCCCTCACCCACTGCTGCTGCTGCCGGTGGCACGTGAAAACCCCCCTGTGTTGATTTCACTTTGTCCGCCAGAGTTCAAGAACGGTGGAAGAAAGAGAGAGAAAGAGAAGCCGAAAACATGACAATCGACAACAATATGAGGTTTTCACGCAGTAGTAACGTTGTGCAAGGCTGTCTGTGGTTTTATTGTATCGCCATGGCATCCGGGGCGGCTGTCAGTCTCTCTGAAAGGTTAAGATCAAACCCCCCTGCTCTCCTGTAATTACTGCTTTTATGTCTCATTATCATCATTTGACTGATGCAGGAAAACATTTAATGTTTTTTCAGGACGTGGATCTGATGGAAATAATAATGTACGGAGGTGTGTCTGTCTCCAAATGTCTCGTTAGGATTCGTAATCAGGCAGCGTAAACCTGAAGGTCAGAGGTCAGACATACATCACTCTCGTTCTTCATCTCTTCTGTTCCCCTTCATCCTCTTTCATTGACTCTCATCCTCTCCTCATCGTTATCCTCCCATCCATCACTCCTCCTGCTCTTCTACTATTCTTCCTCTTCTTCTTTTCCACATTGACAAAAAATAGGGATGAGGATGAAAGAGAAACATGAAGGCAGGAGGAGAGGAAGGAATAATAAATCTCTCAGGTGATAAGTCACATCTGATGGACACATAAACACACACACACACACACACACTGAGGAGGGTAGAGCAGCAACCCAGTCAAGCGAACACGCACTCTGAATACTGATCAACCAATCAGAGCCCGTTTCTGCCCGGCACCCAGAGATACTCGTTGGCTGCCGTGGCAACCAAGAAAGCATCATAGCTGAAAGGGAAGGGAGGAAGTACTTGTGTGTGTGTGTGTGCGTGTCTGTGTGTGTGTACTGATGTTAGATTGAGAAGTAACAAATCTGTCTCCTCCAGCCTGAAAAGAGGAAAATGACAAAATAAGATCTATTGTTGAGTTTTTTAGGCAACACAGTTGCTATGGAAATGTCTCCGTAACCTGCTTCTTTGGCAGCCATGTTTCCCTCCGACTTACAGCTGAAATAATCAATATTTCGATATTAACAAGTGATCACATGAGGATTATCTAGGATCAACTGGTAACTGCTTTACACGGTTTCTCCTTCTTATTACCATTTCTCCTCCAGAGGCCTAGTATGATGATGAGGATTCAGTAAAACACTCCCTGCACAATTTAATTATTATCTTTAAATCTCGTCATTTCTCGGTTCGTGCATCTCAATTAAAAAAAACAACAGCAACAAAAAAAACACCTGAAGCTGCTTGATCGTTGATTTATTCACCGACCTACAGATCCAAAACAATGAACCTGAAACAGGCTGAAACACCTCATCACAACGATGTGTTTAACTCCGGCTTTGTCTGAATGTGATCGAGCCTGTTGCTGGTTTCACTCTGGGCAGAGCTCTGAGGACTGTGAGACATTTGTTATTATCTAAGAGGCACTGAAAGAGAGAAAAGAGAACAAAATTAAAGAGACGGAGCGCCTTTGTCTCGCCGCTTTGGCAATATTGTTCTCGACTGTCATGCAAATGAGACGCACTGGACTGAGAAACACAGGGAGAGAGGGATGGGAACAGAAAGAGTCAATGAAAATCTGCTTTATTATTATTAATGTTATTGTTATTATTCCATATGGAGCTGAGGAAAAGGAGCGCTCCTCAAATCCAACGTCCCTCTCTGCACATTAAAAGCCAGACTTTCAGAATTAAAGCACGCGTCCACATTTTTCACCATAATGAAACAATATTGTGACATTTTCTCTGCCACCAATATTTGGTACAAGTGTTGATCACACAATCCACACACACACACACACACACACATACACATGCGCGCTCACAGAACTATGACTCATAGGCTGGTTTGCACATAATCACGTCCACTTCAGAGCGCTGCATCACTTATCGTCTCCACAGAGCAGCGGCGTGCTCAGCTTGACCACTGCACACACACACCGATGGAAAAGGAAGATTGCCGAACAGTGTGTGTGTGTCACTGTGTGTGTGTTCAATTCAGGGCTGCAATAAACCTTTATTTAAACTTCTGAATTAGCAATAAACTAAGGCGTGCCCTCTGCAGAGAGACGGTGTCGTCCTTATTATTTATTTACTGCAAAAACAAAGGAAGTTTTTCCTTTAAATTCCTAACCTGAGTGTGTGTGTGTGTGTGTCTGTGTGTGCGTATTGTGTCTCAATATCTCTGTGTAAGTGGTATTATTATTAGACAAAGAATGGGGAGAGCAGAGAAGAAGGAGGAGTGGATTATTACATGATTTTGAAGGGCACCTCCGTAGGTTTAATATTGAAGTCAATATCAATCATATCAATATCAGAATTCATAAATATTACATTTAATATGAATATGATTTCCCTGGCTGCCTCTCGTCTGACAAACACACATGCGCGCAGCAATATCCCCATTATAATTTTGGATATTCAAGTCTTCCATTATTGATCTGCCTCATCAGCTTCTAACTCAACAAATAAGAGACTCAAACTAATTTAATTATCACGTCATGTGCAGTTCACATCTGGAACATGTGTATATTCATGTTGTGATGTGTCTGGTCGTCTCTAGCTTTTAAACGCAGCATATCAGGAACTTGGAGTTGAAATTAACGGCGACACATCTGGGAACAGTTTTTTTTTTTTTTTATCGGATTTGGACCGAGGAAACGCTGGAGAATAAGCCACAGATGACGGCGGGGAAAAGCGACTCTCGCAGGTAACGCAGCACGTTGGTTCATTCACAAAACACAGCCCCACTCTGCCAGGTATAGGAGTCATGGGGAGCAGGTTTTATCCCCATCCCCTCCTCCCTCCCTCAGAAAATGTCTTTGAAGTCACAGCTCCGCGGCTCCAGAGAAAGCCAGAGAGCACTTTCTTTGGAGATGTCTGAGAATAGGGCGCTTTATTCCAGTCTGCCTCTCTTTTGCGGGTATATAGAAGGGGTAAAAATGGAGCGGGGCGGGGGGAGAGAGGAGAAAAGTCAGGCAGACAGAGAGAGAGATCAATGCCCGAAGCAGCTGCAGCACAAAGAGCCAGAAAAATAAAGTGTTTTTCTTTGCTTTTATAGGGCAGCACTATAGGTGAGCAGGTTTTGGTGACCCTGGCAACTCTCTATGGAGCAGAACATCTGATTGGCGTGTGTGTGCATGTGAGTGTGTGTGTCTGTCACATGCATCAAACTGGAAAATCAATGTATTCTTAGCTTATATGATGCACGCTTGGAAAAAGGCAGATGTTTTCAGAATAAAAGCAGCTTTCACGGAAGAGTCTGCTCACACAATAAGAAAACTCTTTCACAAGCTGCTTTTCAGTCTGATGACCCAAGACGAGGCAGTTCTGTCCGTTGATCAGAGCGCGACAAACACGTCCAGCAATTTCTCCCGTGGGTGCTGCCGCCGCCACTCAGCCATTTCGGCCATTTTCACGGCAGGTAATTGACCAGGTGTGCACCAGCAGCTATTACGGCAATTGAACTAAATGGTGGGTGGGTGGGTGGTGGGGGGCTAAACTTTGTTAACCTGCTCTGTGTGACGAGCAGACCTCTCAGTTATGCTGCTGTCAGGACCGTGGAGATGAATCAGGGCTTCAGTGTGAGTCCAGATGGGAGGAACGACATTAGGAGGCGCATTTATCTCATTAGCACTTTCATTTTCATTTTGGTCTGTAATTTTAAGGCGGCAGCAGACTTTAACATCAATAAATGATTACAATTCATTTGAGGACACGTTGGGGTAATGAAGGTTCACACATGGAGCCACTGGAGGGACACAGCATCCTGCAGTGCAGTGTCGTACTCACACTACTGCAGACCTTACATGAATGCAGCATAAACATTTCAGGTATTAAGTCCCAACATGAGACAGTAAATGTCTATATACAGAACGATGCACAGTTTATTTTCTGCAGTGTGATCACTTTAACGTACAGAGGAGACGCTGAGTGAGAATAATGTAATCCATATATAGTCTGCATTGGAACAGATAGTGGGGGACTGGAGGTGCCATGCTATTGCTGCCGGCTTGTTTTCATTACCTAAAATAAGAAAATGCTGTAATATTTCAATCAAATATGAGCAACACAAACAAAACAAACGCCCCCCCTCCTGTATGTTTCCTCCCACACCCCCGTGTCTGTCGATCCAGCCCCCCCTTCTGTTTTTGCTGTCTGTCAATAGAGGAGCCGGTGGCATTTCCAGCCTGCAGACAGCTTCTCCCATCAGGCCTCATGACTGACGGCGCAACTCTTGTGCATGCGTATGAATACAAGTGTGCTAATAAACTATTCTTTGCTCGTCCTTTAATGTGTCCATCAATCCATTTGACCGTCTAAGCTGAATAAAGAGCTTTAAAGGAAGCCCCGGGGGCCTGCCATGCAAAGGCGTCACACTAACTGAAATCACACTGGCTTAACGCCGTCGCCGCGTCTCTGGATGTTCATGTCGATGAGCTGTTTGTTCATCCAGCGCTTCGTCCCTGCAAGACTGTCAATAAAACACAGTCTTATCGGATATCCATTGTCTATTGGGCAATTTGACCCCTGACTTCTCCATGAAAGGTAATGTGGAGCGTAGCCAATTTAAAACAATTTAAATCTATCCATTCTGTGCACTTGTGCTGAGTTTTGAGACAGGATTTACATTTCCCCCACTCCCAACCGTCCTCATGACCTTTTTGAAGGTATCACCACCTGCACCTGGAGAGTTCAGGAGCTGATTTGTCTCGTGCACTTTACACTGGGATATTTAAACTGTATCATTCCCATGTGAGCGCATGCACGAATGTGATAAACCACGAGCAGGGAAAAAGGCTACGAGCTACGAGGGCAACGCCACTGGAAATGTCACACTTTGCTCCGTCTAACGGCCGGTAATCACCTGCTGACCAAGTACAGCAGCTGTAAATGTGTCAGAATACGAATTACTTTATTAATCCCCAAAGGGAAATTCATTTGTCTGTCAGCTTTTTTAAATGAATGAATCAACACCATGTTGATCTGTAAACAGAGTGGTAAGACGTGTCGTCTGAATTCAGGATTCAGACTGTAGGAAACCCAGTAAAAGCAGAGTAAAGCTTCAATGCTGCTGTGGCTTTCATCATAACCAGAGAGATAGAGAGGGATCAGGTCCTATCAGTTCTCAGGCCAGATTTAAACCTGGGATGATAACTTCATATACTCTATCTCTGCACTAAGAGTAATGCTGGGAATGGAAGACATAATGTTTTTTATCTTTCTGGATGGGCAGCGAGAGGAAAAGCCTGACACACACACCGGAAAACAAAAATCTGAAAAGTGACATTTCATTTTAGTTGAGCAACTTACTAGATAAATGTTGGATAAATGACGTCATGCTGCACTGTGGCCTTCATGTTTCTGCTTCTCTGTTTTCCCTCATCTCAAATGAAGGCTACAATCTATAACAGACACACACACACACACACTTCAGCCATGAGCATAACACTACTTGTGTGCTGCCATGTTGACGGGCAGCTCAGCTGAGGAGCTACAGCACCATGCACCACTGAAAATCATTTCATGGGAAAGTGATGGCAGCTCAGCTGGACCTGTCCACGCACTGTCTGTCCGTCGTGTCCAAGCGCTCCCTCCTGCCTGCACACTGACCGCCTGCAGAGGTGGCCATCCTCTCCAAGCACTAACTTTCACACCAATTAGAAACGGAGGGGGCCGCTGCCATTAAAGCTGAAAACTCAAAAGTGCTCTTACCGAGATGGTAAACAGGTCTGATGTTCCTAATTCTACCAGGTTTTCCATCTACATCTGCATTGCCTGCCTGTGTTATATTCAGACAATGTTTCCCTGATTCTTCCAAGTGACAGAGAAGTGGCTGAGACAGACAGAAAGCCAGCCGTGCCAGTGGATGCTACGGGTGTGAGCCTTGCTTAAAATTCAAAATAGGCAACTACAGAGCAAAGCTGTCAGGATGTAGATGTGCGGAGGAGGAGGCAGGTAATGCGGCGGAGAGGAGGCTGAAAAGAAAGGAGCAACCCTGCTGTAACATCAAGAAATCCAGCCGAGCCGAGGAGAGCTCACCTGCCCACGCGGGTCTGAAGGCGGGAAGCTGCCGAGACGAGACAGAGTCAAGTGCTGGAGACGGCGGGGAGAGATTGAGTCGTGCTGGTGAAGGACTTGTTCCAGACCTGACCCTCCTGGAGTGAGTTGTGTCTGTTTGGCTACATGGTTGTTTCTTTGTTTTCTCTGGAGTCGACCTTTCATGTTTTGTCTTTGAATCTGACTGTTCTCTTCTCTACAATGTCAGTGTCGTTCCTGATACTTTCTGCTGCCAACAACTGCAAGACTCTCCACTTTACAGAGGAAATATTATTCCGCATCCTGGCTTCTTTGAATGTGTGGAGGTCAGTGGTCTGGTTACATATTTAATTACCAGCTAATTACCGACACAAACTCAGTGTAGAACTGAAAAAAAAATATCGCTCTATTACATTCTTAAATCAAACTATATGCGGTTTGTTTTTTGTTTTTTTGGTTAACGAATTTCATTTTTACATCCCTATAAGTCTAAAATTACTGTACATATTGAAAATTCACTTTGAAATGAGATATGAGGAGAGAGAGCTACACATCAGCCTCCTCAGCCTCCTCAGCTCACATTGGATAAATAAATAAATAAAGTTATGCTACAGTAAATACAACTGTTGTAATTGTATTCATCACCAGTGAATAGACAGACTCCAAAGAGTAAATATTAGGAAGTATTTGAGGGATGTTATTTATTTTAATCAACAATAGAGAGCCAAACAGGAAATGAGTTAATGACAGTGCCAATGTAATTAAAGTCCCTGAGGATGCTGCAGCTCATGGTCAATGTGGCGATAGAAGAAGAACATGTTTCATATGGTCTAATTTTGGAAACATAAGCATGATAATGAGAGGAAGACTGACAACAAAAACAGCTCCCGGAGCCACAGTTCAACTCTCAGCTAATTAGATGGTCACAATAAATGAAGGCCTAACCTGGGAGAGCACTTCAAAAGGTGAAAGCTTTTGCCTGGATGAGGAGACAATTACTGTATTCACAGCTGAGCGTGCTTTTCACACCTTGCTCTGTATCTGGGCTAAACCCAGCCTTAAAAAACAATCTGCTGGCCTAATTAGCCTCATTAAAAATCCCACAAATGCAAATGTACAATTACTGCAGCACATCTTATCCTCCAGACTCTTGTTTGAAGCAAACTGTGAATAAAGGAGTCGCACGTCTCGAGCACAAATCACGATGCAAAAGTTATTCAGATCGTGGCCTTCAAGGGCGGAGAAATCTGAAGTTGTACCAGGTCGGTTGTGTTGTGCACACCGAGGAGGCTTTGTATTAGCTACTGCTTCCTCCATTGTGTGTAACAACTATAGACAGGAAACACAAGAGACAAGAGGGATGGAAAGAAGTAACAAGAAATCCTCTCTTTGATAAGATTCTCTCGAATACACCTGCTGCCAGAAATGCCATTAAATGTCAGCTGTCTGTTCCTGGCTGACAACACGCACGCACACTGTGGTTTTTTTATTCCCTGTCTCACCTTAAAACATTGTTGGAAGGTCGTACAGAGACAGAGACAAGGACTCGAGTCAGTCGCACAGAAAGAAAGCTGCTATTTCCCCTTAATGACATTTACAAAGACAATAACTAAAGAACACTGAGCAGACAGACAGGACTGAGCACTATAGTCCTCATAAATCTGCAGGATGGCTAACGCATGATGGGATATGATATGATTTAACCAGCTGTCCCATGTTCACTGCTATTAGAGGGAACATCTGTCAACATCAGTAATGGTGAAACTTCTTATTAATGCAACAACTTCAGAGGGGATAGTTTGACATTTCATGCAACACTGGGGGAAGACTGATACCACGCTGTACAGTAGATATGATGCCACACTGTGCTGCTTTAGTTTAGCTTAGCAAGGAAATAGCTAGAGCCATGCTGTTTCAAGTATTTATGGTATGCTAAAAAAATATGAGTGTTCAAATGCGATAAAAAAATAAAAAAAAAAGATAGGTCACATGACCTGGAAGCTATTGATCTAAAACGCTCATATTTACATTATGAAAACAACACATAACACATGACCGTAAACCACAAGCTTTACGTCATCAACATGGCCGCCTTTAGCCACCAGTGTTGCTTTAGCTAACACAGAAACTGTTCTCGTCATGTTACACAAACCGTGGGTGCAAAATTTAAACATTTTAGTACATTTTAAACCAGTAACGACGACTCCCTACCATTGATGCATCTTGACATCTGTCCTGAAGTCTGTCCTTGCGCAAATGTCCCTTCAGTCTGCAGCAGGGTCCAACCAACACAGTCCAACAGGGGTTTTTCCTCCAAAGTCCAAAGTGTAAATATTGTCCAGTCCAGGTTCGTCTCTATCTTCATCCTCTTCTTTACCTTATCGACGCGAAAAACATTTCTTTAAGTCTATGGGAAACCTAACTTTCATCCGTCCAACTTTACTTCGTCTCTGCTGTGCCTGGTTACCGTCAGAGGTCGCTGTGTCGGTTGCTAGGTTAGCTGGTTGTTAGGCTAGCTAGTTGCTAGGCTAACTGGTTGCGAAGCTAAAACAAAGATATTCAAAACCGTCTTTGGTTAAAATCATCTTCTTAATTATTAAAATAATAATAATTATTAGTATTAGTAGTAGTATTAAATACATTAATCGTTATCCATGGTTGAAACCTTGGCCGAGCGCATGCGCAGAGGCAACGGACCAGTTGATGCGCAATGCATTGTGGTCCCGCTGGCTACAATTCAATGTTTGGTTAATCCACCACCTGCCACTTTGTTGTTCTTTTACACACCCAATTAAACATGGAAAAAATGGTCTAAAGTTGATATTAGAGGAGACTAATTACAGACTGATTGTTAGTTAGAGGAAAATGAGGTTGTTTATTATTCCAGAGAAAATACCAAAGGCAGGAGCTCAGTCAGTGTCCAGGCTGTCACCTCTGTGACCTGGAGCCCTGAGGCTGGTGGAAGTGCAGATGTGGCTGTTGGGAGGCAGCTGGGTCTGTTTCTCAGGTATTAGAGGAGCTTCACTGCACCAGGGCGCTGGAAACATCTACATTTCAACATGATATTTAGTTTTCATTTATGTACCAAAGGCTGTCAAATGCCCTCAAGCCCATTGACACCGGCAGAATGAACTGATACCAGGTCAGTTTATCAGGAAGGTCATGCTCAATATAAAGGTCAGTGGTGCACAGCTATTTCTGTAGAGAAAAAAATGACATGTGATGCAGAGCATTGGGAATACAGAAACCAGTCTAATGTCAAAGATAAATACACTGACAAACACCTCTATATATTTAGATATAACACAAAGACACATGGAAAGGACAGAAGATAGGGAGACGGATGCAGGAAGGAAAAGATGCAGGCAGTGTGTCGGTTCCAGCTGAGCAGTCAGGACTCTGGCGTGTTATCCACAAAAAATGAGAAGCTGTTATATATATTTATTTATATACAGGCCTTAAAGGATGGCTCTCGAGACAAATAAACAGGTATTTACTCAGGCCCACAACACACACGTATCCACAAACAGGAGAAAATCAAACCACTGAATGAGTGGATCGCTGAGAGAATTGGTTTTGGAGACGGAGATGAAAGCAGGCAGTTCATTTCTCCAGGAAAGAAAAGTCTGTGTGTAACAGGGCTTGGCTTTCACACATATCTCCCTCCTTCCTGCCGTCTCATCCGTGTTGACATCTTTTTCAAGCATTGTCATACATGAAAACACCTAAAGCTCTACCTAAATAATAAAATAATTGTAATTAAAGAAGGCACTGTAATGGCTTTTTTTTAATGCAGGTCCCATTAAGAATCTAGATCCAGGACGATGATGAGACCAAGTCTGAAGTTGCCAAGGACAGACAGAGGAAAAGAGAAGCTGTTCCTCCCCCTAGTGGTTCATATTGGTGTATGGTTTCATCTGTATTTCAAAAATAAGAGTGGGTGTGACTGCAAATACACTCTGTTATATTCAGTTATTTAAATTGTTTTGTCTGTCATTGATGCTACTGTATGTCTTATTTGTTATTACAAACTTTTAATAGGTAAATTCATATGTAAGTACTTGCACTCTTAGCAACTTTTTGTTTTTTAGGTTGCCCTGAACATCTGGCCGGGGACAGTGGGTGAAAATTAACCTTATTGCCTAACTCTGGCTCATGTACAGTTTCTCTTATTATTATTGCATTGTTCCTGTCAAGTAAACAAATAAATAAGCATGATTCATATTAATTCAATTGTTTATACCTTTCACATAATCCCTATTACATAATAATTGTCTGCTATATTATCACCATATGGTTTCAAAACAAAACAGAGCAGCAGACTAACAGAAAATGATGGTGTTTCTTTGTTTCTTTATAAATCACTAATTTAATCTTTTAAGGCTTATTGATACATTGATTTATTCATTCATTAGTGTTTGTTGGGCTAAAATCACTATGATGTTATCTTGGCTCAGAAAAGCCACTGTTTACAACCATGTGCTATATTACAATAGGTGAAGAAGGGAAAGCCAGGAATGTCTACTGCATTGTGGGAAATGTAGGCTCCAGTGCCTTTGAATCTTATGATCCAAATTTATTTTGAGTCATGATTGAATAAAATGTGAATAAAAGGATTAAGAAAATCTTTGCAGGTCAGATGAAGGAAGATCTTTAGATTACTATTTTTATTATCTTTTATCTTCTATTACCAGTAGGTGGCAGTAAGTGAAAGGAAATTCATCCAGACGCAACACTGCTTCAAGTAAAGTTGAAAATCAAACACACACAGACACACAGATTGAAAAAAAAAAAAAAAAAAACATTTTATTAAAGAAGAAGCGGGATGGTTCGATTCCCTATATTCTATACATCATGTGCTATACAATGCAGAAGACAGACAGAGAGTGAAGGAGTGCTGACCCCGGTTCAGTTTGGTGTTCAGAAAGCAGTTAGACTGGTCTAGTGACCATATGCAGCACCGATTAGTTCACTAACAATAGAAATAAAACCAGGCCTGGAGCTACACACACTCTGCACACATTCACTTACAACATGTGTATGTGTGTTTGTGTGTGAGTCCAGGGCTGATGTTGGAGGGCATCTGTGTACCGTACATGCTGCTAAGTGTAAAGAGAGAGTTCCCAAAACCTGAAGTTTAGTTGAAGTTGTTATTGGAGGAGTAAACAACCCCCCATCTGAGCAGCACTGCATGAAAAAACTAACAAAATATAAATCTCTACCTCTGGATTATACTGTAGTACAGGCTGAGTAAAGGGTGAGGACAGACTGCAACACCGTGAGGAAGCACGCACAGGTCTTAGATTGTATTTCGATTCAAGTTTGTTAGTAGGTTAACCTTTAAAATACAAGTGCAATGTGTTTATTACTGTATTTATCTAGTTTTTGTTATAGAAACATCTGCTCCCTGACCCTGGATCAGCGCTCACAGCTGTTCACATGGAAATGATTGTATCACTTGATGATTAAAATGCTACTTGGTTTTTCAGTCTCAAACCTTTTTCTTTAGCCTTGTTCTACAGCGAAAAGCATTTGAATGTCAACTATAAAAAAAAAAAAGAAATCCAGCAAATACTCATGTCCTATGACAGCAATTACGATTTTGGAGCCAAAGCAAAGGCAAAACAATTTCACTCCAGTCTTCAGATTTGTGCCATAACAAGGGTTGATTGTGTGTAGTTTGGGCTAATGGCTTCTCTCTCAGCCTGTGGCTTCACATTTCAGAATATATGATCAAATCCAAAGGTTTTAATGGTTTCTACATTTTAAAATGAACAACCATTAAGGGGCTTCTACTTCTCTGCTGAACCACTCCCACCTGAATACTGCCAGTAAACCTCATAATAACACAAACAACACTCATTTTTCTCACTTATAATGTGGGACTATAGACTTGTTTCAGAAAATAAACTTAACATTTATAACCATTAAAGTTCTTT
Source organism: Trachurus trachurus (assembly GCF_905171665.1). Taxonomy (NCBI): domain Eukaryota; kingdom Metazoa; phylum Chordata; class Actinopteri; order Carangiformes; family Carangidae; genus Trachurus; species Trachurus trachurus. The sequence goes on from NC_139914.1 coordinate 4,313,115, forward strand.
CTGATTTAGTCCTATGTACAATATTTAAAAGGAACTGAAATATCTGTCGTTTTTTTTTTATTGTTTATGCAGTGACAAGAAGAAGTGAGGTTGTTGTGGTTGTCGTGAGGATTGTTCTTTTTTTTTTTTCTGTCGACACGATATCCGTCTCTCACACAGATGTAAAAGCACGCTGCACACCGAGCAGAGAAACAGAGGGAAAACACTTAAGATACGTGACATTCTTTATATCGGTCTGTTAACATCTCGCTGGTTTCCTATGTCTTAGAAATGTGATGACAAACAAGAAACTATTAGGGTATAAAAACAAAACAAAAAAAAGCTTTTTGTCTGTGTGTGTGTTGTGTATGTTCATGAGAGGACAGCTGACCTGATGTGATAAAAACCCTGGATTTCAAGGAGGAGGGTGGAGAGCTAGGGTTAGACCGATATCCCACATTGACCATAAATATTAAATATTTGTTGAAGGTGTCCCAACTGTGTCAGCACCTTCATAATAATAATAATAATAATAGTAATAATAAACCTGCTGTTGTGGAATAACTGCAGTAAAAATGATCCCAATTAATCATTTTAATACCTGCTACGAATACAAAATTGAAAAAGGTATCAATATCGGACCCATATCCGTCGAACCCTAGCGAGAGGATGCAAAGCCACAGGTGTACAGACAAGTGCATATATACACACACACATACAACGATTTTTGCATAAACTCTATGTACATACATTATGTGTGTTGGGACTAGATTTGGCAACCACGCTGGGAGAAAAGGGTTTTTTTTCTCCTCGTTAATAAGGCATGCCATGGGAGGTGGCCCTGTGTGAGTCTGACAGCAGCGTTTTGTCTCCAACGCAAACTTAACTCCGTATTTTTGCGGTTTCCTTCCTCGCCGAGCGCTGAGCAAGACGTCGGCTCGCTGTCACGGCGAGCTCTTTAATAAAAAAAAAAGCCGTTTTGATTGACTGGACTTTCGTTCGTTTTGACTTCACCGTCCGGAGCTCCTCTCTGCTGTGATGTCATCACTTGGTGACGTTTCGGAAACAGCGCTGGATCGCTACCTCCAAGGCATGACATCATCTCCACGCGAAGTTTGTTGCTGGTTGGCTGGCCGCCCCCTCGTCTCTGTGATGTCACACCCCACGCTCCAATGACCGGGAGTGTCGCTCGTCGACGCCGCCGCCGCTGCTGTCGTCGTCTTCCAGTCAGATGTTTGACGGTCGACGCCCTCGGGTGGCGCCGAGGGAAGCTCGCAGCCTCGGCTCTCTGGCCCTGCAGCAACAACGCCAAATCACAGTGGTTTGTTTTACTGCTCCGACATTTCCAGCGTGTTCACAACAAGAAACGCTGTCAGGCTTTAATGAGGCTATTTTCTGCTAGACTGGTTTTTAAAGAGGCCACTTGAAGTGTAAAGAACAACAACCCTCATTAAACAACACAACAGTTTGTAATAACACACAGTAACAGTAACATTTAAATATCTGGTGTTTCTCCTATAGACCTGGGTTCCCTGCAGCCGTATGTAAAACCCATGGTCACAAACCTTGGTGTAAAGATCAAAATTACTCAATAAACTCTTATTTTTGGCCAGAAAATGTATATTATTTAATTGGATGAGTGAGAAACCTCCCACTGTAACTCAGTGGTACAAAGAAATGTTCAGAGTTGTTCCTATGGAGAGACTAAGCGCCAAATTAAAAGGAAATGACAACACTTTTATGGACATATGGTGTCCTCTAATGGATTACCTGCCTAAGGATCTAAGTGAAATTATCCAGAGGGGAAACACTGGATTACTAAGAGACATTTCCTAACAGGTACAAGGACATATTTTTCTTGATTTGTTGATAGGTTGTTGTTTTATTCATTTATTTATATCTTATTTTATTCTTTTCTCTTCATTTGAATTTTGCTTATTCATTTTCTCCCCTAGCTCAGACCACTACTTAATGATGTATGCTTATATCATGCATTGTTGATATGCAAATTCAGAAAATAAAATAAAAAGCTGCATCTTGTGTGGTCTCTGCTTGTCTTTTATTGTATTTTATATTTCTTAGTGTTTTATCTGATCTTAATGTTTTTCTTAGTGCTTTTATATGCTTTTAATTTACTGTATTTTAAATTGTGTTATATAAATAAAGTGGATTGAATTGGACATGATGTTTTTACTGCTTGTGACCAGTGTTGTGTTGCCTCTACTGTACCTGTAGTGCTCATTGAAGTCCAGCCTGAAGCTGAGGAAACGCAGGCTCTCATCTGGACTGGTCATCAGCAGCACCAGGAACTGCTGGACGATGCTCTGCAGAAAAAAGAGGAGATTTTATTACATTACATGGACTGAATGTGAGTGAGTGAGTGAGTGAGAGCTGCTCGTGGAGGCGTCTGTACCTGGTAGAAGTGGGTGAGAATGCGCAGCTGCGAGCGCATCTTTGGTATGGTCTCCTGGAACTCCTGAATCCTCTTCTTCTCCTCCGCTTCCTGCTCGGCCGTCACTCCCCACTGACCCTGAATCGGCGGCGGGAGAGAAAAGACACAGATTTTAGAGTAAAAATATCACACCTTTCAGTGCTCTTGTGTTCCCAGCATCCCACTCTTCTTCTCGCCGGCGGCCCAGAAACCTCGATTCCATCCCTCTTCCTCTCCTCACCTCCTCTTCTCTCCTCTGCTTCCTCTCCTCGTACTGCAGGCGGAGGGTGAGCTCCTCCAGCGCCGAGCGGTACAGAGAGTCCTGGGCGCTCTGAAACTCTATGATCTGATCGAATATGGCCCGCAGCTGGTTCAGAAGAGACTGAGGAAAGAAAACAACAATCAGTCACAAAAATCAAACATCAATGTCAAAATATAATCACATTACTAATTATTTACACAAAATATTTTAAGCATCTATTAAAATATGGCTAATTTTTAATCCCCCAGGGGAAGTGTTTGAAATATTCAAGTCATTATCAGTATGTAGACGTGTATGTGATACTGTTTTGACTTTTGTTTTGTCTAAAAGCTCTGCACTTCTTTGTTGTTAATAATAATAATAATTATAATTATTTTATTTGAATAGGGACAGTGCATATTAATGAACATTGGTATAAAAAATACTGCAGTTAATATGCCAGATTATAGCCGAGCCGCTAATTTACGTCCGTTTGCACTATTATTGCATTGTATTATAATTGTTTTCACTATTGTAAAGCACATTGAGTTTGCCTTGTGCATGAAATGTGCTTTATGAATAAAAATTGATTGATTGATTTGATTAATTGTCATCTGTACCAAATGTTTAAGTTCATTTTAATCATTTTTTTAAGTTACAAATGACACTCTAGCATTTAAATTCCTGCCAATTCAATGTTACGTATGCACCAGTATCTGTGCATTTACCTTCACTTTGGCGCACATCTGCCGATACATAATAAATAATAATAATTGTGGCGTTTTATACTGCGATTAATTGTGGAAACAAGTATATCTGGCTGTCTGCTGTGAGAAATCCAGTGTTACCCTGCTGTTATTGTCCAGCAGGCATCTGGAGATGATGGTGTCCAGGAAGACGTCGTGGGCAGCGATGATGTGGTCGAGGTCCTGAGCCTGCTGCACTTTGTTCCACAGCTCGTCCCAGGAGCACTCCAGCACCTGCACACCCACAAACACACACACATATATACACACATGCTTTACCAAAAGCATCTAGGAAACGACATTAAACAAAGATCAGATATCACAGAGTCAGTGTCGTCCTCTGATGTAACGGTGGCGCCTCCTTGTCCACAGTCGATATGTTTTTCTTATTATTATTCTTATAATTATTTTATCTCATGAGCAGAGAAATCTTTACTTCAGTTCTGCTCATTGATTTTCAGTCCGACTTAAACAAACACACACAACCTCATCAGTCTGACTTTCAGCTGAATCGTTTGGCAACAGGCCCGGACTTGAACCGGCAACCTTCTAACTTCCTTTTCCAAGGATGCCGTAGATCTGAATCATCATGCAGCGCTGCGTTTAACAGACACAGCAGATCGCTCTCTCTCTCCGCTCTCCGCTGATGTTTTACAGCCTCGCTAATGGTCTGACCTCGAAGGTGATGTAGTACTGCATCTGGTGGATGAAGTGGACCATCTCCGAGGCCAGGATGTGGCACTGGTGCAGGACGCCCGACAGCTCTGCAGGAAGAAGGAGCAGGAACAAAACGCTCAGAACAATCCAGACACCAAAGTGTGATAAAGGACAATTCCGGGCAAATTCAACTCGGGGCTGTATTTTCCTAACATTTTAGGTCTAAAAGAAGGAATCTGAAATTTTTCAGTTTAATTGCTCCTGTTTTGCTGTAGTTGTGTCTGTCCCCGCTTGCTTGAAGTAAATAAACGTCTCGGTGCATGTTTGAGTCGCCACCTGACGCTGTCTGTGGAAAAAAATTGCGGCTTTGAGGGATGTAAACAGCCTAAGCAGCGGAACTTCCATCCACTCCCATTCATTGCTGCCGTGGCGATGCGGGGACAGACACAACTACCGCAAAACAGGAGCAATTAAACTGAAAATCTTCAGATTCCTTCTTTTAGACCTAAAATGTTAGGAAAATACAGCCCCGAGTTGAATTTCCCCGGAATTGTCCTTTAACACTGAAGTAAAGGCTAAGGAGTTCACGTACCAGGCATGGTTTTGAGCAGCTTGGCGTTGCACATCTGTCCCTTCCAGATGTCAGTCAGCGTGTACTCCATCCTCTTCGCCCGCCACAGGAAATTAAACACACGCAGGTAGTGGCCCATGCACTCCCTCGTAAACACCTACACACACACACACACACACACACACACACACACACACACACACACAGATAGCACACATGACTTCTTTCTGCAGAGATAAAAAAAAATATCCAATATGTTGCAAACTGCACGAGAAGGCGTTACCGTAGCGATAGGTCCGTCAACATGGTAGTCCAGACTGAAAACATCCCAGCCCGTATCACCAGGAGACACCTGGAGCCAATAAATGACATGATAAGGACACTGCCTTCACACACACACACACACACACACTCCCAAAACACACACACACACTTTACCTCCAGCAGACGGACGTCGAGCCTCTTGAGGATCTCTGCGTTGTCGAACTGGGCGTTGGTGGCTCTGACGGCGGTTTCTAGGATACCGGTCAGGTTGTGTTGGTACAGCGTGGTGGCAGGACGAGCCAGCTCCGGTCTGGGACAGAATACATGAAGATGAGCCGCAGTTCGAATGCAGCGTATATATCTGGTTTAGTAGCAGGGCTGAACGGTGCCAGCGTTTCATGTCTATAAGTAGATTGTGTGAGTAGAAAAAATAAAAAAGGGATTCTCATTTTGCTCCTAAAATAAATCCACACAAAGTGGATCAAACTAGAGTAAACCTTCGCGCATCTTTATACAAAACGACTATGATCCAAGTCCTGCTGTGGACCGAGCAATAGGGCCAATGATGGCACTGTATATATGTGTACGTTGTTTGACCGTTAATAATAAAATTGAGTTATTTAAAGGGATACTTCACCCAAAATTGATAATTCACCAATTTTCTACTCACCGTCATGCCATGGAAGGGTTTGGAAAACTTTCAGAGTCATCAAAATGCTTTGGGAGTTCCAGGGGGGGTCCGGCTGGTGACGGATTTTCGGATAGAGTTCACTTTTGAATGGTCCAAAACACACACTATGAAACATCCAGATACCTCCATACTGCTCGTCTGTCCTGACCCAAGTGTCCTGAAGCCGCCACATGGAAAAATTCGGAAAAAATTAATGTGATCTCTGTTTTTAGCCTTGTTGTAGCAGTAGATAGTCGTGTTTACATCATACATCCAATGGTTTACATTGATGAACGAACATCTCGCAGCAAATCTCATGCAGCCGCTGGGAGCTACTGCTACAACAAGGATAAAAACAGAGATCACATTCATTTTTCCCAACAACTTTTCCATGTGGCGGCTTCAGGACACTTGGGTCAGTACAGACGAGCAGTATGGAGGTATCTGGATGTTTCATAGTGTGTGTTTTGGACCATTCAAAAGTGAACTCTATCCGCCGCCATTATATGAAAACCCGTTGCAGCCGGACCCCCCCTGGAACTCCTAAAGCGTTTTGATTGATGACTCTGAAAGTTCTCCAAACCCTTCCTTGGCATGACGGTGAGTAGATGATTGGTGAATTATCGATTTTGGGTGAAGTATCCCTTTTAAGAAATGTCATAGTGCTCCTAAATGTTAAAGCTGAGCGTGCAGCCCTGAGCAGCTGTGTGATGGAAGAAAAAGAGCAGGTGCTGTTGCTGACTTGAGCAGGTCCATGAGGTGGCGGATGAAGTCTCCCTGGCCCAGCAGCAGGTATCTCCTCATGGCCTGCAGGTGCTCCAGCAGCAGGTAGTTGCGGTTGAGGACGTCCAGCAGGTACTTGCTGGTGTCGAAGTAGGCGGCGTCGATCTTCTCCTGGAACGCCCCCTCCAAGTCGGACAGCAGCTCTGCAGCTACGAAAACGAGAGAAATGGTACGTGCTGGCTTTACTGGCAACACTCTGATCTAAATCTAGCGTCAAATACATCAAATAACCACAACCATCACTTCAAAAAAATGTAATAATGTCTTAAATGTGCGACTGCGGACTGCGGAGTGAACCACACAAACAACCAAGAAAGTGAGTGTCATGTCATGTCCTTTAAACAGATGCGGATCTAACCGGTCCAGGCCGGATCAATAGAATAGAGCTAAGTATACATCTTTCTTTCCACTTGATGGTCAGAAGCAGAGGAGGACGAGGCCGGAGGACGGTAAGAGCATCGATCTCAACGTAACAATATCAATACCAAGAGGACAAAATAAAAAAAAGAAAAGAGGCCTCTCATTGGTCAATACTGTTAGTCCACTTGATTCAATAACAACTGAGGGAAAAAATAAAAAAGTGGCAATAAAGCCAGTAAAGCCATCTCAGCTGCAACATGAGCACATTGTGTGTTATTATTGCTTCTCCTTGATGTCTTAAAAATCTAAATTATGCTCATAAACCAAAAGCACAGACTCTTACCGTCCTTCGGTGTGTCTGCAGACTTGGACGCCGTCGTGATTTTGCCCGGCGGCGTTCTGTCGTGACAAACCTGATGCAGGAAGTTGATGGATTTACCGATCAGCAGAACCTGGAGGGGAGAGACGATTGGGTTGAGAGATGAAACTTATATCAGTAAAACCTGGCACTGTGGAGTAGTAGTGATAGAAGTGTGTGTGTGTGTGTGTGTGTTAATACCTTGCGAGCCTGGTCCATGGTGATGAAAGACGGGATCATAGACTTCCTGAGGGAATACTTGTCGTGCCACAGACGATCAGTCTTCACGTTGGGATCTGACGCTACAAAGAACTACACACACACACACACAGTTTAAAAAACAGTGTCACATCTGATGACATAAAACTCTAAAACTTTAATTAATTACATATTATTTTATTATGAATGAATCCCCTGAACTTAAAGGGATAGTTCCAACATTTAGGCAAATTGGCCCATTGCCATAATCCCTATAGTCATAGCAGTAGGTTTGTTACCTTTAGTTGTCGGTGCAAGCTATTTTTAGAACGGCGGAGCAGAGCCGCGAGCTGCTCAGAGCTACACTACGGAGGCTAATGAGATTTCTTGGTTTCCCCTCATCAAACTCATCAAATACACAATCCAACAACTCCACAACGCTCTGGTGGACAAGTTGTGACCTGCACATTCACCATGCTATGAGATAATAACACAACGTTACCAGACAGAGTTGTTTTAGAGGGAAATGCAGAGACTGATGATGAAAAACTGCCCTGACGGGAACGCACATCAGCGGTTTTGCATGAATTCACCTCTAAAACAACTCTGTCTGGTAACGTTGTGTTATTATCTCATAGCGTGGTGAATGTGCAGGTCACAACTTGTCCACCAGAGCGTTTTGGAGTTGTTGGATTGTGTATTTGATGAGTGAATAGTAGATACAGACTTTCATAGATGGGGCGTATCGGCTGTGACAGAGGTTTTCATCCTTTGTCACTTTCACTTAGATCGTCCATTTACTTTCAGAGTCGACGCTGGTACACAGGCCTCTAATGGCCGCGCTGAAGGCTGCGTTCTCTGTGTACACCGATACATTTATGAATCATCTCTGACTGTCAACTTCAGCAGGAATCCACCTTTAAAAAACACTTTTTAGCTTGGATAAGATAAAAAAATCCTACATTTAATCCAATCTGATAATTTTTATTTGCTTTATTAATTATTTGAGCTTTTAATTTGTAATTTGCTTGGAACCATGATGTAAATTTACCATCCTGACTTCCTGTTCTTTTACAGACTGTGTGTAAAAGGTTTGATCTACTTGGTAATTTCCCTCCTGAAAGGTGCAATATAACTTTTGTCTGTGTTTTTTCTTAAACCCCAGAGCACTTAAGAGCAGAGCGTGGCGGCGATAACTAATGGTTAAATGCCTGGACACATAAATACAGAGAGAAGGAGCGAGCAGGGGGAGAAATAAAGGAGAAACATCCATCACCAGGTTCTCCATTACACTCCTCTCATCAGTTCTCATTTGAGAAGCTGTCCTCCCTCTCTCACTAGTCTTCTCTCTCTTTCTCTCTGGGGTCAGCGGAGTTTAAGAGAACAATTTCCACAACTAAAACCGGTTTTCATTGTGTACCTCGTGGTAGGTGTCTTCCAGCTCTCCGTCGTAGATCCACCTGTAGAGGAAGTTGAGGATGGGGTTGGACACCAGGCTGAGGATGTGCTGAACCAGCGCTCTCATCTGTGGGTCTCCTGTTTTCCCGTAGGCGTGGACGGCCGAGGCCAGCTCGCCCCCCTTCCGACCTGAACGCAACCACACATAAACAGATAAATAAACACACACACACACACACACACACACACACACACCCCCACACCAGAACATGCCGTTTGAACCCACAGTGAACCCAGTCTCACCTTGGCAATAGTCGACCAGCGCGGCCAGAGTCTTGAGCCGGACTTTGGGGTCGTACATCCAGACCAGCAGCCTCCGGAGCGTCAGGCTGCTCTCGGTGCACACCGTCACGCCCTGTTCATCCTCCACCTGCAACTGGATCACACAGATTTGGGTCAATCTCACTATCCACCATCTCTTATACCCTGCCCGTCCAAAAAAAAAACAGTCACTACTTGGATTTAACTAAGCTAATAGGTCAGAACTTCCCATTGGATAATTACTGCATGGGTGATCTAACCCTAACTGATGCTGCCTCATTTCTTAAACAACCATGTTGGAAGACACATCCTGTGTTAATCTGTTTCAGAAGGGTCAAATTATGAATGAATCAAGCAAATAAAACATCTAAGGAGATTTATGAGACTAAAATTGGGTTAAAAACTGTCCAACGTATTATTAAAAACTGGAAGGAGAGTGGGGAACCATCTTCTTCAAGGAAGAACGAGTCCAGAAATGAATGCAACTCTGGATGGAAATAAATGTTGTGACATTGCAGAAGCTTGTTGAAACGATGCCACAGCGAACACGTGCTGTAAACAAAGCTAAAAGCTTTCCAACACAATGTTATATATAAATATATTATTAGTGTGTTGGGTGAGCGTCTCTGTGAGCAGCACCTGGGAGTGGAGGACAGACAGCAGCCGGTAGTACTCCTTCAGCTCCTGGTGGAGGGAGGCACAGAAGCTCTGAGGACACAGAGGGGACAGAGGGGACAGAGGGGACAGAGGGTTAGGGTTTGTTTGGTTTTTTAAAAGAAGGAGGATGATAGCAACGCAGGCCGAGTGCAGACACACCTGTCCCACTAGGCCGAAGGCGCGGTCGAGGCTCCTGGCGTCCGTGTACTTCCTGACTTTGTTGTGGAGCCAGCCCAGCTCGGCCAGTCGGCTGCTGGTGTCCCTCAGGGACTTGCACAGCACCACCTGGTGAGGCACGAATGATGAGGATTAAACAAAAAAAAAGAGACAATCTTTTGTGCAGCTTGAGCTTTTCCTTTCATAGTAATACAATCAGCGATTCAGAAACTGATGCTATAACCCAGATGGAGCTGCCTACGTCCTGGACATTATCATCATTTACATAACGTACCCACTATAACTGCCTCGGCCTCCCCCTCACTGCAAGAGTTCACCTTTAATGATGCATTACATTTTCATTTATTAACAAAAACCTCTTTACAGGGACGTTAAGTGGCCGGAGGAGGAGTCCAGAGCTTCTCCATCCTTTGTCTCTGGTGTCTGTGGCTCTCAGCTTGACCATAAGTCTATGTTTAGCATCACTGAGAGAATATGGGACAGGCTGCGTCTCAGAGCGGAGCGAAGGAGAACTGACAGCAGAGAGGGGAAGAAAGGAGAGCAGAGGGAGGTCGATGTGGTTCAGAGCCAAAGAGCTCCTTATTGATCCGTTTGAATGTTTCTTTTGAATCAACAACAACGACCGACTTGATTTCATCTCATCTGCTCTGAATATGTGACGACCTTCGCTTCAGAACTGCTTCATCACAAAGCCTCGGCTCCCCAACAGACGTGTGTGAGCTTTAACGCTGTTCTCTGAGGTTACTCTGGGTAAAGTGTTGTGTGTGTGTGTGTGTGTGTGTGCGAGAGCCGCTGAACTGATTAGTCCATTAAAAGCTTTACAAGCCTCGACGACGCGGTGCTCAGGTACCTTGCCGTCTATCTTGTAGCAGTTCTCCTGGGCGCTCATCTTGATGAACTTGCCATCGATTCCCTGGAAGACGTAGAGGATGTCTCGCACCAGCGCCGCCTCGCTCACCTCGCCTGCACAGCCAGAGGACGAGAGGACGGAGGCGTTACTATACATTAAAAACACACAGCATGTCATCTCAGCTTGGACTAGAAACACTGGAGTTACAGTGGAAGTCTGGGTTGTATATGAAATATATAAATAGTGTCGGTTTTAACGTGATGGAGCTGAACTTCCCTTAACCTCCAGCTGTTAACGTTGTTTGTTTGAGTTCCAGGGGAAGAAACTGAGCTATAAAATCCAGGAACATATGAAATGTTGGTGGTGGAATAAACATTTCTTTGCAAAAAAAAAGTGATAATGATCAGTAACCTGCATTTCTTTGAATCTAAATGACAGTTGATAATATCACAGGGAGGGGAAAACTCAAATTCAAGCTTCAGAACAGATTTTGTGAATGAGTGAATCATATTCCAGAAGCTATTTAGTTTATCGCAGTGCAAGAACATGTGCATTAATGTTTTGCATGAATTTATAATTAGTTTCTTTGATTTTATTGCTCGTAAGTGTGTTCGTTTGCAGATGTTCTGGCAAAGCATTTTCATCCAGTGTTATTGCTTTTAGTAAGGTAGGGAAGCTTGAATGGCATCCTTTAATTAACATATCGTATACATCTATAATTTTGCTTTTGATTGTAACTGAGTTTGTGAGTATATCTTCCAATTCAGACACTTCAAAGTTGAGCTTTTTTTCATTAGTGAGTGGCGTAAAACTTCAAAAAATCCAAGTTGGGAATGTTATATTTTGCTTTTAACTCAAGGAATGATTTAAGTTGCTTGTTTTTCCGTCGTTTTGAGTGGATAAACATCACCCACCGCCTGCGTCGCCATCCCGGCGGGGACGGACCGCTCTGCTGGACAGAGCCGGGGGCCCGAGCGGCAGCCGGGCGCCGGGCGGGGCCAGAGCCGAGTTAGGGGAGGAGCTGACGGGAAGAGCCCACGCCAGCCGGGAGCCGAGAGGTTGACCAGCACCTCCAGCTGCAGACGGAGGGGGTTGACTGAAACACAAACACACACACACACACACACACGTCATTTAATAAAAATAAAAGAGCAACTGGAATAAAATAATAAAACAAAACCTCTTAGCCCACAGTGAGGTGTTCTCTCAACCGCCACCTGACCATGTGGAAGAACAACAAAGCCCGTCTTTGCATAATTAAAGCACACACTTTGTTTTTTATGGGGTATACAATTACAATTCAATGCCGTGAGTCGTTTTTTTTTTTTTTTTAAAGTTTGGAGTCCAGAGTTGGCCTTTCATGATTAAAAGGTGAGCTCTGACAGCTCAATGCTCACTTGTAACCGTAGGCCCCGTGCATTATTAATAAGGATAAATGGAATTAAATGGCCTCTGAGTGACTCATAAACCAGATTTAAACGAGGTCGAGCTGAGAAGAAGCTTCATTTGCTGGTGATAATTGACGCTGCGTCAGATAAGTGGCCATGTTCTCTCCTCAGCCGTTGAGGAGACACAGAGGAAGTGGGATGAGGCTATAATCAGAAACACTAGACGCCTATTTTGACATTTAAAAAAAAAAAGAAAAGAGTGTGCACATTATTTTGTATATTTAGGTATCGACAGAGCAGGACGTTCACAGTTTGTTTAATGCATCTGGAGCTGAATAAAGTGCATCCATTAAGATGCAGTAAAACTATTGACAGAGTGTGGAGGAGGAGGAGGAGGAGGAGGAGAACAGTCCTCACCCCGCCATCAGCGACTGTGGCGTCGGCGAGGGCCCGTTCAGCGTGTACACTCCCAGACTGGAGATACCGCTGGTGCCCACGCTGGCCGACAGCCCGCCGCTGCGCTCGCCGTAGCCCAGCGCCAGGCTCTGAGGCCGCGTGCAGTAGAAGGGCGTGGAGTGGGCGTCCCGGGGGAGCGCCTGGGCAAACAGAGCGCCATAGTTGCCGACCTGGGGGAGGACAGGAAGACAGATTAGGTGAGGTGAGGGTCCAGAGTCAGTTGGACCTTCATGCTTTCATGAGTACGTGTGTGTGTGTGTGTGTGTGTGTGTGTGTGTGTGTGTGTGTGTGTGTGTGTCTCACCCTGCTGGACGGTTTCCGAGGGTCTTCAGAGAGGCTGAGCAGCAGGTAGAGGACAGACCAGCGGTGCTTCAGAACACCCTGACAAACAGTAAACACAACATCATCATTATAATAATAATAAAATAAAAAAAACATATGTGAGAATGATAATGTGTTCTGATTTAAAGGGATAGTTCAACATTTTGGCAAAGTGGCCCATTGCCATAATCCCTATAGTTTTAGGAGTAGGTTCGTTACCTTTAATTGTCGGTGCAAGCTATTTTTAGAACTGTGGAGCAGAGCCACGAGCTGCTCAGAGCTACGCTACGGAGGCTAATGGGATTTCTTGGTTTCCCTTCATCAAACTCATCAAATACACAATCCAACAACTCCAAAACGCTCTGGTGGACAAGTTGTGACCTGCACATTCACCACGCTATGAGATAATAACAGTTATTATATAACGTTACCAGATAGAGTTGTTTTAGAGGTAAATTCATGCAAAACCGCTGATGCTCGTTCTCGTCGGGGACAGTTTTTCATCAAGCAGTCTCTGCATTTACCTCTAAAACAACTCTGTCTGGTAATGTTCTGTTATTATCTCATAGCGTGGTGAATGTGCAGGTCACAACTTGTTCACCAGAGCATTTTGGAGTTGTTGGATTGTGCAGGTCGCGGCTCTGCTCCGCCGTTCTAAAAATAGCTTGCACCGACAATTAAAGGTAACGAACCTACTCCTAAAACTATAGGGATTATGGCAATGGGTCAATTTACCAAAATGTTAAACTATCCCTTTAAACAAGACGCTGGTCATTAACACAAACACTGACCTGTGTCTGAAGTTTTCTGTGCAGCTCTGAGAACAGGGCAGCATCAGCTTCTCTCCTCTGCTTCAGCACTGCAACAGTATCAAGACAGACGGTCAGTCAGTCAGCTGGGATCAAACCCCTGACTACCAGATGTGTTTGTGTGTGTGTGTGTGTGTGTGTGTGTGTGTGTGTGTGTGTGTGTGTGTGTGTGTGTGTGGTCACAGCTGCATGACAAATGGCCTTTCCATGGGCTGTTTTCTGGATTAAATCCACTCACATGAGCAAAACTCACGTGATTTAAGTTAAAACCCCCCAACTACATCTGATTTAATCACATCGGGAATCAATACATTTACTCAGTCAGCAGCTGGATTACTGTAACTCAGTAAATACTTAATCAAACTTCCAATAAGTAGGGATAAATAAAACATCGCCTCTGTACAGTAAGTGCCGCGCTATTTGTGTTTCTAGCTCAGATCAATGTTTTCCCACTAATGGTGCCACCTTGGCCACTATCAAAGTCCACTGGGATTCGCTATTATGGTGCAATAAAGATTTTTGACTTTTAAAGCGCACAAAAGGACACAACACATTTACCTTTGATGCAGTGGAATCGCCACAAAGACTAAACTAAGTGTTATACTGCAGGTTAATGATGGATAATGAGTTGTAGCAGATCTGCTTCAGTGCGACTGTGTCACATGTCACTTACATTCCTTCTTGATCTTCTCCGACACCAGGAACTCGTCCCGTTCAATAGTGGGGGCGTAGTTGCTGCCGATGACTCGCACTGCGTACTGGAACTGGTGAGCAACTTCAGCTGCAGAAACAGACCATAATAACAATCACTAAAGGTCTACAAGGCAATCAGTTATGGATCAGGGAGATTTTGCTGCTATTACTCCACATTTATTCCAGTTTCAAACTGCTGGAGATGCACAGCTTAAATCTTATTAAAACGTATTATGGTGTAAATGGGTTATTGCTTTGGGAATGATGGGAGATCATTAGTGAGGCTATAACACTCACTCGCAAAATTACAGCTATTTTTCCTGTCAACACTGCAAGATGGTTGTTGGTGCGTAGTGCCTATGTGTGTGATTTATTTTCTTTATTTATTTAGAGTTTTTAATCTATTATGAATTCTTTGTTGTGTTATTTCTGCACCAATGGGATTGCAACCAATTTCTTTGTACTTGTGCAATGACAAGTTTAAAAAGTGCAAAGTTTTGTTGTCTGGTGATGTGTGACTGATATGCATTGGCTCGTATTGATATGTGACTGATCAACCATTGCTATCTCATCCTTTTGAGATGCCTGCATCCATGCATCCAGCCCGCAGGCCTGCAGCTAGCAGGACACGAGTCAGTGCATCCACGCAACAGCAGCCACGCAAACAGTGCACTGATGAGCATCACAGCTCACTGGGCTGGCATGTTTGTGAGGAGCTCCCATGCGGATCAAAACAAAGCTAAAGGTGCATTACAACAGCAACAGCTGGTGGAGTCGCATGTAGCTGCATAGCATGCTAAGCCAAGCCCATTGGCTGACAGCTGCGCACACCTAGCATCACTCCTTCCCACTACACTACACTAAACGATAAAATAATTATTAATCAATATCAGCCTGATATGAGGCTGCCATAACAATAATATGCCCTTCTTAACATCGGGATATGTCCACCGTAACTTCAGTTTTCTGCTACATCTCTTAGCAGGATATAGCAGGTAAAGCTAGCGCCAGATGTGCCATTAAAATTTACATTATCAATAAATGTATCGATGCCCGCTCAGAGGATTATACACCGAATTGTTCAATAAATGATAAAGATTCAGTTTATGTTTCTACCTCTAGGGGTAAAAACATGTATGATTAGCAAAGTGGAGAGAAACGTCAAAGTGCCGGTTTTTATGAATGAGGTTTTAGCTTTGACGTTTCAGCTAACGTTAACGTTCACCGATGATGACGTCGGTACCTTCGCTTTTCCCCGTGACTCTGCAGCAGAGGCTCTGGAGCAGCACGTTGGGAGATTTCTGGTCCAGGGTCGCCATGACTTGATTGTTGCCCCCCGTAGATGATTAAAACACCTCAAAATAGGTAATGCGAACTATTAACTCCAGTCTCCCGCTATGAGCGACGCCATTTTGACAAGTTGGGTCAAGCTGGCGCGAGGCAGGAAGAACATGAACGCAGATGACGCCACGTTCCCTTCAAAGTAAAAGCACCGACTTTCCCACTTTTGATTAAAAAAAAAAAAAAACTTGCAAGAGGATTTCAATAGCAAATGGAAGTTATTAAATAGTTGCAAGTAATTTTATGCAAAAAGCTTCATAATGTCAGAAATAAAAGAGAAACCGTGGATGACCTTTTCAACTTCTCTTACAGATATGTCTGCCATAATACTATCAGGGGACGATAAATACTTTGACATTGATATTTAATTATTAATGTCCATAGCCAACTATGAATGGATATTAGGCCAGCGAAATAAGACAAAGTTGATTATGTATAAAAAACAAAGCCCATTTACAGTGCAATTCAAAAAGCTGAATGGCACAGAAATTGCTCTCAGAGTTCATCTTTTTTTTTTTTTTTTTGGCAATGAAATCTGTACCACTGACTTGTGCCACAAAAACGTGTGTAAAGAGGTCCTACTGGTCTGAATAATATACAAGCATCAAAATTATTCCAGAAAGCAGGACACCAAGACTTTGTCAATTTAAAAATATTATTGGTTTAAAAACAAAATACCTGAATGCCTATTATAACATTAAGTAGTGTATATAAGAGTAAAGCTTCAAAATAAAACATATTCAAATTCCTTCATGTTACTTGATATGCTTTTTGGTTAGGCTTTACTGTGAAAACCTTGACCGGATATGGTCGTTGTTAATGTTGCGACTTTGACGCGTGTGTTTCAACTGAACCCGCCGAAAAGCGTCTCCAGGAAACAGTCGTTGGACAAATGAATGAAAACATGTCCCTCCGGAAACAAAGCACCGAGGACCGTGGTTCTGACCTGAATCTGACCTCACTCAACATTTACAGGGATTGGTGCGATAATTCACTAGGCTATTATTTATTTATAAACTCTAGTCTAGACTAGATAGGCCCAAACAAAAATAATTTAAACTCTAATTTAACTTTTTTTTTCCAGAAGAGAAAAGCTATTTATTTTATTTTTTGTTTTGATTTTCTAAATCTGTTTATATAGGCTACTAGTTGCACATAATCAGATTTTAAAATAAATGTAAAACAAATATGTTTGAAATGGCATTTCCATGACTGTTATAGCTGTTGGTGTTTCTGGAATAAATTCATTCACATGAGCAAAACTCACGTGATTTGAATTAAACCCAACTACATCTGATTTAATCTCACTGGGAATCAATAAATTTAGATTTACTCAGTCAGCAGCTCTATTATTGTGAATCAGTTAGCCTAATACTTTATCAAATTTCACAGCTATTTTGTTTTCTATTTTATTTAATTTTTTGACTTTTGAATCTTTTTATATAGTTGCACACAATAATCAGACTTTACAATAAATAGG
Source organism: Trachurus trachurus (assembly GCF_905171665.1). NCBI lineage: Eukaryota > Metazoa > Chordata > Actinopteri > Carangiformes > Carangidae > Trachurus > Trachurus trachurus. Next base: position 4,330,264 of record NC_139914.1, read on the forward strand.
CTATAAAAATATGTTTGTAAATACAGTATGTGTGTTTCTGACAAAAGCTGTCAAAAATAAAACATGTTGGATGGTAATAATGGTAGGCCTACATTTGTGGACACACTGTTGATTTTCTCTTTGGGACACTGTGACATTCCCGCCCTGAGCAAACAAATCACTCTCCTAATTAACTGAAACATCTAATCAATTACAACCCCCCCCATTCTCCCCCTCAAATAGGCCTAAATAAATAAATAAATAAAACAGAGCACCACAACGCGCATGCGCTCCCCTCCCAGTCCCACCACCACCACCTGGCTCCTGTGACGTAGCTCAGTTGAAAGTAAAGCTCCTTTGGCTGCGGCGCGAGGCAAGGAGATTATTGGTAGGCTCCGCGCGCGAGGAGGAGGAGGAGGGGGGAGCGCGAGCGAGGCGGACAGACTAGAGAAATGAGTTTGATGTCAGTGGTGGAGGAGGAGCAGCACCTGTCCGTACCTGCAGGGACTGTCCCGAAACTGTAGTAAAAGACACGGAGACTGAGACACAGAGACTCCTCCTGTCCCCAAAGTCTCCCTGCGCATTGTTTAGTTTACCTACACGGACCAAGACGAGGCTTTTTCTTTTTCTTTTTTTTAGTTTAGTTTTGTTTTCAAATCCAGGAAGAAGAGAAGACAAGACAAGACAGGAGGAGAGAAAAGTCATGGACAGAGGAGGAGATTTAAAAAGAAGCTAGCGTCCACAGTGAACAAGAAACCCGGAGAAACACGAGTCGGAGCGAAGGAGGCAGCCGAGAAGGAGGAACAGGATGGGGATGGATTTCAGCACTCTTCGGAACCTCATCAGCAGATATGTAAGTTTGTATTATTATTATTTACATCGAGCTACTTTTCGACACCGAGAAGTCAGCTTTTTTTTGTTTTGTTTCATCCTCACTGATGGTCTCAAATTCCGCCGAAGCAGCTACTCATCCGGATTAAGTTTCACTCAGGAGAGGAAACTCACTGGGAAAGGAATTTATGACATTCAATGACAATGACTTTTAATTTGATAGGAAGTTACAGTTTAGTCTTAAAAAGTGTTATTTCTGTGAATAAATATAGGTAGTGCATACTGTAAATCAATGAAACCACACCCAACTCTGACTTTATCCACACATTTACCACTTTTTTAGTGAATTGTCCATTAATTAACTATCTTTTAGTATTTGTTTTAGTAAAAACTACTATTTTTGACTCAGTACAAATGTAGTATGGTCAAGTGGTTCTTGTAGTTGAAGTAAGTAAGCAGTGACTTTTAGATGGGCGGACAAGTTCTGTGTTAGAATATAGTTTGTTTTTAGTTTTTTAGTAAGATTTTTTTGCACATATTAATTCTCCTATGGCAACCATCTGAAGATATTATTGCTAAATGAATAAAAGTGTGTGTATTGCACATAGATGTCTAACACGGCAGCCGTCACCTTCAGTCAACAAACCACTTTGGGCGCTGTAATAGTGAAAGGTGGAGTCTCTAAAGGTTATTACCAGGCTGTATAAGTTCATGACCAAACATGCTGAGATAGAAACGTTGGATGGCAAAGTTTAAAAACAAAACAGAGCAGATGAAGTCGGTGCACTTCCTGGTTCCCAGCTCTGATCAGAATAAGAATATACAATTAAACGCTGCTGAGCTCATTGATTTCAAATGAAGCAGCTTCACTCTCATCCATTACGCTGCCTCTTCCAGTTGAACACCACTACAAATGCAGCAGCCAGTCACATGAATTATGTAATCCAGTTGTTTTCTCCTCTGCTAAGTCCGATCGATGGGATGGGCAGCAGTGGAGCAGCCGGCCTTGTATCCTATATGGCTGTGTGGCTTGCATTAGGCTCCACGGTAATGTGTTTGACAATAATCCAGCCCGGCTCACACACACGAGACCAGAGAGAGAGAGAGACGGTGGCGAGGTTTATACTCGGGCTATACACGCTCAGCTGAGGCTTAGATATGGCCTCCCAACTGTTGCAAATGGCTGATTAAATAAAATCCCTGCTGCGTGGAGGCTGAAATGGAGCCTTAAAAGTGAGGAGCCTGCAGAGACGAGCCGAGGATGTGGGATGCTGATGAGGTCTGCTGCTGTAATTGATCTGGATAACTGCTTTAGACAAATGGGTTAGGGTTAAATTGATTGTATTGCCATTGCAAGGAGAAGAAAAAAAAGAAAAAGAAGAAGAGACTGCTGAATACTTGAGATTAGGGCGAGGAGCATTTATCTGTTTGTCAATACCAGGCTTTTTCTTTTTCTTTCTGAGCCGTGTGGGACAGTCTGATGAAGGATTCGTCTTCTGACCGCGTCCGTAAAATGAAACTAATCATCAGATTTAAAAGCCTAATATATCAATTTGCTGAGCTCTAAAGAATTTCCACCATCACGTGAAATGTCAGTGATGGCTGGGTCGTCGTTAAGGAAAGGAAAGGAAATACGCCTCCCAGTCCCCGCATCTCGCAGGAGGAAGCCATCAATACAGCATCACTGTCAGTCTCCAAAGCATTTCTGTACAATGTTACATATGCAACACACTCTTTGTTGCATGATTCAATTTCCACTTTACAGCATATTTGTTTTGTGTTGCAAATCCCTTACAATGCAACGTAGTTCTCCTCTTGCAGAAGATTTCTAATGATCAGTCCTTGAGTTTTTATTAGTGTCTGTTTCCCAGGAAGCACTAGTGCGCTGCGTGGGCTGACAGTCGTGGTGCTTCAGGCGTGTTGAGATCCGTAAACTCTCCATGAGATAACGAGGTGTGATCCAAAACACAAACAGATCTTTATGGCGTGAGAAATATCCAGGTAATTTCATCACAATCCAAGAATAAACAAAACTGAATTCACACCGTTTAATCTCAAAACGCTCATTTGTAGCCTACGTCTCCACCAGACACTATATTCTCCTTTCCATTGCATTCCAGGATAATGTGTTTTCTTATCTGATTTACTAGCGTTTAAAAAAGAGACTATACAGTTCCAGTATTGAGGGCGATGTGTGGATGTTAAGCTAAATTGCCAGGTTGAAGATAGCTGAGGTCACGTTGGACACCAGTTCTTCTCTCTGTGGTCTTTGAAATCCAAGTCTCTCCAGTCGCTGCCATCCCTGATCAAGTAAAAAGGCAGAAGATGTTATATAAGCCCTATCGCTCTCTTTTTGAAAGCATAACATGAAGAGTTGTAATCTTTGCGGCTGTCACTCTCGTCCAGGCTGAATGAGAACAAAATGTAATCACAGTGACGTGCAGGGGCGCCCAGACCTAGTGTACTGGTACTGTATATATATGCAGCACTCGCCTCCCTTCCCCTCCACTTTAAAAGAACCAGTTATGGCTGTTTGAATTGTGTCGAGCTTATTAATAGCTCTGTGTAGCCAGAAGAAACAGTTTTTTTCCCCCATCTCAGCTCGTTTTTAAGAATTAATCTACCTGTATCTGTTTGATGGTGTCAGATTCACATAATCTGGTTAATAAAAATTAAAAAAAAGACTGGTTTCCTGATGGTTAGCCCACAGTTTAGTGCCTGTATCTGTGTCACAGCCATAAACATCCGTTTTTAATATAAAAAGAAGGTCGTTTAAGAACGCGTTCTGTTCTGAAGTTATTTCCAGAACCATAAAAGACTCTTTCTCTCTGCGCTGCTTGATTATTTTTAACCTGTTTCTCGAGCTGCGACTGTTGTTCGCAATCCAGGTCAGAACTGACGCATCTCTGAGCTGTTTTTTTTTTTTTTGCTGAAAACACAAAAACAGAAAATGCACTGTTTGCAATATTAGAATTAAAACAGTGGACCCTGACAATGACATATTAAAGCACGGATTAACCTTTGTGCATTGTTTGAAAAAGTGACGTTTCTATTGTAAAGTTCTTCTATCTTGAACATATAGTATATGAGCTAATTAAAAGCTGCAGCACCAGTTTGTGAACTTGAAGATTGTGTGTGTGTGTGTGTTGAGGTCTGTTGAAGAAGCCGGGCAGCATTCCTGTGCTGTGCTGACTAATCTGTGTATTCCCGGACAGGAAGTGCCTCCTCTCTCCCTCCGTCTGGCTTCCTGCCTTCCCACATAGTGGATTAAAGGGTTACTGGTGTTCACTATATGGCTTCTCCCGCTTAATCCAGTTTACTGCAATACTTTCAAATCTAAGCCAATCACTGATCCCCTTACTGCTTATGTCCCTTCTAATTGGTGCATACTGTAGGTCTGGTGCAGAGTGAGTCTGTGTAGTGTGTTACAGTGTGTAGCTGGTTCTCGCTGCAGGCTGGTGAGGTGAAGTGAGGCGGTGGAACAGAGTAGTAGCCGGGTGACGCAGGGGGCAGAGGATCACATGAACTCCTCGGCGCTGCCTGGTTGTCAATAATTCATCAGCACACACACAGGCTGACAATGTGGGCTGACGTTTATGTAGCTGCTTATGGAGCCACAGGCAACCCAAAGTACAGTGCATGCAGGATGGAGAATTACTACTACTTTAAAGGGACAGTTCAACATTTTGGCAAATTGGCCCATTGCTATAATCCCTATAGTTTTAGGAGTAGGCTTGTTACCTTTAATTGTCGGTGCAAGCTATTTTTAGAGCGGCGGAGCAGAGCCGTGAGCTGCTCAGAGCTACGCTACGGAGGCTAATGGGATTTTTTTGCTTTCCATCATCAAACTCATCAAATACACAATCCAACAACTCAAAAACGCTCTGGTGGACAAGTTGTGACCTGCACATTCACCACACTATGAGATAATAACAGAACGTTACCAGACAGAGTTGTTTTAGAGGCAAATGCAGAGACTGCTTGATGAAAAACTGCCCCCGACGGGAACGTGCATCAGTGGTTTTGCATGAATTCACCTCTAAAACAACTCTGTCTGGTAACGTTGTGTTATTATCTCATAGCGTGGTGAATGTGCAGGTCACAACTTGTCCACCAGAGCGTTTTGGAGTTGTTGGATTGTGTATTTGATGAGTTTGATGTGGGAAACCAAGAAATACCATGAGCCTCCGTAGCGTAGTGTAGCGTAGCGTTCTACAAATAGCTTGCACCGACAATTAAAGGTGACGAACCTACTGCTAAAACTATAGGGATGAAGATATTGGTCTTTGATTGTACATCGTGTGTGTATCTGCACAATGAAACATGCCCAGTGTGTGTGTGTGTGTATGTGTGTGTGTGTGTGTGTGTGCAAACAGCAGCAGGTTTCCTCATGCTAATCATTTAACACCTGCCCGTCCATTCTGTCCACAGGGTTAACCTCTTTACCTGGAGGGATTTACAGTCCTGGCTCTCTCTCTAATCCACCCAGTGTTGGGTTTGTCTGCTGTTGCTTTTAAGAAAAAAAACTAATTTAACAATATCAGTCACATTTCAGCTTCACATTTAAAAAGAACTAAACTCAAATCGAATAAATCAGATCGTTTTACTTCACTGTGACTTGATTGAGTCTTAGTTCATTTAAAAATGCGATGGAGCCGTCGTGGGCACAACAACCTTCACGGAAACGTATAAAATAACCAATTATAATGCATAAGTGGAAATAATATCATAAAAAAATCCCCCCCGTCATTGCTTTTTTTTTTTGAAACAGTCAGCTGCTGAAGAGTGCGAGCTCCATCAAGGGACGGTATCAGTGTTGTAGCGGCAGTGGCGTAGCTGGGCTGTATTCCACATGGGTTTTGAGGTCAAAGGGGCCCGCGCGACATTGCACACTCAAATAGAGGACAGAAAAAAAGCCAAAAAAGTGCATCAAGAATGAACCATGACAGTGATTAGAATTGCAATAGCCGCTTTTATTGCCAACCATTCCCCAAACCCTATATAAACAGGCAAATGAAATAAATAAATAAATGACACACATGACCACCATAACATAAATAACAACACATTTCCTAACACAATCCCAATACAAATAAATACACAAAATAAAATTACAATAAAATAACTTAAGGTGCCATTACACTCCCGTCAGGGGCATATTAACACTTTCCAGAAATACACAAAATAAAATTTGGCTCCAATAAAACAACTTAAGGTGCCATTGCACTACCAGGCATAGGAATCTTTTCAATAAGAATAACTTTGATAAACATTGGTATGTATATTTATGTACATATACGTACACTTTAAAGGGAAATATTTGATCTTATTTTAACTGTATTAATACGCCACACAGCACTTTGTTAATCTCTATCTCAGTAAGTTTGTACTACTTTAAAAATTTTCAAAATTCATGTGAAAGGCAAAATAAAATCAGGTAGTATTAGCACATTGTAAACAAGGTGGATGAAAACACCAGTCAGTTCAATTCATGTGGGAATATATTGTAAATATCAGGTCAGAATTGACCGAAATTGCCGAAATCTGTTGCATAAAGTGTTTTGCTCGACTTGATCTGATAGGTTTAGACATAAAAGTGCAGCTACATGAGAGCAAAAAGGGCTATTGAAAAAATACAAAATAAATGAGTTCACAACTTTGCATTACTGCCACTATTTGAGCTAGAATTGTGTTTTTCTGTTCTTCATTCTGGCAAATGTCTCAACAACATTGTTAAAGTTAGCCTTCTCAGAAATATCTCTCTCAATGAAAAGTAATGCCAGGTTTGAGAGACGAGACTCACTCATTGTTGAGCGCAAGTATGACTTAATTAGTTTAAGGCGACTGAAAGTGCGCTCTGCCTGTGCACTGCTTATTGGAACAGTGAGATAGATCCTATATAATTTTTCGAGGTTAGGATAAGCTCGGTGCAAGTCATTTGCGATTAGAAAGGGCAGAATCTCTGCAGTAAAAAGCCCTGCTCCATCGGGGAACATGCCTTTGAAAACGTCTCTGAAAGCACAATATTCATCAACAAGACTTTCTGCATCATTCAGATCCTCTGAATAAAACTGTCCCAATTCATTTATCCTCTCAATTGACTTTGGGTCAAAAAAGTGCTTTTCGTTAAGGACTTGAAATTTAGCAGCTGTGTTGCGAAGGTCTGCAAAACGTGTCACAAACTGTTGGTCAAATACATCTAAAATGTAATAAAATGTCTCCACTTTAAAACGTCTTCTACTGTCAGATATAGGCTCATCTGTGGCCAGTTCGCCTGCAAAACGTTTTCTCATTCGAACTCTAACCTCCTGGAACTCGGTGGATGTGTCACATTCTTTTGCTTGTTCTTTTGCAGATGCCTCAATATTATTAAAGCCCTCTTCAGATCTTAAACCTTTCAAAGCATTAGCACAGCTGTCAATTTGCTCAACTGCAGAGTTTAAATCGATTGATTCTTTCTGAAGGTAGTTTGATAGAGAATATGTTTTTCCTAAAACAATGTTCCAGAAATTGAGCATGAACATAAACTCAAATGTGTCAAGTGTGGCTAGCAGACCTTTTGCATCTGCTACAGCTTTTGGTTCTGAGCGTGTATCATCAATAATTATTTCAAGTGCCGCTATGATTGCTGGCATACTCTTAATTACGGCTTCAGTGGCTCGCTTTCGTGATGCCCACCTTGTATCACTGAGACGTTTCAATGTTAAAGCTGTATCCTGTATCATTTTGTCCTGTTGTTCTGTCAGTATTCTGTAACGAGGTAAACTCAATGTTAAAAAGCAATACAACTGTTCAAGGGTACCAAAGAAGAGTTTCCCAGCTGTGCATGATGTCGCAGAATCAAGAAGAATGAGGTTTAGATTATGGGCACAACAGTGCACATACAGAGCCTTAGAGCTACATGAGTCTTTCACTCTCTTTTGAAGGCCTGATATGTGACCAGACATAGTTTTGGCACCATCATAAGCCTGTCCTCGCATATTGGTAACGTTAAGTCCGAGTTCTTGGAGCGCTTTCATCAGTGAGTCATGAAATGATTCAGCCCTGCCGCTAGACAGCTCATCGAACTTAATGAATCGCTCAACACTTTTACCACTCTTATTGACATACCTTATTGACAATGAAAACTGATCCACTCTAGAAATATCAATTGTTGAATCAACAATGACAGAGTAAAAAACAGCATCCTTAATTTCTTTTACTATCATTTGCAGTGTCTCATTACCAAGGCATGTGATAAGCTCATTTTGAGATTCTGGACTTATGTATTTATAGCCCCTGTTGACTTCGCTGATGTGGTTATCGATGATAGTGTCATATTTTGCCAATAGCTTTAACAGTTCGAGAAAGTTGCCTTCGTTAACAGTTGGTGCTCCTAGGCCAGCATACTCTCTATGTCCCCTGAAGGGAAGGCCTTGCTTAGCTAAGAACAGAGTAACATCCACCAGCCTTTTAAGGACTCTCCTATTTTTCTCAATGGCCAGTCTTTCTGCCCGCACAAGTCCTGCGATGACAGTTTTATCCTCAGTAATGCGATATTTAGTAAGGAATAAAGTCTTCTCCGCCTTGCGGTGCGCTGCTAACGCTTCATGGTGCTTTATCCTATCCATTCCTTTGTGGAAAGCATCAAAGCCCTTGTTGGGGTCAGACCAAATGGTTTCTTCACCCTTTTCGGCAAAAAGCCAACAACAAAAACAAAACATCTTGCCAGAAAGAGGAGAATACACCAGCCAGTGTCTATCTATACTGACTTTGCCACTTGTCTTTTTGTACCAGTGTATTTTAAACTTGTCGTCACGTGAATTTGTTACAAAATCTGAAAAGTTATCTTTTAACCCAGGCTGGCATGGACCATGTTGGACAAGGGCTCTGACTTTTGCTGTGCTGAGAGTTTCATTTTTAAAAAGAAATGGATCTGAAGGATATGCTTCGGTGTTGTCCAGTACTGGCTTGCCTTGTCCATCCGTTGCCTCATCCTCACTTGCCATATCCTGTGCAAAAATATGAGGAAAAAAATGTTTTTCAATTGTTTGTTTTCGAGGTACTGTTTCAACATGTTTTTGACCCAGCAACAAAGTTAAAAAAAAAGACTTACCTCATCCTGGTGCTCGTATTGGGCATCATCCTCCTCATCCTGGTGCTCGTCTTGGGCATCATCCTCCTCATCCTGGTGCTCGTCTTGGGCATCATCCTCCTCAGAGTTATCATTGGTGGTGGTATCAGATTCGTGCTGCTCTTCCTCAATATATCCTTAATAATAATAATAATAATAATAACAAAGCCTATGAATTTTATTTTTAATTGACAAAGAAAATTAATGATTTATAATGTATGTAACTTTGCTGATAGGCTATCTTTAATGTTCTGTCTGTGCCCTGAACACACCCCAAAACACAAACACTATATGCCAAGTCTCTGGACTACACGTGTATGTGGATATTTTTTTAAGCGGATATTTTTGTCTTAGTTTTAAACAAAAACTCTGTCCACACCACAGAAATAGTGAAGTAGTTGGTGCCCGTCCGTCGGCGGAACAGCGTGTATTAAAAAAACAGCCTATTTTTTAGGCCTTTTCTCGAAAATTGCATATCCATAATAAAATGAGTATATCTCTGCAACCACAAGGTCTATTTGAATACTTTTGGTGTCATAGTAAAGGGAAAAAATGAGGAATTGCTGAGATGTGTAAATTTCAGTATATCTGTTACTGGTGAAGAGTAAATGAAGATGACACACAGAAGAAAATTAATAAAATTAATATTCGCCTAAAAAATATCATATTTTTGATGAGTGCCCTTTAGAATAATGCTGATGAAGCTCAAACTCTCTATAAAATCATTGTACAACATATGAACATTGTCTCTGCAGTGGTTGATTCTGATTAATTGAAGCAGGACAAAATTATTGAGATTTTACTACAAAATATTCAGGCGAACTTTCCAAAATGTCCATTTTTGGCACAGCTTGGAACCACCTGCTACTATAAACTATTGTTTAATCTTTATTTTCACACAATTTGGATAAACTAACTGAAAATAAATCTACTGGAACCGATTGTAAATAACTAACATAGTGGATTCAAGTGTCTCTGTGTCCTGCTGCTGCTCTGCAACTTATTTGGGTGGGTTGGGCTTTCAGCCTCTATCTCTGCAGCGCATTGGTCGATTCGAGTGATTGACGGCTCATTCTAACCATTAGAGAGAGAGAGGAATGACGCTAGACCCAGGTCGATGTGATTGGCCGCACTGGCCATGTGACAGCCATGAACCAATCAGATCAGCAGATCCACGTGCATCCACGGCCAGACTGATTCAGATGTAAACACTAGCAAAGTCTCATATTAGAACGTCTCTGACACTAGGCAGAGTTCAACTGGAAATATTGTGGATTTACCCATAACACAACCTTTTCACGGCAAAACAGCAAAGGTAAGAGCAAATGTACGACCATGTTTTGGCCACGCAGCGTCTGTTTTTGCTCGACTTTGCTCGTTGTTGGCTTGTGCTGCTGTGTTAGCCGTGGTTGCTACGTAACGCCCCAATGTTTGTAGCAGGCTCGTTCCTGATGAGCGGTGGCTGATGTGTTTTGCATAATGTACAGTAGTATTACGAGCCAGAAATGTGGCGACTGGGTCCACACAGAGGTGCTTCATGAAGTTTGATGTCTAGTTGTTTGTTTGAGTAGTGTTTGGGCTGTATTTGGGTCATATAAACATGGTTTTTACACGTTGTAGCCCAGCTTCTGCTGTTTAATTTGACATAATATGACCATATTCTTTCATAATCAGTGCAGTGGGGGCTCTGTTATTGTTCTGCATGTCTTCAAGTCCCCCAATTGGGGCACAGGAGCAAAGCACAGATGTGGACCATTGTTGTTGACAACTTTTATTTTTTTTTATATCTCCGTTTTTTTTATCCGTTTAAAAATATCTCCGTTTATGTGGGTGAAATCGGTGTGTTCGTGTGGTTGAGAGGCCACCTTGGACAGAAAAATGTGCGTTTAGGAATATATCGTATTAGTGTAGTCCAGTCTGAGATGATAGCGCCGTGTACAGTAGGCAGTGTTAACGTTAACTTACCTGCTGTGGCCGTGGCCGCACTGGCCGCCGTGCTGTTCAGACCTGTGTTGTGGCTGGCCTGGCTCCCACCACGACGGAACAGATCAGTCAATTTTGCGCATTTAGCTGCATCTTCAATTAATTTCTTTTTCTTTTTTGCCCGACGCTTTTCCGCTCCAGACAATTCTTTTTCTTTTATTTTCACCATCTTTGCTTCTTCCTTGCTTGCTTTTTTTCTTTTTTTTCCAGAAAAATAACGGTCTGACTGAGCGGCTGAGCCAATCACATTTCAATACACGCATGGATCAGCTCAAATTGGGAGGGGCCACTCGTATCCCCCCTTAATATGCAACATAATGCAGTGACCCAGTCTGATGTTGCTACCTGCCGCTGCGAGGGAAAGCAGCCGCGGTCAACCGCGTCCCGAACCTCCCTCCTCGGCAGTGTGGTGGTGCCGCAGGATTTCACCACAAGAGGGCCCCTTTTTTTTGTCACAAGAGGGCCCATGGGTTTACAAAACCCACCAACCCTACGTCATCTACGCCGCTGTGTAGCGGTAACATTGACAGTGTATTACAGCCCATTGAACAAGGAGACAGATGATGGATTGCCCCGGGTTAATGGTGCGTAGAGGCCTCTATCCAAAGAGAGAGAGAGACGTTGTTTGAACTTGGGCCATCATAATAACATTGCTCCGGGTTGCCGGTGAAAGTGCTGAGGGGGGCAGCCAGGTACACCTTAATGTTCTCCCTGTCTGAGGGAATGATCGCTGCTCGACTCGGGGCAGGAACACACCATTCCCCATGGTCCTCATGTCAGAGACTCGCACTCGCTGATGGTGCACTCTGCAGGAAGCCCCTCCCTCCCTTTCTCTCTCTCTCTCTCTGCATTATTTGCCTGAAACGTAAGTTATTGATTATTTGGATTATCGGCTACGACCTCTAACTAAATCTTCACACAGGAAGTGAAGGTACATTTCTTGCAGACTTGGCAAAAGACCGATCACTTCTGCACGATTGTTTCCTATTAAGTCCCATTAAGGTGGAAAGTTTTACTGTTAGGCTACTGCGCATCAATCCATAATAAAGCAGCTGCTTATCTTCTTCTGTCAGCAGGTTATGATGAGTTGACAGTAGTTCTTCCAGGAGCTTGTGTGGTGAATCAGCATTTTTTTTTGCGTTTTTGTTTGAATATATCCAAAGTTAATGTTAATGAGCGAGGGTTTAACTCTGTGTTTCCACTGCTTCTCTGTTGTTGTTCACTCTGGTTACGTTTACACTACGATATATCAGATAAAATCACAATATTGAAATGCTGAGGCGACAGGATAGACGTAATGTAGTCATAAACTTCTTTTGTCATTTGGTATAGATGACAATTAATGACTTAGATATTTCAAACATTTAATAATTGGTCCTACAAAATACTTCAATATTTTATATAATAAGTAATATAATTATATTTTGAAATATTTGATTATACACATTCATTGTGTTGTGAAATAGCAGATTATTTTTCTGACAATAATCATACCAAGAACATTTATAATTGTGACATTCCTAGCTACATCAGAATAGAAAATAGGTGGGATCTTCCTTTAGGCTTTTATCTCAAACGCTGACATTTGAGTGTGTTTTCCTTCCTCAATGGCTGCTTTATACTACACAATGTGGAGCTCCAGCAGAGGCGGAGTTAAAAGCTTTTCAATGACACCCAAAGGGAGCACTTTGCGAAGCCACTTGTGCAACTTCTAAAAGGTCCTGATATAAACCTTTAATCGTCATTGCCTGGAAGCACAGGCGATATCCGGCAGCGAGGTTGGTTGCACGTGAAGTTTCGGTATGAAGTCGAAACTGCTGAGCTTTTACATAGTTGAACAACTGTGCGTGCACATGAAACAACATTGATTATACTGTAACATTATCAATGCACTCCGGCAGCCACCACAACAGCGATCTCCTCTAACCGCTCTCAGGCTGTCAGTCTGCCAGAGCAGCACAGTGATATAATACCGAGCCTATACAAAGTCTCTGATGGAGCTGAGGTGGCACGCTGTCACATCCCAGCCCCGAACACACGTATTCATCTTTGAGTTGCAATGACGACAGGTTTACATGTGACTCTCTGAGGATTTGGTGGATGATGATGATGACACACAGACTGGAAACAGTAGAACAATATAAATAATGGAGCTTCGGTCACATTAAATAAATTCCTCTGAGTGCAGCATTACTCAGGGCAGAGCCCGAGTGACAGCAGCTAAACATTTAAAGGTGCCACGTGTAGCATTTTAACATGAATAAATAATAATCAGCGCATAAATATTTTAGTGTAATTGCCGCAAACAAAAGAGGCCACCGCTAAATCTGCACTTTTATTTTCATTGTGTGCAACAAGCTAGAATGTGACTTTAAACCTGCTGCCTTGATTTACAGAAACCATATATCACACACTTTACTGTACGTGGCCTCTCTTGGTTTGTTTTGTATAAGCATCAAACCAGGAGGATGTTCTGACAGAATTCAGTGCATTTTAAAGGGATAGTTCAACATTTTTTTAGAACGGCGGAGCAGAGCCGCAAGCTGCTCAGAGCTACGCTACGGAGGCTCATGGGATTTCTTGGTTTCCCTTCATCAAACTCATCAAATACACAATCCAACAACTCCAAAACGCTCTGGTGGACAAGTTGTGACCTGCACATTCACCACGCTATGAGATAATAACACAACGTTACCAGACAGAGTTGTTTTAGAGGTAAATTCATGCAAAACCGCTGATGCTCGTTCCCGTCGGGGGCAGTTTTTCATCAAGCAGACTCTGTATTTACCTCTAAAACAATTCTGAACTATTCTATTGAACTATCCCTTTAACTGCTTTCTACTCACTGAGTAATTTGACTTTGTTTCATAATCAATTCTCCACTGTGTGCATTTTTTACCAACAGTTGTTGTGTGTCTGTGTGAGGAAGCGCTGCCTGTGTTTCCTCTAGCTTCACCAGCTTCTTGGATCTCAGAAAAGAGCTCTTAATTTGTAGGAATCCACTTCCTCCATGGTTGCTCGACGCGCTGCGCTGCCTGTCAGGTGACTGGTCTCATGGGGGCCACATGATGCCATTAGACTCCCCCGCTCCACTTCCACCCCCACCCCCACCCCTCTGACTCGTCCTGTGACTTTTTACTGCCAATGAGATGTGATCATCACCACGCAAATTGCAAAAGCAGTCTCAGGAGCACGTCACGGTGCAGTAAATACGCAAACAAATGATTTAGTTGATGTTACGTCATCCCACTACAGCAAAGCTCTGAGTGTGAGACAGAAAGACAGAGAGATAACAGAGTCAGTGCAAGAAGTGAGAGCATGGAAATGGTTAATCTCATGGTTGTGGAGGAGATAATGAAGAACAAACTGAGCATATAGTCGTTTTCTCCGCCCTTGCACCTCTCACATTTGCACCGAGTGTGTTTGTCTTGATAGGAGATAGGAGAAGGGCAGCAGGATTCATGAGGACGGTCGACGGTGCAACACCATGAACAGGACAGGACGGAGAGCAGTGGAGCTCAACAGACCTGAACTCTACGACTGTGGAGTGAAGTCAAGTAGAAACAGCATCAAATCACAAGAAGACAAGATAGAGTAGAAGATGAAGAAGATAATCTACTTCTACACATATACCAGTACATTTATATAAATATTTACATACAGTACAGTACTGTATATAAACCACTAAATTGCTATCGAAGAAGACAGTCCGCTTGTAATAGACAGATATGAACCAAACCTACAAAACTAAATGGATTATTTTGGAAGTTAGAATCAGAGCTTTCAAAATAAAATGCAAGGCTTATAGATGATGATAAAGAAGATGATAATGAGATGTGGATTGGTCGTTTTTGTTGTGCGCGTGTGGTGGAGGTTTTGTTAGGAGACACTTGGTTGATCATGACTAAACTGTGTTTCAAGTTCCTTCAGACCGGGAATCTGGATGGATGGAAAGTGAAACTGAGGGAGGCTGGAATTAGGACTCGACTGCACTGCATTTCTTGATCAGTTGATCATCATGTGATCGATTTTAAATCCCTGGAGCCCCGGACCAGCTAGAGCGACCAGGAGGGTGGACGGGGGAGTCAGAGAGGCAGACTGGGGAGGAATGGAGGAGAGCGGGTAGACAGACAGACAGACGGAGCGAGGCCTCGTTAACATTAATGCAACATGGCTTCAGTGTTATGTGTGTGTGTCTGACCGGGGTTTGAATGGACTGCTGCTCAGTCAGTGAGAATGAAGAAGAGGCTGATTCAGGTAAAGCTGTTTTCATTTCCTCACATATTTCACTTCCTCCTCACTTTGTGACACTTTGTTTTTTTTTATTTGGCCTCGCTCCATTCATTGTGGCATAGTTTCACTTTGACGCAGCAGTTACCTAGACTAGAGAGCGACATGATGACACACTGTGAAAATACCTTTGTCACTGATGGCGTGAGCTGAACTTTCATACTGTCATAGAATTTATACCTTAAGTTAACCAATAAGACATTTTGCAGACAACTATTTTAACAATTTAAAGCACAAATGCCTTAAAATTCTCCAGTTTCCTCTTCTCTAATCCACATGTGATGCTTTTCTCTTTGCCACATACTGTAGATGAGCTGAATAACATGTGGTGTTGATTTGGGAGGTTTAATTAAAAAAAAAAACTTTATTTGATGGTTTTCTATTATTTTATTAACTGAGCGATAAATCATCTAATTGAATAAACCCAAAATAACTGGCATATTAATTGTGAATTTTATCCCCGAGTAGTCCCGAAGCAGTGGACACAGCTATTGAGTGTGTGTGTGTGTGTGTTTGTGTGAGTGTTTGTGTGTGTGTGTGTGTGTGTCTGTACCATTTCTTGGAATGATTACCAGCAACACAAACAGTGTAATGAACACCATTAGGCAGCTGTGTCCCTACAGGACCGACATTAGGAAGGAGAAGTGCTGCCATTAGCGACGGCGCGGGTGAAAAGTTGGGGAAATAAACCCATCGACAGAAGATCTAAAGTTTTAAAAGCATTTTTTTGGTCGTTTTTTTTTTTTTTTTTTAACTCGTGAGAGGCGAGCAGCGGTATCGCATTACGTCAGGAAGTGAAAGCACTAGTGTGAGTGAGGTGAAAACACGTCTGCACCCGACCAATAGCTAATGGCACCGCCACCCTGAGGGAGAACAGGGTTCTGTAAGTGTTTCTGATCAATCAATACCTGATTACCAGGTTCACAGGTGACGGTTGATCAGCTTTTAAAGGGATAGTTCAACATTTTGGCAAATTGGCCCATTGCCATAATCCCTATAGTCATAGCAGTAGGTTTGTTACCTTTAATTGTTGGTGCAAGCTGTTTTTAGAACGGTGGAGCAGGTAAATACAGAGACTGCTTGCTGAAAAAGGAACGCGCATCAGCGGTTTTGCATGAATTTACCTCTAAAACAACTCTGTGTGGTAACGTTGTGTTATTATCTCATAGCGTGGTGAATGTGCAGGTCACAACTTGTCCACCAGAGCGTTTTGGAGTTGTTGGATTGTGTATTTGATGAGTTTGATGAGGGAAACCAAGAAATCCCATGAGCCTCCGTAGCGTAGCTCTGAGCAGCTCGCGGCTCTGCTCTGCCATTCTAAAAACAGCTTGCACCGACAATTAAAGGTAACGAACGTACTGTTATGACTATAAGGCAATGGGCCAATTTACCAAAATGTTGAACTAACCCTTTAACACCCTCGTAGTTCACTTTTATTTTTATTTTAGGTTTCTGGAGTGTGTGGACATATATATGTATTATTTTATCATAAATGGATCAGAAAAAGCTATTGATCTGATCATGTTTCATCACCTGTGTGTGAGAAGGAGGAGGAGGAGGGGTGGGGTTTGCCTCCCCTGGTGTTACCCAGTCGTAACAGGCCGGTGCTTTTGAACGGCAGCGCTGGAGTTATTTAAAGCCAGTTGAGTGTCCACAGATCAATGCCGGCACTTTGTGTGACCACTCTCTCACAAACACCAGACACATCTATCACAGATTCGCTGAGGGAACGAAAACGGTGCAATAAAAATCACCTCTCAACACTTATGTTATGTCATTTTTCTTTTTAATCGCATAGGGAAATAAACTCTCTGCGTTTTTTTTTCCCGCCTAATTTCCATTTTGATTTAGAGCTGGATCATTGGTATTTTAGCAATAAACACTACTGTAATGCTAATTATTTTACAACAGAGAGTGTTCCACCGTGTGTATCCTGAATGCAGCTTTAGGTGAAGTCATGGGAGGAGGGTCATGTGACCATCAGCAGCTCTCCTTCTCTCACACACATGGTAGCAGTGTGTAAGTCTGTTCCCTTCTTCTCAAAGAATGACTGTGCTTATACACAGGAAATCCACAACAATGCTTCTCTATGTAGCTGTGAGGAGAAGCACAGTAGTTGGTCTATTAGCCGCTGTCCTGCATCCACTTCATTAAGAGCAATAACTAGTTAAATCAGCTTAAAACTTACATAAATCAGAGCCTTTCAATGGCAAACTGGCTGTTATTAAAGAAAATACCCTGGGAAAACAGTGAGTATTTCTAATTTTGGGTCATCAGAGCTGTAAGATTTGAGTCTAAGTGCCAGTCAGACGTCCGTACAGTAAATGGAAAAATCGGGCGTGTTTATCCCAGTTCCCTGCTGAGATCTAGTGGAAACCAGGCTAATGAATGTCTCTGTATAGCCGACAGAAGCTCTGAGGTTACACACCACCCCTGTTCTCTGAGTGCTCGTCCCATTTCACTGTCAATGCTGGTCTGTCCGTCTGTCAAAGCAGGGAAACGGTGACTCAGTGGCAAGGGTTTACTTTAGTGGCAGTGGTGTGTGTGTGTGTGTGTGTGTGAATGTGTCGGTGTGCAAAGATAAGACAACCTCTTTTAAAGAGCATGATGATCTCATGGATTCAAAAAACAGATAAGATTAAGTGGAACTCATCCTCCCAGAAGATGCGTTCTTATTCAGTCAGCAGTGGGGCTCTTATTTTGAAAGTACAGTCCCGTTCACATCGCCTCAGTTCTGCACAGATATGCAGCTGCATTTTAAAGCTTATTTATCACTGTTTTCATCTCTTTCCTTTTCCTTTATGTTTACACTTGTCAGCTCAAAGTGCATGACTCTCTTTTGTGTGGCTTAATGATAATAATCACAATTCTAAACTAGATTTCATACATAATTGCAGCTTTACAGAGGAAAATACATTAAAACAACAGAGATGACAGCAGCAGACATAGTGGATAATGTAATAAAAGGCCAATAAAATGCTATCAAAGAGCTTCTTGTGGTCAGAGACAGGTGCACTGTGATAACAGGATGATTATCTGATCTTCTCCTCTTCGTGCGTTGTATTGTATTCACCGCCTGTGCAAAAGTGTGAAAAAAAAGCTTACTCATTTCAACACCATGTATCATCCAGGTGATCGCTGCCGTCCACGGCACCTGCGGTCGTGTCGCTGTGATTTATTAATGCAGAGAAAAACCACACGAGCAACGAGTCGGTGTACTGTCGGGGATTTATAACTGCTGCATCACATTATGATTCTGTTATATTTGCATATATATGATCCGTATGTGTGTGTTTGCCTGTCACTTTGAGCGATGCCTTTCTTTGCTCATCAGTCAAAGGAAGAGGAGAATGTATGGAAGCTCAGGAGGTTCAAATCGCTGCTGAGTCTGACTGAGAGTACGAGTTGTAGTGAAGTGAAGTACAAGTGCTGAATCGTAAAGTCCGCTGGCTCTGAGTAATACCAACTGTGTGTTTGTGTGATTGTGTGATTGTGTGGATACAAAGCAGCGAGGACTAGAGGGGTCAGATCAGTAAATCCCACACTCACACACAGACACACACACTCAGAGACAGAGAGACAGACAGTGTGCTTTATAGACTGGCTTGGTTTTAACTGATTATTATTCTGCGGTCTCATCTCTGGTAATGCCACAGTGGTTTGCTGTTTTATCTCCACACAGATTTATCTAAACATGACTCATTTCTTCTCTTTTTCTATTTCTCTTGGTTTGTTCTGGCTCCTAACCCCCCCTCCTCCCCCTCGACACATCACAACATAAATCCTCAAGGCGCAACTGCTGAGGGGATTTATTCCTCTGCCCGCTCTGACATTTGACATCTGTAATCACATACACATGTGTTAAAGCTGTGCTCATCATCATCATCATCATCATCATCCTCATCATCACATGGTCACGGTTCGCTCCTCCTCAGATGTCATGGAGACGACCTGTCAGCCTCGGAACAGCGCAACATGACCGCTGCGTCGCGGTTTTAAAGGTTAAGTGTTGGCATTTGAAGGTGCATGATGAGGATTTATCATGAGCTGATTTGGGTCCGGCCTGTTGAGTCCAGGTGAGGCTGAGAGACACGGTGACAGATGGGGAGCACAGCTGGTATTTAATGGGTGTCGCACACACACACACACACACACACGTTTGTATGGCTATCTTTATGAGGACACTAACCTTAACCATTACTCTTAAAGGGATAGTTCAGCATTATGGCAAATTGGCCCATTGCCATAATCCCTATAGTCATAGCAGTAGGTTTGTTACCTTTAATTGTCGGTGCAAGCTATTTTTAGAACGGCGGAGCAGAGCCGTGAGCTGCTCAGAGCTACGCTACGGAGGCTAATGGGATTTCTTGGTTTTCCCTCAACAAACTCATCAAATACACAATCCAACAACTCCAAAACGCTCTGGTGGACAAGTTGTGGCCTGCACATTCACCACGCTATGAGACAATAACAGAACGTTACCAGACAGAGTTGTTTTAGAGGTAAATGCAGAGACTGCTTGATGAAAAACTGTCCCCGACGGGAACGCGTATCAGGTGTTTTGCAAGAATTTACCTCTAAAACAACTCTGTCTGGTAACGTTGTGTTATTATCTCATAGCGTGGTGAATGTGCAGGTCACAACTTGTCCACCAGAGCGTTTTGGAGTTGTTGGATTGTGTATTTGATGAGTTTGATGATGGAAACCAAGAAATCCCATTAGCCTCCGTAGCGGAGTTCTGAGCAGCTCGCAGCTCTGCTCCGCCGTTCTAAAAATAGCTTGCACCGACAATTAAAGGTATCGAACCTACTGCTATGACTATAGGGATTATGGCAATGGGCCAATTTGCCAAAATGTTGAACTATCCCTTTAACCTAACTTAAACTTAACCTAGTTATTATAAAGTCTTAACCCTCAAACAGCTGTTGGAAGGCCAAAATGTTCTCACTCTGACGGTTTAAACCTCAAACTGGTCCTCACATGTGTAGCTGTACCAGAACACTCTGTGTTAATGCCCAGTGATTTAGGTTATGGGATGGGATTCCTCTTATCTCCGTAGCTCAGTAGCAGCACAGAGATAACACACATACAAGAGGCACGTGTGCATGAGTTAGATCGTGTTTGCGGATACATGCCGGGGGATTTAGATGTGTTTAGTTAGAGTGTGCACGTGCATATGTATGTGTGCATGCGTAATGTGTGTGTGTGTCAGTGTGGTATCGTAGGAAACAGGTTGTCATTTGTTGAGCCTCTGTTTCAGCGCTGCCTGTTGCAGCCGGAGATAAATACTCAGCGACTGGTCATCAGAGGAAACAAAAAGCTGCAGCTTTAAAGCAACAAAAAACAAAACCAAAACAATGGTCGTGTGTGCGTTGCAGTGATTCCTCTTTTCTCCTCGTAGCGTCCCGTCATGTTATCTTCACTTCTCAGGCAGCAACAACTGTGACTGCAGAGGCTGAGCAGCACCACTGGTTGGTTTGTGCAATAAACCTCTAAAGTATCAGAGCACAGTAAAAACAGCTTTTTATGTCAATAAAACTCAAAACAACCAGTTGCATATCGGTGATTCGATGTCGAATGGAGCTCCTTTTTTCCTAGAGAGCAGCACAGTAATAATCTGGTTAACGTGTGGTTTTCTACATCCCATAGTCAGTTTTATGGTGGTTCAGTGATCGTACACTACTGTACCAACTCATCAGTTCACAGAGGGAGGCGACGGAGGAGCAGACTTAACATCTGTCCCACCAGATGTTGTTCTTGTGTGTGGAGATTTATCCGCTTGTTTCCCTGTCGTCTGGGTGTTTTCGTTTTACCACAGACTGATTTGTGCCAATAATAAATAATCATCTCCAGTGTTGTTCGTCATATCAGGAATACGTATATAGACTATATCTATAACTCTGGCCCAGTCTTCCTGCTTCGCTGTGCTGTTTCTATGAGGATGTGTGTGTGTGAGTCATGTCTCAGTCATGTGCTGTGTGGACGGAGACGATCACAGGGACAGAAATGTGTCTAATCTAATAGAAAGGGTCAAATCTGTCTCTGCAAAGTTTTTCTGTGCTGCTTTGTTGTTTGGAAAAACGGGAAGAGACGACATCATCACCATTTGTGCAACACACTTGCACAGCACCAGCTCTGGTCTTTCTTTTCCTCTGTGTTTGTAGTGGACCCGTGGGGTTGAGGGGAAAAGGGAAGTGTGGAAATGTGTGTGTGTATGAGTGGGTGGGTGCAGCTCTTCCTGTTTACAATATGGTCTTCTGTTCCTAATCACAGTGGGAGTTTTCTTTTTTTTTTTGGCTCTAATGCTGTGTTCAGGGCCATGTGGGGAATAATGTACAGTATGTGATGTCATTGATCAACAACGCAACACAACACTTTTAAATCAGCGTTCAGCCTCTACTTTTATAATTATAGTAGTCATTTTATCCTAATTATAATTTAAACGAGTCCCATTTCATCATATAGTCAAAGCGTCAGGTTGTAAATGTCACTTAAAGATACAGAGATGCAGCAAACGTCGCACTTTGACCTAGAAATAATGATGAATAAATTCAACACACACTGTACTATACATACACGCTAAAATAACTTTTCTGTGTTAGTTTCACTTCTTCACACAACTGCTCTGTTGTGTGCACCTGTGAGGAGTAGAATAGGAGAAGTGGGACTCATCTAAATACAGAACATGCTGTGAAGATTGTGCACCATTGTGTCTGTGTAGTGTAGTGTATGCCCATGCTCATGTATGTTTGATGTGGCAGGGATATGTTTTCCTCTGTGTGTAATGGGCTCCCTGTGCTTTCTAGTAGCGTATAGCTGTAAGGAAAGTGGATGTGGGCGCCGTCTGAGCCGGACAGAGACAAAGCCTCCAGCTCTCTCCATCCTCCCCTCCTGACCACAAATGTTTCCCTCCCAACTATAAATACACTCCTGAAAACCTGCCGCGTCCTGAAACATGAAACGCAGTGAAAAGTGATTATCGAGGTCCAGAATAGCCCAGAGTCTCGGGTTACATCCAGAGGCTGAAGGCCTGAAGCTAATACAGCTCAGTTTTTATTTTATAAAGATGCTTTTTTCATTCGATTAAACAACAGACAGGCTCTTCATGTAAAAAGCCTGAATCCGGATGAGAGCGAAACGTAATCGATAGGATAGAGAGAGAGCCAGAAAAAAAAAAGAAGCCAGCTTAGAGGCCATCCGGGTTGTGGTGAGAGATGGAGAGGGAAGAGGTGAGAAAACCAATAAAGCTGCATTAGATGCCAGTTAGACAGGAGGCCGACTGTGCCAGACTCATGACATAATCACAGCTTCCATGCAGATTCATTACAGGATCATTAGTTAACGTCTCTATGAACGTGTTCCGCACATAAATTTACAAACTTCAGGTAAAAGTCAATGACAATGTGTGTATTTAAAGGGGGACACTACAGGTAAATAGGGTAAAAATAGGGTAAAAAAAAACAGATATCACCATGAAACTTCCCAAGTTTATCACTTACATTAAGACAAACATTTTTTTTATTACAGGTTTTGTCAAATTTTATGTTTAAATATGTAAATGAGGCAATATCTAATGAAACATGTGCTAATTGCATATTATTTCCAGAACAGAAATCTGAACAATGGATAAAGCTTCTTTCAAAATTCTTGTTTTATTTTGTTGACATATTAGAGTCAAAAGTTTTTCCAGAGGAGGATTTTGGATATCTCTTTTTATCGCTCTGTAAATGAGAAAATACTGTTACAAGCCCTAAAAGATCAAATTTCGCCCTGTTTTTAGGAATAAAATGTTGTATAAATCAGGCTGTGAATGATATATCAACAAACCCCTCTGTAAAAACCTTCAGAATACAGACAGGAACAAAACTGGAAGGTTTGGTGTCTGTAAGTGCTGCTCTAGTGGAGATTTCTAGCTCCGAGTCTGAGGAACAACTCATTTAGAGAAAACGGCTATCCATTGACATCTTGTCATTTTACATCCTATACCGTAGCTGAAGTTGCAGCTGGACTCATGACCATTAATGAAACTCTGTGTTCATATTTCAGCCTTTATTTGTCCTAGTTACTCATTTATTTAGTGTAAAATAGAAGAGTTAGGTCAGCGATGCAGCAGAAAACCTTCAGCGATGATCATCACACCACAGCAGCATCAGCAGCTGCAGGAGACACGAACCAGCCGCTGCTTTTCATTATGAAAAAGCGATCGTCCAATCCGACGTCAGCGTTCACGAATAGATGATGGTGCCGCCGGCGGGGCCATCATGTTTGTGCGCTTGTGCTCCGTGTGTGTGCGGACTTGATGGCTCATGGGGGGAGAGTGAGTGTAAGAAATGTGTTAGGTGAGGCAGACGGAGCAGGCAGGTGGGCGCGAAGAGGAGGAGGAGGAACAGCAACACTGTGTGTGTGTGTGTGTGTGTGTGTGTGTGTGTGTGTGTGTGTGTGTGTGTGTGTGTGTGTGTGTGTGTGTGTGTGTGTGTGTGTGTGTGTGTGTGTGTGTGTGGGCGATGGAGTTGGCAAGCTGTCCTGGTCTGTGATCTGGTTTTCATCTCCTCATCAGCCTCTGATTCCAGGCTGCGTCTGTATTTATTTTACAACCGGTTATTAATAGGGAGGAGAAGAAAAGTCATTGGTGCAGCAGCAGCAGCATCATCAGCGGCCTCAGGAAGTGTAAAGGAGGGATAGAGATGCTGTCCTTCTTGGAGATATCAGCTTCTATTCGTTCACCAGTTTTTTTTTCTTCAGATGAAATTAAGTTTATTTGCCATTTGTACATTTGTTAAGCTACACAGTAATTCTTGTGCAGAGGACACTCGGAGTGCAAACATGCAACAAACATGTGAAGATAAGCAAGTGCACACAATTAAGGACCTAAGGATACTGCACATTTTTTGCCATTAGTTTCACTGTGTCAGGGAAGAAATTGTTGTAAAAGCGTGTTTTTGGTGTGATGATGCAGAGTGTGTGTACTTAAAGGCATAGTTCAACATTTTGGCAAATTGGCCCATTGCCATAATCCTTACAGTCATACAGTAGCAGTAGGTTCGTTATCTTTAATTGTCGGTGCAAGCTGTTTTTAGAACGGTGGAGCAGAGCCGTGAGCTGCTCAGAGTTACGCTACGGAGGCTGATGGGATTTCTTGGTTTCCTGAGAGAAAAAGAAGTGAAGTCCGCACTCTGTATCAAGCTCCTCTAATGTTTATTGTGGAATGATCAACGTTTCTATCCCTGTGGATCTTCGTCAGGATTTCTTGGTTTCCCTCATCAAACTCATCAAATACACAATCCAACAACTCCAAAACGCTCTGGTGGACAAGTTGTGACCTGCACATTCACCACGCTATGAGATAATAACACAACGTTACCAGACAGAGTTGTTTTAGAGGTAGATGCAGAGACTGCTTGATGAAAAACTGCTTCCTACGGGAACGCGCATCAGTGGTTTTGCATGAATTTACCTCTAAAACAACTCTGTCTGGTAACATTCTGTTATTATCTCATAGCGTGGTGAATGTGCAGGTCACAACTTGTCCACCAGAGCGTTGTGGAGTTGTTGGATTGTGTATTTGATGAGTTTGATGAGGGAAACCAAATCGAACCTACTCCTAAAACTATAGGGATTATGGCAATGGGCCAATTTGCCAAAATGTTGAACTATCTCTTTAAGGAGAGTGTATGTGTGTGTGTGTGTGTGTGTGTGTGCTGTCTCTGATGATGCTACGTGCCTCCTTTCCCTCCGTTTCCACTCCTTTTTCTCTCCTGTAGATAATTGGAGGTCACGGGATATAAATAGCTCCATTTTAAACGAGGTAATCTTAGAGCAGTGAGTTAACTGGTTACTGTGTGTGTGTGTGTGTGTGTGTGTGTGCGAGTGTGTGTGTGTGTGTGTGTGTGGGTGTGTGTGTGTGTGTGTGTGTAAAATAGACAGACAGAGAGAGAGAGTATAGAAACTGGGCCATGCTGCCTCTTGACACTCAATCTCATTGACCGGCCACAGATTACTGTCACCTCTCGTTAGCTTGTGTATGTGTGAACGTGTGTGTGTGTGTGTAAGTGTCTGTATACACACACACACACACCATATAGTGAGAGAGACTAACAGCGTGTTTATTTGTTGTGATGGCAGTGATGGACGGCCGCCAGCCCAGCGACATGTACAGGCGCAAAATGAAAGAAATCAGAGAAAGAGAGAGAGTTGGTGTGTGTTGAGAGTGAAGCTGTCTCGCCCCGGCCTGAGAGTGACCAGGTGGTTAAAGATGGCCGTGGCCCGCTGGGACATGAACGCCCTCTGGACACACGGCTGTTGATGCCTTTTTTTCTCATTTTAAAAACATTACACACACTTTAAAAAACAAAAAAACAAAGCACACACACCTTCAAAATGTTTTATGCTCAGCTGAATTGTGAAATACGACACAAACACGACACAGAAAGTTGCATTTTTGTGTTGGTTTTGTCCAGTAAAAGTTGGAGAAATGCAGTTTTCACAGGAGTAGTGGGCTGCATAGACATGATACATGATATAAATGGGATTTTATGGGAATTATTTGGGAATTTATGGGAATTAAGTGGAAATTGGGGGTAATTTAAACAAACTGTATCATATCCAAACATAAATGTAAATATTTTGTTTTGTCTTAAGCAGACATCCATGCAAAAAAAAAAAATACAATTAAAAAAACATGACATTTCAACAGATTTATTACTTTATCAAGTTTTAATTCTTGTATGAACAATCAATTCTTTTACTGAACAACAAAAACATGAATGTTGAGTAAAAAAAATGCTTAATTAAGGAATAACATATAGATATCCATGTGTACTTGCATTAAATCTGGTTGTTTAAGGGCCAAATTTCAGATTTATTCCTGGGAATTTTGCAAACCTAGTTTTGTCCAATAAAAGTTGGAGAAATGCAGTTTTCACAGGATTAGTGGGCTGCATAGACATAGCACTTATGTGTGTGTGTGTTGGTCATAAAGTGTGTGTATTCCCCTGCGAGTCCAGTCCTGCCTGAAATACTTTAAGCTGCAGCGTTTGAGCACTCTGCAAAAACTCTCCAGTCTAATGTCTGTTTGTTCTTGTTTATGTAACAGCCAGGCTGTGAGCGTCTCTCTCTCTGTGTGTGTGTTCGGATTATTAGTGCTTAGTTTGATTTAATCACAAAGTAACAGATACGCTTGATTCTTTTTTTGTGGAAGTTGTGCTGTGAGATATGAGATGGAAAAATGCCAGAACGCGACACAGGAAAGCAGGAGAAGAGGTAAATGAGGCAACAGATGAGCAGGGACACTGGAATGTGCCCACTCACTGCTTTTTTAGATTAAATCTTTTATATATCATCTGCAAGAGTTGGTGCATGTGGTGTTTTTTTTTAACACAACAGCTCTGGATTCGTTAGATTTTAAAGATTTCACACCAGTTAAATTATTATTTTCCAACCTGAAGACGAGAAAAACAAAAGAGGAGCCCTCAGGTGTCTGCTTAATCTATTTGTATATATTCAATTGTGTGTGTGTGGGAGTGTGTGTGTGTGTGTGTTCTGCATTCCAGCCTGAGTCACATGCGTGTCTGTGTATCCCTGGCAACAAAAGCGTTCATTCATTGAGGAGAAATTACTCATTCATTGTAACGCTCTGTAAACGTCTGTGACTCTGTGTGTGTCACAGTGTGTTCTGATATTAGAGTGTAGGAGGGAGAGAACTGACATTGTGAAATCGTCGTCTATTATTCAATCGTGCGACAAAATACAGTGTAAAAATGACGTGCTGCTCACTCTTCGATGTGTGTGTGTGTGTGTGTGTGTGTGTGTGTGTGTGTCCCTGCAGTGTGTTGGTGAGGAGAACTGGGTGGACAGCAGGACCATTTACATCGGACACAAGGAGCCTCCGCCCGGAACCGAGGCCTTCATACAGCAGAGGTTTCCAGACAACAGGATAGTGTCGTCCAAGGTCAGCGAACCTCCCACCAACACACACACACACACACACAGACACACACACACTGTATTATGAAGAAGACCGAACAAAAACGCAGCTCAGAGTCAGTTAGTCTCATTAAAGGTGAGAGAGCAGGGCTCAGACTAAAGGTTATTATTATTATTATTATTTAATTAGAAAGGACGTGAAGAACCATCGTTCTGTACTTGTGATGTGTTTTTGAGTTACATTTCTATGAATAATCTTTATTTAAGCTGCACTTTACTGAACAAAGTTGCAAAAATGCTGCACAAAAAGAGAAAAACAAGCAACAAAACAGCAAAATGATGACGTAATTGAAATAAAAACTCAACAGAAATAAAAGATTTTGTGAAAAAAAGAAGAAGAAGTAAGATGTGATTAGTTTTTTTATTCTAACACTGTATGAACATATTTGGTTTTTTTTTCCAGTACACATTTTGGAACTTCATCCCGAAGAATATGTTCGAGCAGTTCAGGAGAGTCGCCAACTTCTACTTTCTCATCATATTCCTGGTCCAGGTAAAAAGCTTTTCACTCAACTCGACTTTCTTATTATTATTTCCTACAGTTGCGTGTTCAGGTGTGTGTCGCAGCAGGTTTTAGTTGTGTAAGATGATCACTTAGTGCCATTTTTACAACTCTGTGTCTTGATTTATTCTTCATCCTCACTCAAACAGCACTGTGCATGTGTGTGCGTGTGTGTGTGTGTGTGTTATTGCAGCTGATCATCGACACTCCCACCAGTCCCATCACCAGCGGGCTGCCTCTCTTCTTTGTCATCACAGTCACCGCCATTAAACAGGTGAGACATACAGTATAATAAGAGTTTATTGTTATCACTGTGGCTGTCTTTACACCGCATGGTTTAGGAACTTTATTTTGTAAGGACAGACTAGATGTTCACTTTGTAAACAGTGACGTGTTGGATATAAACTCTATTTATAATATACAACTTATAATTATTATGGAATTATAACGTGACCTAATAAATCTCCCGTCTTTAAAAAAAATTTCACTGGCTTATTTCCTCTTCAGCGCGTTGTTTCACGCAGGTGTAAATGCAGATATCAGATATGGGTCACTCACTTCTGATCAAATCAAATCAAATTTAACTTTATTTGTCCCGCAGGGGAAATTCGTCTTGGGCCAAGTAGCGCAGGAAAAACAGCTGCCGTGAATACCTATACACATGGTTTATACAACAGTATCAATGACATACATACCCAAAAAGTGCGCTGAGTGCAATAAATACTGTAGGTTAAAATACAGATTATTAGATTAGATTAGGATACAGGGTTCAAATAAAACATACTAACTGTAGGTGTTTTTCTTTCTTTTATTTTCTTTTCCCTGCATAAAACAACTTACGCACCTTATGTGAAGCTTTAACTTAAACTCTTAAATGTTCCTTTGCACTGAACAACATGAGCACTTTATGTGAAGTCTTACTGTACGTACTTTTTCTTTTCTTTTCTTTCTTTAAAAAAAAAAAACCATAGTCCTATGATTGCTGGTATGCGATAAACTAAATAAACCAAAAAAAAAAAAAAAAGCAAGGAGCATCAATTATATGATAGAACATGTAAATAGACAGTCAAAAAAATTGGATATAGGCAATAAATCAGAATTGGGCATTAAGGCGTAAATGTTGCTGCTCATCCTGCACACACTTTATCATACTCTTTCTCTCTCTCTCTCTGTCTCTGTCTGTCAGGGATACGAGGACTGGTTGAGACACAAAGCAGACAACTCCGTCAACCAGTGTCCGGTCCACGTGGTGCAGCACGGGAAAGTGGTCCGCAAGCAGAGCCGCAAGCTCAGGGTAAACCACTCTCTCTCACTCTCACCCCGGCTTTGAGTGCGTTTGTTGTGTTGTGTTGGCTCATGCAGCCGGGGCCGAGGGATTTTCCTGCTGCTAAGCCGCTGCCGTCTGTTTGTGTTTGTTGTAGGTCCACGTTTAAGAGCAATTTAGCATTTAAAAAAAAAAATCTGTCACATGAAATATATGTTACAGTACGTAACATTGGTAGAGAGAGAGATATTCCAGTTCAGACGACAGATACCGAGGATCTGTCACAGTCCTGTGGGGGAACAAATGTCGGCGGTTGTTGGCTGAACTTGAGGAGGCTGCAGGTGGTGAAGCAGAAGGTTTAGCTTGTTATCCCAACTGTATTAGGAGAAAGTGCATTAGCGAATGCTGAGGAGATAAGTGCATGTTGTTGGAAAATCAGTGCATTGGTTTACGTCTCGTAATCTGAGGCCTCATCTCGAATGATGGAGGTGGAGGTGCTTTAACAAATCCAGTGGTTGGTGAACCAGAGCAGACAAAAGGCTGGAGACAGATCTGACCACATCATCTGAAA
Source organism: Trachurus trachurus (assembly GCF_905171665.1). Classification (NCBI taxonomy): domain Eukaryota; kingdom Metazoa; phylum Chordata; class Actinopteri; order Carangiformes; family Carangidae; genus Trachurus; species Trachurus trachurus. The sequence continues at coordinate 4,359,779 of NC_139914.1, forward strand.
AAAAAATAGATTTGAATGTGCAAACACGTCGCAACTGGTGCTCTCATGTGACCTGAGCAGAAGGAAGTGCATTCAGTATAAGCATTTAAATGTGTGTGTGTGTGTGTGTGTGTGTGTGTGTGTGTGTGTGTGTGTGTGTGTGTGTGTGTGTGTGTGTGTGTGTGTGTGTGTGTGTGTGTGTGTGTGTTTCTCAGGTTGGCGATGTCGTCTTTGTGAAAGAGAATGAAACTTTTCCCTGCGACCTCATTCTTCTCTCCACGTCTCGAGATGACGGGACCTGCTACGTCACTACGGCCAGTCTGGATGGAGAGAGCAGCCACAAGGTGTGTGTGTGTGTTTATTGCAACCTAACATTTTAATCTATTATTTATTTATTTAAAGGGATAGTTCAACATTTTGGCAAATTGACCCATTGCCATAATCCCTATAATCATAGCAGTAGGTTTGTTACCTTTAATTGTCGGTGCAAGCGATTTTTAGAGCGGCGGAGCAGAGCCGCGAGCTGCTCAGAGCTACGCTACGGAGGCTAATGGGATTTCTTGGTTTCCCTCATCAAACTCATCAAATACACAATCCAACAACTCCAAAACGCTCTGGTGGACAAGTTGTGACCTGCACATTCACCACGCTATGAGATAATAACACAATGTTACCAGACAGAGTTGTTTTAGAGGGAAATACAGAGACTGCTTGATGAAAAACTGCCCCTGACGGGAACGCGCATCAGCTGTTCTGCATGAATTTGCCTCTAAAACAAATCTGTCTTGTAACGTTACATTATTATCTCATAGCGTGGTGAATGTGCAGGTCACAACTTGTCCACCAGAGCGTTTTGGAGTTGTTGGATTAAAGGTAATGAACCTACTCCTAGGACTATAGGCGTTATGGCAATGGGCCAATTTGCCAAAATGTTGAACTATCCCTTTAACTCAGGTGAAGGTCACCAGTGCTTCATGTTTTTATGTCTCTTCCTCTGCTCCTGCTTCCTACTCTCAGACCTTGTATGCAGTTCAGGACACCAAAGCCTACAACACAGAGGAGGAGGTCGACTCCATTCACGCTACTATAGAGTGTGAACAACCACAGCCGGACCTGTACAAGTCAGTGCAACACACAAACACACACGCACACATGCACACACACAGACACACACATGCAGGTTTTAAAGACGAATATCTTGACACTGTCTCCCCTGTCTGACACAGGTTTGTGGGTCGTGTCAACATCTACATGGACAACGAGCCAGTGGCCAGGTAAAGATTAAGATTCTTTTTACTTAATTTTTTACAGTTGTGACCTGGGTTTTTGTGTATTGTGTGTGGTAGTAGTACTGTACACATACAAACAATTAAAAAAACAAATAACCTCTCTTGTTTTTGTTTTATTTTGCGTGTAGACCGTTAGGTTCTGAGAACCTGCTGCTCCGAGGGGCCACACTCAAAAACACACCGTACATCTATGGTAAATATCACCTGCAATAAAGAAATAAAACACTATTGTTTGATAATAAATTATATGATATTAACTCAGAGCTTTAAAGCTTTCAAACTCCTCTGATGAATACAGCAAGGAGGAAAAAAACGCTAATAAATGGACCATGTGTTAAGATTTCTGTCTCCTCCTCCCTGCAGCTGTTGCCATCTACACGGGCATGGAAACCAAGATGGCTCTCAACTACCAGTCCAAGTCTCAGAAGCGCTCTGCAGTGGAAAAGTAAGATCTCCCTCCCTCCATTGTTGAAATATATCGCCTTAAACTGTTTCTGGATAATCTTTGAGCATCAGTTCACTTCATCATCTTCATTCTCATTTTTTCTTTTTTTTTTTTATCAATCATCACCAGCTTAGATGATCGTTTATTTATATATTTATTTTTACCCGTCCCTCCATCCATCTGTTCACTTCTCGATTCTTCATCTATTCTCCGACTGAGTCCTTGTGTGTCTCTGGCTCAGACTGGATCCCTTATCTTTCCATCTGGCGCTGACATGCATCTTGTATCCAGATGGCTTGTAGATATGACCGTCTGTAGGTGGATTACATTTACACTTGGTTACAGTGTGTGTGTGTGCCTGATAAATGCATAGGAGGTGTGCTTGTTTATATGCATACAGCATGCAGCAGTTGGATGTAGTCTGCAGGAACATCATGCAAATCTTTCACAGAGCAACTATTGAGCCCATGTTCAGGTACGGCATCTGCAGCCGGTTCGGGAATCTAAAAGTCAAATCTAAATCGCAAATTCTCAGCAGGCGAGATCATGGGTCGCCCTGTTCACAATCCTCAGGAACTCTTTGACCAGGCAGTTATCATGTTCTCAAACTATTTTTACATCAAGGACCCCTAAACTGACACAATTTAGACCACGGACATCTCGCCATTGGACTAAATTTTGAAACAAACACCAGAAAGAGACTGAATAAAGTTACTTTTTTTAGTCAATATATGTTCAAATTAGGGCAAATGCTGTGAAATTTTGGAAAAATGTAGAGAAATTTCTGTAAAAAAATGTGGTAAAATTTTGAGAACCACTTGTTTTCCATGATGAATACCAACTAATGCACTCAGGGAGAAGATATAGAGTTCCCCTATGTAAGACCAACCGGTACAAACACTGATTTATCCCTCTTTCAGTCAAGCTCATCAGCGAGCAAACATAAACAACCAATGTTTTTTGCGCATTTCCGTATGTTTTTGTTGTGTTTGCACTGATTTTTTTGCACTGTTTCACTGTCTCATGTGTATTTATTGTCTTGTGGCTGTTTTTTTATGGTCTATGCAGCAGCACTCTGCACCCAAATCAAATTTCATCTTGATGCTGTGGATCATTTAACATATTTCACACATCATGCATCATTCATTTCTCCTGTTGTTGCGTGGTCTGCAGGTCGATGAACGCCTACCTGGTGGTCTACCTGTGCATCCTCATCAGCAAGGCCTTCATCAACACCGTGCTGAAGTACGTGTGGCAGGCGGATCCCAACAGAGACGAGCCGTGGTACAACGACAGGACGGACACGGAGAAACAGAGACACATCGTGAGTGTGATGATTTTTCACTCTCCGAACACTTCTTTTTCTTCTTGTTCTTCTTCTCACACTCCACACTTCCTCCTCCTCCTCAGTTGATCAGGGCGTTCACCGACTTCCTGGCCTTCATGGTTCTCTTCAACTACATCATCCCCGTCTCCATGTACGTCACCGTGGAGATGCAGAAGTTCCTGGGCTCCTACTTCATCATGTGGGACGACGAGATGTTCGACGAGGAGCTCGGGGAGCGAGCCGTGGTCAACACGTCGGACCTGAACGAGGAGCTCGGACAGGTCGTCCACGCTCTATTGAATACGAGTCCTCGGGAAATTATGGTATGGATTTTAAACCCTAACTCTTATCCTGCTCTTCTTCCAGGTGGAGTATGTGTTCACAGACAAGACCGGGACTCTGACCGAGAACAACATGGAGTTCATCGAGTGCTGTGTGGACGGACATGTTTACGTGCCTCATGCCATCTGTAACGGACAGGTAACGACCTGGTCGACATGCTTGATTAAATTACTTCTTATTCAACATTTTGGCAAATTGGCCCATTGCCATAATCCCTATAGTCATAGCAGTAGGTTTGTTACCTTTAATTGTCGGTGCAAGCTATTTTTAGAACGGCAGAGCAGAGCCATGAGCTGCTCAGAGCTATGCTACGGAGGATTTCTTGGTTTCCCTCATCAAACTCATCAAATACACAATCCAACAACACTACGTTACCAGACAGAGTTGTTTTAGAGGGAAATTCATGCAAAACCGCTGATGCACGTTGCCTTCAGGGACAGTTTTTCATCAAGCAGTCTCTGAATTTCCCTCTAAAACAACTCTGTCTGGTAACGTTGTGTTATTATCTCATAGCGTGGTGAATGTGCAGGTCACAACTTGTCCACCAGAGCGTTGTGGAGTTGTTGGATTGTGTATTTGATAAGTTTGATGAGGGAAAACAAGAAATCCCATGAGCCTCCATAGCGTAGCTCTGAGCAGCTTGCGGCTCTGCTCCGCAGTTCTAAAAACAGCTTGCACCAACAATTAAAGGTAACAAACCTACTGCTATGACTATTGGGATTATGGCAATGGTCCAATTTGCCAAAAATGTTGAACTATCCCTTTAACTCATATATTTATGTTGCTAGATGATGCCTGGAGCGGGCAGTATGGACATGATTGACACATCGCCAGGCCCTGAAGCCAGAGTGAGCACGGCCACAGCTTGTCTTGTGTTTGTGTGTGTGTGTGTGTGTGTCTTTATATATGTGTGTGTGTGTGTGTGTGTGTGAGGGAGAGAGGGGGGAGTAACACAGTGTGTGTCGTCCGTCCGCCACAGGAGCACCAGGAGCTGTTCTTCCGTGCGTTGTGTCTGTGCCACACGGTGCAGGTGAAGGAGGAGGAGACGGTGGACGGGATCAAACACGGCATCCACCAGGGAAAGTCCACGTCCTTCTACATCTCCTCCTCGCCGGACGAGGTGGCGCTGGTGGAGGGAATGAAGAGGTGGAGCACACACATTGCCACTGATAATCAGACAGTTGCATTGTGATTTAAGCCATCTGCACACACACACACACACAGCGCAGTAATGGTGTTGTGCTCTTTGCCGCAGGCTCGGTTTCACCTACCTGAGACTGAAGGACAGTCACATGGAGATCCTGAACAGAGAGGATGAGATTGAGAGGTGAGTCTGTTTTTCTTCACACCGCTGCAACAACTCTCTTATCAGCTCATTTTATATATATATTTTATAGCCATTTATTGCCTTTCTTTTCATTGCTTTGGTCTAAGGACTGGATTATCCCATTGGTTATTAGGGCTGTCCGATCGAACTTTGTTATTCAGAACAGAATTCAAATTATTTTAAAATGAGAACATTCGAAGGTGGAAACTGACGTCGGAAAATGTGCACCTTCAAGTTTTTTTTTTTAATTGCCCGTTTATTTGGCTGGGGCGGTGGCCTGCGTGTTCCCACTCTACACACACACCTTTTTTCTTTTTTACTTTTTATCGATCGATCCATGGACCATTTTGCGTGCCGATCACGGATCAACTGTGAACCGTTGCACCACTACTTATAATATTTCGATTTCCCTTCTTGAAGTTTTATATTGAGTTGGTAAAACTTAAGTGTATTGCAAATGTTACATAACAGATTTAGTTGGATGCAGGACATAATAACAAGCTGTTATAGGTGGATATAATCAGCTAAAAAAAAAAAAAAACACATAAAAAATTTGAATATAATTCTCATATTTGACATAAGAAGCGTTTTTTGGGGAAGATTGACAGCCCTATTATGTCCTATTATGTCCCCAAAAAATAAAAAACAGGATCATTTATAGGTTTGTTTGACATTTTGGATTCAGTTTACAGTCCCAGCGTGTCACCATCCTGCGTGTGTGTAACATTACGTCAGTGGTGCAACAAGTGTGAGTCACCCTGGACGCAGCTGAAACCTGCAGCTCTCCAGAACGAGAGCATTTTTCTTATGTGTAATATGTGATTTATTTGTTTTATGATCAGGTTTGAGCTGCTGGAGGTTTTGACGTTCGACTCAGTCCGGCGGAGGATGAGCGTCATTGTCAGATCCAGCACTGGTAATAATAATAATAATAATAATACACACCAAACATGTACAGTACTGTTGTTGTGCATTTATGGTTGTCGTTCTGTTCTGCGCACTGGTTTTTCTCTCTGACACACTTTCTCCTCCTAGGCGAGTACTTTCTTTTCTGCAAAGGCGCAGACTCCTCCATCTTCCCCCGGGTCGTTTCAGGCAAGGTGGACCAGGTCCGAGCCCGGGTGGAGCACAACGCAGTGGTGAGAGCAAACACACACACACACACAGATAGATCCAGTACACAAAGTCATTTTCTTTGGGAATAAAACATTTCCACGGCAGGTTGCTGCAGCACATGACCACAGTTGTTTCTATGGTTACCACAGGAAGTAGATCAGTGGAGCATGGCACACTTCCACCCACCAGTTGCTCGGCTCCAGTGTGACTTTTAATAGACGATCCACACCGCTCCGCTCCTTATGTAACTCATGCTACACTTACTGCTGACCTACTTTCTAGTCGCCTGCATCCACTGAAGCTCTTTTAGATAAACAGTAAAAAATCTTCTCACTCCCACAACAACTCACCTCTGGTTATCACAGCAGCAGAGGATCTGTGGGCAGGGTTTGCGGTGGAGCTCGGTGCGGCGGCTGGAAGCTGCAGTGGAAACCAGGTCACCCGTCGAGGTTGCAGCTGCAGAGAGACTGTACTGTAGTTTTTTGGGTGAAAGCAGAACGATGAGTGGTGGTGGTTGTTGCCCACACACTGACATTCACAGAGCCGACTCTGACTTTGCTCTTTTGTTAAAGGGATAGTTCACCCAAAACTGAAATTTCACTCATTATCTACTCACCCTCATGTGGACTAAGGGCTGGGAGAAGTTTCAGAGTCCTCCGTGGCTTCTCTGAGTTACAGGGGGTCTCGGCGTAGCAGTGCATGTCCATATAACAGTTGCAAATGGATACCAACGTCTTCGTAACAAAAAGACACCAAAAAAACATCCAAATACCTCCATGCTGCTCGTATGTAATGTCCGTCTTGTATTGAAGCCCCAAAATGTGAAATTGTCCTGAAAAAAATGAAATAAGTCTATATTTCAAACTTGTTTTGTAGCGGAAGCTTCTTGAAGCTTCTCTTCCCGGTTCGTCAAATTTGGACGAACTGGGAAGAGGACAGACCCTGGTTCATCCAAATTTGATGAACCGGGAAGAGAAGCTTCCGCTACAAACAAGCTTGAAATATAGACTTATTTAATTTTTTTCAGGACAATTTCGCATTTCGGGGCTTCAATACAAGACGGACATTACATACGAGCAGCATGGAGGTATTTGGATGTTTTTTGGTGTGTCTTTTTGTTACGAAGACGTTGGTATCCATTTGCAACCGTTATATGGACATGCACTGCTACGCCGAGACCCCCTGTAACTCAGAGAAGCCACGAGGGACTCTGAAACTTCTCCCAGCCCTTAGTCGACATGAGGGTGAGTAGATAATGAGAAATTTAAATTTTGGGTGAACTATCCCTTTACGTGAAAAATGCACATGTTCTTTCACTCAAACTGTTTGAATCTGAACTGTCTCCTGCTGCAGGAGGGTCTGAGGACGCTCTGTGTGGCCTACCGGGCTCTGAGCCCAGACCAGTACCAGGAGGTTTGCCACCTGCTGAGCGGAGCCAAACTGGCCCTGCAGGACCGGGACAAGCGCCTGGCGGAGGCCTACGACCTCATCGAGACGGACCTGATACTGCTGGGAGCCACGGCTGTGGAGGACAGGTGGGGGGACACTTCTCAAGATTGATTTTATTGTTATGTAACTATTATATCTGCAGTTTAAAATGCTACTGTAGGAGTCGATGCACGCTGCAGTGAGACAAACTGTGTGGCAGTTCAACCCTGCAGTTATGATGGTGCAGGCTTCAGAGGGATCTGTAGCTCAGAGGAGGAGCAAAATGTTGAAAATGTCTCTGTTGTTTGAGTCTAGTGTTGTTTTTGGCATCCTGTTTTAATTTTAGTTTTAGTCACATTCATGCTCTTTTTTGTCTAGTCAAGTGACTAAAACTCTGAGTATTTTAGTCAGAATAACCCACAACTATTTTCGTCTAGTTTTAGTCAATGATTTTAATCTCTTTCTAGTAGCCTAATGTAATTCTATTTAACCCAGTTAATATAGTATAATTACCTAATATAGTAAAGACCAAACCAAATTTTTCTTTTAGTCAAACCCATTTCACAATTCAAACATGATTGTCTTATTATTATTCTATTATTGTTACCTGATAGAAACATCCATTACAGACATGGAAGATGCTGCTCAACATATTTATTTTCAGAGACATTTTAGCAGAGTTTTTGTTTTGTAAACCACATTTAGTCTTGTTTTTATTCGTCAACATTATTGCGTTATATATTTCATTATAGTTCAGTCATAATTTTCATTGACGAAAGCAACACTATTTGAGTCTTGAATTATTTCTTCTCCCTCGACGACAGGCTCCAGGAAAAAGCAGCAGACACCATCGAGTCCCTGCACAAGGCCGGCATGAAGGTGTGGGTGCTGACCGGAGACAAGATGGAGACGGCGGCGGCGACGTGCTACGCCAGCAAGCTCTTCCGCCGCAACACCCAGATCCTGGAGCTGACCACCAAGCGCACCGAGGAGCAGAGCCTCCACGACGTCCTGTTCGATCTGAGCCGGACCGTCCTGAGGCAGCACGGGAACATGACCAGGGACTCCTTCTCTGGGTGTGTGAGCTGAGCTGCGAGACACTAATTGAGATTTTGGGCTATTTTTCTTCCTTAACATGTATTCTTTCAGAAAAGTCAAAAGAAATGGTAGACAATCCACATTAAGGTGGTTAATTAACTTAATTTTGTCTCTTTTGTTGGTAGATTTCTAGTTATTCTGACCTATGTCATGTCAGGTATCATTGTAAAGCTCTCTCTCTCCTGAACAATTATGTAGGCTTCAAAATTTGTCATTTCCTCCGTATCCGCAACCAATCGTAAAAGTACGATTTACATATGGAGTTTTACAGTACATCTTTAAAGGCCGTTTTCTCAAAAAGAGTTTTTCCTTAGACTCTGAGCTAGAAATCTCCACTTCAGCAGCACTTAGAGACACCAAACCTTCCAGTTTTATTCCTGTCTATACACGTTTTTACAGAGGGGATTGTTAATATATCATTCAAAGCCTGATTTATACAACATTTTATTCTTGAAAACATGGTGAAATTAGATTTAAAATCCCCTCTGTAAAAACTTCTAACTCTAATAAGTAGCTTTATCCATCAGATTTCGGTTCTGGAAATATATGCAAATTAGCGCATATTTCATCAACACTTGTAATACAAAAGATATTTGTCTTAATGTGAGTGATAAACTTGGGAAGTTTCATGGTGATATCTGTTGGTTAAATGTTTTACCCTATTCACCTGCAGTGTCTCCCCTTAACACATACAGTATATGACAGCCAGTCCTACTCTTGTCCAGTTTATCCACAGACTGCACCGACTACGGTCTGATCATCGATGGAGCCACCCTCTCCGCGGTGCTGAGGCCCACCGAGGAGGATTCCAACTCAGGGAACTACAAAGAGATCTTCCTAGAAATCTGCCGCAACTGCAGCGCGGTGCTCTGCTGTCGGATGGCGCCGCTGCAGAAAGCTCAGGTACAGTACGGAAACTCCCGATAGTAGCAGCTGTATTGTTTTTAAAAAGGGGTTTAACAAAAAAAATTTGAGGTGAGATTTGACTCTTGTGTTTTAGATTGTGAAGCTGATCAAAGCCTCCAAGGAGCATCCGATCACGCTGGCGATTGGAGACGGAGCGAACGATGTCAGCATGATCCTGGAGGCGCACGTTGGCATCGGTTAGACCTCAGATACACAGAAGAACCAAATACAAGATGATGAAGTTTTAATCTGAAATACCAGGAAGTGACACAGCTCTGTCTGCCTCCTCCAGGTATTATGGGTAAAGAGGGTCGCCAGGCGGTGAGGAACAGCGACTACGCCATCCCAAAGTTCAAACACCTCAAGAAGATGCTGCTCGTCCACGGACACTATTACTACATACGCATCTCAGAACTTGTGCAATACTTCTTCTATAAGGTGGAGGCAGCGTTTGTGTATAATATTTTTAAAAAAGAAAGTATTTTAAAGGGATAGTTCAACATTTTGGCAAATTTGGCAAACTAATTGTCGGTGCAAGCTATTTTTAGAACGGCGGAGCAGAGCCGCAAGCTGCTCAGAGCTACGCTACAGAGGCTAATGGGATTTCTTGGTTTCCTTCATCAAACTCATCAAATACACAATCCAACAACTCCAAAACGCTCTGGTGGACAAGTTGTGACCTGCACATTCACCACACTATGAGATAATAACAGAACGTTACCAGACAGAGTTGTTTTAGAGGCAAATACAGAGACTGCTTGCCGAAAAACTGCCCCCGACAGGAACACGCATCAGCGGTTTTGCATGAATTCACCTCTAAAACAACTCTGTCTGGTAACGTTGTGTTATTATCTCATAGCGTGGTGAATGTGCAGGTCACAACTTGTCCACCAGAGCGTTTTGGAATTGTTGGATTGTGTATTTGATGAGTTTGATGAGGGAAACCAAGAAATCCCATGAGCCTCCGTAGCATAGCTCTGAGCAGCTCGCGGCTCTGCTCCGCCGTTCTAAAAATAGCTTGCACCGACAATTAAAGGTAACGAACCTACTGCTATGACTATAGGGATTATGGTAATGGGCCAATTTGCCAGGGTGTTGAACTATCCATTTAACTCTTTAATCCCCAGTTTAAAATCCTGACCTGCTTTCTGCTTCTTCTCTCATTCACGTTGTGTTTTTGCAGAATGTCTGTTTCATCTTCCCTCAGTTCCTCTACCAGTTCTTCTGTGGCTTCTCACAACAGGTACACACACACACATTAGCGCCCATAATACACAAACAATCAGTGTTTGCATGAAAGGAATAATGCCTCTCTCTCTCTCTCTCTCTCTCTCTCTCTCTCCCTACAGCCTCTGTATGACACAGCCTACCTGACTCTGTACAACATCAGCTTCACCTCGCTGCCCATCCTGCTCTACAGCCTCATAGAGCAGCACATCAACATGGACATCCTGAAGAAGGACCCGACTCTCTACAGGTTCGTGTTTCAAAACCACGGCTGGATAAAAGGAGAAACAGCTGCAGATGCACGGCAGAAGTCGGAGTATTTATCACGCAAAGGAGACAAATAAGAAAACAAGGCTTCACATGAGTCCAATACGAAACATCAAAACAAATCAAAATGAATATAATTAGAAAGAGCTTATACAATAAGAGCTTTTGTCTGGGCTGTTTGCTAAACACTTTTCAGCTTCACTTGGTTTCCTTGGATTCAGTTTTGGTCACAGCTCAAACTTTTTCCGAAAGTGAAAACCCGAGGTCTCACATGATGAGATGAAGAATTCCTTCCTCCCTTTCTCATCCTGTGACCCTCGCTCTCCTCTTGTTCGTCACAAACAATGAGACTTGTGCAGACAAATGCGTCCATCCATCAGTGCATATGAAGCACTATGCTAAATCAAATTAAGATATCTCTTTACATCGGTTTCAGAGGCAGCCACTGTAATGCAGCACACTGGTCAATAACTGTGTCGTTCATGCTGTTTACTGTTTATGTTTCCAGAGATATCGCGAAGAACTCTCTGCTGCGATGGCCCATCTTCATCTACTGGACCATCCTGGGCGTGTACGACGCCATCGTCATGTTCTTCGGTGCTTACTTCCTGTTTGACAACACCACCTTCACCAGCAACGGACAGGTACAGTAACACACCAGGCCGCTGCTGCTGCGTGAAGACAGAACATTTATATATAAAAATAAAACAATAGGCTGCACCAATATTTTTTGCATTTTCAAACAAGCGCAGCCGCATCGAGTCGTATAATTTGCTTTGCTTGTCATTTGTCATAAACCAAAGATATTTTTTCTGTCTTTTTTATCTCGCAGGTTTAAAGCCTATTAACTGTAGCCTTCATGACAGACACAGAGTTGCTTTGATAGTGGATTTCTTACTACGAAGCATCAGAGAGATTTATTTTTAGCTTTGTATTTTTTACTCTGATTTAAAAAAAACCTCTCCCTTACAACTTATTGCTGAAGATTATGCAATGAAACTTCATTTTATTAACATTCTGGCCAGCGTGCGAATTATGTCACAAGGTCATAAGCAGAAGAAAACAACAGGGAGTTAAATCTTAATTATTAGGGTTTTTCTTTGTCAACAGATAATTAGTTTGTGCCGGTGTCTGAGATACCGACGCCTCAGCCCTGCAGCTGTCACAACACCCGGCCTCCTCCTCTTCCTCTTCCTCGGAGGAGGAGGAGGTGAGGAGGCGTCGACCATGTTCCTCCTGCGTAAAGGATTATTTTATTTTAGTGGACTTTTTGGACAGTTTTCTGTAGCAGAGATGACAGACATTCTTCCATCCACATCCAGACGCGACAGCATGGCGGGTTTTCCACCATCTTCCTCTGTGTTTTATTATTATTATTTTCAAGAAGTGTTACTCTTCCCAGAATCCTCTTGGACTGCTTTGAGTTGCTTGGTTTCACTTATAGTTTTGCATCCAGTTTTTATTTAGCTTTTTTTTTCTTTTCTTTTTTTTACTCCTCCAGCCACAAAACTGTTGTTAATTTTATTATGATTTCTTTTCTTCTTCTTCTTCTTCTTCTTTCTGGCCTTCTCCTCTTCTTCCTCCTCTTCTCTTACCTTTGTGTTGCTTTTTCTTTTTGCTTCTCTTTCCTCCTCCTTCCAGCTAATGACAACCAACACACAGATGGTAAGCCTGTCCCTGTCTCTCTGTCATCTCTCCCTATAGTTTCACTTTTCAGTTTTCCTGTTTTTCGTCCCCCGTCAGTCACACATCCTCGACACCGACCCACTCGTCATCCATCACGTTCCCTTAGCCCTTAGTGCTTGCCGTAGATGCAACAGCTGTAGTTCTTCTCCTAGAATCAAACGCCTCAGCTATGCACCGTGTGTGTGTGTGTGTGTGTGTTCAGTGGAAAGCTCCGGATGCATTAATACAGAATACGATTTGCACTCCTCCCTCCATTACATGACACTGGAGCCATCGCTCTAATCTAATTCTCCTTCAGACGACTGTTCTCCTTTTAGATCGGAGGAGCAGCGGTGTCACATCTGTCGTCACGCTCCGTCCGAACCGTCACAACAACTATTTATTGGATGCATTTGTAGGAAAAAGAAAGTGCAAGTGCGGATGCAATGAAGTTAGCGCTGACGTTTTCCTCCATCAGAAGCTTTAGATGTTCCACATAGTAAAAAAAAAAAGGGAATTCCCAAATATTGATTATGATGGATTATTGTGTTGCTGTGTCTCTATTCACACAATTTATTCATTTTTAAAAATATATATATAAAATCAGAAAGAACGAGTATTTTTTTTGATATCCTATGAGTTCATACTGCTAAACATTATCATTATTTATTCATATATCACATATTTTCAAACTTTTTCAACATGTTTGAGGAAACCTACAGTAAGCAAAAGAAAAAACATTAAAAAAGTGTAGTTTCATAATATCTAGATAGTTTTTATGACTACCGTGATAGGAAAAGAGCACATTTCATATAAAAGTCATGTCTTCCAGTAACATTTAAAGCGCCATCGCACATCTTTCCCATTCATCAGTCATGGATAATCTCTGCTCTCTGACCTCCCTGCCATCTGTTTGATTGATTGACTCCTCACTGAGAATGTGCACTTGAGTTAATCACAGTGTAACACGCTGACACCAGACAGACCTGCAGACACTTCTTGAATGAGCTCAGTGCAGCTATTTGTGAAGATGATGATGATGCATGTACAGTAAACGGAGTAAAGAGGGTTTTTAACGCTGCTGATTGGGTGACATTACACAACAGGACATGATGGCATCCTCACAGTTGAAGTGTGTCACTAACAGCAGCTGTTGTTCCTTCTTGCTTCTCCAGATGTTTGGAAACTGGACCTTTGGGACTCTGGTCTTCACTGTGCTCGTCTTCACTGTTACATTCAAGGTAAAGCAGCTCAAAAACAAGAAAGACCACAGGAATGATGTGGTCTGTGGTGTCATATTATGGAAATATCACTTTCTGAAGGCTCTTTATTCATATATTTGGGTGTTTGTCTTGCCTTCTGGTCCTCAAAATGTGAGAATTGACAAAAAAATCTGCAATTTTGGAGGATGAAAAGAGATGTGATGTTTGATCCTTGGGGTATTTTGACCGAAGCATGTCACAGATATGTCTTTAAAGTGAGCTGCTGTACACATGACACTGTCTCCTGCCCTGTCTGCCTTGCAGTTGGCTCTAGATACTCATTACTGGACGTGGATCAACCATTTTGTCATCTGGGGCTCGCTCATCTTCTTCGTGGTCTTCTCTCTGCTGTGGGGAGGAATCATCTGGTCAGTTTGGAAAACACCTCCATCTTTTTATCGTTTTAAAACATTAAGGATATTCCGTTTTGAATGAACTCTTTCCTCTCTTCTCCTCTCCAGGCCCTTCCTCAACTACCAGAGGATGTACTACGTGTTCATGCAGATGTTGTCCAGCGGTCCGGCCTGGCTCAGTATAATCCTTCTGATCACCGCCAGTTTGTTGCCAGATGTGGTAAAGAAGGTGATCTGGAGGGCGCTGTGGCCGACGACTACTGAACGCATACAGGTGGGCAAAGCATGCATAATGTCCACTACAGTACATATAAAATACATAAAAACTTCAATTAACTATGTAAATAATGTAATTTTTACCCGTGGGTCAGCAGGTGTACACTGGCTTTGGTTATGTCCCTGCTCTGCTGGATGTGAGTCAGTATACGCTCTGTATCTGTGTGCAGTGCTCCTTTATTTCAAAGACAATAGACATATTTTTAGAAACTACATATATGTTTTAATGGAGAGCTAGTATTGCTGCAGAACCGGGGAGTGGGTGTTCTCCTGTGTAATGTACAGTAGAGTGTTATTAAATGTCTGCAGGTTGCAGAGTAGGAAATATGCACGACACGTATGAGTATGGAGCGATGAAGATGCCCAGTGTAGTTTTTTGTCCTTATTAAACGCAGCGGAGCTTCAACAACTCTCGGACTGGGACTTTCCCCACTACTTCCTTGTGGTTTAAATGATCAGCTCAAGTTTGTGTTAGTTTATAGTGATACTATTTCAAAGACCGATGATGAACCACACCTCTTCAAGTGAGGAATCCAGTCCGAGGAGCTTGTGACAACCACAGTTAGGGACTTTCCTGCAGGCTTATGTGATTATTCTAACAGAGAGTGTGGAGACTAGTGTTTTCTTTCTGTTTGCGGTGAGTGAGGTTTGACCTTCTGCCTCCTAATGACCTGAAAACCCTTTTCTATGTCTCCTCCTTTTCCCATAACGAGATATTTCTGATGTTATCTCTGATCTCTGGTGTAGAGTATATGAACTTTTTGCTGACTCCCCCTTCTCCCTGTGTCCCTAACTTCCTCCTCCTCTTCTCCTCCTCTTCTCCTCCTGGCGTCTCCCTCTCTCCCTCCGTGGCAGACTAAGCGTCGGTGCCTTGCCTCCGAGCCCTCCACCATCTTTATGCTGTCTCAGACCTCCAGCAGAATCAGTTTCTAACCCAGCCCTCCTGGAGGTGACCCTCTGCCTTTCCTCCCCGTCTCTAACTCTCTTTTAGCCTCCCTCTTTTTTCTACCTCCTCCGACTTCCTCCTTCCTCCTCCTATCCTCTTTTGCATGAAGACAGTTTTGATTCTCACGTCAACCAGTCTGATTGCATGCCACTGCATCGTCTCTGTGTTAGAAATCAGTCTCCTGTTCACACCAAAGTTAGAATATGTGTATGTTTATGTGCAAGTGGTGGAACTTATATGTCTCTGAATGTGTGTGTGTGTGTGCGTGTGTGTGTGTGTGTGCGTGTGTCCACAGTGTGTGAGAGATAAAGGGTTTGAGAGAGCGCTGGCCTCCCAGAGCTCTGACTCGTTACTAGATGGAGTAGCTGTCACAGAAACCTAGAGGGCTTCAGCACGGTAAAAGACACACAGCCTACCAGTGTGTGTGTGATGGTTGGACTGGATAATGGTGGATTCTGGGTAATGGATTAACATCCTGCAGCGATGGCGGGGGTTAACTTTTGCCGTGGTGGTGTGTGGTTGCACGGGTTGGACTTCTGGACACTAACACAAGAGCTGTGGTGTGCGTTTGTGTGCGTTTGTGTGTGTTTGTGGGTGTGCGTTTGTGGAAGTCCAACAACCTGCAGTTCTTCATCCAGGTATTGTATCTACATTATATCGAGCTTTTTGCATCCTGATGGGTAACTCTTTACACGGAGCTCTGGCGCCCTCTAGTGACAGAGTTCAGCGTTTACTCACAGTGGGACTGGACATTGGTGCATGTTTGTCATGTTTTTCTCATTTGCATGGTTTTGGTTTTGGTTTTTATAAAAGCACAAGGCTCATGCTGTCACAAAGTGCTACAGTGTTTTATATATATGTTTTTAATGTGTTATGTGCTCGTGACGCCATCATCACAGCTGGCCAATCAGATTAAAGCCAGTGCAATACTTAATTTTAATCATCAACTGAATTGGGAATGCAGTGTTGCATTCAGGGTCAAGTTACTAACACAGGAAATTTCCCTTTAGGCCTCTAATCTTTTTTTTTTCCACAGAAATCAAAATCATTGATAAAAATTCATAATTGTAAATTTAAAAAATACGATCAACAAGCAAAATTAAACCAAAAAGGAAGGACAAAAACACAATAAAAGTGAAAATTGTGTATAGAGAATAAAAAATAATACTAAAAGAAATAAGACGGCCCTCCATTACAATCATTTACAGTACCATTTCAGGTTAAAGGTGTTAAGACCTCAAAATTTCCCACCCACATTCAAAAATTATATTCTGTTCTTTATTTCCATTAATTCATTAAGTGTCCACTGAGATTTCAAGAACATTTTGAAACTTTCTAGATTTAATCGTTGTCTTTTCGGCCTCTAATCATCAGAGCTAGAAAGTAATCGCATGGTGTAGCTGAGATTCTGGCCAGCTGAGATGACGGCGTCTCACAGCTTCCCGTCTGTATATTCACTGTTTCCTCCTCGATGTCTCTCCCCCTGTTTTCCCAGAACGCTGATAAACTCTACAAGGGCCAGCTCTCCGAGTTCACCCCCCTGGCGTCTCTCCATGCCCCGTCCAACAAGGCCGGCGGCCACCACCGGCGAGGCTCGGGCCACCAGAGGAACGCCCCCAACCCTCGAAGGTCTGAACCCTTTACCAAGAAAGTCATGTTCACACGCTGGCAGAGAGCGCCAGACTACTGCACCTTCACCCCCCTCCTCCGATTCTCAGACAACTCCCGCCACCAGGGACAGGCGGCCTACAGCGGGGCGGGGCCTGAGACCTCGGTTTAATTTATTTTATTCCTGTTTAGTGTTTTTTTTTTCTTTTTTTCTATTCTTCTAACCTGGTAATCAGACACAGTGACGCACAGTGCAGACAGAGTGGATAATGTCGCTGCTGCTTCTGTCTGGGATTACAATGAGAGTATCACCTTCGCAGCTGCTCCCAGGTCAGCTGCCAAGTGCGGCACAAAGCACATACTGTATGGGACAGCGGCTCGACGCCACGGCGTGCAAAGGGCTCAGTGTACTGATGTCACAACAACAACAACAACAAGAAGTTTTGATTTCATAAAGCACATTGTGTTGCGCTGAACAAAACGTGCGCTGGCCCTTTAAGTCCATCTGAAGTGTACTTTTCTCCAGTTATTTGGATTTCTATGACTTTTTACAGACTGATCGTGATGTGTTCTGGTGATGATGAGGCTTTCTCTGACCAAACATTAATCTTTTCTTCAATTCCTCTCTTTCTTTCTTTCCCTCTTTCCCTCTTCCCGCCTGCTCTGCCTCTCCGTAGGACCAACTGGTGTTGCCTGTGTGCAAACCTGTTGTCCAGAAACACTCCGTAGGACTCTGGGGTCAGATCCTACTGCACTGTAAGAGAAGGTGGAGAAGTGTAGTGGAGAGGTGAAGCCTTAGTGTTTGAGGAGTGGAGCTGAGTTGGCATTTTCTTTTCCTGCTGGTTTTTTTTTATCATTAATCTTCATTATGTCTTAAAGGGATAGTTCAACATTTTGGCGAATTGGCCCATTGCCATAATCCCTATAGTCATAGCAGTACAGTAGGTTCGTTACCTTTAATTGTCGGTGCAAGATATTTTTAGAAAGGCGCTTTTACGGAGGCTCATGGAATTTCTCAAACTCATCAAATACACAATCCAACAACTCCAAAACGCTCTGGTGGACAAGTTGTGACCTGCACATTCACCACACTATGAGATAATAACACAACGTTACCAGACAGAGTTGTTTTAGAGGGAAATTCATGCAAAACCGCTGATGCACGTTCCCATCGGGTACAGTTTTTCATCAAGCAAATCTCTGCATTTCCCTCTAAAACAACTCTGTCTGGTAACGTTCTGTTATGTTTGCGTTTTGGAGTTGTTGGATTGTGTATTTGATGAGTTTGATGAGGGGAAACCAAGAAATCCCATGAGCCGCCGTAGCGTAGCTCTGAGCAGCTCACGGCTCTGCTCCGCCGTTCTAAAAACAGCTTGCACTGACAATTAAAGGTAACAAACCTACTGCTAAAACTATAGGGATTATGGCAATGGGCCAATTTGCCAAAATGTTGAACTATCCCTTTAAAAAAAAAAGGCCAACTTAACTCCACGTCCAACGCTGCTGCTTTTAAACCCACACACAGTAGTACAGTATAGTGTAGAGTGTTTGATGAGGTAGATGTGTGTGTATCGATGTGCTGATAGCTTGTGGTAACTGTATTAGTGTGTGTGTGTGTGTGTGTGTGTGTGCTGAGGATTTCCCTTCTCTCATATTGTCTTTAAAGCACTTTAACTATAGACATTCATCCTCTATTTATCTCCAATGCTGAGAGGCTAATCCAAGTTTTTTTTAATGCCTTATTGATTTAGTGATGAGTCTGTGTGACGGCTTGCTGGCTGTTTCTTAATGCCTTAATGTCACCGTGTAAATACGACCGCAGAGATTATGAACCAAAGAACCTAAAGAGAGAAAAACTTGACGTCCTCCAGGCAACAACTGCAAGTTAATTAATCACGTAGTTACAGTATCTGTGTTTGATTTTATGTTACATAATATTTAAAAGCAAACATGCAAACATACCAATCATAACGCAAGGATTATTATCAAGTGCTCCAAACTACTTGATGCCTTAAATTAGTAATAGTTACTATCTCTGAGATTTGCATTTTGATCATATAGACACACATAATCATTACTCTAACACTGTAATATAGAAAAAAAATAGAAAAGTATAACACGAAACACAGAGCAGACTCAAACAAAAACCATAGAATCGATTTTATTTATTTATTTATTTCCATTGTATGTATTCTATTGATTTTTAAATACAGTGTCATGCAAGTGCAACAATCAGTGCAGTTAACTTAAAACTTTCTAATGCCAAGGTCTTGATTTAAATATATCGCACCTCCAAACCTCTTGTAAATCATTTATTGGTCACTATAAGAGGTCGGTGCATGTGTTTTAGCTGGAGAGCAGCTCTACTGTACAAACAAGAGCACAGTATTAATTTTCTCCTCTGACACTGCAAGAAAGCGACTAAAAATATCAAAATCATATACAAATTCATCTTTTTTTAATTAAACTGAGCATTAAAATAAATGGGAGCCAAAACATCTGTTACAGTAAAAGCAGAGGGAAAAGCTTGTGTGCTGTTCACATGCTGTACAAAAGCTGAATATTTAAAAAATAATAATAACAGGCACCTCATTCAGATCTGAGTGGGAAAACCGAGTCATTGAACTCTCTCATGTTTTTGTCTTTGAGCCTTTAATCAGTCTGCTCATCATCATCATCGTTGTTGCTCAGCTTGTAGTTTTTCTTATGAGCTTTAGGAAATTCAGGTATCAAGACATTCATACTTGCTCAGACGTGGCTGTGTGTAATTCTTTTTTTGTTTCATTGCGAGCTGCTTTAGTTTGCGTGTTAGATCGATTGCAGCGCCTCACTGCTCTGCTCGCTCGGTGCTCACGCTCTTCAAAGCCTTACGATGGTGTGAGGAGAGTAAAAAAAAGAAAAAAAGAGATTATCTACAGTACAGTACAGTACCGTCACTGTGCAGCCTCTGAATTCTGTCTCACACTTTGTGCTGTCTCAACTCTTTGTCCTCTCTCTTTCTTTCTTTCTCTGTAGCTATCTGTCTCTCTTTATCTCTCCATCTGTCTCTGAAGTGATGTGGAAGTTTTCCTACCTCTGTGACAGCCGCCTGCATCCGTCCTCATCATCACAGCTCCATCCATACGTCCACACATGCATCCACCTACAATACGCATCCATATGTGAGACAAGAGTAGAAATAAAGTTTTATACTCTACTTTGAATAATAGTTTTATGAACCAAAGCCTTGTTGCTGCTAGAGATACTTGTAGCTGCTTTACATTAGGTGCCTTGTGGTAGCTTCTCTGTCCGTGCTGAACTGTCTTCGCTCGCTTTTTATGGTGAACTTACAACTAATAATATTTGGCATTTGGATGGAAAAGCACTGCGGATGATGGATGTGAATGTAAAAGTTAATTTTATGCAGATTCCTCTCTCGTCTGGAACAAAAAACAGCACTGAAATATTACAATTTAATACCCAAGCGATGAACAAATTAATTTCCACATTCAAAACATTGGAGAACTCATGTTAAATGTCTGTTTTTTATTTTATTTTATTTTTTTTATATTATATATGTCCGGGTATTTGTCTATAAAATGTGTTTTCATTTCTGTATAAATTTCCCACTCACCACAGTGAGAGTGAGTGAAGGTCAGAGCACACTGGAAAGATCAACTTGCAGTCGATCAATATTGTAAACTGGGATTTATTTTTTTAGACAATATTCTGTGTAAATTTCCTTTAAAGTTTGACTTGAGATTCTGGTTTTCTACGTTAATATTTATATTAAAAACAAAACAAAAACAGTAATGCTGTTGGATTCAGAGGTAAAAAAAAAAAAATCCACTTGTTAAAGGGTCAGTCCGACCAAATTACAAAAGAAAGCGTAACACAAATCCTAGAGGTACATATCTCCAAAAAAGAAAAAACAAAATCAGTAATGAAATACTGTATGTTTTTATTCTTTGTGTAATTTGGCTGAACTGGCCCTTTAGTTCTCAGGCTCTTGAATGTAAACATGTAACCAAGGATCCTGTTCTTCCTCCTCCTGACGATGTGTCTGGGCCTCGACAGATGTGACATGTTTGTCGTCGACCACAGCTGTTTGTTAGGATCCTTAAATCTAATTTCTAATTCTCCCACCTGAATCAATCGCTCATTAGATAGAAATCAATATAATTATTGACTCAAATCCTCCCCGGTAACAGCTGATGGCGACTTTTATTCTTTATAATTGGACTTATCCTGATCTGGGATCCATATAAATGATTGAAAACGTTACATCAAAGCTTTTTCTATGTATGTTAGAGATCATGTGAGGCTTTGTTACTTTTCTTTCTCTTTTTTTTTTACTTTCTGTTAATGTAATGTGTGTCTTATTTGTGACAGAACAACACTGGACACGTATGTATGTTCTGTACGTATGAACGAGCACGTAGCTTTTAAGAGATTCCTGTGGTGTTAGTCGGGACACACCCCTGCACTGAACTGAACTGAACTCTGTCTCATCTGATGATGATCGACACTTTGCTGTAGAAATTTTCAAAGCCATTAACTAACAACAGATTTAAGGTCTTAACTGTACCGATCACTCTTGTCCTCACTGTCCTGATCTCTCAAGACCACCTTAACTGACAGCCTTCAAACCGAATGTTATCTTTTACTGAATAGTCTCATAACCAACCGTATCTATCATCGCTGTAGACTCGGATACAGTATATATAACTATACCATATTTAAATGTAGTTATGTTAATTATTGTACAGTTTTGGGGTCTTTTGTATACAGTTTTTAACAGAGTCATATCAAGATTTACTTGTGGATTTTTTGCCAACCTTTCTGTAGCTATCAACAGCAAACAACTGTATATTTGCTTGAGAATAAAAAAAAGCCAGAAGTGGAAATGTTAATGGTGGTTTCAGCCTGTTCTTCCTGTTTCAGCCACAGGGCGGCAGCAGAGTATTTCTGTGGAGCCGTAAAGATCAGACTAGACAAAACCAAACGCACCTGAAGAGTCTCTAAACACCTGAAGCTGCTGACGACAGGATGTTTGGTGAGAAGTTATGAGTGTGTGTGTGTGACAGGTGTTCACATCTGTGCTGCGTTTCCCCCCCTACCAATTAAAATGGTTTTAATTTAAAGAAAAGACAATTTTTAGATTTAACCGTCTTCCCCAAAAGTTGCTTCAGGGGCCGCTGTCTGCACCATCTGAGGATGTCAACAAGATTAGGATGGAGGTTTTTTTTTTTTTTTGGATCGATTGGATTCCCTTCATCCTTTTCACTTCTCATCTGCGCTGATCTCCACGTCCTCTTCCTCCACAGCTGGCAGCCGCAGAGACCTGCTACTGTGTCTGACAGGGATGGAGAAATATCTAGGGCACGACTGTCAGAGGTGAAATCACAGGAAGAGAGAGTTGTGGGGGGGGTATTTAGGGGGGTAGATGCTGAAAAGTGGCAGTGCATTTTCATTGCATGGTCTCTGCCCTCGTCTCCACACCGGCTGTTCTCACCAAGTTAAAGCGTAGTGACTCATTCAGAGCGATTTAACAAACTCTTAATGTTTTGCCGCCTATTTCATCAACTCCTCTAAAAAACTTCAACTATAAATATATAGTATGTCTTACCTTTGATTTCATTTCAATGGTGCATTACCTAAAATATACAGCAAGGTGGGAGGTGTAATTTAAGGTGCAGTAAGTCTTTTTCAACCTGTTTAGACCTCCTTCATGTCGAACTGCCTGAGGCTGAATCCCTTGCAGCACATTAGTGAGACATAATAACACACTTTTTTCAGGTAGGTGTTATGTGTGTGTCAAGAGCGTTTTTAGATTAAGATGAATTCACACCCACCAGCCAGCCAGCCAGGCGGATGCAGCTAGGCCCACACTCGGAGGGGCTGCGGTGAATATCTGTCTGGAGCTGCAGCAACAGGTGTCTCAGAAATACCTGCAAGGTGCTGCACTGCACACAAAGCCAACAACACAACACAACACACACAGAGAAACACAAACACACAAACATGACATGTGCTGCTGCAGAAATAAGCAAATAAGTCATCAGTTGTTCTTGCAAGAACAAGAGATTATAATTATTGACGTGTCATGTGAGTGAATTAAGAATTCGATTTGTTAATTTGATTATTAATTATCAGTCACAGTCGTTTTGACACCTGTAGTAACAACAGAGTGTTATTGTTGCTGAGCCCAGCGGTAGGTCTGACACTCAAAGTAGCCCACCACACACACACACACACACACACACACACACACACACACACACTGTGTCTGGTGTCATGGTTGTAATGTCAGTGTGTCTCTATTCACAGTATTAAATGGAGGGAGGTGATGGAGGCAGCCACACGTGAAATCTACGAATTAGCTGTGAAATTGCTGTTATTTGCCGCCGATTGTTTATGAGTCAGTACACAGTGTTTTTTTTTTTTTCTTTCTTTTTTGGGGGGTGGGGTGGGGGGTTTCTCTTTTGTCTGTACAAAGGGTTTTCTCATTATTATGTCCTGGCTTTTAAGAGAGTTGTTTGAGGATGGACGCACACACACACATGCACACACACACGCTCACCAAGAGAGAAGTTTACAAATTGAGCTTGTGTTTGATGACTTTTAACACAATCTTGAAGAAATGTGCTAAGTCTAATATAATAAATAACTAATACATTTTAATAATCCGACTTAATGTGCTGGTTGTTTCTAAAAAATGAAGCTGTGATTGGCTCCTTTCTCCACCTTCATCTTCTCTTTAGCCTATATCTGAGACTTTCCCATCACCTTCAGCCTCTGCATTTTCCTCTAAATGGGGGAAATTGTGCAGAAACTTTGTTCCATCTGTCTTCTGTCCTCTCATCTTGTCACGTCTTTGTCACTCTCGTCAAAGTCCTGACACACAATAAAGTCTAATACAATACGAGACAAATGAGCCTTAAAGACTCAGAGTTATAGCTGAACACTGAGGGGGCTGCAGATGTCATCTGATGCTGTATGCACACACAGTTGCATGACAGTTATATATGTATATATAGCCTATGTGTGTGTGTGCAGGCCATTTATATTATGATTTATAGAATAAATGTATGAAGAGTTCATTTGCAAATGCAGATAGGCTAACTCCGTTTTTTCAATTAAAAAAAAATATATATATATATAGGCCCCTATATGTTATTTACACCAGGTGATATCAGTCAAATCAAAGTTGAGTAGCTTTGACTTAGGAGATGAGACGTAACAAAACAGACATATCTCCAATGAAATAAAGCTTTATTGAAAACAACACTATGCAAAGAATAATTCAAAGCCATCAGCTCTTTTTTTTTCTTCAAAATGGCGTTTATCTGTTATTTGTAAATGAACTCTTCCTATGAAAAAACGTATAATAATAACAACAATAATAATAATATTGTGGTTAATAAAAAATAAATAAATAAACTGTTATTTTATGAAAAAAAAGGTCATTACCTCATTCTTCTTCTGTCACGAGGCTCTACTCGTTTTCCATTCAGTCTGTGGGAAACAGCGCCACCAGGTCTGTGTGGTCAGAAGTGGCGTTGCAGCCAGGTGAATGTCGGTCGCTTTAATTAGCTACCGGTAGATACAGTTATTAAAAAAAAGGAAAATAAACAATTGAAGTTGAACGGACAGGTAAATGTGAAATGCGACAACTTCGGTGTAAAAAGACATGTGAAGCCCGTCAAGCAACGGAAATGCAACAAATTTTAAGAAATGTTGACACAACACAAAGAAAACAACGAGTGAATGTTAGCTTGTTGCATCCACAGAGGGAAGAGAGGACTTCCTGCAACAAACACAACAAAACTACAACTTCTTCTTCAAGAGAAGTGACACAAGACCTCGCTCTCTAATGTGAGTAAATCACGGCCTCTGTGTGTATTTCTGTGCATTTATGTGTGCATTTGACACTTTTCTGCTATGCTAGGTAGCTCTGAAACACTGAAGCTAATGTGTTGATGTGTAGGCTACAGCAAGGGCGTAATTTCGGGGGGCGCGGGGGGCACTGTGGCAAGTGGTGTTATGATAAATTAGTAAAAAGCATTCGTCCAGTTAGAATAAACGTGTTAATCACTGCAACTGATTAAAAACAAAATAAAATGCATTAAAAATGAATATGGGAGTGCCAAAATAAAGAGGCCAATTTATAGCCTTGTCAGTTAGTTAATTGTTTTGCACTCTTTCCTGCATTGGGACACATACATACACACTGACTTTTTTGGCTTAAATAAAATCCTTATAATGGCAGAGATCTTAACCAGGCTTTGCAATAATATGTAATTTCTCCAGTTTGGTGTGTGTTGACTGTACATAGGTTTTAACCTGTGTTGTGTGTGGAGTATTGATCGTTATAGTTCTGCAGGCCTGGTGGTTATTATACTGTGTGTAAGCAGAAAGTTATTGATAGTTTGAATACTTACTGTGTTACTTAGACTAGCCTATGGCTTCTGGCATTATGTATTTTTGTATGTGTTTTTCCCTTTTTCTTTAAAGTTAGTTGATGTAGCTGGCCACCGTCTTGACGGAGGCTAAATCTGGGAAGCAGACTGCATCATGCTGATGACTGTCTCCTCATACAAGGGCAGAAACAAACTAATCTGATTAGTGTGCATCCCTGTTATCAATGCCGAACGGATTCCAAGTGCCAGAGGCAGAAAGATGACATTTTTCTGCAATGAACTCATTTCCTTTTCCTTCTTCACCCAGTGACTAAATCACAAGTAGAAGTGAATCAGACATTGAATTAAATTGCCAAGTGTTAAGTATCTCCTCTTCTCTCCTCTCTTCTCCATCTTCTCCATCCCAGATATCAAACCTCCCATCTCCTCCTTTATTGTTTATATTCAGCCCCACGACTTCCTCTCCTGCCTTCTGTTCTCTCCTCCTCCCTCACCGTTCTCTACCAATCAGGTCGATCGATTTTTATGCCTTTTCTTATCGAGCGGAGCAGCTGTCGTCAATAAACGTCGCCCGTCCCGTCCCAACACACACACACAGACACACACACATCCTGACACATGGCAATGGGAGCAGCAGGACTCTTGGTTTCCTCTTTATCATACTTTATTAATCCTGAACTGGGTGTTTCTGTCAGGAGATCAATCGGTCACTTTACTGTATCGTAGGAGTAACTGTAAATTATTCTGTTATAATGTTGTGTGCCTATAAGACCTTGGTGGTTAACTGTGGAAAGGAAAAATGGCGTTTTCAAGAGAAAGAGAGTCACCCACCAACCAAACTGCAGAATATAATCAAAGAACGACCTTGTTTGTGATCTAACGTCTTTAAATACTCTTTGTCTGTTTATGAAAAGTTGGTAATCGATTTAAAATGTGCGACTTTATTTCACCTTGAGCGCTTTAAAGAAACTTCATTTGAGCTGCGGTCGGTGTCTACTCTCTCCACACAGTTACTGTCAAACACACCAGTGATAAATGGACCAGGACACTTGAGATGCACCAGTGTATCTGTGTCCATGAGGACTCTGTCTGTCTCTCTCTGGTGTGTTGTAGTGTTGTTGCTGTTATCAATCTCCTGAGCTGTGTCATTGCTGCTGATGGATGGATGTGTGGGTTGAACTCTACATATGACACTCTTTTGAGGGATAGAAAACTAAACAACACCTGTATATCCTGTCTGCTTAGAGTATTATGCAAAAAAGTACAACTGTTTCTTGTCTATTAAAGGACAATTCTGGGCAAATTCAACCTGGAGCTGTAGTTTCCTACTGTAATATTTTAGGTCTAAAAGAAGGATTCTGAAGATTTGGTTCAGACTTTAGGTGTGAAAATGCTCTTAGACCCAAAATATTAGAAAACTAGGGCCCAGGTTGAATTTGCCCGGAATTGTCCTTTAATAGACAAGAAACACGTTTTTGCATATACTCTATGCAGACAGGATATACAGGTGTTGTTTAGTTCACACATCCATCCATCAGCAGCAGTAACTAAACAACACCTGTATATCCTGTCTGCATAGAGTATATGCAAAAAAGTACAACTGTTTCTTGTCTATTAAAGGACAATTCCAGGCAAATTCAACCTGGGGCTCTAGTTTTCTAATATTTTAGGTCTAAGGGCGTTTTCACACCTGAAGTCTGAACCAAATCTTCAGAATCCTTCTTTTAGACCTAAAATATTACAGCTCCAGGTTGAATTTGCTCGGAATTGTCCTTTAATAGTGAAGCAACAGTTGTACTTCCTGCATATACTCTATGCAGACAGGATATACAGGTGTTGTATGGAGAGCAAACAGACGGTCCACGATGAAGCAGCGCAGACAGAAATCCTACCTCTGCTTTCAAGATGCAGGATTCATTAATCTGTTTCATTGTGGGAACGGTTCACGTGGAAACAGATGTGCATGAGCCGCTTTTGTTTGGACGGACTGTACCTTTTCTATTCTGTGATATTCCTGTTTTGTTCTCACGGGCCGGGTCGTTTCTATGCGGTGAATACAAGGCGGGGTCCGCTTTAATTAGCGGGCTGAAATTCGTCCCCCTGTCCCGGCGCCGCGCTCTTTTCAGCGCGAGGCTTTCTGCTCCTCTGTGGGAATAGCCAGGCTCGGCCCATTCGTGTGTTTGGTGTGTGTGTGTGTGCGTGCGTGTATGTGTGTGTGCGTGCGTGGCAGAGACAGAGGGAGATCCCCTTTCCCCCCAGGGTTGTATCATTACATGGATAATTAGGCTGGGTCGGCCGGGGAAAGAAAGAAAGCAACACAGCAATTCCAGTGGATTCAAGAGGAGCTCTGTCTGAATCATGAAACTTCTGCTGCACACACACACACAGACACACACACACAGACACACACATGCAAGAGAATAACCTTGGTTTTAAGTAAGTAAAAGAGATGAGCTGAAGAGATGCTGCCCTTCCTCCTCCTCCTCCTCCTCCTCCTCTCTGTGTTTCTGTGAAAATACAAAATAATTATATAAAATGTGACAACCATCTTGTTGAATGATGATTCTGAACAGAAAACACTTGTGTCCTTCAGGTGCCTTCACCTTGTGAGGATGCTGCAGCCGGTGAAGCCGTGTGTCTCTTGGAGGGAGGGGAGGGGTCAGCGGTGCACGTCGTCCATCCCCACGCTCATCAAGTCCCAGTCTGGAGGTGAGTGAAGGCCAGTGAGGTTTATTGTCGTCTTTTAGTGGATAAAATCATGTAATATTGTGGAAACACCGCCTCTGTGGTTCATATAATGATGTTAATCGACTCATAATGAAATGAAACGGCTGCTGCTGGTGTCGGTTGAACTGATTATTGATATTTTTACTGTATGTATAATGAGTTTGAGTCTAAAGTGCATAAAAGGTTTATCAGGCTGTATTAAACCAAGTCAGACAGGAGCCAGAGTAGCAGAAACAATGGCTTTATCTGACCAAGATGAAGGGATGGAGTCAAGAGAGAAGTTTCTAGACTTATTATCTTGTGCTGTAAAGGCGACTAATTGATTGATAAAATTGGTTTTGAGAAGGGAAAGAACATCCAGTGAATACCAGCGGGATTTCTCAACCTCTTTATTCACAATGATCTGACAAGGAAATAAAACATGTAGAAGGGAGGACGAGGAGGAGCAAGGACGTATACGTACGGGACAGATAATGGGGGATTGTTGTCTCGTCACAGTTTGCATGAAATCAATTGTTTTGGTCTGAGGATTCATAATTTTCTCCTCCGTCCTCCCATTTAACTCTGACACAAACCTCCACCGAGTGGATTCAAACTCCTACACCATCGCCCATACAACTTAACTCCATCCACACACACACAAACACACTCTCTCTCTTCACATTCCCCCGTTGAATTGCTCAAATCTGAGCAGCCTTGGAAAAACTGCATTCGCTTTTGTTCGCATTCATTCTCGCCTTCCATCGTCATTTCTCTCCTTTCTCCGCTCTCAACCTCTCCAACCGCGCTTCTTTCTCTCTCCAGCCTTGGATGCCTCCCGAGAGTCGCCGTTATCGAGGTGGATCTGCCCACAATAGCTCGTGTATCTGCCGCCGCGGTACTTGGTTACATTATTTTAACCTTCGGTGGGTTTGCAGGAGTTGAATACAGCGTCGGGAACAGGCTGCGGGCTGGAAATCGGTATCATTCGAATCCTAATCTCAGAGCTTCATCACTGACCATGAGCGTGTAATGTAAAGTTAAATGCATTGGCCATAAATCACAACTCATGTAGCCTCCCGTTCATTTTTTTTTTTTTTTTTTTTTTTTTTTTTTATGTATATATATTTTAATGACTAACAGTTTATTTTGGGCGGAGAACATATACATTTAGGGATTTTCAATTCTATTGATGTCTATTTTCTTTTTTTTTTAATTAACATTTTTTTATTGATTCCACATATCAATATTTAACATTTCACATATACAATTTTCAAACAGTATACAACAACTTCTCCGCCAGGGAGCAGAGACATATATAAACATACATTCTCAAAGAAAGTTACCGTAGAGTAAATCTGAAGAAATAAAAGAAACACTTTTTCTCCCGTTCATTTTTACAGATGTTTGAGGAAGGCGGAAAACTTTATGGACTTTTTTATTTATTTTTTTTCCCCCAAGGCCCAATAATGTGACACGATTGGACACTTGGTGGTTGAGTTCAGCAGTACTTCACTGAGCCAATGGGGATCAATAGGCTGCAGCGAAACAGTGAATAACGAGTCGTCTTTCCTTCTGTCTCTCTCCTCTCTCTCTGCTCCAGAAGAGAGTTTTGCTTTCATTTCAGTCCACTTCTCTGTTGCAAGGACAGCCGGCTGCTGTCGGAGGCACAGAACCAAGTCGCCTCCATCGGAGCTCAAACCTCTTTCATTTCAGTCTGGTTTCTGATAAATAGGACTTTATTATGATGGACAATGTCGATCAATGTAAAGCGAGAACATCGGGCCTCATTCACCAATATCTCTGTTACGTCAGATTCATCAGCGTGTTCTTGCACACAGAACCCACCGACACTGAGCAGAGAAGGTGAAGTGAGAAAGAAAGTTAAAATGCCCAAATGAAAATCTGAGAAGGAGCACCGGACTCCAAACGTAATAATAACTTTAGTAGTGAAGTGGAAGAGGAGCTGCTGCGGCAGGAATGAAACGAAGAAACAAACAAAAAGCTTATATTTAGTTTGAAGTTTTCATATTTATATTTAGTTATATTTAGTTGTGTCATTGTGGATGCAGCACATCGGGTTGTTATCAGAGAGACCACCATCATAAATATCATCCCTGGTGTAACTTATTGTTGTCAATCCGTGATTCGTTCGGCATGCAGGTTGTCAGCAGATTGGTTTATGAAAAAACAACCACTCAGTTTGTATCGGCATAAGAAAATTGTTCTAATTCAAATTATATATCATACACCTGCAGAACAGAAGAAAACACAATAATCAGTGTCAGCTCTCAAATGTGCGTAAGTAAGTTTGCTCCTGACTGTTCGTAGATTTTGTTCTTGGCTAAGAACAAATCCTGGATAAGAAAACATTCATGAATGCCACAATCTTCGTAAAAACTTCCTACAGTAAGTAAGTAATAGTAGTAATAGTAAAAGTAAGTCATTTTCCGACATATCTGCATTTTAACAAAGTCTGTGATTACATTTCTTTTCTGTCCTTGATTATGTGGTTGAACTATAGGAACTATTCAGACTGTGAGTTCAGACCTTTTGTGAACTGAAACACAACAATAAAGTGTAATGGAGCTGTTACTGTAGCGATGTATCTGTGGCTGCTGAGACAGATGTTACATGTAGGTTAAAAGCCGACTTGTGTGTGTGTGCGCGTGTGTGTTTATGAGGTGGTTTCTCTCCATAGTAGTTAAAGGATTAGCGGTGTCCATGTGTTCCCATGGTCTGTGTCACACACACACACACACACACACACACATACACACACACTTGGTGGTTTTATCAGCCCATCGACTTCTAGTCAACCTGAGCTGCTTGAAGTCAGAACTTAGCAGTGTCGCTGGTTGATTTCACACACACACACACACACACACACACACACACACACACACACACACACACACACACACACACACACACACACACACACACACGGATCCCCAAGGGACTGAACTTGATCCCCGGCTCTACTTGGCTTGTCATTCACCTGTGGGATTGACTTACGGATAACTGACAGTAGTTGGAGCCGGTCCCGGCCGCAGGTAAAGACGGCTGGACGGGCTGGACAGGTGAGCGCTGCGGTTAGTGGGTGTGTTTGTGTGGACGGGACAATGCAGGGCGGTGTTGTCAGATAATCAATCTTAGAGGTTAAGAGCGCCTTTGTTTTGTTTTGTAGTAGTGTTTCTATGAATGAATAGAAACCAGTTTAGTCCAAATGTCTCAATGAACACTGAAGGAATCATAGAGACTCACAGTTAAAGGAGAAGAATCCTCATGTTCATTTATACACAGGACGACAGGAAAGAGACTGAAGCAGCAAAGATGGTTTGATCTGCTGATCATTTTTTAATTAATAATTTATACATTTTAGTAGAATCTTTAAAGGAATACTTCACCCAAAATCAATAATTCACCAATTTTCTACATCAAAACGCTTTGGGAGTTCCAGGGGGGGTCCGGCTGGCAACGCATTTTCATATAATGGCGGCGGATAGAGTTCACTTTTGAATCGTCCAAAACACACACTATGAAACATCCAGATACCTCCATACTGCTCGTCTGTACTGACCCAAGTGTCCTGAAGCCGCCACATGGAAAAGTTGTTGGGAAAAAATGTATTTTTGATTTCTCTTCGTCGTTGTAAACACGGAAGAACATCTTGCAGCAAATCTCTTGCAGCCACTGGGAGCTACTGCTACAACAAGGATAAAAACAGAGATCACATTAATTCTTTCCCAACAACTTTTCCATGTGGCGGCTTCAGGACACTTGGGTCAGTACAGACGAGCAGTATGGAGGTATCTGGATGTTTCATAGTGTGTGTTTTGGATCATCTATCCGCCGCCATTATATGAAAATCCGACGTTATAAGTCGTCAGGATCTCCACCTCCACCTCATTCGGAGCCAAGACAAACCCTGTGCATGTGCACGTGTGCACTTCAAGGACGTCTAGTCCTTTTTAAAAATTGTATTTCTTTCTTCTCGAAAAACCTACAACAACCCCTCAGAAATGTTTAATTCTTTTGGAAACAGTGCTTCCACTTCTACGTAAAGCTGTGACCTACACTTCACTGTCATTGTCTAGGTTTAAATAAATACAGGTCGACTCTTTAATCCTTTATGACTTTGGAGGCCAGTGCAAAATGTTAATTTTTTACCTCTTGAAAACATGCAGAGCAAATATTGTTTACTTGCACTCTGTGTGGGCTCGGGGAACAAAAATATGACAAAAAGAAGACATGTGCGATCCAGCAGTTTATCCTTTTCATTGTGAAAAGATTTTTAAGCAACTGCTGAACAAAAAGAAAAAAGGAGGACACACTGCTTTACCTCGAGATAATTCAATGATACTTGAAGTTTTACACAAAGATGCCTCATAACTTTAATATATTCAAAGTTTGCCTTGTCTGTATGGAGAGAAAGTTCAGCTATACAACAACATTAATACCAAATCTCTCTATAACCACAGACACAAGTTCAATAGGCTTGTCAGAGGTAACTGATGGTACAAAAATGAAATAAAACAAACCCTCTGGAGTTAAATAACGATAGAAATGCAATTGTTTTAGAAAATCATCCCAAAAGAGGGTGTTTGGTTAAGCGTTCAACTCAACAAATCCTGAGTTTGCTGAATGTTGACTTTGAGTTGTCTGGAGCATCGAAGTGCAGCTGAACATGTCACTTTGTGTTATTGATTGCTAGAAAGCTCCACTCACCAATTTCCTTTCTATTCCTCCGTCTCTCCCTCCCTCCCCACTCCCACTCCCACTCCCACTCTCTCACGCAGCTATCTTCAAAGCAGCAGCATACATTAGTGTCAGTGTGTGAATGTTTCCAGCAGCTTTTGGAGGAAACACCGTGTGTGTGTATGCATGTATGAGTCAGTCCCAGAGAGAAGACAGGAAACATCTTCATCAACAGATCAGGGCTAAGTGTTGTTTTTGTGTTTGCTGCTCAAGACACAATACTGTATTTGTCATTTAACTGGTGGATATTCAGGAAGTAAACACTTTGCATGTAGACAACGAATGTGTCCAGTTTAGCTTCTCAGTAATCACATTAAAAAAACAAAAGCACAACACAAGTCAGGAGTCAGTAATGGTATCAGCAGGTATCAGCTTTTGCAATGCTGCATTATTTGGTCTATGCAGGTTTAAGCTTAAAGGGATAGTTCAACATTTTGGCATATAGGCCCATTGCCATAATCCCTATAGTCATAGCAGTAGGTTTGTTACCTTTAATTGTCGGTGCAAGCTGTTTTTAGAACGGCGGAGCAGAGCCGTGAGCTGCTCAGAGCTACGCTACGGAGGCTCATGGGATTTCTTGGTTTCCCTCATTAAACTCATCAAATAAACAATCCAACAACTCCAAAACGCTCTGGTGGACAAGTTGTGACCTGCACATTCACCACGCTATGAGATAATAACACAACGTTACCACACAGAGTTGTTTTAGAGGGAAATGCAGAGACTGCTTGCTGAAAAACTGCCCCCGACGGGAACGTGCATCAGCGGTTTTGCATGAATTTGCCTCTAAAACAACTCTGTCTGGTAACGTTGTGTTATTATCTCATAGCGTGGTGAATGTGCAGGTCACAACTTGTCCACCAGAGCGTTGTGGAGTTGTTGGATTGTGTATTTGATGAGTTTGATGAAGGAAACCAAGAAATCCCATGAGCCTCCGTAGCGTAGCTCTGAGCAGCTCACCGCTCTGCTCCGCCGTTCTAAAAACAGCTTGCACCGACAATTATAACAATCTTTCATGGTTCCTCCTCTTTAAAACTGCTCTCCAGTCAGTGTTGGCTGGGTGTAGGTGGGCAGGATGAAAAAGAAAAGCCAAGGCAGAGAAGCTCTTTAAAAAAAGTTCACTTTCTGATCTTCAAACTTTCTTTAAAATCCAAAAATGCGAGCGACCCCTTGAACTTGAACTAGTTTTCTTTTAATCTGTTGGAGGTGAACTTTGGGCCGGTACCTGCACAGCTGCTGCAGCTGCTGCTCCTCCGCGGCGTTTTCTAAGAATACAGGAGCTGCAAACCCAACAGTTGGAGGCTCTTTGTTACTGTACAATGGATGTTACAGTATAGACGACCGGTGGATTCTCTGAGCTTAAAGAAATGTTTTCTTACACAGTATAGAAACTGTGCCGTCTGTCTTTTCCCCCCGAACGTTGCCCCCCCCTCTATTCATCCTCCTCTAATCTTCCCTCTCTCCCTCTCATTGTCCACCTCGCTCCGTCTCACCCCTCCATCTCTCTCCTCTCCTCCTTCAGTGACAGTAAACAGCCCTCCTGCTGTGTATCTCCTATTACAGCCTCCTTCCCGATTCCCCGTCTTTCTTCCATCCTCTCTCCTTCTCTTTTCTTTTTGATCCCCTTTTCTCTCTCTAACCATCAGCGCCGCTCAGCCTAAAAGCTAAAGGCCCTCTCCAGACGCCGCCTAAAAAGATACAAGAGGTCCTGGGCAATCAACGGCCCCCGAAAGAGGAAAGTGATGATGACGAGGCGAGGATGATGAAGAGACGGTCGATAAAGGCTCTGGTGATGAGAGGCGGAGTGAAACCACACGATTAGCATGGCAAATGTGCAATAATGTAAAGATTAGTGCAACGATTTTGAAGTAAACGAAGCTCTTGACACCTGCAGGAACAAACCAGAAGGGCCTGAGCTGGGATGAACATCTTCTATACGTTTCCATTTCGCTGCATCGCAAACTGATTAGTTTGTTACAGTCGAACTAAAACGGCTTAAAGTTCAGATGAAGGGAAAAAAAACCGACGTGCTAGGCTAAGTCTTCCAGGATTAGCTCGTTTAAAACGGAAGAAGAGCAAAAATAAACCGATCATCATCCTTCATTCATTCTCTAGCACACAGCAGCAGCAGCAGTATGGGATCCGTCTGCCTGCCTGCCTGCTTGGCGAACATAAACACAGATCCTCCTCCGTGTGGTTCGGCGAGGGAAGCCATATGCCAACCTCATCTGGCTGTGGCGCTTAGATTAGGCCGCTGTAATTGGTGCTGCCTGGAAATTTACTGCGGCAAAAGCCGGTGGTGTACATCACTCTTCGTGACATGTGTGTAGAAGTGCTCACCTTGGATTACTGCGCCATGATTTCCACGTCAGACTCCGAGTATTAAGAGCTGATTGATGGTCAACGCTCCCTGTTAATTGTGCGCTGACTGGGCTTCACACTGGAAATGAAACGAAGAAGAAAAGAAGTTTTTTTTCGTCTTCTTTCTCATTCTTCTATAGAGCAGAGAGAGTAGGTTTGACCCGGCGAACCTCGTGTGCTTTTGAACTAAAACATACTATCAGGATGTTTCCATTCTCTCCTCATCAAAGCTTCCTCAATCCCATCTTATCTTTGCTTTCAAGACTTGTCGCCATCGCACAAATGACGTGTAAAGCTCGGGATCAAGCGGGTCAAGAGCGCCCATCAATTCAAACGTCAAAATCTGGTTCAAAACAAACTGAATAATAAAAAAAGAAAAGCAGTGGTCCCGAAGAAGACGTCTTCAAAGGCTGTATAGCAGAGCGTCCTCTTATTGAAGGAGCAGCAGCAGCATTGAACTCAGAGTCAGTCAGAGTCGGGGTTAGAAATGAAGCAAAAGCACCTTGTCAAAATAAAAGTATAGCTAGACGGAGGTTTATTAAGAAGAAAGAGAATAAAAGTGGGACGGATGGCGTTTTTTTTGTAGAAAACCAGACGTGCTGATGTTAACCTGCAAGGACTGAAGGAATCAATCTGTTCTCTGATTGATTAAAGGTCTAGTGTGTAATATTTGTCAAGGTTTATTGGCAAAATCTGAATATACTACCCATGAATATAGTATAAGTGTATAATCGCTATAAAATAAAATCTGTTTGGTTTTCGTATAGCCTCATAATTATTCTTTTACACATATATTAAAGGTCTTGCTTTAGAGAGCGTCGCCATCTTGCACCGCCATGTTTGTACGGCAGCCCGAACGGAAAATCCTCCCGTTGACCTCCTGAGTCAAGGAAGGAAGGAAGGCAGGAAGGACAAAGGGAAAGAAGGATGGAAGGAAGGAAGGACAAAGGGAAAGATGGGAGGAAAGAAGGAAGGGAAAAAGGAAGGAAAGATATATGGAGGGAGGAAACAGATTGGGTCAATTGGGGCAAAAAAGAAGGAAGAAGTAAGGAGGAAGGAAGGAAGGAAGGAAGGAAGGAAGGAAGGAAGGAAGGAAGGAAGGAAGGAAGGAAGGAAGGAAGGAAGGAAGGAAGGAAGGAAGGAAGGAAGGAAGGAAGGAAGGAAGGAAGGAAGGAAGGAAGGAAGGAAGGAAGGGAGGGAGGGAGGGAAGGAGGGAGGGAGGGAGGCAAAAAGGATTGTGGAAAGAAGGAAGGGAAAAGGGATGGAAAGAAAGATGGAGGCAGGGAACAGAACAGGTCAATTGGATCAAAAGAAGAAGGAAGAAGTAAGGACGAAGGGAAGGAAGGGAAAAAGGATTGTGGAAAGAAGGAAGGGAAAAGGGAAGGAAAGAAAGATGGAGGCAGGGAACAGACCAGGTCAATTGGATCAAAAGAAGAAGGAAGAAGGAAGAAGTAAGGACGAAGGGAAGGAAGGGAAAAAGGATTGTGGAAAGAAGGAAGGATGGAGGAAGGGAACAGATTTGACCCAGAAGGACAACAGGAGGGTTAAATCAACAGTTAGTAAATCCTGAATGATTATTATTATTAACTCCAATGATCATTATTATGCACAATTTATCTCAAAATAAGACGGCGTGTAGCGATACTAGTGTGGCGTTTTTCATTAGTTCTTTGATTTCGTCTTTTAATTTGCACACACGTAGACACACGCACACACACACGCTCTCCTGGTGTGAGGTAACTTCATCACAGGTGCAACGTAAAGTGTGAAGTGTACCCAGCAGCAGCAGCAAACTGTGAAGTGTGTGACATCGCTCCTCAGTGGGGGAAAATAGTCCAGACTGTGTGAGGGAAAAAAAATTACTTTTAATTCTCCTCATCTCACACTCAGTAGGGCTGGTGGGCGTCCTGCAGCGCTCATGCACACGCACACACACACATATACACACACCAGGTCAGAGCCCTGAAGTTTCTGCAGCAGCAACTTTGAGGGCCAGAAGAATAATGACTTCTTTAATGTCTCCCCACGGCGAAGGGGAGCGAGAGAGCGTCGGAGAGCGAGAGGCAGAGGGAGGAGAGAGAGCACTCTCCTTCCCCCGGCTGTAGGAGTCCTATTGTCGCTCGCCCCGCGGGAGCTTTTAGTCCTCAGCTCCAACTTATCGGTCCGTCCAACCGTGTGGGGTGGGTGGCTGAGAGGGCACCGCAGCAGAGGGAGGGGAGGGGAGGGGGGGGGATTGATACAGTAAAATCCCCCCGCTGTGGACGGCTCTGGGGATTTTTTTTTCTTATTTTGAGGGAGGAGGAGGAGGAGGAGGAGGAGGAGGAGGAGGAGGAGAGGTCAAAGCTACAGCCGATCGACCTCCTTCTCTCTCTCCCATCGCTGCCATTGATCTATTTTTCTGTTCTCTTGCTGTCGCGTGGTTACCGCCGTTCAATGTGTCAATGTGTTTTTTTTTATGTTATTTTTTTTAAATACACCATACTGCCAGTTGAGCATCATGCTGCAGAGACAATCGCGCCTTTTTAAGTCGCTGAGAATGAAATTAGACGAATCACTTCCTTTTTTTTTTTTCTTATGTGGTAATTAATCTATCGAGCAGCGAGGTGAAGGATGAAGGACGCAGCAAGACGTCTTTATTTACTCCAGACACTTAAATGAGTAAAACTCTACTTTATATATTATTCTTTATCCTCCTCTGCTGCATCTCATTTCTCATCCATGCCCTTTCACCCACCGCTCCACTGGGCGTGAATAAGATAGTCATTATACATGCATGTACAATGATATTAAGATTGGCTATATCATTCAAATCTTGATTTATACAACATTTTATTCCTAAAAACATGGCGAAATTAGATTTTTTTTAGGGCTGATTACAGTATTTTCTCATTTACAGAGTGATAAAAAGAGATATCCAAAATCTCCTCTGTAAAAACTTCTGACTTTAATATGTCGACAAAATAAAACAAGAATTTTGAAAGAAGCTTTATCCATTGTTCAGATTTCTGTTCTGGAAATGTATGCAAATTATCACATATTTCATTAGATGTTGCCTCATTTACATATTTAAACATAACATTTGGCAAAACTTGTAATACGAAAAATATTCGTCTTAATGTGAGTGATAAACTTGGGAAGTTTCATGGTGATATCTGTTAGTTAAAATTTTGACATGTGTCTTCACTGTGTTCGGAGCTGTGCTTACTGTATATACATAGAGTACAGTATATTTCATCTTAATGTATGTGTGTGTGTGTGTGTGTGTGTGTGCTCAGCCTGATTAGATGATTATTTCTAGACGAGATAAGTGGTTGAAATAGAGACTCCGTTGACTGTTGTTCAGGTAATCAACACACACACACACACACCCAAAGTGTGTGTGCCGTGCCACGCCAGATTGCATTACCTGTCCCTTTTCATAGGCACATAATGAGATCATGGAAACCCTAAACGGATGGATGGATGGATGGATGGATGGATAGAGCGAGGGATGGATGGATGGATGGAGGGAGGGAGGAAGGCAGAGCAGCTCAGAGAGATGTGGTGTGACACTTGAGGAGAAATGAAAAGTTTTGGAAACGTTTAAACTCCTGAAACGAGATAAAGAAGGGAGAGAAACAAACATTATCGTGAGTCTGACAAAAACTGTCAAGTGTCCACGGACTGCCATCATCATCATCATCATCGTCGTGTTATTGTGATAAGAGAAAGAGAGAGAGAGAGAAAGTGAGTGATAGGGGGAATAGAAAATGGAGAGAGAGGGAAATCTGGCGGCCCGTCAGCTTCAGCTTCAGCTCACCGTGTCAATTTGTCCAAACAGAGGAGGCTCGGGTTGCAGCGGAGCGCCAGGTAACAGGAGAGCTGCAGCAACAGACCACACCTGGCTGTGCAACAGGTAGAAGAAGACTAACGAGCTCCTTCCCCTCTGGGTTCTCATTGGCTACACACTTCACAACAACAACAATGATTGATTGATAATGTTGCACAAGCGATCTGTACAGTAGAAGGTTAAAGGGATACTTCACACCCAAAATCTACAGTATATAAAAACCACCAATCGTCTACTTGCCGTCATGCCAAGGAAGGGTTTGGAGAATTTTCAGAGTCATCAATCATCAATCAAAACGCTTTAGGAGTTCCAGGGGGGGTCCGGCTGGTGACTGGTTTTCATATAATGGCGGTGGATAGAGTTCACTTTTGAATCGTCCAAAACACACACTATGAAACATCCAGATACCTCCATACTGCTCGTCTGTACTGACCCAAGTGTCCTGAAGCTGCCACATGGAAAAGTTGTTGGGAAAAAATGTATTTGATCTCTGCTTTTGTAAACCATTGGATGTATGATGTAAGCAAATCTCGTGCAGCCACTGGGAGCTACTGCTACAACAAGGATAAAAACAGAGATCCCTTTAATTGTCAGATTGTAGTTCATTATTTTTTAATTCAGCAGAACTCCCTTTGACACAGTGACTGTAACTCTCATATTTTAGTAAAAAGGCGACGTTATAAGTTGTAAGGATCTCCACCTCCACCTCATCTGGAGCCAGGACACGTGTGCACTTCAAAGACGTCTGGTCCTTTTTAAAAATGTTATTTCTTTCCTCTTGAAAACCTACAACAACAGTGCTTCCACTTCTACTTAAAGCTGTGACCTACACTTCACTGTCATTGTCTAGGTTCACTTTTGAATGGTCCAAAACACACACTATGAAACATCCAGATACCTCCATACTGCTCGTCTGTACTGACCCAAGTGTCCTGAAGCCGCAACATGGAAAAGTTGTTGGGAAAAACATTAATGTGATCTCTGTTTTTATCCTTGTTGTAGCAGTAGCTCCCAGTCGCTGCACGGGATCAACAACTTTTCCATGTGGCGGCTTCAGTTGGGTCAGTACAGATGAGCAGTATGGAGGTATCTGGATGTTTCATAGTGTGTGTTTTGGACCATTCAAAAGTGAACTCTATAACCGCCACGGTTATATGAAAACCTGTTTCCCTGGAACTCCTAAAGCGTTTTGATTGATAACTCTCTGAAAGTTCCTTTCCTTGGCATGACGGTGGGTAGAAAATTGGTGCTTTTTGGGTGAAGTATCCCTTTAAAATGTCAAATTTCTTGGACGGCCCTGAGAAAAACCACCGTCAAGGAGGAAAACGGACATCACATAGCGGCATAACGGCTGATCTCCGGGACACAGGAGGAGAGAGCAGCAGAACCAGAACCCAAAATAAATAAAAAGCCGGGGATGCTGGTGGAGATTAGCAGTTTTTTTTTTTTGTTTGTTTGTTTTTTTTTTCTTCATCTGCCTGCGTGTCGTTAATCTCTAATCGCAGCGCGGCGCTCCTGCCAGGCTGCTGCCCTGATGGATTTCCAAAAAACATCACATCGCAGCAGCAGCAGAGGAGACAAGGTGGCTTCCTGGACACGTTTCTATACAGCTGCCTCCACGCTTCATTATGCAGCTTATTCTCATCTTATTGCCCCTCGGTGAACGGGGCTGACGCAACAGTCGGCAAGCTCTCACTCCTTTTACTCCCCTTCTCTTCCTCTTCCTTTCTTCCCACTCTTTTCTTCCTCCATTTTTCCTCCCCACTCTCCATCTCTCCTCTCATTCCCACACCCTTCTTCATTTCTGTTATCTTTCTTTCATATCTTTCCCTTCTTATATTCCCTTCCTCTCTATACCTCAACTTTTTTGCTCTTCACCTCCCTTCCTTCCTTCCTTCTCCTTCCTTTCTCCATCTCTTTTCGGTCACTCCTTCCTTCCTTTCTTCCTTCCTTTTAATTCTCCCTCTATCTTCCCTTTTTCTCTCCGCACTTTTTTTTTTCTCTTATGGAATGTGTGATGAGCCTCCAGCTAATCCCATCCCTAAAGCACCTTAGCAACGCTCGCTAAGGGAATTTGGAGGGAGCTGCAAAAAAAAAAAAAAAAAAAAATTGCATACACACATGCACACAGACGTACACGGAGCCCGACAAGCAGCCCCCTATTGGCAGCAAGTGGATTCTGGGATGCACTAATACATCTTCAAATGTGCTTTTTAAAGCGTTTGGAAAAGGCTCTGTCGTCGGGCGATAACTCCCCACTGGTTAAAGGATGGATGCTCCCGTTGTGTTTAGCACTGCTCTTCCCTCCCTCTGTTTTTTTTTTTTTTCTTTTTCTTTTTCCTCATCCTTCCTCATCCTTCGCCATCGCTCCCTCCTTCCTCCTCCTCTTCTCCTCTCCTCCTCTCCACTGACCAAGTTGTCGACTTTTTAAGAAACAGGAGAAAGTTTGTGCCTAAATAGAAGCTGCATTGTGTAAAGTTTCATCCTGAGGATGTTTGACATGTGTACGGAGCCCAGGGGGATTACAGCTTAAAGGGATAGTTCAACATTTTGGCAAATTAGCCCATTGCCATAATCCCTATAGTTTTAGCAGTAGGTTCGTTACCTTTATTTGTTGGTGCAAGCTGTTTTTAGAACAGCGGAGCAGAGCCGTGAGCTGCTCAGAGCTACGCTACGGAGGCTCATGGGATTTCTTGGTTTCCCTCATCAAACTCATCAAATACACAATCCAACAACTCCAAAACGCTCTGGTGGACAAGTTGTGACCTGCACATTCACCACGCTATGAGATAATAACACAACGTTATGAGACGGCAATACGCCAATGGGCCAATTTGCCAAAATGTTGTACTATCCCTTTAACAGTTTGGCTCTTATTTATTTTCATAACTGTATCCATCTCGAGTCAGATAAGGAAGGAGAAGTCGTATCAGCCCCCTTTGTTCATTCAGTTAAAGATGCTGCTTTAGTTTGGTCCAAATGGTTTGCAGATATTCAGTAATGATTCAAGATTCAAGATTCAAGAAATTGATTTCGCCATTTTGTGCACAGCAAGCTGGGTACAATAGGAATTCTTGTGTGGAGTTCCCCCCAGGTCAGACTTAAAAGATTATTAAAAAGTTTAAAAGACTTAACTCATTGAGTGCCGCGCTCCTTTCCAAAGTTTTGGTCAAGTGTACCGGCAATTTAGACCATTTTTGACTTTTTATGTAGAGCCATAGTGTATTCTATATTATTGCCACCAACACATACAGTACTGTAGCTCAATTGAAAGGTGAAACTTTATGCTTCAAATGGCCACAAACCGTTTGTTTCTACGTGCCTCCGTTCCTGAGAAAAGTCAAGCTAAACATGGCTGGGTTTCACCAAAATCCCTCCTTTTTTTCTAGAAAAGGAGATAGAGCGTCTTTTATGAAAGGTGCTCTGTTTGTGCCTGTCGCTCTTCTGACACTCGCATTTCTGGATCAAAGGGCTCGTATAAGATAAATATATACAACAATTGTTGTTCTATTCACAAAACCACCATCGGGGGCGGGGGGGCGCCACTAAACAACAATAACACAGACGCACCGTGCCTTGTCACAGCCTCTAGCCGCGGAAAGTGAGGGTCTGTCGGCCACAGCGGCTCGGGAAGACCGGTCCCACCGGTGGTCGCGGTCCTTCTGTGGTACGGGTCGGTGACGGCGGTCTGCTTTGGCCCAGAGACCATCAGATTTTACCACGGGAGGACTTTGGGGAGGACACGGTGTTGCTCCAGATGAAGACCGGGCGGGACTGTCGGCTGAGAGCTTCCTGTTTCTGCTCCGAGCTGCTGCAGCCTCGCGGGTGAGAGCAGAGCAGCTGCGCTGCATCTGCGCTGCATCCACATGCAGAACTCCATTTGAAAAAGCCAAGTTATGATAAAAACTTCCAGATCATGAGCTGTCATGTGACTTTGATCGTCATCTATTTCAGTTCTCCTCGTCGTAGAGTCCCCAAATTTACATATAATGTGTATTAAAGTGTCTATTTTCATAATTAAAAAAAAAAAGCAAAAAACGTAAAATCTCGTTTTTGGCACTCAACGCATGGGAACGAAAAACCAGAAATTCCGTGGCTGGCACTCAATGAGTTAATACATAAAAAAATAACATTAAAGGACAAAAAACACAGTAAAATAAGTAAAGTGCAGTAGATATAATGCAGTAGAGGAGACGCAGCACAGATGTAATAGTTGGATGTTGCGCAGTATAAAACGTATATATATTGTAAATGCTGAGACATGGTTAAAAAAAAAAGTGTAAGAGTAAAAGTAGAAAACTTGAGCGCTCTAAAAATATAAATGCGAGTTTATCAGTTTATTTCATCATGTATATATACATGTGTGTGGATGATGTCACTATACAGTATAGGCTGTGCTTTTCCTGGTTCCCTGCAGTTACATGAACACTATAATCTGAGTTGAGGAGTGTGTGGTGAAAGAATTGAAATTAGCTCTTATTCAGGTATTCAAATGTGTCTTCTTTTTTTTTAAGTATATATATTTCTTTTTCATGCCTTTATTAGATAGTTGAGTTGAGAGAGACAGGAAATGGCAGAGAGAAGGGGAATGACGTGCAGGATTGGACAGGGCTGTGACTGTAGTGACTGTAGCCTTATGCTATATATGTGGATCAAATGTGTCTTTTCAGGTCAGATGAGGTTTAGACATTTATGCACCTCCCACATGTATGTATATGTATTTTATCACAGTTAATTATTATTATCATTATGGTTTTATCGTCTAATTTTAGTTGTGTGCACTTTTAACTTGAAGCAAACAGCCCAGGTTAGAGTTAAAAAAACAACAACCATACATTCAAATTTGGTCTAATCACAGTAAACAGATTAAGCTATATAGGTGATAAGATTAGTGTGTGTGTGTGTGTGTGTGTGTGTGTGTGTGTGTGTGTGTGTTTATGTATGTGTGTGTGCGCGTGTGTGCAGATTCTGAGGCTATAATGAGAATCTGTAAATACCCTCAGACTGAATCCCTCTCCATGTTTAATCTGAGTCCACAACTACTGGCTGCCAACACAGATCATCCTCCTGTGCACACATATACACACACACACATGAGTAGAGACACACCTACACACACACACACACACACACACACACAAACCAAGCACAGACGCGTCAGTAGTCAATATGCAGCATCTGCAAATGACACAGAAACAGGAAAATCATGTGTAGATGAAACCATATATTCTGACAGATCAGTCATTTACACACATGCACACACACTGAGATACACACACACACACACACACACACACACACACACACACACACACACACACACACACACACACACACACACAAGGAGGCCTATATAAGTGGATCAGGGAGGTGGGTGTGTGTAGGAATCTTCAGCCAGGCTATCGCTAACAAGCATGCTCCTCTCTCTCTCCTTTATACAGCAAATCCCTCCACTCCACGTCGGAGATTAGCATATTGTTTTACCCAAATGCACACACACACACACACACACATGCACAACATGCACGCATGCACACGCACACACAGAGACATGCACACTTGACTACGCGGTGCTGGAGTGAGGATGGTCACTGGTGGGAGCTGAGGGAGGAATCGTGCATCTGTCAAGGAAGAAGTTGAACTCGCTTGTGTTTGATTATTAT
Organism: Trachurus trachurus; assembly: GCF_905171665.1. NCBI lineage: Eukaryota > Metazoa > Chordata > Actinopteri > Carangiformes > Carangidae > Trachurus > Trachurus trachurus. Next base: position 4,404,362 of record NC_139914.1, read on the forward strand.
TTAGCGAAGTCAGTGAAACATAAAGGTGCAGCGTTGTGTTACTGGATCTGTTGTGAGTCATGCAAACTCAGTTTCTAATAATCAAACAGATCAAATCAGGACGAGTCAACACCAGACGAAATGTTTATTTTTTATTGATGAACGTTCTGGTTCAGCTTTGACCGACTTATAGTTTTAACACATGCAACACACTCAGTTTGTTTCCTGGCCTTAGAGACTGAGCATTCACTTTGCCCCTTTTCTAATGGCTCTCTGCCCATTTACCTGGGCTATAATGGGTAAATGAATATTTTAGACTTATCTTAGGAACATAGAGGGATGTGTTGGTTGTTTGTTAGTTCATATTATTTCAATCACAAGATGAAGTAGTTAAAAAAAAAAGAAGAAAAAGTCGATTGATTCATGTCTGAAACAGATTTTCCCACAAATTAAAATCTTTTAATAATGGAGCTACAATAAGGAGGCGTGGCAGACAGCTGAAATCTTTAGGATAAGAGAATCGATGGAAACCAATATCTACTCTACAGAATATGTCGTGTGCACCGGCTCCAACGTGGATTATAATAATCATTATATAATAATAATAATAGACAAATACAACAACACAGCTGCAGACAGAATCACATTGTTGGTCATCATAAGTGCAGAGAGGGTCACTCACTTCTGAATTTTGTTCAGTTTCACTTTTTAAAAGAAAAATCATAATGTAAACGCTCTGAAGTTTCAACCCGCCACTAATTTTCCGCATTTTCTTCTTAAAACAGAAAAAAAAACCACCCAGATCTGTGCAAATGAAAACACATGCAGGTCTCCCCATGTCAAACGTCACTAAATAATTACGCCGCCACCTTGGGCCAATGATTGGCACTAATTGACCAGTGCTTTTTTTTTTTTTTTTTTTGCGGTGGCAGCAGCGGTGGGAGGCTGCATGCAGGAAAACCGTGAACCCGATCTCACCTGCAATCTGCAAATGACACAGTTCCCCTCCACCGAGGTGAAAGGCAGAGAGCGGCTCGTTGGCCTCTGAGCTGGCAGGAGACCGTTTAACTCCGGTGATTACCTGAGGCCGAGCCACGCTTGTAATCATGTTAGTGTTTTCTCTTCTCTTCCTCTCCTTCCCCCTCCCTTTCTTTCTTTCTTTCCTTCTTTTTCCCAAAGTGCCATAACGCTCCTTGAAAAAGTAGCATGGTGTTTGAGTTAATTGGCTTGATGGGACCTCGCGTTTACTTCTACTGTGCATTTATGACCAATTTAAAAGTAGGAACACGAGAACTTTGCTCCATCTGTGACAAAGAAAAAACCCCCCAACTGTTCAGACTTGGTGTAGATATTCATTGATCAGTATTTAATTCAGGATTTTTCACCTTTTGAAGCAGAACTCAGATCATTGAGGGACATTAAAACACACAATTGTTTGTTTTTGCTCCTTAAACATCCTAGAAATGTAAGAAATACAGAGGAAGTAAGTAAAAAAAAAAGAGGATCAGAGGTTGTGTTTGCAGGAATGGGTGGGTTTGCTGGGATTGCTGATCTTAACCCTTCAGACACTGTGTTATTTTCTCCGGTCTCCTTGTGTTAATGCTTGTGAAACCTCAGCCCTGTAATGCACAAGCAAGTAATTGACATCCTTTTTTTCCCTGGACAACCTGGGCTTTCAGAAAATATGAATGCCATCGTGGTGTCATATGAATTTAGAAAATGTGCAGCTATATGATCGGAAAACAAAAAGGACGAAAGGCTTCTGGGTGAGCCACACAGTGGAGGTCTCGTTGGAAAGGCCGAAATGTCCCGTTTTAAAAATGAAGTTGCCATCCTTCATCAGTCTGGAGATATCCTTGATGAAGTCAAACATAACCCCCGCCAATTTTAGATTTAAAGCATGAAAATACTTAGTTTTTTATTCATCAACGATGCTTATGTCTTTACGCAAAGTGTCATCATCCATTGCCGATGGTTACACAATGCAGTGGCTCTCACTGTGGACCGTTTGCTAGAGGGAGTTCCTCATCAACCTGAGGGATGGTGGTGGTATTAACATGAGAGAGAGAGAGGAGTCTTTCCTGGATGTCTCTCCCCACAAAGACTCGATCTGCTCTGGAGTCAGCTAACTGTCGCTAATCAGAGAAAAATGAGGAGGATTATGATTTTTGTGAGATTTTTTTTTCTTTCTTTCCCTTTTTTTGGCACAAATCATCCGCTAATATGATGCAACAGTCCTCCTCTGCTGTCACTGTAATAGATAATGAAGCCCCATGTAAAATTAGAATCTGTCTCCAGTGCATTTCATGTGAGCTGTTACTACGAACCTGCTGCTGCGCTGTCAGCGATGCAGAGCAGACGGAAGTGGCTCAACAGCAGGTCGACTTCCTCAGACAGTTTGCATGTGATTGTTTCTGTCTTTGACGGAGAAAGAACCTCACAGAGCGACGCAAGTGAGGTTTCGGACATACTCTTTCAATGCAGCAAGGAACTGTTTGAGTAAAGGTCGCCGCTGTGAAAACAGGGGTCGCATTTTTGCATAAATTGCAGATTTTCCGTGCAGAATGCATCAAACGTGGCGGGTTTTGCATGATTTCATAATTTCCCTGTGTTTCCACTGAAGTTGTAAAATGTTGCAGGTTCAATTCACACAGGAGGGAACAACGTTTTCTCCTTTGTGTGAGAGAGAGAGAAAGAGAGAATAAAAAACAGGCCAGTGATTGAAAAGAATTATACTCATCATGCTTTACAGTAAATGTCGAAACATTGGGGGCGTCGTTTGGCTCAGTGGGTTGAGCAGGCGCCCCCATATAGGCAGAGGCTGTAGTCATCACTGCAGCAATACCTGTTTTCAGTACTTTTTTGCATGTATGTGTGGTAATTAAAGTTATTTTGTTTAAATATAGAAAAGAAAATAGCAAAAACGTATGAATTTTTTAATGCCATTGTCATTGTTAATGTGTTTCCCACGCTGCTCCACAAGGAAATAAGATTTTACACATTTTGTGCTGCCGTCAGCCACAGATACGACGGTGCATTCAGGTACCAAAATGTGGTCCTGTTTGATTTTGCAAGAATCGATATGCGGGAATTCGGTCGGTACCAGTAAAAGTACAATTTCAGTACAGGTTGATATAGGGGGATCGCTTATTTTTCTTAAATTCGCACATTTGATTGCATTTTTTTTAGGAAAACCCGGCGCTTAATCCAGGATTTCTTAACGCAACCGTCATAATAAACTGATTGAAAAGGGTTTGGTGTGGAGACAGACAGGCAGGCTGGATAGAGACAGGTTGAAATTGCAGCAGCAAACACTGAGATATCCCGATTCTGCTCATAATGCCAGGCAGCGTCTTTTCTTTCTTTTATAGATGTGTCGTCGTCTGCATGCAGGCCTCAGACAGCATCAGGATTATTCTGCCAGTCAGACCTGACAAAGCTCCTCCAGCTTCACAGAAAATTATTTAACAATCTGCAGCGAATACTCGGCAGATCTGTGGCTCCAGTCAGCCGCTCCGTTCTCTAACCTCTGGATGTGATTATCACACAGCTGAGAGCAGCGGAGGAGACCGACAGTAAAAGCCGTAATATGCAGGCAAATCTACATTTAACACAGAGCCACTGAGGGAGAGAAAGAACATAATCTGGAGTAAAATGCCTTGAAATAAAGCGCAAACTGTCTGTTCACGGCTCCCAGTGGGCCCCCGATACGCTGCACAGAAGTGTCCCTGCCACCGGTGGGCGGGGCTCGCCGGTCGGAGCAGACGGTGTGTGATGATTATAGGCCCCCGGGGAGATCCAGGGGGTACTCCCTAATTGATTGTCATGAAAGACTCTTAATTGAATTGAAAAGCGCGGTGGAACAACACACCATGTCGTCTTGTCTTGATGCCTGCTGAGACTGTTAACACAACTAAAGGCGCCGGCCACATGCAGGGTTTCCATGGGGAAAAGAAAGTTTATTTAAGTTTTTTTATTTTTATTTTATTTCATAACTAGAAGAAACCTGTGACTTTTATTTGCTTTGTCTGATTATTTTAAACAACCTGTCCTGTTTTGAGGAAGGAGGAGGAGATGATGTTTGGATGCTGAGATAAGCTTAGGTTTGATGACATGTGGAAAGTGTCTCTTTTTCCCCACTGCTGCTGCTGCACCTGAAGGTCACACCTGTTAAATGACTCCAGCTAGTATAAACCATCAGACTTTCTGTCCAATATATATCAAAAAGTGCTACTTTTTATCATTTGACCTTGTGATTCTCCAACAAAAACAGATCTGTAGTTGTTATGTTTAACCCTCGAGGCCCCTTTAAAATGATCTTTACCCAAGTTATAGGTCCCAAAATGGTCATATAAGAATATTTATTACCATTTTCACTGCATCAGAGCTTCATTTTTTATGTTTTTATGCCCTTTTTGTCATAAGAAGCCCACAAAATATACAATATTTTCCAAAAATGAGGTGCAAAGAGGAATATTTGAGATGAAGTTATTGCAGCCTTGACTATAGGTCAGTAATTGATAACAACATTGATTCTGATGCATTATTATTTTTGGAGCAGTGAGAGTTTTATTCAGAAAAAACTGTTCTATAGGTCCCAAAACTCTCCCTTCTCATGAAGTTGGAATAAAAAGAATATAAAGTTTATTCTTTCAAAAAAAAAAAAAAATTTGCTATGTTCTTATATGTAGGAATGTAGGTACCACGCATCCAATAGGACACACACATACAAAATATATTCTCAACCACATTCACACCACACTTTTATATCAATCTGAACGCACCAAGACCATTTTATAGTGTTCAGCTTCTTTTTTTGTTTGTTTATTGCCATGCATTTTGCAGGGTAAGAGAACCAGGCCTCATCCCACCTAAAACCTGTGTTCCCTGTATTCTTTAAACAAGGGGCTAAGATTTATTTTATATGTACGTATATGGGTATGGGGGAAAGCATTATAATATTTCAGGATTACGGTATATATCTAAAATAATTAATGGAAGTCAGTGGGACCAAACCGGTCCGTAGGGTAAATGCAGATCTCCTGTTCTACACCTTACAATAGAGAGGAACATTAAAAAAATATATAAAACAAATCCTGGCCAGGTTTCATATAATTAGGCTTTAAACTGACCGATACAGGCCTATAATGAGAATCAAAAACATAAAGACACCTCGAGGGTTAATGCCTAATCATTTTATCTGTTACCTGAATCAATAAAATATGAAAATATGATATAATTTATCTGAATAATAGCACATATGTAGCACTCCATCATATTAACTCTTATCAATTCACACATTCCTCCTCATGTTTAGATTAAAGCTTTACTGAACTTTGTGTATCGGGGCCTCCGGCTGTATCTATCCATCTGTTTCTCGGTTTTTGCATCAGATAGAAAATGTGAACAAGTCTTTATTTTTGCAGATGGGTGGAAATGTAAAGAGGCTGATGATGATGATGAGTTTCCAGACAGAGTGATGGAGGGAGTCAGACAGAGCAGCGCGAGGCTCCCTCAGCACCAATAGGTCTGCTTTTGGAAAGAAAAGGGGGGAGGGAAGAGGGGGGGAGGAGGAGAGAGAGGGGAAGGGGAAGGGGAGGGGGGCTCTCGGATTAAGAGGCTGAAAAATGGTTAAAACGTGTCAACGTGTAATTGCACGATAAGGCCCCCTCGCGAGGAATCCGTTGGCCCCGTTGCTATTTTCTATGGCGTCCCGGCTAATCTCCTCGCGCCACATTCGGTGTTGTGCAATCGGTCCCCCCGTAATCTCCCGTGACAGAACCGGGTCCAACGACGGAGGTGAGGGTTTTTATAGGAGGAGAGGGAGGGAAACATGCGGAGGCGTGATAAACTGACGCCGATTAGGCGCGTGAATCAGGAGGAGGACACCGGGAGCACGCGGGATGGGATGGGAGGCAGGGGGGGCACGCGGGGTTATGGCAGTGCAGTGCGCGCGGTGTCCAAGCATGTGCCAAGCAGAACAGGATGAAAACCTGCACACACACACACACACACACACACACACACACACACACACACACACACACACACACGTGGCCTACAAAGCCCCCCCCCCCCCCCCCCCCAAGACCCAGACTGTGGACCTCCACGTGCACCTGTCTCCTCTTACCTGAGGGCACGAGGCCTGCTGTGACGCTGTGATGATATAATTAACGATTATAATCAATGATCAGTCTGTTTGTGAACATTTAACAGATGTTATCCTTTGATTTATTGTGTGTTTCTGTCAGTGTTTGATCCTCCAGTTTAATATTCTCATATTAAAGCAGAATATTTAACAACAACAACAGCTTCATCACACTGAGCAAATAATTACAATTTGTGATTAGCGGTAATTAATCGTCTCTTCTTTTGTTTTTCTTTTATCCCTTTGTCATAAATAGATTTATAGCCTTTTTTTAAACATCAATTTTTCTCTTCCGTCTCTGTTTTTCACACCTGGAGTAACCTCTGGAGTTATCAAACACCTCGACATCCTCTGGGTCAGGCTGTAAATTCCCTTGAAACTTCTGCCCAACATTAATATGAATTATTGATTGATCGGTAAACTTAGAGTTCATCCACTTGATCCAACATAAAATGATGCAAAAACAAAGATTCACATTTATTGTCATCAGTCATGCAGCAGTCATATTTATTAAGGCGGTCACTGTAAATAAATATTTTTTTTTTCTCTGCATCCGCCTTAAATTTAGCAAAATATAAAATGACCTTCCCGTATTTTTACAGACGCATTGAAGTCGGCCTAAAAATACAAGGATTTCTTTTTTCTTTTTAAGTCAAACATGAAATGAAACTGGGGTAATTAATAAATAAATACCTCCAGTTTCAAACACCTGACGTCCCAGGCAGGGAACAGCTTTATTTTCACTGATTTGCATCCTGGTGATTTGGCCTCTTGTGTGTTCAAGTCCAGATCCGAGTGGGAATTAGTCTGATAAAACCAGGGGTGTTGTTTGCCGGGGCTTTTTGTCAGCGCTGACCCCCGGGCTGCCCCAGGACTAATCCCCTTTCTCCTCCAACACAAAAAAACCCTCCTCCTCTCCTCTCCTTCTCCCTCCTCCTCCTCCTCTCTGCTCTCTCTTCGCTCTTTCATTCCTCCCTCCCTCCCTAACCCCCGGGGCCTCCGGTGATTCAGCCATTACATTTAAAAGAAGGAAATAATTTCACATCCTGAATCACACACACACACACAGGCCGATGCATGTGGAGGGTCCGGACTGCAGAGTGCTGCTGCTGCTGCCTCCTCCCAGGTGAAGTGAAGTGAAGTACATGGGCCCAATTGAGACTGAGTTGAATGAAGAATTAGCAGTTCATCGAGCACCGGATACTCTTCTTGTTGTTGTGGGATTTACTTTTTTGCTTGAGATCTTAGATTAGCGAGGTCATGACCCCACAGGATGAGGAGGGGGAGGAGGGGGGCATGTTCAACTCAAACCCAAACTGTAGACGACCTAATGCAGGTGATGATGAAGCCTGGTGCCAGAGAGAGGAGAGGAGAGGAGAGGAGGGCCTTCTCATATCGCTGCAGGTGACTCCTTATAATAAAGTTAACAGTGATGGGAAAAGGATTTAGCTTTAAAAAATATATATATCCTGCAGCATTTAGACAACTTGCAAGAAAGAAGCGGAGGAAAAATAAAGATAAAAACAACGTGAAGGCAACATATTTGAGAAGAAAAGGAGAGGAAGAGGAAGTCTTTTCAAATTAAGACATGGATGGGAATGACACTGATGATGAATTGATTGAAAACTAACCAACAAGTGTTGTTGTTACAGGATGTCATAAAACTATATCCGCCGCATCGTCAATGATTCCTTTTTCTGAGGTCAGGAAAACTTTTATATCCCAAATTAAAAGACTCTATTCTGAAATACCTCCATCATCTCCATGTGGCACATTACTCCATCTCTATTGATGACATTGTGTATGGGCTGTTATCAAGCTTAAAGGTGGCTAATTAAAAAAGAGAGAGGATCGATCAGAATGAAAAGCTGAAGATGATCATGTTGCATCAGAGAGATAATCAATTAACAGCCCAATTGATATGAGAGAACTCTGTGTAATACATATTATTATTATTATTATTAATAATAATAATAATAATAATATTATTATGTTGTCATTCGCCTTTTTGACATTATAATTAAACCACCGCAGCATTTCTAATAGATTTTCAGACATGGTGATAAATGTAAATGAGCTGCTTTAAAAAATAAACAGATGTTTCACTTATTCTCTCCAGGATGAAACTGGTGGAAAATTAAATTTAACTCGTCTCCAACCCGTGAATATTATGAGCGCGTGTAAATTATATACAGTTGCATTAAAGGCGTTTTCAGCGTGAGGCCTATTTATTCACAATTTACAAGATTTTACAACAACAAAAAAACAGATTTCAAATTACACCTGACATGACTCACATGTTTTTTTTTTTTGTTTTTTTTTTTTTACACACAAGCATTAAAACTGGAAATCAATTGAAATTGCAGCCAAGAAACTTTTTTCTTTTTTTTTCTCACATCTTCCACACACACCGCCCTCCGTTTATTATACGGTTCCCCCTCTTGGATCCCTCAAACACACAGCTGGTGCCTTTAAATCCCACAGAAAAAGTCGGAAAAAATAAAAATAAAAGTAAAAAAAAAAAAAAGCAAAAAAAAAAAGCACCAGCCTTCACGGGTTATAATTTAAATGGTGTGAAAACTTGGCATGCTCTGTTCCAGAGAGCAGGAGTAAAATCAGATGCGCTTTTTTTTCCTTTTAGCTCGGACAGACAAAAAATCCATCACTGAAAGAAAATAAAAATAATAACAATAAAAAAAGTTTGTTCAAAGTGATTGCATTTTTATGGCTATAACCGCCTATAATTTACAATTCATCAGCAGCCTGCGCCCACATCTAGAGTTTAAATATTTGGTTGTGGTTTGTTTGTTTGTATAGTGCTTATTATTATCATCATCGTACATTTAAAAGAGATTTAAATATGAGTCAGGGGCACCGTGCCGTTGACCGGAGTGGAGCCGCTGCTCTGGTAGTGCTGCGGGTGGAGCACGTGCAGTCTGCTCTGAACGGACGAGTCTCCCGCCACGGCCGCCGCCGCCGCCGCCTCTCCGGTCGGCAGATACATGCTGATCATGTCCCGCAGGTCCCCCGTGGGGCATGGCGGAGCGCGCGCCGTGGAAACCGGGGGGCTCACGCTGGGCTCGGATTTCACCAGAGCCCCCACCGGAGACACGCCGGAGCTCTGGTGCTGGTGCGTGTAGCCGGTGAGGCCGCCGTAGCCCGGGGGGGAGGCGCTCATGTAGCTCTGGGAGTTCGAGATGGGGCTGTAGGACGACAAGGCGCTCATGTCGTACCTGTGCACGGGCTGCGGGTTGTGCGGATGATGATGCGGGTGATGATGCGCGTGGTGATGGTGCGGGTGGTTCCCCGGGTGTTGCGTGTACGCGGCCTGCAGCTGCGCCTCCTGCATCATGGCGTGCGCCGCCGCCGCCGCGGCCGCCACCTGTCCGGAGTAGCCGCCGTTGGCCCAGCCGTTCATGTGCGAGGCGTAGCCCGCGTTGGGGTTACCGTGGTGACCCCCTCCTCCTCCTCCTCCCACGGGGCTCTCCACCAGCCGCTGCCCCACGCCCACGCTGCCCATCCCGACCCCCGCGGAGGAGCCGAGCAGCCCTCCGGCCAGCGAGTACTTGTCCTTCTTCAGCAGCGTCTTGGTCTTCCTCCGCGGCCGGTACTTGTAGTCCGGATGCTCCTTCATGTGCATGGCGCGCAGCCGCTTCGCCTCGTCGATGAACGGCCTCTTCTCCGCCTCGGTCATCACCTTCCACTCCGCGCCCAGCCGCTTGCTGATCTCCGAGTTGTGCATCTTGGGGTTCTCCTGGGCCATCTTCCTCCGCTGGCCCCGCGACCACACCATGAAGGCGTTCATGGGTCTCTTGATCCGCTCCTGGGGGACTTTACCTCCTCCTCCTCCGCCTCCTCCTCCTCCTGCTCCGGCGTGTCCCCCCGGGTTAGACGCGTTGGTCTGGGGCACCACGGGGGAATGCAAGTCCGTTTCCATCATGATGCTGTACATTCACCTGGTCTTGTGTGGGACAAAACTTCTCAGCAGTGAAACATTCAGCCAAACCTCCGAAGTAGAAGAGGCAGATGAAGAGATGAAGAAAGAGACCCGGAGGAGAGAGGGATGAAATGAAAAGCTGCTCCAGTCTCAGGGTGAAATCCACTCAGAGGTAATAAACTTGCTCCGCACTTCTTCTTCTTCCTCTTCTTCTTCTTTCCCTTTTTTCGTCCTTTTTTCCCCTGTCATCCGTCAGCGCAGAGAAAAATAAAAAGAAGGAGAAGTAGAATAGAAACCCGGTTTGTTTTGCGCTTTACTTTGGTTGAAGCTGTAGCTGCCGCTGGGAAAAGTTAGCGGAGCTCTGACAGCAGCTAAATGAGAGAGAGACGGCCAATGGAGAGGCTCGAGCCCAGACGTGATTTGCATGCAGGGGCTCGAGGTTCTGGTGACGTCGGAGCGCGAGACCTAAAAATTACTCCCTCTGTCATCTGTTTGTGTGTGTGTGTATGTGTGTGTGTGTGTGGTTAGAGGAGTGTGTAGCTGGAGAAACACACAACATGTAAACGCTTTAATTCCCATCATTTTGCGCGTCTTCTCCTTCAGACATTGCTCATTCTAACATTATCATATTCAGAAACTTATATAAATATAAATATAAATAATAAAACAGTAAATTATTTATTAGGCCTATCATTGTAACCATCACAAGTATTTATAATTGACTCATAAATAAGCTTAGAATAAACCTGAATGTCATATTTTTAATAATATTAAACATTATTCTGACAGTTTCACTCTTTTTTATTCATTATGACCAACACAGCTCATATAAAAAAATATATATAACCCCCTCTCCCCCCCAGCCCCCCAATAATTTTCAGTTTGTCCCTGGTTTTTCTGTCCAACTCAGCTCTCCATCCTTCTATTCAGAGCCACAGGTGCTTTTCTGTTGTCCCCGTCGTTGCTAGGAAACAGGTGACTGACGCCTGGAGCACGTGCCATTCAAAGCGCCCCTTTTGTTTTGTTTCCCCCGGCAGGCAGGCAGGCAGGCAGCGCGGTGTTGGTGAGAGCATGAGAGAGAAAGAGGGAGAGATTTAACCTACGAGCTATACAGCAATGCAGCAACACATGTTAGAAATATCAGCCTGTAGCTTTTTAATGAGCATGTTTTATTATTATTATTATAAAATAACAGAGTAACAGGCCTGCAGCAACAGGCCGTAGACTCCTATAAGACTAAATAACTTGTTAAATGTAATATTTATCTTCTGTTTCCACTCTTAAAAACAATAATACATCATAAATGACCCATATCTGCATCATTATTTAATCTGAATTCAAACAGATCTTTGCACATGTCTTCAATGCCCTAATAGACATTTCATTTCAAGTGTTACAACGTGCTGCTGCTGCTGCTGCGGGCTCCTCTTCATTCACCGCGGCTTCCCGTCATGTGGAGGATCTTTTCAGCCCTCTGGGATTATGCTCGCAAAAAGTGGCATCTGTCAGGTGCTGCCCGCCTCTCAGCGAGCTGTTAAACTCCGCTGGCGTGCTGCTGGCACGGCACGGCTGGGCTTTTTTTTCCCTCTCGCTTCGCTTGTACCAGTTCACTGTAGTGACGTTAAGTGGCTTGTATGATCTGTTTTGCGCACACTGTGACAAAATCTCCTCTCTCTCTCTCTTTCTCTTTCTCTCTCTCTCTGCCTCTTTGCATCCAGCACAGAAACACAGAGAGACGAGCGCTTTGTACCTTTCAAACGCAGGAAATACAGTAGCATGGGAGTCAAGCAGAGTTATTCTTTAAAGTGGGAACCAAATCAAATCAGACAACTGATGAATATCACACATTTTGCTCTCTCAGCATCTGTTCATCTTTTGATTTTGTGGTAAAAAAAAAGAGAAAAAGAAAGAGACGTCACGGTTATTTACTATAAAAAGAAGACGAACAACACATCTGTAACAGGTGAAACAGGAAGTGCTCTCGGATGTCTCACTCTGTGTTTTATTTCCTCAGTGTGCATGTGCTGACTTGTTGCAGGTGAACGTCATGAGGGCTCCTCTGGTTCCAGTTAAAGAATGTAGGAGGTGCTTCTATACACTAATCGAAAACATGATTAAGCTGTTGTACACACATTTAAAGGGATAGTTCAACATTTTGGCAAATTGGCCCATTGCCATAATCCCTATAGTCATAGCAGCAGGTTTGTTACCTTTAATTGCAGGTGCAAGCTGTTTTTACAACGGTGGAGCAAAGCCGCGAGCTGCTCAGAGCTACGCAATGGAGGCTAATGGGATTTCTTGGTTTCCCTCATCAAACTCATCAAATACACAATCCAACAACTCCACAACGCTCTGGTGGACAAGTTGTGACCTGCACATTCACCACGCTATGAGATAATAACAGAACGTTACCAGACAGAGTTGTTTTAGAGGGAAATTCAGAGACTACTTGATGAAAAACTGCCCCCCGACAGGAACGAGCATCAGCGGTTTTGCATGAATTTCCCTTTAAAACAACTCTGTCTGGTGACGTTCTGTTATTATCTCATAGTGTGGTGAATGTGCAGGTCACAGCTTGTCCACCAGAGCATTGTGGAATTGTTGGATTGTGTATTTGATGAGTTTGATGATGGAAACCAAGAAATCCCATTACTGTATCCCTCACTTTTCTGCTCCGCCAATCTAAAAATAGCTTGCACCGACAATTAACGGTAACAAAACTACTCCTAAGGCTATAGGGATTATGGCAATGGGCCAATTTGCTAAAGTGTTGAACTATCCCTTTAAAGGATGCAATGATTCAGTTGTAATATTTAATAATATTCCGTTATGGGAACTCCCAACAAGTTGAGCTATGGAGGCATTAAGGTCCGATGTGCAGCCAGCCTTAGTCACATGGTTTGATGTGTAAAAGAGCAAAAGCAACTTTGCATGGAGGATCTTGTTGTCGTGTTGTGTGTCCATTGTGTCCGTCTGCGTGGCGTGTCCGCTCCTGAAAAACAAAAACAAAACATGCAGTTTAGTTTTGGGCATGACGACATCTTTTCCTTGTTGTTGCCGGTCAGTTCATTGCTGTGCGGCCTTTTCAAATCGCTGCATGCAGGACGGGAACATGAGCAATAAGAAACCTCGGTGGTCTGAATAGAAACTGTGTCGGCTGCTGTTCTGCACAGAGTTTCCCACAAGGCCGTGCAGCTCGGTGCACAATCTTCTTTCCATACAGTATACATACAATATAAACACCTCGACCAGAGATTTTCCACATCTGCAACAAACAAACAATATTTCTGATGAAGTCCATTGTTAACGTTTGACAGTGAAGGACGTGGAAGCAACAAAACAATAACAATAGAAACCAATGTTGCAGGTTGTTGGTATATACATATATATGCAATCTTATACCCTTCAAACTCAATATCCTTCAAGTGAAATAAATACTGAATGATTCCAGTGAAAGTAAAAGAGGTTTGAACTTTATACTTTAACTGCTGGGTAGATCTGTGCTGTGGTGTCTGGTCTCACTCACTGGAAATACCCAGAGAGGACGACTGGGGCAGCCATTGTTAGGGACAGGTTACACCAGTGGAGCAATGGGACGGTGCTGGAAACACTGGCTGCATCAGGACGTGCACTTCTCACACTTTACATATATCGACTTAACATTTACATGATTTACTAACCATGTTTTCATCCACATGTTTTTATTCGCATTAAGCAATGTACTGTTGAATTAAAAATGCCTCATGGAAAGAGTAAAATTCGATTAAATCTCATGAATATCGATAAAAAGTGAATACAGTCAATCTCATTGGATTCTCTCTTGATCGATACAAAGTTAATGCGACAAATGCTGAAATGATATGATAGAAATGATGGAAACAGTTCTTTGCTGGATAAATGTGAGTTGCGATCGTGTTTTATGTCGATTCTGCTACATATGACACACCAATATGATCACAAAACAGCACATGACGTAATTATGCACAGCTTTTTATTCTATTTAAAGGTCTCAGATGGAAACGTACTTGAACCGGCATTATTCGCATTTATATGTTTATGGATATTTAGATAATTCGATTGCCAAGTTGATGGAAACATGGTTACTGTCGCTTCTCTTGATCGATAAAAAAGCTTATTATGTGATAAATGATGATGGAAACTGTTCTTCTTTGCCGATAAAAGTGAATTTCGTTCCCAGACCACAGGTCGCCGCCCGCCGCTAACGCTTGGTGCATCTGCGTCTTCATCACGCCACCGTCTTCTGATGCCAACGACTGCAGCAGCTCGTCACACTTTTGGCTTGTTGTGCATTCGGTTTTGCGATTCAGTGCAAAAATGAATGGAAGCGCCTTGAAATGCAAGAAATCTATTCAAGTCACCAATCGATTGATCGCAAAGCAGCATGTGGCATTGTTACACACAGGTTTTTATTGGATTTAAAGCTCTCAGATGGATTTTTTCCCCATTAATGGCCTAATATTTTTAGTGATCTTCAGATAATTCGATTGACGACGGATGGAAACATAATATTCAGGGTTCTAAATTAACACCCGCCAACCCGCCAAATGCGGGTAAAAAATCATTTTGGCGGGTGTTAATAAATACTTACCAGCCAGTTTGGCCGGTGATGCACAAGGCAATCATCACGGCCAGAGCCGCTCTACTGTTCTCAGTCATTTGTCCCCCTGGCAGCACTTACTACATTTCCCATGAACACTGCATGCTACGTGATGACGTATCAGACGCCCATTGGCTGCGCGCAGGCCGGTGTTTCACGCTACAGCAGAGAGGAGACTCAACACGTCGCTCGCGACTCACACCGGCCCGCTTGGGTGAAGCGTGTGTGCGTGCATGGGACCGTTCAGATGCAATGTGTAGACGCGCCACATGCCCGCTCACAACGAAAGTGAAGCCGTAGCGGCGGCAGACGATGCGTCGCGGTTTGTTTGTTTTTTCGTGCGGTGCACAGATGTAAAAGCTCAACTTTCTGGGAGGCAGCAAGCAAACTGCATGTCATGTGAATCGATCAGCTGCACGGACCTGCTTCTCCTGCAGCGCATGCTACCTGGCTCTCAGTGCTTGTCGTGTTGTGTCAAACCCTGGTTCCCTGTCCAGCTGGTTCTCCCCTAACTTACTGTTTCCCAGAGCTCTGCCCCCAGATGTAGAATGTGTTTTATAGAAGAGAAACACTGAAATATCCCTCATGTCCACCTCTCAGTCTTAGCCCAGTCCTTCATTGACAATAGTTACTGGACTATTTTTTTTTGTCTAGCTAACAGAATACAGTTGTGTGTAAAACTGAATAAATAAATAAATGATAAAATAAAATAATAAAAACAGGATTTTAGGTTAAGAGTAGCCTATAAGGTTTGACATCACACATTATCTGTACTTAATCATTTGCAAAGATGTACAAAGACATTTAGGCTACAATGTGATGAAATTAATGAGAAATACAATTATTTTGTGAACATTTGCCAAGTGGTTTGGAGGTTTGTCCATGTTGTTTTGAGAATATGATTTCTGTTTTGAAAAATTAGCCAAACCAATGGAGAGAAACTGTAATAGAGGAGGCACAATACCTGAAAGTAATTATTTCAGTTGTCAGTATGATAGCTAGGCTAAAAACATGCTGTTTTCATGGGAAACACAGTACGAACGTAAAGAATCTCTCTTATTTTCACCGGAAAAAATTGGGCTAGTGGAAATTCTGATTGGCTGGTGATCTAAAAAGTTAATTTAGAACCCTGATAATATTGTCCTTGGCTCTTGGACAAATTTTTCTGAGTTTTCTTTTGACTCCTCTGTCAGAAATCTTGCAGGAGCTCCAGGTCGTAGCCGGTTTATGGTGAAATTTTCTTTTCTTTTCACTTCCAGATCGTGACCCCGATAACGGTGCATTCAGGGGTTTAGAAACACATCTGTAACCAACGCCGTCAGTATGTTTTTTTAAACCCAACGCTGTGAAAGTCTTTGCTTTTACCCATCATGAGCTGCTTGTTGTTGGTGATGAGAAACCTTTTTATCTGCATCAATTAGGACTAGAGCAGCTGGTATTAATTAGCACTGAAAGGGGACAGGATCACTTTTATTCCCTTTTTGCACCTCCTCCTTTTCTTCTCCATTCACTTTATTACACATAACTTGATTTGTGGCTTTGATTTCTTTCTTGGATTGTTCCCGACATCTGGTGAAGATTTCATGTCAATAGCCCCATTAGAAATATAATGTTGATGCGTTCAATACTTATTCTCCCTGCTGTGTAGCCTACAGGCTAATCCATAACAGCTCTGGATCCGATCAGATGTGTGAGATACGTAAAACATGAACGTCCCCTTTAGTGTCAAATTCACTTGTAGAAAATGAAGTGACCATAGATTCTATTTAAATGAATTTATATACAAAATAAACAAAAATCTTCAAATGCCTCAGTGTAAATCCTCATGAATCCTACATTGTGATATATTTACAGGGAGCTTACATTGTGGGTCAGTTACGCTCATCAGTTTAAATCCTTTATTTTTTGACAGTGCCATATCTTAGGCCGTTTAAAAAAAGCAACAGCACAGGGGGGACCACGCTCATGTAATGTAATGATACGCTTTGTTGCATTGGTGTCTCTCTGCCTTGCCATTGGTGCTTCAGCTGCAGCGGACAGGTCTAATTCCTGGTGTTGTACTTTGTTGTATTGTGTCAGTTTCAGTTGGTTTGTATTGTGTCACAGGCTCCTTTTGAGACAGGCTCATCTCAGGTGTTTGAAATTGAAATAGAAGTGTTTTTTTTTATTGAAAAGTCAATGTCAGTTGAGGTGTAAATGTTATTTTGAGTATTTTCATCTTGCTGTCAAACAGCTCTTTCCTCCAACTGCTCAACTACTGCACTTTATTTGAGTCAGAAAATGTTTCGAAAATAGGAATACAACCGTTTACATGGTTTACATGGGCTGACGGTAACAGGAAGTGTTGAAAATAGACCAAATATAGTCTTGACCTCAACTGATTGAAGTGATTTAAAGGGATGGTTCAACATTTTGGCAAATTGGCCCATTGCCATAATCCCTAGGTTCGTTACCTTTAATTGTCGGTGCAAGCTATTTTTAGAAAGGTGGAGCAGAGCCGTGAGCTGCTCAGAGCTACGCTACGGAGGCTAATGGGATTTCTTGGTTTCCCTCATCAAACTCATCAAATACACAATCCAACAACTCCAAAATGCTCTGGTGGACAAGTTGTGACCTGCACATTCACCACGCTATGAGATAATAACACAACGTTACCAGACAGAGTTGTTTTAGAGGTAAATACAGAGACTGTTTGATGAAAAACTGTCCCTGAAGGCAACGTGCATCAGCGGTTTTGCATGAATTATCCCATGAGCCTCCGTAGCGTAGCTCTGAGCAGCTCGCAGGAAGGTTGTCTGTTCGCGTCTGCAGGTGCAAATGTCAAATAATCTGAATCTGAATAATCAAACAACTAATCAAACAGTGAAATTTGCATTGGTGCTATAGTGTGAATGAATGACGCAGCAGACGACTAAAAGAGTTGTAGGGAGATGACCATGATGATGCTCTTCTTCACATCTTCATCCTAATATTAGTCCTGAAATCTCTAAGCCAACTGGCCCTGAACACACACACACACACACACACACACACACACACACACACACACACACACACACACACACACACACACACACACACACACACACACACACACACACACACACACACACACACACACACACAGGAGACATAGAATCAAAGACATTTCTCCTGTGCAGCAGCGGACCCAGTTTGTTTAAGGCTCTCTGTCACAGCAAGCTGTCAGCTCCACTGGAGCTCAGCAGCACTAAAAGAGCAGACGACACATAAA
Source organism: Trachurus trachurus (assembly GCF_905171665.1). Classification (NCBI taxonomy): domain Eukaryota; kingdom Metazoa; phylum Chordata; class Actinopteri; order Carangiformes; family Carangidae; genus Trachurus; species Trachurus trachurus. The sequence continues at coordinate 4,422,297 of NC_139914.1, forward strand.
AACACACACACACACACACTTGCAGTACACACATACAACATTAAGCTTAACTAAATTAAAAAAAACTGCTCCTACAGTCTCTGGAAAACAAGAATGTATGCTGGACAAAAAAGAAAAGAAAAGGCCCTTTAAACCACAAACGAGCTCCTTATCCCTGAGACCCTGAGTCACATGAGCAGCTCATGTGTCACAGATCCTAAATTTTGGTCGTCTGGCTAATCATATCGTCCCACCGAACGCCTGATAATAATAATAATAGTCTGAGTCTTGTAACGGGAACAAAATGAGAGTTTCCTGAATTTAAGCGTAATTGAACAAAGATTACTGAGAGCCGACGCGCGCACTATGAATCCCCCTTTTGCTTCAGAAGCTTTGACTCGACCGGTTTTGAAAATTCACTTTCTTTTAATAACTTTCATGAATATATTAACCAGTTGCAGCCATCTACAACGGAAAGTGATGTCATTTTTTTTTCCTTCCATCCATTTTCCCCCCATTTTCAAGTGTCAGAGTAAAGTGGCCTGGTGTACCGAACACTATTAAGCATTTGCACTCATCATTTAATCATCACACCTCGTCCTTTGATTGATGCCTAATGAATGACCGGGGGTCTCGGTTTACAAGACGATTGCTAACACACCCTTGCTAATGGGTTTTTGCCTGTCTGCCTGACAACCCAGGCTCCAGGCTCCAGGGAGAAGTCTGCCTTCATTTCTCAAACAGCCAGAACATGCAGCAGCAGTGAGCCTCTTGAACATACAGAACCAAAAATAGATGATGATAGATGAGGCCTACGGCTGCATGTCACACTATATATTTTCTCCTATGCTTAATGGCCTGTGAGGTCACAGGAGCTTATATTAAGTGTGAATCACAACCCAACAACTCCAAAACGCTCTGGTGGACAAGTTGTGACCTGCACATTCACCACGCTATGAGACAATAACAGAACGTTACCAGACAGAGTTGTTTTAGAGGCAAATTCATGCAAAAACCGCTGATTCACGTTCCCGTCGGGGGCAGTTTTTCAGCAAGCAGTCTCTGTATTTCCCTCTAAAACAACTCTGTCTGGTAACGTTGTGTTATTATCTCATAGCGTGGTGAATGTGCACGTCACAACTTGTCCACCAGAGCGTTTTGGAGTTGTTGGATTGTGTATTTGATGAGTTTGATGAGGGGAAACCAAGAAATCCCATTAGCCTCCGTAGCGTAGCTCTGAGCAGCTCACAGCTCTGCTCCGCCGTTCTAAAAATAGCTTGCACCGACAATTAAAGGTAACAAACCTACTGCTATGACTATAGGGATTATAGCAATGGGCCAATTTGTTGAACTATCCCTTTACTTACTGTTAATGTTTGACAAGGCTGTTTCGCAAGAAGAAAAAAAGACTCTTGAGTGAGATAAACAGTATTTAGTTTTTCTTTTTTCAGGTAATAATCACGATGTATCATAATCTGTTGTGGTACATCACTTGGGATATTGCAAAAAGTTTAATATCGCAATAATATTGTATCGTTTCTTGGATACACAAATAAAGTTAAAGGCAGAGTCTGTAGGATTTTCATAAAAAAACAAAATATAGACTTATACAAAAGAAATCGGCGCATCGTCTCCATCACCTTGTCTCACTCTTAGCATGTGGCGCTGAGGTGCATTCTGGGAAATACAGCTGGACTGGCAAAAGACATGATTAACACTGATGTTTGAGAAACGCTGCAGGAAGAGAGATACTTAAAGGAGAAAAAAGAAAGCAAAAAAAAGACTAATGATGTTGATGCAACAGCGACGAGCGACGTCGTCTCTCTTTGACCTTTTCCCGCGCTCGCCGCCGCTCTCCACATCAAACCTTTGTTTGTCATCATCCCTCCATCTGCTACAGGCAGGTCAAGCAGCGTCGATGCTGTAGCTACATTTTTGCTTGTACGACTCCCTCCCTCCCTCGTCACACCCCCCCCACACACACACACACAACACACACACACATTTAATTTAATTAGAGCATGTGCGGCCTCCCTCTCTGCCAGTATTGTCAAGGCGCTCGGGAGCAGCCAACACTATCACTGATTGCTTCTAGATAGGAAGAAATATGATTAGACCACGTGTTTGAGTTCGCCTGTTTGTGTATCTGTGTGTGTGTGTGTGTGTGTGTGTGTGTGTATGTGTGTGTGTGTGTGTGTGGTAAGACATCTGATTGTGGTTGTGTTGGTGGTGAGAGCAGAGGTAAGCTGAAGGGCTGATTGGATGGAAGGATACAAGAGGAGAGGTGGAGGAGGGAGCTGATACATCAATTTGTTGATAGATACTGTATTTTTTTTTTTTTTTTTGGCTTTGTGTTTTGCCAAAGGAGTGATCATTTTTAAATTAGTATTTAATCATCATTTTGTGCTTTTTTCTTTTTTCTTCTCTACTTTAAGCTCAGACAAGGTTAGCTTAGTTTAGCTTATAGCATAAAGACTGGAGGAAGGCGGCGGCGGGGAAACATAACATCACATCCTGACTCCAGCTCTGCACAGATTGATCCTGAGCTTCTTCTCACACAATTTCCTTAAAGGGATAGTTCACTCAAAATTGAAATTTCACTCATTATCTACTCACCCTCATGTCGACTAAGGGCTGGGAGAAGTTTCAGAGTCCTCCGTGGCTTCTCTGAGTTACAGCGGGGCTCCATGCAGCACTGCATTGCCATATGACGGTAGCGAACGGAGCTCGATTTTCTTCGTCCAAAAAGACACACCTGGTCCATCCAAATACCTCCATGGTGCTCGTCTGTAATGTCCCTCTTGTATTAAAGCCCCAACATGAGAAATTGTTCCGAAAAAAATTAAATAAGTCTATGTTTTAAGCTTGTTTGTAGAAGAAGCTCCCAGTGTCTCAGTTCACTACTCTTCCTGTGTCTGTCCAAATCTTGCGTGATTTGCATTGACACCCAGTTCATGGCTCTGTAAATCGCGCGAGATTCCGGCAGAGCAACACTGGGAGCTTCCGCTACAAACAAGCTTAAAATATAGACTTGTTTAATTTTTTTTGGAACAATTTCTCATGTCAGGGCTTCAATACAAGAGGGACATTACAGATGAGCACTATGGAGGTATTTGGATGTTTTTTGGTGTGTCTTTTTGGACGAAGAAAATCGAGCTCCGTTCGCAACCGTCATATCATGCAGTGCTGCACGGAACCCCGCTGTAACTCAGAGGAGGCACAGAGGACTCTGAAACTTCTCCCAGCCCTTAGTCGACATGAGGGTGAGTAGATAATTTCAATTTTGAGTGAACTATCCCTTTAAAGTTGACATGAGGAATTTCGGAAAGCGGAAGTGTCTTCACACTACATTTCCCATAAGTCGGATGAAAAGCAAAAACATTTGCCAAGAATGTTTTCATGAATCAAGAACAAGTCGGAGGTTTGAAGACGATCAGACACCGTCGTAGTTCCCACCATAAACGATGCCAACTATAGCGATCCGGCCGGGAAACCGAAACTAGGAAATGCTCGGCGAGTCGACCACTAAATAATAATATCAAAATAACTATCAAAGTCAAGTCAAAGTCAAAAAAACTTTATTCTTCTGTTAGGAACTTCGTTGCGGAATAGACATCAACAGTGCAGGAGCAGCAGTACAATGATCCACACATCCCTAGACATACATACCCAACTCAATAATATCACACATTGCTATATAAGTACTATAAGTACTCGCAACAACTGTTAAAAAGGACACAAACAAAGGCAAAATTAGGTAAAAAACAGGCCAATTAAAAAACAAAACTATAAAGTCAAAACAATATATTTATTGAAAATACACCCTTTAACAAGCGTAGGTAACATAGATTCATCCACATTAATATGAGACTCTTTTATAACGAAAGGCAAACTCCTCTGGGTCTCTTTAATAATTACAAAAGGAGGAGGAAGGATGAAGATCTTTAATCTGTGAATGTTAGTTTCATTTTCAAATGGACGGGAAGTTAACACGAAAAGCTTTGATTCTTTCTCTGTGTAATAAGATTAGTGTTATTAAAAGGAAGAAGGGCAGATAGGGAGAGAGAGGGAGGTATAGGGAGGAGGAGGAGGAGGAGGAGGAGGGGGTTGGAGCGAGTGACCCTGGCGAAAACAGATTAGTCGACCATGAAGAGGATTACCTGCAATGATAGTCCCTCTGAGGGCCAGAGGCAGTCCCAGCCAACACACACACACACACCCACACACACACACACACACACACACAGAACACATCAAAGTGGTCAGCATCAGTCCGAGCTAACACAAACACACACATAACTGTCAAAAAACACAAGTGCATGTACTGCAGCACAGCACATGGTCTGAGTTGGTGTTATTCATGGGTCCAGCAGCTTCAGTCATTTAGATCAATACGTTTAATTTGAGTTTAAACTGTTCAATCACAGTATTTTTTTTTTTATTATTTTCCAGCAGTGAATCTAAACTCTGACGTCTAATTGATGACTAATTATTTAGTCAAGTTTGCCTGAGTAGGAGGACGTGCATCTGCTGTGTGTGTTTCTCTCTCACTACTCAACCACAATTGTGCCAGTTTTTGCACAACAGCAGAGAAAACAGCTGACTGTCAACATGCCGGTGTGCAGTTTGTAGCGTCAGGAGCCTCGGCCGCCGCCACCGCCGCCACTAATCCTGCTCAGCCCCCTCCGTCACCGTCACGGCTCATTTTTTAACTGACGCATCCGAAAAGACAGAAACTTTTTTGTGTGTGTGTGTGTGTGTGTGTGTGTGTGTGTGTGTGTGTGTGTGTGTGTGCTGCTGACACTAAGATCCGTCAAACACACGAATACACACACCAGCAACAAATGACTACTAAAGCGCGGTATGAACGGTCAGGAAATGTTTTTTTTTTTTCAGCCTCCATTGAATAAAAGTAAAAACATAATTAACAGCAGTGAAGTTTTTCCATTTCAAACATATGATATAAGTAATGAATCATTTCTACATAGCAGGTTCATGCATAAAGCTGAGCTTAACTGAATTTGAAGTACCAAAGAAAATCAAAGTGTTTGCAGTATGAATTTGAATTTATATTTATTTAAGTGTCATGCACCAATTAAGGTGCCCAGCCTATAAGAGCTTACAAGACACATTTCATATTTAGACAACAAACAAAACCATCAGAGCACAGGCAAAACAAAAACCACATGGAATTCACATAAATAATTCACTTTTTCTTATTCACCAGGCACTTTTAATGAAAGTAGCGATAGTAAAGACTTCTTTTCTGAAGAACCATTCCAACTTTACCTCATCATCATCATCAGCCCAAAACAACTCAGGCTTCACATTTTGCATTTTCTGGAACAAAAACAGCCTGGCTTCGTCATATAACGGGCAATGAAACACAAAATGCAGTTCATCCTCGATTACATTTAGATAATGTACATAGTCGTTCCTCCTCAGGTACTGAGTTAAACCGACCTACTTCTATTCCCAGAGGGAGAATCCCAGCCCTCAACTGGGCACATAAAGATCTCTTGGATCTATCCAATGGCAATGCAGTATTTGCAAGTATTTCCTTATGCAGCAATACCAGACCCTGGTCTATTAGAATATTATTATTATTATTATTATTATTATTATTGATGCTGTGCACAACAAGGATATTGATATATCTGTATATAGAAAACATCCTGTTCATATTTACACAGGTCATTAATTAGAATTAGTTCTTCAGTGTTGGATCTGTGATGCGCTGCAGCTTTGCAACCACCAAACAAAATAATAAAAGACCCCTGAAGCTTTTTTTTCCTCTCGCTGACATTTCTCTCTCCCCCACTGAGGACGGGTGTCCCTCTCCCTCCCTCTCTCTCTCTCTCTCTCTCTGTCTGTCTTCGTCCCCTCCACTCAAACTAAATGAGGGCTTTTTCCTGCTGCTGCTGCTGCTGCTGGATGATGATGGGATGGACTCTGGGAAGAATGAGGACTTCCTGTGGAGGCCCTTTAAGTGTGAGGCTGAGGAGTCTCTCTCTCTCTCTCTCTGTGTGTGCTGTACACTTCCTCTCTAGGTCTCTCGCCCATCCTAAATGGGGTCAAGCGCTCAGCCAGGACCTGCTGCTTTCAAAGACCCCAAAGAGCAGCTCTCCTCCACCCTGCCCTTTCCTCCGCTCCCTCCGCAACCTTTTCTTCTTTTTCTTCTTCCCCTTTTCCCTTTTCATGCTCTCTCCTTTGCTTCACCCCCCCTCCACCGCCCCCACCCCCCTCTTCCTTTCTTCTTCTGCCCTGCCCTGCTCACATCACATGTTACAGTGTCCGTCTGTCTGTCTGTCTATCTGTCCATTAATGCAGAGGTGTAATATGGATTTTGAGCTCTTCGCTGCACAATTAACGTTGAGACATCTGGGTAAAAACTTACACTTACAGTAAGAAACAACAAGTATGCAGAATCTGAAATCCTGCTCAAACAACTTCAGTTTGCAAATCACCAAACCATCTCCTTCTAGTCAGGGAAAAACATTTAAAAATCGAGGTTTAGATTATAATGAAGAGTCCTGGATTATAAATAGTGTCAGGACGTGTTTCCAAGTCACCGCAAAAACTGATCTAATCAAACCTAATGCAAAAAAACAAACACAAGATTGACATTAAATGCAGCTGAACCTGGCTCTCAACACACAGACACACACACTCTGGTTGCCTCATGGGCCCTCCCTCCTTTCAGAAGCACCAACATACCTTCCCTCCTTTTACCAGGTGACCATGCATCCATGGGAAACTCCATATATCCATCCATCCATCCATCCATCCATCCATCCATATATCCATCCATCCATCCATTGATGAGCGCGGAGGAGAAGGAAAAAAGTTCTACTTACTCTCCATCGGTTCTGCAGATATCTTTCACTGCTTTAATAAAAATCCCTTTAGAAGCCAAATGTGTGGTATCCATCAGCCCAGTTTCCAGTTTCTTCTACCTCTCTCCTCTCCTGTCTCAGTCCCTCCACCGAGGCCTGTCTGACCCCTGCCTGCCTCCCTCGCACCTCCTCGGTCTCTCCGTGCCGTTCCTCCCCCTCCATCCCTGACTCCGCCGCCGCCAGCAGCAGCCGACGGCGGCCAGCAGCGTGGCTCTCTTTGCTCCCCTCCAACCTCATACTGGGTTTTTATTTAATTTGTCCGTATAATAGACGTGAATGAACCCCGGGGGTTTAGGGCTACACGGGCAGAGAAAGCGACAGAGGAGGGAGGGGCAGGCCGCTCAGCAATGTGTGTTAAAAGAGAAACAATAAGTGCCATTATTTTTGATTGGCTTCCCCTTTTTGAAAATTACTTCCAAAGTGTGATGTCCCATTGTGGGAGCAGAATAACGCTGAACAATGCAGCAGGGGGCAGGGGGGTAGTCTTATATATCCAGGCTAATATTCAAGGGGGCTTTGGCCAATGCTGGCTGGCCTGCACTGGATAACCCTGCAGCGCAGCCACTGGGCCCGGGGTTAGACTCATAATGGGAGGCATTGGGAGGCCTTTAGTTCCCATTGTGGCGGCTGTGTCAACAGAGAGGCCGCTGGGAGTTGCCTGGCATGTGGAACGGAGAAAAGGCCCTTTATCCCTTCTTTTTAGACAGAGAGACAGAGAGAGAGAGAGGTGCATCTCTCTCTCTCTCTCTGTCTCTCTCTCTCTGTCTGTCCCTCTTCACCCGTTGAAGGTTGTTGGTAAATTGTCTCCAGGGAACGACATGTGCAGAAACTGAGTCATTAGCTACTGTAATGAATACAAACTGACACTTAATCAACCTCCAGCCTCGATGAGCGACTGTTAACCGCGTCCTGACCACGTGTTTCTGCTCCTGTAATCTCCATCAGACGCTTTCACACAGAGTCCAGTCTGGTTTTTAATGTATATGTTACCTCTCTGCTCAGAAACCCAGGAGACAAACCTTCCACTTCCTGCCCCGGTGACGGGTCCTAGCGTGGATCCAAACATTTTCATCTGAGTTGCATTTATATAAAGAGTTTGCAAGTCCCGTGCACAGCAACTAAGTGTGTCTTCTAGCTGCCAGCTGCTGCAGGATAAATCACAGTAAAAGCTCAAAAAACTTCCAGTGCACAGGATAGACAAGGTTTATTATCCAAAGTTAAAAAAACAACGCGTTTCACATGTTGCTTCATCAGATTCGCTCTCGATTGTCATCAGGTGTGTGCTGCTTAAACAGACAAGGTGAATGACATCATGATCATGACAGCCCGACAGTCAATCAATCAATTAATCAATCAATCAATCAATCAATCAATCAATCAATCAATCAATCAATCAATCAATGAGATACAAATGTACAAGCTCATCTATAAAAGGCGAGTACAAAGACCATAAATAGCATGAGAAGTAATACGAATTATTATTACACTCCTTTTTGAAACTTTAATGAGTTGATACAGTAGATATAGATTATTGTAATGGGTGTTAATTATTATACTTTTTTATTATCTACATTAATTTTTCCTTTTTTTCGTCTATATTATCTCCTATTGTGAGAGTTGACACTTTGAATTACTCTTTATATCTTTCTCTTGCTATTTATGGTCTTTGTACTCGCCTTTTATAGATGAGCTTGTACATTTGTATCTCATTGATTGATTGATTGATTGATTGATTGATTGATTGATTGTCGGGCTGTCATGATCATGATGTCATTCACCTTGTCTGTTTAAGATAAAGCAACATGTGAAACGCGTTGTTCGCCCCTTCTGTTTTTACTTCTGATAATAAATCGTGTCTATCCTACGCTCCAGTGTGCGTTGGAAGTTTTTGGTGCACACTATTTGAGCAAATCTTTGACACTGTGACCTTGTCTCTCTACGTAGGCAGTACTGTGGTTGATGAAGGGCTGCAACTAACGATTATTTTCGTAAGTTGTTTGGTCAATAAAATATAAAAAAATGTTGAAAAACGTCACTCAGTGTTTCTCAAACCACAAGACGACGTCCTCAAATGTCTTGTTTTGTCCACAAACCGAAGAGAGACTCAGTTTATTGTCATAAAAGGACAAAGAAACCAGAAATATTCACATTTAAGAAGCTGAAAACAGAGAATTCTGACTTTTTTTCCTTACTTCGATTATCAAAATAGTTGACGATTAACTCAATAATCGATTATTGTTCGATTGATCGATGTCGGTTTACTCTGTCTCGGTGTGTTGGTATGGGAAACCGGCTCTGTCACTTTCTAACAAACTTTGAAACAAACATTTATGATGTTTTGAACTTTAATAACAGACCATCATGTTGCGTAATTGGCAGGTTGAGCTCAGGGGGAAGATGTGTCCAATTTACTGTTGTCACTGAAATGATAAAAAACCCAGAAATACAGAAATGTGTCCAGTTTAAATTGTTGCTCCACTCAAATCCCTCTGCCATCCTGCTATGTTTTAGAATAGCACACACACACACACACACACACACACACACACACACACACACACACACACACACACACACACACACACACACACACACACACACACACACAAGCAGTAGTTGGCTTGTCAATATCACTGTCGGCCTATTCATTCATCCAGCTCCACCTGGGAAAGAGACGGACACGTGTGTTTACTCTAGATTCTGTTCCCCCAGGCACACACACACACACACACACACACACACACACACACACACACACACACACACACACAAACACACAACACAACGCTATTATACTTGTCTGCTGGCTGCTATGAGCCAACCTTGAGAAAGCGGGCGAAGCTGAACAAATAGCGGCATCCAAACGCACACACACACACACACACACACACACACACACACACACACACACACACACACACACACACATACACACACACACATGTACGTACACATGCAGAGCACCAACACCTAAACAAACAGGCAGCAGCAGCAGCACACGCCAAGCAGCTCTCATTACCAGCCAGCACAATACGCTGATGTCCAAACACGCACACACAATACACAATACACACAACAGCCAACTGTGCACGCACTTCAACATCAATATTCAGTATTATTGGAAAATGTGTTTTTATTTTCTGCGCCGGTTAAACTGGAGGAATAATGTCGGACAGCTCGGGGCACAGAGGCTGCTGGATGCCGTTTGTTTACCGCCACCACAACGTCGTCAGCACTTTCCCATTGTTGGCCTGACGGAGATAAAGCACGAGAGAGAGAGTGGGAGACTGGTCAGCAATAGAAGGCAGCAGAACGGGGGGAAACGAAACGTCTGGCAGTGCAACCCCCCCCCCCCCCCCCCAAAAAAAAAAAAAAAAACCCTAAATATGAATCTCTCCATCTGGGGCTTTTGAATGGTTTGTTGCAACAGTTAGTTGGAGCTTCTGTTCTGTCTGTAGGCGGCGATCTGTTTCCGTCCACGCTCATTAAAAATGCACCGAAACAGAATCCAATCCGTCGATAAGATGATCCACACCGGGTCTTTTCAGGTAATAGTAAATTATACAAATAGATAGGATCTTTTCCCCCCATCCGAACCAGTGTGCAACCAATCAGCAGCCCTCACTTTTTATTATTGAGTCATTAACTTAACCACAGATTAGATATCCCCTAACAAAAGGTATAGGAGAGATTATATATATATGGATATGTATGTATTCCAGAGTTAATGTGGCGTTAACATGAACATGAAGAGTCTTCTGTCCCCACCGCCCCCTCCTGTCATTGTCCCGGTGTTTCCTTGCTGAGCTGCAGCAGAGAGATATCAACACAAAGAGCGAATGTGGCGCTAAAACCACTGTAACTTTGAGAAAATACTCACTTTATTTATCTAGTTCAAGTAAATCTGCCATGTGTGATTGGGTCTTGGGATTTATGAGCAATGATGGTAACACTTTTTTTAACGCCTATCTCTATAACGCATTATAACCATACTTATATATGGTTATAATGCAGTTATAGCACTGTATAACTATAGTTATAAACACTCATAAATGATCATAATGCTTTATAACAATAATCATAACACACTATAAAGCATTTTATCATGACTTATAAGGTCAGCTATTATAATACGTTATAATTGTTAGTAACTCGCTGACAATGCCCACATAGATAATGCATTATAAATATAGTTATAATGTGTTATAATTGTCTTATAAACATGTATAACTATCATTATAAACACCAATAAATGATCATAAGGCTTTATAGCAATAAGTGTAACACATTATAGAGCATTTTATAATGGCTTATAAGATCAAGTATCATAATAGAGTTATAATGCTCTCAAATGTGTTATGATTATTGTTATAAAGCATTATGATCATGTATGAGTGTTTCTAACTATAGTTATACAGTGCTATAACTGCATTATAACTCATTGTAAGTATGGTTATAATGCGTTATAGAGATAGACGTCAAATAAAGTGTTACCCAAATTTTATATAAATCAAATTATGTGGCCATTTTTATATTATTATTATTTATTTTATTTGGAAAGGGCATTTTCCATCACAATCAACAGTACAAAAATACATATTCCATAGTCCTTTTCTAGTTTGTTTTTTCCCCCCAACCATTTATGCATCCAGGTGAGCAACAAGAGTCTACGAAGGAAGGTCACCGTCCTCCTGCTCCTTCATGAGCATCCATATTCACTCTCCTGGAGACATGTCCTTATGTATTCCACTAAATATGAAAGGTTTAACACATTTATACACACAAAAGACAACTATAGCCTATACATTAAAGTGAGGAAACTGAATTTCAATATAAACCAAACAGTGACATGTTTACTAAATAGAAATGTAATGACATGAATGAATTGATAAATATGATATAACTGTGACCTCACTTCTAAACATGTAGTTATATAATTAATACATCTGTGACAGAGCCGACCAATAATGACGGTGATCATTTCCCTTAATCTGTTGCATTAGGTTAAATTAGATCACGCAGGTGCACATATGCAGTAGTATAAATGTGTTTCTCGGTTTATTCTTTTTACACTTTTTCTTTCTCTACATTTATTTCACTTTCACATTTGTTTGCTCCGACTTTAAATTCTTTGTTCTGCTGCTTCACCTCTTCACCCCCGAGATTTCCTCACACTGATCATTAAAGCACCTTATTATCTTGTGTACACATGTGAACACTCCTGGCTAATGACAGCCCCCCCCCCCCCTTCTGACCCGCTGACCCTCATCAGAGCAGCGACAAAGAGGCGGATAGCGGCGGCAGGACAATAAGTTGTGGAGAGGTTGCTTCGGGTGACGAGATAAAAGCAGTGACACGGCCGCGATGGAGGGATCAAGAGCATGACAGGAGCACGACGGGAGGAGTGAGGGGAGGGGGAGGGGGAGGGGGGGCTACTAGAGTCAGGGCTCGACTCTAGTAGAAGATGGAAATGAAAGATATTCCGCCACCGCGACCTGGTAGAAGATTCATTCAGAAAAATGTTTGTCCCTTATTTGGTCGAAGCAGCGTCTTTAGAGAAGATTCAGACATTCAGAACTGATTCAGGCTTGATATAATTCAGGTTAAAGGGATACTTCACCCAAAATCGATATAATTCACCAATCATCTACTCACCGTCATGCCAAGGAAGGGTTTGGAGAACTTTCAGAGTCATCAATCAAAACGCTTTAGGAGTTCCAGGGAAACGGGTTTTCATATAATGGCGGCGGATAGAGTTCACTTTTGAATGGTCCAAAACACACACTATGAAACATCCAGATACCTCCATACTGCTTGTCCGTACTGACCCAAGTGTCCTGAAGCCGCCACATGGAAAAGTTGTTGGGAAAAACATTAATGTGATCTCTGTTTTTATCCTTGTTGTAGCAGTAGCTCCCAGTGGCTGCGCGAGATTTGCTGCGAGATGTTCGTTGGTCGTTGTAAACCATTGGATGTATGATGTAAACACGGAAGAACATCTACTACAACAACAAGGCTAAAAACAGAGATCAAATTAATTTTTTCCAAACAACTTTTCCATGTGGCGGCTTCAGGACACTTGGGTCAGTACAGACGAGCAGTATGGAGGTATCTGGATGTTTCATAGTGTGTGTTTTGGACCATTCAAAAGTGAACTCTATCCGTCGCCATTATATGAAAACCAGTCACCAGCCGTACCCCCCCTGGAACTCCTAAAGCGTTTTGATTGATGACTCTGAAAGTTCTCAAAACCCTTCCTTGGCATGACGGTGAGTAGATGATTGGTGGATTATCGATTTTGGGTGAAGTATCCCTTTAACGTAAACTCGACTTTCCCCCTTTTCAACATGTTTGAGTTTTCATCCGATATAAAATGATAAATTCTCCATCTATCGCCATGATGATGTGTGTTTTAAAACACATCATCCTCCCTGTGTGTGTGTGTGTTGCCGTGGCGGCGGCGGCGGCAGGGTGACGAGTGCGGAGCGTCACGGTGAAACTCGTTGGAACTGGACAGATGAGCGGGATAAGAGCGGGAAACAGCCGTGTCCATCATTCTGTCTGTCTCTGGCATGAACAACATACATTATCATCTCATCACTGTGCTGTCAGCAGTCTGTTCCCTCTGGGCCGCACGCACACACACACACACACACACACACACACACACACACACACACACACACACACACACACACATCACTCTATGTAGTAGCACATACTGTCACGCTGCACTGATAAGATGTCCATTACGCTTCTTTCAGTCTGACAGACAACATAAGCGTATTTTTAGGAACAGAAATCGCACACACAGTCACTGCTTCAGGCCCACTGTGTTGTGTTGTGTTGTGTTGTGTTGTGTTGTGTTGTGTTGTCAGACCTGCCTGTTGTTACTTGACAGGACTTTAACTGGACCATGGACCAGTTCTGTTGTTTATTCGCTATAGCAGATCATTTCTTATGTTCGGTGTCCATCCAAAAGGTGCAAATCTTCAAAATACATAAGCTGGGACTATAAAGTATTTGATTTTTTTGTTGTTTTTAAAAAAATACAATAAAAATCAAGTACTTTCTTTTTTTTGTTAAAAAACAACAACTTGTAAATGCCCTTTTACTGCAGAAAAACAGCACTCGGCGCAGAGAAGGGACCAATCTAACCATCAGTCACATGATAAGACGTCATAGTGAGTTATTTTGTTGAACACAACAACACTCTCACACGACTTTTTCTGTTTTTGAGTTTTTTTTTTTTTAATTCTAACTGCTAAGTGCTCTCAAACTAATTTTCCCCAAATCCAGCCATCAACCTGCGACAGCTCAGCCCTCATGAATGGATGATATGATATTAATGATGGTGCGGGCAGTGCATGGGCTCTTTAAAGGCAGCCATTCTCAACCTTGGGGTCCCGCCCCCAATTGGGGTCGTGAGATGATTTCTGGGGGTCGCCAAATCATTTTGGAAAAATATAAATGCAGAAATTTAATATTAGATTTCATGATTTCACACAGGGAGTTGTTTTAGTTGTTTTCTGCTTCATTATTTGTCCAAAATTCATCCTATCAGTTGAGTTTGTATCATCTAAACTGGACAACCGTGTGTTTAGTTCCTGAACTGCAGCCGGGGGGAATGAGATCTGTCAGGTTTTTACTTGTTAATAAGTTGAATTCTTTTCATGAGATTCATTTTATTATTATTTTATTTTATTAATAGGAAGAGAAAAATGTGAAATTTTCACCAGCTCCGTCCTTCACAAGCTCACACGGGCGTGTTTTGCGAAAGTGCACGGGTTAAAATCACTTCAGTCGAGGCCCCGTCAAACAAAACGCACCAAAGTTTCTGTCTCAGCCAAATAGCATTAAGAGAAGTCGTTATTCAAAGGATCTATAGTTCTCAGCTGTTGATTTAAGGTGCAGATGGAGGTAATGACACTTCACCTCATCCGTGCCGTGTGCACACATTCAGCTGCAAAACTTTTCTTCACAGAGGAGAAAATAAAATCCTCCTCATTGTGGCAGACTGAGCCGGCACAAACAATAACTCTGACCTTGGTATTAAACATTATAGATTTCCTTTCCAGTACTGTTGTGGATCTGAGGCTCAAGTGTTTCTCATTGAAAGCTCCTTAAAGACACACACACATGCTTACGATCAGCCTTGGGAATGTTAAGAAAGATGAAAAAAGAAAAGAAAGGGAAGGATCCAAGGAACAAATGACCACAGACATCAACAGCTTCTTGGTAATAAGTTTAGTTATTGTGCAAAGTTTCCGTCAAAACTTTCATTTGGGCCGATGACGGCTCATTTTAGCTTCAGTTACGCTAATGATGCAGCAGAACGTGAAGAAACATCGGCTCTGAAGCATCCACCATGCTCCTCTGCATCACACCATCTTCTGTTCAGACCTGTTGAGCCTCTATTGTGAGAATAGAAGGTAATAAATACTTACTAACCAGCTTCAACGGACACAGAAGTGTAAAAAAGGAAAATGTCTCGGGCTCATGTTGCACTACGTTTTCGCTTGTTTGATCAGCACCGATGGCGTTCAATGGAAATCAACAAAGATCAACAAAAGGAATTGTTCATTAGAAGACAGCACCTGCTTTTTCTTTCCAACCGCTGTCGGCCTTGAGCAGAAGAAATCATTTCTGCGGTCGGCTTCTCTCAGTTCACGTGTAGCTTCACATGGTTCTTCTTGCAGGAGAAAGAAAGGCTTTTAATTCTGCGTCTTTCACAACGTTTTCCTCCTGCATCCGTAGAGATGTTGCTCATGTTCGTCGTGTGATTGAATGTGAGCAGCAACTTAGTCCTTCCACCTTTAACCTCTAACCTCTGTGACTCAGCTTTGACGGAAACCAAAACATCAGTTTTCCATGAAATTAGTTATTTTTCAAAGAGCGATTTCAAAATAAAACTCTAACGAAAAATTCAGTCAATTAGCCACACTGCTTTATCTGTGTAGGTGAACAAAATCCACACAGAGAGGCAGGTTAAACACCCTTTAAATGCAGATACATCTTCAGACTGTGGACTATCTGTCCGTTATTAGTTGTTTCTGTAGCCTATAAGTTAGTTGAGTTAGTTCTAAGTTGATATTCAAACAAATAATCTGTATAAACACCACAACCAGGGACACATTCAGTTAAAAGTCACCACATACCACGGCTTATTGAACGGTAAACAGCAGCTGGAACTATGGTTAGAGAAACGGTCAAACATTTAACGTAGTAGGCTGTATCTTGATAAAAGAACTTAACAACTACATCATTATTAGAAAAATGAGCATTTAGTAACTAAACCACAGCAACATGGGTGTCTGCACCGGCCGACTGTTGACTAAAGATCGTAAAATAAAATATAAATGTTATTATACGCAACAATGAGGTAAATCATCCATAAAATGAGCCTAAACTAAGATAATACAATGGTTTTCGTCATTTGTCTCTCTGCTGCAGGCGCCCTTCCCCTCTGATAACTCTACATTTGCTCAACGATGTCTCTTCTCTACAGCCAACACACACACAAACACACACTCACACGTTCGCACAAAAGACTTCATTCACAACCTCCCGTCTACCTTTTTCCTTCTACATCTTCTCCGTCTCTTCCTCCCTCGTCTCCGCCTCCGTCCTGTTGTCATACCCAAGGTCTCACAGAATAATAGCAAACTGCAGATTAGCATTCGCCATCCCATGATGTGATGCAACACACACACACAAAGACACACTGCAAGGCCATTGCCTGAAGGTGACAACACACATACTGTACAAACAAACACCTATGCAACACACACACGTTTATCTCCTTAATAACAGTCACAGATGTGTTGTATTTCGTCGCATTACTAACACAGGTGGTTATTGTGTATTTAGAAATCACAACTGTTGCATGTCTCTGTACATCTGAACCACAGTTGTGAGTTCTTTGTTCTTCTCACGTTTGTGTTTTGCTGAAAACTCTTCCTTCTTCTGGCTGTCGACTCGACAGAGAGGTTGTGTCGGCGCTTTTTGCTGTCGTGCAGCATTGAAACAGTCGGTGTGAATGGTTTATGTGGTGGAATTTGAGATTTTTAAATAAATAAATATATTGCACATCCCGCAACTGTCAGAAACGACAGAAGGAGTGGCATTGTGTTTAAAGGGATAGTTCAACATTTTGGCAAATTGGCCCATAGCCATAATCCCTATAGTTTTAACAGTAGGTTCATTACCTTTAATTGTCGGTGCAAGCTATTTTTAGAACGGTGGAGCAGAGCCGCGAGCTGCTCAGAGCTACGCTACGGAGGCTCATGGGATTTCTTGGTTTCCCTCATCAAACTCATCAAATACACAATCCACGCTATATGGAACGTCACGAGACAGAGTTATTTTCGAGGTATTTGATTGAATCCCATTAGCCTCCGTAGTGTAGCTCTGAGCAGCTCACGGCTCTGCTCCGCCGTTCTAAAAGTATCTTACACCAACAATTAAAGGTAACGAACCTACTGCTATGACTATAGGGATTATGGCAATGGGCCAGTTTGCCAAAATGTTGAACTATCCTTTTAAGAAAAAAAGAAAGAAAGCTGCATTCATTCATATTTGGTGTCTGAGCTCCTGAGTGTTGCATGTGATCCTGATTTATTTAGCTGTAGTTTCCATCCATTAACAATTTGCCAACAGGAAAAAGACCTTCATGTTTTTCTCTCCCAGTTGCTTCGTGTGGACTGAAGTACTCAGACTCACATCAAATCCCACTGATTATAATCTGTCCAGACATGTTTAGACCGGGTCTGTCCCACAGCAGGTTCTCTTAAACTTCTCCACAGAACGTCTTATCGCCCCCAAAATAGATAATTATGTCTATTGATTTAGCTCCTCCTTTTTTCTTTTTTTTATTATAGAGCTTATAGAAACACACAGATCTGATCCGATTGGTTAAACATTGCAAGTAATGAGCCTATCAAAAGTGAAGGTTGAGGTAGAGAGTAGTTCATCTATAGGAAGCACTCAATACTGTTTTCATTCTCATAACATCTCCATCAGCTCAGCTCAGGTCATTATTGGATTTAATGTGGCCACAATTACGAGTGTTATTACCCTGTGAGTTTTAACGCCCTGTAATGACCTTCACGTCATTTCAGTCGTCTCTCTCCACCTCCACGGGAACAAAGTCATTTCTTAACCTTTTTTTTTTATTTCACTTCCACTGCTTTGACCTCACGTCCTTTAATATCTCACAGATGGTGTCATGGATAGGAACAGAGAAGTAGATGAAGCGATGCTATAAAAACCAGCCGCCCTCCCACGGCTTCTCTCCTTCTTCCTGTCGTCACCTGTTGATATTTCAGAGTTTATGTGGGATAGTTGAAGACCAAGAAACTGTATTTTGAATATATATTATAGATTGTGAAACATTAAAGCAGAAGTAAGTGATATATTTGTGTTAATATAAGTCTTAAATAGTTATATCTTCCGACAGCAATCACTTACATAGAGTGTTTGGTCTGAAACACGGGTCTCCCAGTCCTTCTGCTCTGCTCTGAGTCGAGGAGAAAACATTTATCGTATCCTACAGTTTTTATCCAATGAGGAGAGAGAACGGCATGCAGGGCTGTGTGTGCAGCCAAGGAACGCCGTGAATGTGGCGACGTAGGGACGAGGACTGTTATGGTGCGTTCAAGGAAACTCGTATTTTTCCGACCGTGAACTCGTACCAGTTCGATCTGGTACGAGTTCACCGGTCAGAAGTTACGAGTGGCCGTTATAGTGACTTTCACCGGTAAAACAGGTCGGAAAAACACGAGTGGGTTGCCTGGAACGCTACAAAGTCGTAAGTTGTGACTTGAAGCTGTAATTTACGATTTCAAAAGCCTGCCTGGAACGCAGCATTAGCGAAAACGACCGGACCACTTACTTCTGCTTTAAGCTTCAAGAAATATTATAGACCAAACCTTTAACATTTCATTTCAGGTCCCAACAATAGATTAAAGTTTCATGTACTGTATAGTAGGGGTGTCACGATTCTCCAAATCCTCGATTCGATTTGATTTTCGATTTTAGGGTCACGATTCGATTCGATTCTTTTTTTTTTTTTTTTTTCTTACAGCACAGAGGCCTATGCCATTTTCAGACTAGTCTAGTCTACGATCATTGGTTTTATTCATCAAATTTTGTACAGTAAATCATATTTCAAAAGATGGGCTACATATAAGTGATGCAATTTCCATAATGTATCACATTAGGCACTAATGGTCAAATTTAAATAATTTATTTACAATATAAAGGTAACATGCACCCAAAAATCATGATCCAGGGGCCAAAATCGTCGATCCTCTCTTTGACTTCGATGCTCGAGATCGTGACGTAATTTCGATCGATTTTGATAAAAAATCGAAATCGTGACACCCCTACTGTATATTTATTAAAGATAGGGCTTCTTTAAATACTTTTAAGACTTTTCTGACAGAAAGAAGTGATAGTTTTACCTTTATTATAAGATTATTGATCCATAGGAGAGAAATTAAATTAACTTGGAGTTGTTTTGTCCGCAAAGAATAGAAAATATGAAGCAGAAAATATGAAGCAGATTATAAAGATAAGGATGAAAAATACACATATAGAATAATATCAACATTATTTCAGTGTCTAATAGAGAGTATAGAGGAAACGTGACACTGTGGGGCAGGAGCTTGAACGTGCACGTGTCCGCCGCCGGCCGCCATGTTTGAGACGAAGTGTGGTTCTGTGTGTGTGTGTGCGCTGTAAGAGAAGACAGATAATTGATGGAAATCAAGCCAGTAGCTTGTAAAAGGCCACGAAGAAGAGATGAGAGTGGAGAGAGGAGTTTATGATACGGAGCAGTTCACTTCAGCACCGAGATAAGAAGGAAGCAGAGGATACGACGCAGGAACAAACAGGAACAGAGCAATCCAGTGTGTGTGTGTGTGTGTGTGTGTGTGGGAATGGAGAAACAAAAGAAGGAGGAAAAAAAAGGATAAAATTAAGACAAAGCAGATCTAAGTGACAGTCCTACAGAAAACACAGAAAGAAGTGACAGCATTAGTCAGCCAACAGCCCTCTCTCTCTCTCTCACACACACACACACACACACACACACACACACACACACACACACACACACACACACACACAGTCACATATGAAATATCAGAGTGGTGTGTGGGAGCGACAAAGAGGCTGAGAGGAGCTGATGGTTATCGGCCGCTGTAGGAAATTAAAGGGACGGTCCAGCGCTAATATGCAGATTGGTGATAGAGGCACACACACACACACACACACACACACACACACACACACACACACACACACACACACACACACACACATAGACACACCTAGAAGCAGATGTGTGTGTCGTAGCAGTCATGATGAGTGGGTGGTGGCGACGACTCTGACCTTTCTTATAGTTTTATTATCTTATATGACAAGTTTTACTTTGCACCGATCAGACTGTCACAGTAAGACTTAAAGGGATACTTCACCCAAAATTGATAATCCACCAATTTTTATACTCCCCGTCATGCCAAGGAAGGGTTTGGAGAACTTTCAGAGTCATCAATCAAAACGCTTTAGGAGTTCCAGGGGGGGTCCGGCTGGTGACGGGTTTTCATATAATGGCGGTGGATAGAGTTCACTTTTGAATCGTCCAAAACACACACTATGAAACATCCAGATACCTCCATACTGCTCGTCTGCACTGACCCAAGTGTCCTGAAGCCGCCACATGGAAAGTTGTTTGGAAAATTTTTATTTGATCTCTGTTTTGTGCAAGATTTGCTGCCAGATGTTCGTTCGTCATTGTAAACCATTGGATGTATGATGTAAACACGGAAGAACATCTCGCAGCAAATCCCGCGCAGCCACTGGGAGCTACTGCTACAACAAGGATAAAAACAGAGATCACATTAATGTTTTTCCCAACAACTTTTCCATGTGGCGGCTTCAGGACACTTGGGTCAGTACAGACGAGCAGTATGGAGGTATCTGGATGTTTCATAGTGTGTGTTTTGGACCATTCAAAAGTGAACTCTATCCGCTGCCATTATATGAAAAGCCATCACCAACCAGACCCCCCCCTGGAACTCCTAAAGCGTTTTGATTGATGACTCTGAAAGTTCTCCAAACCCTTCCTTGGCATGACGGTGAGTAGAAAAATTGGTGGATTATCGATTTTGGGTGAAGTATCCCTTTAAGTGGAGCAACAACTGCATGTGCAATTAATAACTTCCAACTGCTGTTGCTATAGTTATTGTTTTGGCTGCTGTTCAGGGTCGTAGCTGTTGTTCCCTCCCTCCTTTACTCCTCTGTGCCCATTTCATTTTTGTTTTTTCTGCAGCCAATCAGCTGCAGAGTAAACAGCCTGCTTCCTGTTTGTTGTTGCTGAAGATGCGTTTGTGTGTTCTCAAGTGGGTTTTTTGCAGAAAGTGTAGTAGAGTGGACCTTGGTGGCCGTGGTGATGAACGATCAGATGTAGCCCATGCAGCTCCAGCTACAGTACAGGATTCTTCTTCCTCCACAAAAACATTCCAGTGATTCTTTTCGTAATCTTTCCTGTCGTTTGTGTGGACGTCGCCCAACACCAACAGAAAATACCGCGTGAGCCGTCATGTGCACCACTTCTCCTGGCTAAGCCTTCACATTATACACACAGGAAAACACACACACACACAGGAAACAGAGACCTTTAACCTCCTGGATGCATTTGTCCGTCCTGGGCATCCGTATGCATCATATTGTTTCCATATTAACCTGGTTTTCTCCCTCTGCAGAACAGACAGCTCACATATTGAGGCAGAGAAGGAGAAAATGACACAGCTCGTCTCCATAAGTTTCCTTTGAAAAGCCGAGAAAACACGAAGCGACCTGAGCGACACATCTGGACCGAGCATGAAGCCGGCAGAGGAACACGGCAGAAAGCGATTCAAAAGGAGCCGGCGTGCGATAAGTTGAAAAGAAAGCGAGTATGTTGTTATTACGGATTGATATACTCTCCAGATCCCTTTTATTCAAAGAGCTCACCTCTCAAAATCAGATGCTCGCAGCTCTTTTGATGACTACTTTGAGCTGAATGCGTGTTATTACAGGTATTACATGAAATTGCCCGTGTTAGGTGAGGGGGGATTATGGTGCTTTTGGGTCAATACTTCCTCTGAGCTGTTTGGCTGCAGCAGGAGCTGAGGAGCGATTAGGCCTTTGTCTGTCAATCCGACTTCATAGAGGCGGTTATCACACACTCGTGCAGAAACCGCTGTGATTATGGCCTTAGGTGTATCAGGACAATTCAGTATGCTGAGAGGTGTCAGAGCCGGCGTTGCCAGGGCCGTCCCCCAAACACTCACACATGCACGCACATGCACGCACACACTGAATGGGAGTATGTCTCAGTTTGTTGGCTGGGTGGAGGGTGACAGGTGAGAGACAGAAAATGCACAGCAGAGCAGACTTGATAAGCTGAAACGCCAAAAAACAGTGTAGGTATTCGTCAGTTTCCTACAGCTGGTTGTGTTTTATCCAGACTTTTGTGTTATAATATAACAGAGACATCCTGTGAGGTTTTATCTGCATTATTCCTTTTTATTTTATCTTATAGCACAGTTAAATTCCAATGCATTAGGAAAAAGTGAAAAAGAGGAAGTGCATGTTTTCAACACTGTATTCTGCTGTTACATGTACATTTTTTATGCATACAATAGATTAAAGCAAAGCACACACTGTTGTATGTTTGGCACATCATTAATACATTATTATTGTTATTTTTTTTCTAAAAGATCAATTGATCAGTATTATACATTTTATAATTTACATTTAGTCAGACTGGGTTCAGTTATTGAAGTACTGAGCAATACTTCCAAAATAAAAGCAAGGCTCAGTGAAGTTTGAATATATAATCAAATTCTTCTTAGAATTAATATCATTTTCTATCCATAATAGGTTAATTTATAATTGATATAATTTCAATGCCATTAGCTCTATTTACCATGGTTTCATTGTTCACATCCGTTTTTTATTTTATTAGGTGTGAGGATTAATGTGATGATGAAGTGAAGCCCGTTTCTTTTTTTATTTCTCATTTTTAGGCCGATTCCATTAATAATGTACTTTAATTTTATTTTTATTTTTTTGCAAGTCTCTCTGGTATTAATCCAACACTAGAGCAGAAGAGGGATGTTATTAGAGGAGGGGTTGTGTTTGGGGTGGTGGTGGTGGGGGGTTGGGGCCGAGCTGACCGGGTTTGGTGATTTCCACTTTACTTTTGTGTGGGTTAATGAAAAAAAAAAAAAAAAAAGCTGAAAAACCCTGAGCCTAATGGGATTTGGTGATAAGAAATTACCAGAGCCGGGTCCTTCTCTTTTGTCTCTCGCTGGGAGTTCAATGGCTGAGCCAATAAGAGGGAGCTCAGGGCCTCGGTTACCGTAGAGACAAGAGAACACAGGCCACAGCGTCGCCATGGTAAACAGGGGAGCCATTCAAAGTTCTTTTGACACACACACACAGACACACACACTGTACACACACACACACACAAGTGCAGCCTGTATCCAGTGCTGCCTTCCCTTTCTCTCACAAAACAATCGCAATTCAAACTGAATAGTTTTTATTCGGTGACTAATGGCAAAGACGCCATGACAGCAGGGAAATCCTCCCAAAAACAACAAACTTTATTTATTTATTTAGTAGTCACATTAAAAAAAAACAAAAAGAAAACATTGACGCTGCATGTCCATAATTTAATCTGTGTGCTAATCACCTCACAATATAATGATGATGCACAGACTGATGACTCACAGTTTGAGCTCTTCTCCTTTTTAATTAAATGATGTTTATGTTTTATAATCAGCAGGAAAACGATACCCTTACCCACAATCCTTCACAGTTTAAAATAAAAAACACATTATTTGTAGCCTATCTTGTAATTTTTTAAAAATCTTTTACATATGACATATATTTATTACCCCATATTGTTTATGGTCTGGTCCATAAAGGGATGGGTTTGTACCATTTTCCTTCTCATGGTCGCTCATTTGAATGTTTTTAGGAAAGGTGAATTACATAACGTCACAGAAAAAGAAAAAAAAGGAGATAAGAGAGATGATTGGCGTTGGTTTCAGGATGTGGGAGCTAAGTGTTGCAGCACCTGTATCTTCATTCTCTGGTGTATTTGCACTCAACAGTTGCAGAAAAGTGACAAAACCTGTTGGAGAAAAACAGCTCCAGCTGTCAGAGCGCCGCGCTTTCACTCGTCCAGTGCAGGTTTTTTTATTGCTGCGAGACATTAGGCTCTGATTTCTGTGATGGTTTGCAGCCCATGTTTTTCCTTTTAACTCTGAGGCCACAGCGCTGAGCCGTCGCACACAATGACAACAATGGGAGAGAGCAAACCCAGAGCAAATGGGCGAGGGAGCAAGAGAAAGAGACACGGGAAGAGAGAGCAAGAGAGAAACGCTCCTTGGCTCTGCTGCTGCTGCTGCTGCTGCAGTGTGTCAGCTCTATGGCGGAGTGGAAACAAGCAAATTACAGAGCACGGCCACAAAGACAGTGGCCTTGTCATCTCAACCTGCCAGGGAGGATTTCCTAAATTACCAGTAGTGCACTGGGAGGGCTGGCCTATAGCTTATCTGCCACTCCAGCCAAGTGGTCCAGATGTTGTCCTCTGCAGCACTAGTGGAGTAAATCATATGCAATCTATCATGTAATCTATAGCATGCTCTATAACCGCACCGCTCCAGAACGTTAACCTGCAGAGCAGCCGCTCCACCTGCATGGATCTGACAGCTATGGCTGATAGTAACCCTGGCTTTTTAATTACCTAAAATGAGCAGTTCAGTTATGGTGCATGTTCATTAACTTCTGCACAATGAGTACTTTTACTCATGGTCATTTAAGCGCCGATACTACGGTGGCCCAGAGAGCTCAACAACACACTGCAACACAGCAGAAGTTTTTGCATGTGTTGTATTATTTTGAACTCTCAGGGCCACCATACTGACACCTTTATTCGCTACTTTTACCGAAGTAAACAGCTTGAACACTTAAAACTGATCAGTATCAGCAATATTAGGATTAGATTTCAATGCTTTATCAGGTTGATGTGATAAAATTCATCTCACACCTCATCTTTCTCTGAGCATCTTTCCATCAGTGCTGCAGCCTTAGCACTTAGTTGCAGAACGTCTCTTACCTGAACAGGCGACACCATCTTTTTTCTTTTTTCCGACACGGCGACTTATCATCGTGTTCAACTTTTAAACTTGTGGGATTCCTGTGACCCACACTCATGAATAATGGCTCTAATTTCCTGTATCATTGTGTTGTAGCCTGTCGCTTTAACAGCCAAACAACCGGCGAGGACAGAGAAACGGACAAAAGGATGAATTTATGACACCCAACAATAATTATTAAAAACTGAATATTGTTGCCGTTGCAGCACCGGAGAGAGTGAATGCTGGTAATTTCTCATTGTAGGAGAAATGACGAGACATGAATGGGCCTTGTAAATGCAATGATCACACACACACACAGACACACACACACACAGCCCTACAGTAGTGACATTTAAATGGCTCATTTGAAGATAAAAGGCCTGCTGACATCAAATGGATCCTTGTTATCATAATAACAAACAGCTAACAAGAAATGAAGCTGCATAAAAAGACATGCCTCATATTTGTCTCCATGAATACAATAACTAAGCAAACAAATATTGTTAACAGCGATCTAAACTGTCTATTCACGTGAGCACATTATGCCACTGTTTGCCAATTTATGCTTCAGCAATAGCTCGAGGAAATTAGTGTGCATTACAAACCGGCTCTGCAGAAAATTTTCAATTAATTTCTTTAAACAAGCGTGACAAAACAGGCTGTTGGTGTTATTACGCCCCGAATTTTGTCAACAAACAAAATGCAGATTTGAAAAGGAGATTTACGAAGCTTCATATTTTAGCTTAGAATGAACTAAAAACACCATGAATGGCCCCTTTACAGAGGTTTAATTAACACTTACCAGGCCTTTATGAGGGGGGATTTCATTCATACACTTTGACTCAATGGGCCCTTTACAAACATTAAGAAACATTATGAGGACAAGGACACGACTGAATAAAATAGAAAAATACTTCAGAATCATACTCAGAAAGTTAACTGTTCAAGTCGTGTGCAGCTCAGAACTTAAAGAGGAACTATGTGGGATTTTTAGCTTCACTATGCTTCATTTGTACCGTAATTAAAACAGCTTCGGAGTAATTGTGATGGTTAACCCTTTAGAGACGGTTTTTAATTCCATCCATTCACCCAGTATAAGTCATAACTTTTTGATGGTTTTATCTTTTAAGATTATTATTTTTTTGTTATGTTATTTAACTTCTCCCCCACCATGACTGTTATAATTCAAACAATAAAATGAGTTAATTAACCCTTTATAGGCCGGTTTCTGTGATGTACCACTCATTTTCATACAAAAAACAGCCCGAAAATGAAATATTCTCTATTTAGAAATTTTTTTTTTTTTAAACGATTACAACTGTCTGAGGTCAGGTAATGTTTATGGGGAATAACAGTTTTTATGCATTTTTACTTTTTTTTTTGTAGTGTTAGACTGAAAAGAAATACAGCTTCCACCCATAGGACTCATTGCGTCTTCATGATGGCTGAAGGTATAACTTTGTAATGGTTTTATATTATATTATCTATTTTCTTTTTTTGTTATGTTAACTTCCCTCTCACCAAATTCACACAATAAAATTAGTTAATTAGAGATAAAACCAATAAAAAGTTCTAACTTGAACCACCACAAGGACTCAATAACGTTATCCACCGCAATGCCATGGATTGATTTCTCACCGGCTTCGTTGAAAACAAATGCACATGGTAAATGGTAATGGTGAATTTTACCGTAAATGGGGGAACATTAGCGTTAAATACTCAAAATGTATGTAAATAAATAGCCATCGATCGTCAACATCGGGTTTAACTTCAGCAGTTGCTGCATGTGGTCAACTTTTAACTTCCTCTTTCCAAGTTCAACAAATAATGGATGCAGATGGAGAGAGCGGGAAAGTGACCAATTTTTAATCATAAGACCAATAAACTATTTCCATTACTCCAAAATCAAAGGTTTTCTCTCTCACACACACACACACTTTCTGTTTCTTTCCCAGCTTTCCTTTCATCTTCCTCATCAATCTCATCATCTTCTTCCCTCCTCCCTCCTCCCCCTCGCTCCTTCCTTCCTCCTCTCTTCCTCTCCTCCGCTCTCTGAGGGTCTCGCCGTAATAGGCAGGTAATTTCCCCCCCTATTACAAGACAGTACATTAGTCTCTCCCCTGTACCATCTACACAAGTTAGCGGTCCAACCGAGCCATTTCACAGAGGATCATTATAGCATGTGGTGTCCCAATACGCTTGGGAATTTCGAGATGAAATGATGGCTTGAATGCATTATCCTGTGTGTGTGTGTGTGTGTGTGTGTGTGAGTAGGAGAGAGAAGGAAAGAGATCAAGGCGAGATCTCACAATAGATCCTTTTAAAAGCCCAGCTCCAGATACATATGATACTATTAAGATTTTTTTTTTCTTTTTTTGGAGTACGAATTACACCACTACTTACTTAAGTGGCATTCCAGCCATTCAATTTTGATACATTATGAAGATGGCTTCATATATTATACCAGGTTCCTGTGTAAGATGTTCACAATCTGACAGAGTGGGGGGGGGGGGGGGGGGGTGAGGGGCTCAAAGTGCGACAGGCAATTTGACAAAAATTATCAATCCTGCAGCATTTGGCTGCTGCCCCCTTTTCCTGGGAGTGATATCATTTTAAAATGCATGCAACCCCCCCCCCCCCCCCCCCCCCCTCCTCCTCCTTCTCCTCTTCATCCCACCTGACACCATCTTAACACCATTTACTGCTAACAATATAATATCCTGCGATCTGAACATGATACGGGGCGACACGCTGTCCCAGGATGTGGCTGGTTGAGCCAAACCCTGTCAGTTTATCCATTTTTCTTTGACTTACAGTGGATTCACAGACCCCCCGCCCCCTCCCTTTTCCCCCCCAGACTCACCCCCTTTAGAAAACAAGGAGAGAAGAAGCATCTTGAAACACAAGGCGAATCTGTCAGATTGCGAGGAGCATTGTTCACATGTCGTACAGCGTTTTTTTTTCTTCCCTTTCCTCCACACTGACTCGTCCGCCGGCCGTCAGCTGTCAGTCACTGTCAGTGGTGAAACACAGATAACGCTGCTCAGCAGTAGTTACTCACAACCCTGTTTCCCTGTCACCTTACTCACCCAGAGACAAGAAAGCCACAGTTTAACCAGCTTTCAACGAAGTTTCACCAACTCTCTGCTCTTTAAAGGAGACATATTCTGCCCCCTTTTCCACAAATTAAAATAGTTCCCAGGTTCTTAAAGACTTGTCTGTGACATGCTTTGGTCAAAATACCCCAAGGTATCAAACATCACAGCTCAAAACAGCCCTGTTTAGCCCCTTTAAATGCAAATGAGCCACTGTTTGCCCCGCCCCTTCTGCTGGTACCAGGTAGGGGTGGGGTTATGCAAATTCAAAACCTAGTTACATCACAGGAAGACAACTGAGGGAACAGCTCGTAAAACCACGTGGATTTCAACCTCAGGAGCCGGAAAATTACAGATTTTTCTGTCAATTCTCACAATTTGGGGGCTGGAAGGCAAGACAAACACCCAAATATACTGTATGTTAAAGAGCCTTCAAAAAGTGATATTTCCCCTTTAATGTGTGGAAGCTAAGTGTGTTTGACAGACGTTTTTCACGGCTGGATTACTTTATGAAGCCACTGTGATTGTTGAGGTGGCAAAACAAACTCCACAGATCAATACGTTGAGTTTTCACTAGCTGATTAATTGACTGATATGAAAAAAAAATTGAATAATAATGAAATCTGCTTCCTATTCAGGTAAATAAACCTATATAAAAAGTGGGTGAGGGTGCGTTTTTTTTTTTTTTTTGCTGAATGAGGAACACAAAGGTCACTGTCACTCATCTCCTCTGTCCTCCCTCTGCTGCAGGCTGCAGCTGCTGGTGCATTGTGGGAAATGGAGTCTTCCTCCGTCTTCTTCGCCATGAAGATTGTAGAAGAGAGAGCGGCTCTGATGGTAAATAATGTCGTCCTGTAATAATTACTCTCTCTGAGGGGGTTCCCTGTATTAAAGGGGTGGGATGGACACAACACACACACACACGCACAGGTCTCCCATGGCAGTATCAGTAGGACATTGTCAAGCCAAACAAAAGGTGTTATCTCCCCCACCGTCCCCCCATTTCAGTCCGGGTGATTGGCCAGGAGAAATGAGGAGAAAAGGCCATGTCCTCACCCACAAATGTCAGCCACTCTCCTATCTCCATATGTGTGTGTGTGAGAGAGTGTGTGTGCATGATCTACAACATTTATCTGTCTGACAAGGCTTCAGAGGCCGAGGAAATCATGAAATATTGGCGCCTACATGCAAAAAAATGTTTTTAAAAATGTTAACGTGGCCGGTTTTTATTCGTATTTTTCCATCTAATCTCTATTTTGATAAAGAATCGACTCATTTCTCACTTTCTCACCGAGAGGAGCTGAAAACTCAGACGACCGACCAGAATCAAGTGTCATCGTGGCAACAAGTGGGTTCATGTCAACGTGTGGTGTACTGTACGTGGAGGGACAAAAGCAGCTGGAGAGTGAGGAGAAATCCATTACAGTGGAAGAAAGAAAAACACACCAAAATATGAAATTGATGCACCATTTGTTCCCCTGCTTCTGTCCTGTGGCTCTGAATGAAAAGAAGATAAAAAAAACAACTTATTTTCCTCAACAGACCCCTGAATGCATCACTCTGTCTCCTCATGGGGCACGAACACAGGAAGCTAACAACGACCAAACTACTTTAAGACCTCGTCCGTCCCTGCCAACTGTCCATCATGTGACCTCTCAACCTCTCTTCATGAGCTTTCCATGGCTAATTAATGGATCGTTTTAGCCACAGGATGTGGCTGAAGACACTAATCAAGACCTTGTTAAGGGTCGTTAAGGGACAATTCCCCATAATTTCTCTAATCCACTGGATATTTGATTAATTAACCAGCAATTTGAGACCAGCAACCGTACGGGCAGACGTACTCTTAACCAGACAGCCAATTTCTAAATTGGCTCTGCTGGGCCCATTAATTAGTATTTGAAGTAATTTTCAATTATGAAATTGTCTGAGTTATGAATCCTGCTGCGTTTAAGGCCCGCTGGACACAGCTTTAAATTCCAGGGCTTGATCAGCAACTGAATCCCTCTGCTGTACCTGCTTTCTAAACTTTAACCGTCTGCTTAGATATAAAAACATGCTGCAGGGGAATGTTAATGTTGGTCTTAATGCTGCAGTTTACATTAATGTATGATTTCCATCATTATTACAATACTGTATACTGTCTGAGAGGGTCATTAAGTAAATGGCTCATTAACCTGGGCCATTAATTCTCCAACGTAACACAGCAGCCTGACAACAAGCACATAGCATGACACGAGAAACATTAGTGTCAGAGCTGCTCAGACTGAACTTCTGGTGTCAGAGAGAGAAACTACAGTTATAGCATCAGCAAGATCAACTACAGCCTGACAGACATGTTATTATACATCCTCTGTCCCGTTCATGCCTTGGAGAAGTCTTCTTTTCGACAGTTGTACCTTATTTTGTACATTTTTGTTTCTATGTTTCTTCCTCTCCCAGCCCCAGAAGTCTGGTTTAAAGATGTACAGTCTATGGCTCTAAGTTATGCAATAATCTACATGCTTAGACATTCCTATGAATTTACCATAGAACAACACAAACATGGGGTCCAATACTGAAACACTCATCAACTCAAAGTCTCTAGTTTTCTCTCTAGGCACTTTTTTTTTTAGAAAATAAATCCTTAGTGAGTCTGAAAACGGCAAATAGAGCTCTGGTAGCTTTTCCAGGACATTTAACTTTTTATTTATCATTATCCATGTGTTGTGGGAACCCCGATAGATACTGTACAGCAGACGTCTACGTTTCAAAACAAAGTGCCGCCGCTGATGAAATGAGATCAAACACAGCCAACAAAAAAACGACTGCTTGTGTATTTTAATATGCAGGCTGGCTGAGAATCAGAGGGGATCGGTACACCTGGGTCGCTGCCGGCTGAAAGGACGAGCGCTAAACAATGACTCGACTCGACAGCAGCGGGGAGAGAGAGAGAGAGAGGGAGAGAGGGAGGGAGGCAAACAAGTCATTTGAGTGTGTTACTAATGTGTCTCTGCAGCAGGTGGGAAATCTATTACTGCTGTTTTCTAGACGCCTCTCAGCACAAACAATTAGAGGCCGAGAGGAAGAGAAAAAACTGCGTGTGTTGTGTGTGTGTGTGAAGAGGAAGATGGCGAAGGATAAAGAGAGGCTACAGAATCAATTAGTCTTGTTAGGCGTGAGTTCACACACACACACACACACAGACACACACACACACACACACCTGCCCTCTTGCCCCCGTCCCTCCCATGCAGAGACGGCCACCCGCAGGCCGTGCGCCATCACAAAAGAGGAGAGGAGAGGAGGAGCAGCTTAGTGGTTTATTCTCCACTTGCTCTCTCTCTCTGCGTCTTGAAAGTATGGGATTCAGCAGCAGCCCCCCTGTAGGGATCATTCACCCACACACACACACATTTTTTCTTTCTTTCTTTCTTTCTTCTTTTTTTTTTTTTACACTAATTAGCGTTCAGACCGCCTTGGCCAATTATTACCAGCCGTGCTCTAATTAGGACTTATTTAAAGTGCTCGTCAATTAGTCTTTAACATCATTGTCTGAGTGAAGGAGCCGAGGCCGGTTAACACTTCCTGAACCAGAGGCAGAACCAGAGGAGAGAGCTTCGTCCACACACAAACCTCCTCTCATGGTCTGTTTATCAGCTGTTTGGATGTTTTATTTGTAGATGATGTTGTCATGGAAATGCTCTCATGCATTTTTGCCTCCAAAAACTTTCAAGCAGCAGTAAGTGAAATATAACGAAAACCTTTTTATTGAGGTGAACAAACAGAAGTTGTAGCTCTGAAGAAAGATGTCAAAGAGACAAAGCAAGATGTGCATTTGCAGTGCCTTATTAGATTAAAGGAATACTTCACCCAAAATCAATAATTCACCAATTTTCTACTCTGCCTTTAGTTCACAGAGAGCGAGTGGGCGTGTCTTCAGCGGCAACGTCTTCATCTTTTCTTCGCCACGCACTTCTTCAAATGACCACTAGAGGCTGACTTCAACAGTGAGTCAATCCCCCTTTTATTTTATTCACACTCATTCATTTGATGAGCTGACGATTTATTTATTTAGTCAACTGCACGAGCAAGTTAAATCTGTTACGAGCAGTTTGAATCGACCCATTCTGCTTTAGGAAACTGTGAAACTGATGAATTTTTCATGAATTAACCAGAACATGAATTCATAATAAATCAAAGAAATTATCAACTGATTGAATATGATTGTTCATTGTAGGGGCTGCAACTAACGATTATTTTCACTATCGATTAATCTGTTGATGATTTTGGTCAATGAAATGTTAAAAAATGTCAATCAGTGTTACTTAAACCACAAGACACCGTCCTCAAATGTCTTGTTTTGTCCACAAACCAAAGAGAGACTCAGTTTATTGTCATAAAGGAACAAAGAAACCAGAAATATTCACATTTAAGAAGCTGGAATCAGAGAATTTGGACTTTTTTTCTTATTAAACTAATTGACGATTGATTGAATAATTGATTATTGTGCGATTTATTTATTTAAAGTCAAACTTTATATCACATGTATCTGTAAAATGAAACTTTTTCCAACACTAATGAAACAGTCCAGACCGAGGGCGGAGGCTGTTCACCTGACGCTGCAGATACGGTTCGACAGGAGCACGGAGGCTGAGGTGGCTGTAAGCCGTGACATGCAGGGTTGTAGTTAAACACATCAGATATTTGTAAACTCTCTTCCCTCCTCCCTCTGCGCTCGGAGCAGTAATCTGTCTGTCAGTGTGTTGCCAGTGGCTCCCTGTGGGCGGCTGTCTGTTTGAGGCTGTTTTAATTAATTTCCAATCAGAGCAAAGTAAATTCATTAAGCACTCACAGCTCTGTTTGAAGACACACACACACATACGCACGCACACACACACATGCATCAGTGAGCATTTCCATGAACCTAAGAATATGATATATACTAATAACACTGTCTTTTCTTATACATTCATTAAATAAAGACGGTGAGCTTTCATTTAGCAGAAGAAAGAAAGCAGAGCACAGAAAAACACCACGACACTACTGCCTCCAACTCTGAACTGAAGTCAGATGAAGTAAAAAAGAAAGAGAAAAGGAAAGGCTCAAAATAAAAATAGAAATAGAAAAAAACACAAGAAAACATTATGTGAGAGCTTTTACACTGCAAATTACACCGAGAGAGGTAGGAAACGAGCTTTAATGTAGAAGACGAGGAGAAAACTTGTGTTTGATTTTTCTATTTTAAACTTCACATTGAGGGGATCGGACGACACAGACCGGTCGACTGCAGATGTGGTTTCTAAATTTCAGTATCATAATAAAAAACTGTGGTTTCCGCTCTGAGGAGGAGCCGCAACACGCTAATATCTGTATTTGTGCCTTCTATACTCCTTTATCTTATATCTATATGCACAAGTATTTTTGTTTAAAGCAAAGGTATCTTTCAGCTGCGAGTGTCTGTAACCAAAATGTTGTTTTTAGCAGCGCGCCGGGGATCGCGGTTACACTCCCACAGGAGCGTTCGTTCACACTCAGCTGGATGAGGAGTGTAGGTGGGAGGAGGCTGAGGAGGCAGGTTGGGTTTTTTTTTTTAAAAGGAGGATTTATCAGATCTAATCTCCCAGAGAGAAACCAAGCAGATCAATCTACACTTAACACACAACACACGGGGGAAGGAAGGATGTATATTTAGCTCCGGTGGGCTCCCTGTACCCATCAGTTAAGGTGGCAAAGAGGGAGAGAGAGAGAGAGAGACAATGTTGTCAAATGAAAGAGAGGAAGAAAAGAGAAGTCAAAGAAGAAGAAGAAGACGAAGAATGATTGAGGAAGCGAGCCTGAAAGAGAAAGAGGAGAGGAGGAGGAGGAGAGTCTTCTCAGAAGGCTAAAAGGATTAGTCCTCTCATCTCTCCTGGATCACAATGTTTCCTGGGCTATGTTTGATCAGCGATTGTGTGTGTGTGTGTGTGTGTGTGTGTGTGTGTGTGTGTGTGTGTGTGTGTGTGTGTGTGTGTGTGTGTGTGTGTGTGTGTGTGTGTGTGTGTGTGTGAGGGAGAGAGAGAGAGATGTTTGCTCTGATATTGACGCTGTCTCATCCTGATCCTATTACACGGCAATAAACATCAGCTACCAACATGGGGATTACTGAGTGTGTGGAGATGTGTGCAACACTCATGGTTTTTGGCTGGACCTTTTATCCTCCTTACAGAGCCTCTCTCTCTCTCTCTCTCTCTCTCTCTCTCACTGACACACACACACACACACACACACACATCCTCTTATGTGCATAACTATCCATGTGAGGACTGGAGAAGAATAAACACAAAAAGACAAAATGATTCAGGAGAGTCTTGACGAATTAAAAGCAGGAAATTGAAATCGCAGCTGAAAGAACAGAACAAACAGAAAACAAGCAACTTCGGTCCACGTGTGTTATTCAGTATATGAACCCTGTAGGGCCTAAAGGTCGCAGGTCGACAGTTACCTTTAGCACACTAGCTCGGTTAGCAGTGAAACCAGTTGATGAGAAACAAAATAAATCAAAAATTAAAGGGATAGTTCAACATTTTTGGCAAATTGGCCCATTGCCATAATCCCTATAGTCATAGCAGTAGGTTCGCTACCTTTAATTGTCGGTGCAAGCTGTTTTTAGAACGGTGGAGCAGAGCCGTGAGCTGCTCAGAGCTACGCTACGGAGGCTCATGGGATTTCTTGGTTTCCCTCATCAAACTCATCAAATACACAATCCAACAACTCCAAAACGCTCTGGTGGACAAGTTGTGACCTGCACATTCACCACGCTATGAGATAATAACAGTCGGGGGCAGTTTTTCATCAAGCAGTCTCTGAATTTACCTCTAAAACAACTCTGTCTGGTAACGTTCTGTTATTATCTCATAGCGTGGTGAAATCCCATTAGCCTCCGTAGCGTAGCTCTGAGCAGCTCACGGCTCTGCTCCGCCGTTCTAAAAATAGCTTGCACCGACAAATAAAGGTAACGAACCTACTGCTATGACTATAGGGATTATGGCAATGGACCAATTTGCCAAAATGTTTAACTATCCCTTTAACAATTAAAAAAAAGTACTATCAATGTTTTGTTTCGAGCGTTTGAGCCAAACGACAATTCACCGTCTCCGTCAGGGTTCAAACACTCTGAAGTGGAGGTACAGTAGGTGACGCTTGGTGACTGGACACAAACAATCAGCTCTTTCATTGTCCTGATGATCCACCTCTGGTCACCCTGACACTCTGTCGCCGCTCGCTTCTTCACATTTTGCTCTAAAACGACAAACAAAGGCACAAAAAGCCACTCGGCAGAAGTGACATTAAAGCTCAACATCACGTTTTACCCCCCAAATAAACCTGTTTAGTTATCGTTGTGGAGACACTTTGGAAAACAACTCACTGTTTTCCAATAGAAAATAATAAAAATGTTCAATACTGATGAGATAAAGACAATATAAACTACTCATGTTGTACTTCATCAAAAAAGAAATGGGTCCTTAAACCAATCTGTCCGTCTATTCCTTCACACCATCTCCTCCTCCTCCCCTCTCCCTCCTCCTCCTCCTCCTCCTCGTCCTCCTCCACCCCCCATCCCTCCCATCGCCTTTCTTTCTTACAGAAAATCTAAAAGGCTGACATGCAAATGGGGCTTATTAAATCCTATTAGGCCGTCTGTCACAAGCCAGCAGAGTGAGCGGGAGAGAGAGAGAGAGAGAAGGGGGGGAGGGAGGGAGAGAGAGAGGGAGCGATATAAACAAGAGGTCTGAAGGAATAGACGGTGATGAAAAGACGCTTTTATTCCAGCAGATATCTACTGTACGTTTAAATGTAGAGCATCAGATGAGAAACTGAGTGGACACGTGGATTCTTTACTTCATTTTATCATGGAGAAGTTCAGACTTGTTTACTGTTAGATGTTATTCTTCCTTATAAATCATAATAAACATCCAGCTGCTGCTCAGTTTGACTTGAGGACGTCTCAGTTATTCTGGAGCAGCGAGGGAACAAGAACGGCCGTGTGTCTGTCTTTGTGTCTCTATCACTGGAATCATCTGTGACTTGTGAAAGGAAGAATTCAAGTCTTTTCAAGTTCAAATCAAGCTTCTCAGTTTGGGTCTAAAGACACGAGAGAGAGAGAGAGAGAGAGAGATGTATTGAATATACATCATGATCAGCAGAGCCAAGTCTAATGAACGTCTCTACTCCTGCAGGTCAGAGCACGACACAAGGCCACTCAGGGGACAGGGTGTTTTCCAAATCTCTTTAAGCTCATTTCCTGAAAATAATCTTTACTTTTTTAAAATGTTTTAGAAAATTTGCTCTTTAATTCTGATAAGAGAAGTGGCTTTAATGGAGCCGCAGCAGCAGCAGCTCCTGAGCGAGGGTCAGGGTGAGGTCGGCCTGCGTTTGCCTTGTTTTTCCCCTTGCTATAATAATAATAATAACAATAATAATACTAATAAAGGCTTTTTACAGTTTCCCTCTAACACAGCTATGCACTCTGACTGCTTGGGTGAACCATGTCAAGAATATTTTCACTTTACTGTAAATTATGTTCCACTGCTTTTCCATCTCTAACTTCTCCTTTAAATGTGGATCTGAAGGAAAATTGAGAAAGCTAGATCCACTGAGATGTTCAAATGTTGACGTCTGCAGGAAGTTGAGGTCATAAACCACAGTTTCCTGGTAGCGGCTACTTGAGGTCAGTGATAAACGTTCAGAACGAGTCTCTGGTATTAAATGAGTCTTAATTAGACACATTTACAGTTGTTAATGTGAGTCGACCTGTGACAGATTAACGATGGGAGATGAAGGCTCGTTGTAAACGCTGCTTGGCCCTTAATTCTCAGAAACATTATTCTTTGGCCCTCAGTCGTGTCTATGAGTTTAACACTTGATGTAATCTGAATCCCCTCTCCTCCTTTTCCCGCTTCCATCCCTCACTTCCTCACCTCCTCCTCTCTGCTGCTGCTCTCTCTTTGATTTTCTTTTTCAGTGACGAGACAGAGAGGAAGAAGGCTGCCTTTCTCCCGCCTGTCAATTATCCCCCTGTCCGTCTCTCCATCCGGCTTAATTGGCGTTTGGGAGACGCTCGCGCCGTCCCAGCGGGCTCGGGCCAGGACAATGGAGGCCCATATAGCTGACCGGCCCTCGGCTCAGCCCCCGAATTGAATTGGAAATCTTCCATCTTCTCTTTAGCATAACAAAGGGGGTGCAGGGTTTTTAGACAAAGGGCCCGTTTTAATGGAGAAAATCAATCTCTGGGAGGAAGCAGCGGCATTGTCTCCCATCAGCTGTACAGGTGTGTCTCGCCCACGACGGCCTTAATCAGAGGTGGCAGGGGAGAGATCTGGAAGCTACATCTCTGTTACGGTACGGGGGACTAGCAGTGGGGAGGAGGGGAGGGGGCTGCAGAGTCCTGTGGTTTTGGCATTGACATTGCAAAGGTTACTGTCGCCTGTGGGCTGGACTCAGGCGCTCGCCTCACTCAGATTATAATCCACACCTTCTCCCTCTGTCCACACGGTGTAGCTTCATTCCTCCACTAACTAACCCCCTCTGGCACTACTTTCTTTCAGCTGCTGTAACCAACGTATCCCTGCACATCCAGAAGGTGCGCCGTATTACTCCGCAGTCAGCTGACTGAACCAGGAAGTTATATATCATCTCCGACCTGGGATCCACTGCAGGTAGGTACCTCCAGAGGTGGATAGTTACACTAGTTTTTTTGAAGATCTCTACTTCAGGACTCTACTACATTTAAATGTTAAAGACTTTTAATTTGAAGGCGTCACCTTTGACTCTGGTGTAAAGGCTGATGCACACCTAAAAAATCTTAAGAAGCCAGGTGCGTGGGAGCATGGAGTAGGAAACAACAAAGAAAAAAGAAAACTCTCAGCCTTGGATTGGCTATTTTAGACATGGTAGGCCATATATTTGTATCTCTTTAAAAAATCTCTGCTTGAAACGTTGTATTATAAAGTTTTTGCAAGTGAGTTGATAGTGTGCGGGAGACCCTTTTGTCACCTTTGACTCTGAAATGTTTGTAGTGTTGATAGTTGTTGTGTTACGCGATGACTGACTGAATAAAGACTGAAAATCTGGATAGTAAAAATAACTCTTCAGAAAATGAAGCTGCAGCTACTTTTATATTAAGTTTTTACGTTTTTTTGTCAGTGTATGGTTTTAATTTTGGTGGGAAAGTAACTTATAATGACTGACTGATTGATTTCTCATCCTTATTGATCATAATAATGTGTGTGTTTGTGTGTGTGTGTGAGACAGAGGAAGCAGGGGGACGGTATAAGCTCTGCTACTGTAATCCACAGTCTCCTTTCCGCTCCAGGCGATCCACTGTGCTCACTTGTGCCTCCTCAACATTGTCGACTGACAACAATCTCAGCCACCAAATCCCATGTCTCTCCAAATCTTCTCTCTTGGCGTCAGGTTTGTTTTTTGGCTCCTTCAAGAGAGAAGACAGACAAGAAGCTGAGCTCTGAGGATTTTTATATCCCTCTTTTCAATAGACCCGGGCTCTTTGAACATGGCAGTGCAGCGCCGTATCACCGGCTGCGCACCGAGACTCCAAGATTCTCCCGGTTGTCTTGTTTGTCTTAAAGACGCAGGAAAAAAACGCAGCTGCATAGAAAACTGACATCGACGACTTTGGCAGCCGGGTGAACGATTTTAGTCAAATTTTTTAAGTCCTTTACAAGCTGTTCTCAAGTTATCGGGGTCAAGCTGGAAGTCACGACTCAAATTTCTCACCCGCACTAAGTCAGGTTGATCACAAGTCTTTCGTGGTTTTGACAAGACGAGTCAAGTCCTTGAAAAAAATAACTAAGTAAAAGTACAAATACCATAACTGAAAATGACTCTGGTAAAAGTTATGAGACGGAGTTGTTTTCAAGGCAAATACAGAGACTGCTTGCTGAAAAACTGCCCCTGACGGGAAGTTTTGCATGAACTTCCCTCTAAAACAACTCTGTCTGGTAACGTTCTGTTATTATCTCATAGCGTGGTGAATGTGCAGGTCACAACTTGTCCACCAGAGCGTTTTGGAGTTGTTGGATTGTGTATTTGATGAGTTTGATGAGGGAAACCAAGAAATCCCATTAGCCTCCGTAGTGTAGCTCTGAGCAGCTCGCGGCTCTGCTCCGCCGTTCTAAAAACAGCTTGCACCGACAATTAAAGGTAACGAAGCTACTGCTATGACTATAGCTGAACTATCCCTTTAAATGACCACAGATGTTCTGATATTCAGATTTTTCCTACGACATCTCAGTGTCCAGGTTTGGTAGAAAGTACGCTGGTTGTCTGTTTGTTTGTGTGCTTGTTTTTCTGGCATCGCTGTGCACAATGGAGTCTTACCTTTTGCATTTAAGTGTGATGGCTGCACCCTTGAATGATTTCTTTGTCCAAACAGTATTTTCTGAATGAGGCCATAATCTGCCACAGCTAACTGACATCTCCCTCTCCTTCCCTCTCCTTCTCTCTCTCTCCTGCCTGTCCCCTGCTCTCTGTCGGTGTCTCTCCGTCGGCCTGTCGCTGCTGTTAAGGAGTAGTCTTTCAGGTCTGGGTGTTTTGATAAGGTGAGTGTTTGCGTTTATCTGCGCGCTCCCAGCTCTGTGCATTACCATGAGAATGGTTTAAGCCCTGTGCTAATCCTCTGTGTCTCTGTTGTAATAAATGTCTTCATTCACACACTCTGCAGCAGCAGCAGAGAGAGAGAGAGAGGGAGAGCGGACGGAAATACGCGGCAACAGCAAACACATCGCCTTCCCCAAACACCATCACCTCATTTTGACCTTAAATCGTGGCTCCTTCGTTTTAGAAACTGCTCCACTCCGACACGACGTGTTTTTATTCTCATCGATAAATCCAGATGAGTTTGGATGACAGTTATTTTATTGGATAATGCTTTTTAAACATTTCTTTTTACCATTTTTTGTACTTTTTCGTGATGAATCGCCGAACATTCAATACTCTCACTTATTACACTGCAAAAACTCCAAATCTTACCAAGAATATTTGTCTTATTTCTAGTCAAAATGTCATTTCTAGTCAAAACAAATCTACTTATACTGAAAATAAGACTCATCACATAAAAAGTAGCTTGTTTTTAGACACTTTTTACTTCTTTCAACTCGAAATAAGTAGAAAAATCTGATAGTGGAGGAAGTTTGTCTTTCCTATCACAGATTTTTCTACTTATTTCAAGTGAAAATTAGTTAGAAACAAGTGAAAATGATCTAAAAACAAGTACATTTTTTGGTGATGAGTCTTATTTTAAGTGAAAAGAGATTAGTTTTGACTAGAAATGAGACATTTTGACAAGAAATAAGACAAATATTCTTGGAAAGATTTTGAGTTTTTGTAGTGTAGGATACTTATTATCAGAGGAATGAAATGTCACACGTGTGATTATAATGTACAAGGATTCAAACCAGGTGTACACACGTCTTTAAAAGATCAGTGGTGCAGCAACGGCTGATTCTCTGCTCAGTTAGTTTTTCAATGAGCCGCCCCCCCCCCCCCCCCCCCCCCCCTCCATGTTTCCCTTGGGACTGCAGCCCCTCCCTCCTCACTTCTCCTCCCTGCACAAAGCAGTCTATTAAAAAGCCTTTAGCGAGGCCATTCACTGCTAGTCCGCGTTTGCAGAGATGAGGGATGGGTTTAGGGTGTGTGTATAGGTTGGTGTGTGTGTGTGTGTGTGTGTGTGTGTCCAGGCGTTTGCTTGAACATCATCCCCAAGGGGTTTCGTGTGTCTAAAAGTGCGATAATCCCATATAATCCCACAGATACATATAGACACGCGCTAATAATGCTAATACCTATAAGACACACTGACTCTATTCTGCTGGATGCGATTCATGTCTGTCCCACCGTGTGTGTGTGTGTGTGTGTGTGATTGACAGCTGATCTCCACGGCGATGAGCTCTCAGCAGCAGATGGAGACTAAATAGAAAAGCAAAAGCCGCCGCAGGTCTGAAGGATTTCCACTTTAACTTTCAGCACAATAATAAAAAAGTGTTTGACCAGCGCAGCGCAGACAGGTGCTCGTACAGTACAGTCAGTGTGTGTGTGTGTGTGTGTGTGTGTGTGTGTGTGTGTGTGTGTGTGTGTGTGTGTGTGTGTGTGTGTGTGTGTGTGTGTGTGTGTTTGAACAGTGAAGAGCAGCTGCCAGGATCCCCACTCACACACACTCACAGTCTGTGCAGAGTCACATGAAAATTATCAATTAAGTCGAAGCCGAACCAAGTCACATGATACACGGCCAGGTGTCAGGAAGTGGAGTGTGTCAAAAATTAAATGTTTAAAGGGTAATTGCCGTTTTTTTTTTTACAATCTGGACCTTATTTCTACCATATACCAATACTATCATTTACTCACCCAGATAACTTTGGTGTCATTACAAGTCGCGTATATTCATATAATGTGAGTCTACAGGGTAGCAGAATGCAGCCTCTAAATAACACATTATCTGCAGAGAAACTCAAAAAAAAAAAAACTGCAATTCCCCTTTAAATCTCCCTCTCTCTCTCTCTCTCTCTCTCTGCAGGGACTTCTCGGTACGGTGGCCCTGAGAGCTCAACATAGTGGAAGAAGGTGAGTGAACACCGAAAGCAAATACACGAATTCAGAAGCTATCCCACAAATAAAAAAACTTTCTGAACTTTCAACCAGGTGTATATAGATATACAGTATATACCCACGATGCATCTCTGCGGAGATACTTTACTAATAGCAGGGGGCAGAGGAGCGGCTGAAAGACACAGTTAGTCTTTGCACTTTCCTCCGTTTGAAGAAGATGAAGGGACCTGTGGGGAGGAGGAAGGCGAGATGGCGAAACCTCTTCAGCACCTTTGATGCTGAAAAGGCAGCGGGAGATCAGAGGGAGGCAGAGGGACGGCACCGACCAGAGAGGAGGCGGAGACCACGGAGATCCACCACGTCGTCCGTGTCAGATGTCTGTGCTCCGAGGGTCCGGCGGAGCAGACGTTTACACTCACACAAACACACAAACACATGAAAGCTGCAGAATAGTGTGTGTCTTTGTGTGTGTGTGTGTGTTTACCACAATAAGTAGATTGTCTGGCCAACATGCATCTTTCTGTCCAGCAGCCAAATGGAAAATTACACCCTGGCATTGGCTCTAAACACAAACACACACAAAAACACACACACACCCTTTGTGTCGCTATGTCTATGAGGACTCAGTGAATTTCTCTTCTCATCCAAATCAACTTTGATCTAAACATCTGGGAGCATCTAGACGTCCAGCAACAACGTTTTTTATTCCCTTAAATTGCAGAAAACAGTCGTATATCAGTTATTTAATGTTTATTTACCCCAAGATTTAGTTTTATGAATGAAAATTCAGACAAAATCCATCAACTGTCTTTGTTTCCTATGATGAAGACAATGATACACATCCATAAAATGAGCCTAAACTAAGATAATACAATGGTTTTCGTAATATTTATATCTCTGTTAACAAAGAAAATACTGCATTCTGGGTAGACTTACACTAAATTTACATCAATTCAGTCATTGAGTTGAACTTTGTAGTAAAGATGTGACACCAAATCATCTTCATATAGTCACAACACACTTGTAGCTGGAGATGAGAGATGGATGGGCAAATATTGAGCTGTGACAGGGTAAACAATGCCCTGGGAACCAGATGGCTGAGTGGACACACACACACACACACACACACATACACACACACACACACACACACACACACACACACACTTATTTGCCTGTGTCTATCAAAACTCAATAGCTGGGTGGCTTGAGAGGAAAATCTTGCTAAGGAGAGACAGGATGAGAGGCTCGTCTTCACGCCGAGACGTCCTCAACCCATTCATCATCGTCTCTGCATCCTCCTCTGCCTCCATCCCTCCATCCAACACTTTCTTCTTTATCTCCGTCTTTTTCTCTTCATCTCTCCTGACAGGCCCACGTGCTCACAGATGAAACATTATTACAACACCATCAATAATTCCTCCATTCGTTATCTACTAACTACTGCACCAGATCTTCGTGTTTACAGATAATAAAAGTTCTGAACGCATCAATAGTCTTGCATGGTGAGGATGCACAGATGCC
The DNA here is from genome assembly GCF_905171665.1 of Trachurus trachurus. Classification (NCBI taxonomy): domain Eukaryota; kingdom Metazoa; phylum Chordata; class Actinopteri; order Carangiformes; family Carangidae; genus Trachurus; species Trachurus trachurus. The sequence goes on from NC_139914.1 coordinate 4,465,572, forward strand.
ATGGCGGTTAAATGCATTACTCATTGTTTTGTTTATCTGCTGATTCCAGGTCTGTCTAAAGCTCTCTGTCAGTGATCCTTGGCCAATACTTATTCCCTGTGTCATTTCACTTTATTACACATGACTTCATTTATGGACATACAGTAAATGTTTGGATTTCTTTGTATATGTGCATTACTTGGGTTGTTGCCGACATCTGGTGAACATTTCATGTCAGTAGCTCTGTTAGAAATATGTTTTCCGAGAAATACTGTATATATCAGCTCCATACACAGACAACAGACATCCCAGCTGCTCAGAAGTGTGACAGCACAGACACACAACTAACAACAACGTGTTTTCTTGTTTTGTTTTTTTTCTTAGAGACCAGAACCACAACCAGAACCACCACGACGCCTCTGGATCAGGACCGAGGACAGCTCCTTCACCACCAGGCCTCAGCTTCAGCACCACGGTCAGCGCCTCACTCCTCTGCCCTCTCTTCTTCTTCTTCTTTTCTCATCTTGCCATCAAAACCTCTGCTACCATTTTTTTTTCTTTCTTTTTTTAAATGCTCCACTCGGTCGATTTCACTTTATGGAAACTTGACAACAATCTCCAGACGATGAGGTGCTGAATGAAAGAGAAACTCAACAAGGCGTCAGAGTAAAAAGCCGCTGATGCTTTTTTTTTTTTGTGGCGATGGTTTTGAGTGTTATTGAACCGGCTCCTTCCAAATAAAATCCTGTGATTCATGTCCAGTGAGCTCACAACACATATAAACACCTACACTCCATTTACTCAGTATATTATATGACATATTTCTTCACTTAATCTTAAAGGGATAGTTCAACTTTTTGGCAAATTGGCCCATTGCTATAATCCCTATAGTTTTAGCAGTAAGTAAGTAGGTAAGTAAGGTTTATTTGTACAGCGCCTTTCACAGACCAGGGTCACAAGGCGCTTCACAGTTAAAACAAAACAGTAACAATACACAGTCAAAAAGTACATACAAATTTAAGTTTAAAAGGCCAAGACAACTAGGTGGCAATCATAGCAGCCCCAAGACAGTTAAGCAAAAGCATGAGCAAATAAATAGGTCTTTAGTTGCTTTTTGAAAGAGTCAACAGACTCCATTGAACGCAGAGAGAGCGGAAGATCGTTCCAGAGCCTGGGAGCAACAGCCTGGAAGGATCTGTCTCCTCTGGTCCGGAAACGAGTGCGTGGCACCATCAGCAGATTCTGATCCACAGACCTCAGAGCCCGAGTTGGGGTGTAAGGCTGGATCAGATCGCTGATGTAAGGCGGAGCCTGGCCATGCAAAGCTCTGAATGTTAAAACCAGAATTTTAAAATTGATCCTGGACGAAACTGGCAGCCAATGAAGAGCTTTAAGAATAGGGGTTATATGAGTCCTCCTATTGGTGCGAGTCAGAATTCTCGCTGCAGAGTTTTGCACTAACTGCAGGCGAGACAGCTCCTTTTTGTTTAGACAAGAAAACAAACTATTACAATAGTCTAAACGCGAAGACACAAAAGCATGAGTGATCAGCTCCAAGTCGTTTTGTGACACCATTTTCCTGAGTTTCGAAATTTTCCTCAGTTGAAAAAAGCAATTTTTGGTCAGCTGTTTACAGTGCTGCACTAATGACATGTCTTTGTCAAACACAACACCCAGGTTTCTTAGGCTCGGTTTGACAGACTGGCCCAAGTCACCCAGGTACTGGTTGATCCCTGGAATGGAATCATCAGGGGCAATAACCAGTGTTTCTGTTTTTTCCACATTAAGCTGCAGGGTGTTATCACTCAGCCATTGTTTAATCTCCACCAAGCACTGAACTAAGGAACTTAGCCTCTGAAGCTCAGTCGGCTTGAAGGAACAGTAAAGCTGGATATCATCAGCAAACATGTGGTAAGAAACATCAGGAAATCCCTGGATGACTTTTCCCAGGGGTGTCAAATACAGTAAAAATAATACAGGACCCAAAACGGAGCCTTGGGGGACTCCACACAACAGATCTGCTGACTCAGACCTTATTTGGTTAGCAGTGACACTAAAGCTACGCCCAGAGAGGTATGACGAGAACCAGTGTAAAACTGACCCTGACAGTCCTACTTCATCCCTCAGTCTTCTCAGCAGGATCTGGTGGTCAACTGTGTCAAAGGCTGAGGACAGATCTAAGAGAACTAGAACAGTGCACTTTCCCGAATCAGCAGACATCATAATGTCACTGGACACTTTCAGTAAGGCCGTCTCCGTAGAGTGATGTTTGCGGAAACCAGACTGAAAGGTCTCATGGATGTTACTCTGATCCAGGAATAATGACAGCTGTTCAGAGACCACCTTCTCTAGGATCTTGGACAAGAGTGGCAGCTTTGAAATAGGCCTGAAGTTACTGAGGACAGTCGGGTCTAAGCCTGTTTTTTTAAGTAAAGGCTCCACTATGGCATGCTTAAATGTACTGGGAAACACACCTGTAGACAGAGAGAGGTTTACCATTTTGGTGACCCAGGGGCCAATTACATCAAACACTTTCACAAAGAGCCTACATGGAAGGACGTCAGATGAGCAAGAGGAGGGTTTCATCTTGGTCACCAGTGCAGAGATATCAGCAAGAGTCACAGACTTAAATGAGGACCACAAGCTGGAAACAGGCTCAGTGACAGCAGGGGTTCCACACAAAAGGGGAGGGATTTTCTCCTTTATCATCTTAATTTTGTCAGTGAAAAATCTCAACAATGCATTGCTGTCAGCTTCACAAAAAACAGGGGTAACTGGCGCAGCAGGACATACAAGAGAATTTATAGTGTCAAACAACACTTTGGGGTTTTTCTTATTTACTGTTATCAGTTGGCGAATGAAGTCCGATCTAGCATTTTCCACCATCTCATTGTATGAGGACACAAGATCCCTGAGATAAAGTCTGTGCACCTCAAGGTTGGTGGCTTTCCACAGACGCTCAGTCTTTCGACATAGTCTCTTCAGACTCAAGGTATCTTCATTTGTCCAAGGGCACACTTTTTTCTGTATTGACAAATTTGATTTAACAGGTGCCACCTGATCCAGAATTTTAACACACTGCTTGGTAAAACAGTGCATAAAATTGTCCACATCAAGGCAGTCCATGAATAAAAGAGGGTCAAACATAGCAGAAAAACTGTCTGCAGTATTAGCAGAGATAACACGCCTCTGAGACCTAACTTCTAAGGGCTTAGGCTCAGGGCTGAAATGCAGATCAAACAAAACAAAACAATGATCACTCAGATGGACGTCCTGTACAGACACATTTGAAATGTCCAGGCCAAGAGTAAAAACTAAATCTAAAATGTGGCCTTTCTGGTGTGTAGGCTCAGAAACATGTTGCTCAAAATTAAAAGCTTCAGTCAATGTTAAGAGTTCCTTTGCGGAGCAAGATGAGCTGTCATCAACATGAAGGTTAAAATCTCCAAGGATTAGAACAGATTCCAACTTTATTATGGAGGATAACAAGTCACTAAAATCCTTCAGGAACACAGCAGCAGGACCAGGAGGACGGTAGATTGACACACAGTAGAATGGATTTGAAGAACCCACCCTGACCATCTGAGACTCAAATGAAGTGAATTCTTGGGTCTGAGTCACTTTGCATGTGCAACTGTCCCTGTATACAACAGCCAGACCCCCCCCACGACGACAGGGGCGGGGCTTCCCGACGGCAGTGCAACCAGCTGGACAGAGTTCATTTAGATGAATAAACTCTTCCTCTTTCTGCCATGTCTCCGAAAGACACATTAAATCCAGCTTTTCTCTTGTGAAAAGATCGTTCAGAGAGAAGGATTTATTTGCAATAGACCGGGCATTTAACAGGCCGATATGCAAAGTTGATGACGTCACGGAGGCAGTGTCCGCGGAGCGCAGCAGGATTGGTCGCAGGCATCGGTCACGTGGGCTCCAGCTGGACCGAGCCGGAACCGATGTAAATACGGAAGAGCGTGGAGGCGATGAAAGCCGCTGACCACTACTCCAGCGCTGTGTAGGCTCCAAGACTGTCATAGTGGTCCAAGCAGACGGCAGCGTGGATGTGCTGTCACACACATTGAGGAGAGGGATCCGGCACAGACACCTTGCGCGTTCTCCGTGGCCGAAGATGGCAGAGCCCAGGCGTGCTGCAGCGCGTCTTCGCTTGACCTGGACTCCGGAACGCGAGCCTCTTTTCCTCGATTTCCTGCGGACTTTGCCCGGCACCCGACAAAGCAGCAGGTACTCAGGTGAGTCGGGGTCGATGATGAAAGGAGGAGGGAACGCTTGTTTGTACCTAGGTTCGTTACCTTTAATTGTCAGTGCAAGCTAGAGGGAAATTCATGCAAAACCGCTGATGCACGTTCCCGCCGGGGACAGTTTTTCATCAAGCAGTCTCTGCATTTACCTTTAAAACAACTCTGTCTGGTAACGTTCTGTTATTATCTCATAGCGTGGTGAATGTGCAGGTCACAACTTGTCCACCAGAGCGTTTTGGAGTTGTTGGATTGTGTATTTGATGAGTTTGATGAGGGAAACCAAGACATCCCATTAGTCTCCGTAGCGTAGCTCTGAGCAGCTCGCGGCTCTGCTCCGCTGTTCTAAAAATAGCTTACACCGACAAATAAAGGTAACTAACCTACTGCTAAGACTATAGGGATTATGGCAATGGGCCAATTTGCCAAAAATGTTGAACTATCCCTTTAAATCTGTGCCCACAGGTGAAACGCTGGTGATTTTATATTTTAATATAAGCACAGCTACTTGATTTATGGCTGCAGCTGAAGTACACAAGCTGCACTGCTTTTATTACATGTATGATCTGGTATAATCCACATTAATGACTTTACATACACCCTGACCCCCCCCCCCCCCTCAGACCAGCACCACTTTAATGGTTTACAGTGCCTGGTTAACTGGATACAGAAAGTACTTAGTCAAAGTAGATCCTTTGATGCCGACGTTTTACGGCAGCGTCCACGTGCGAACACTCACGATTACCATACGTTGGTGCCGTCGTCGTGGCGTCTTTGTATCCGAGGCCTAACCTGTATAATAGGTGTCACATTAGCAAGACAACAAATCAAACCCATCCTTCATTTCCCAGGCTTCTGCTCCTCTCTCCTCTGCTCTGCTCCCCACAGCTGTATAGGCCCCTCTCTCTTTGTTGTCAGGGGAGTTTCTAATTAATATGATAAATAAGATGGCGGGTTCAACTCCCCGATGCTTTTTAATTGGAGGAAGCCTTGAATGGCACGCGGGCAGAGGCAGAGATTAGCGGGTTATTTGTGGGTGTTTTGTATGAGGAGAGAGAGAGAGAGAGAATTTTTATCCTTGCAGTGATTTCCTGCCTCATTGTGATACTAGACTCACACACACACACACACACACACAGACACACACACATACATATATACACACACACACACATATATATATACAGACACACAGCAGGATTTGAGAGACAGCTCACGTCTGGTTGCATGAGGCACCGTGTTAGCGCTTCCTGATGATCAAAACCCACATGCACACAGTCCCATTTCCCCCCACACACAGCTTCGGTAACACACACGCACACATTCACACACACACATTCACACACACTAACACACACGAACACACACGAACACACACACACGCACCATCTAGAAGCACTTAAAACATTTTTAAAAGCGAAAATTTTAACCCCAAGTTGCAACTTTACTCTTGTTTTCTGCCATGTTTTGCAGCAGAGAACCTGTGTGTGTGTGTGTGTGTGCATGTGTATGCATGTGTGTGCATGTGTATGCATGTGTGTGCATGTGTGTGTGTGTGTGTATCCTTCATGGTACACTATGCACCACCTACGGAAACACAAGAAAATCGGTCGAATATCTGACAGCTTTGCCTCAAGCGTCTACGTATCACCAGCCCACTTCTCTTCATCACACACACACACATTCCAACACACACACACACACTCACACTCACACACACACACACACACACACACACACACACACACACTGATCTCCTCATCCTCAGATAATCCTGCTCCATCTAAATCAGAGCAAACAGCCCCGGAGGGAACAAACCACCATTGTTTTGTCCCCATCTAATCCTCCTCTCCATCATTCTCATCTGCTTCTTATGTCTGACAAGGCTCCTCAACATCAGTGAAGATCTGTGTGTGTGTGTCTGTGTGTGTGTCTCTGTGTGCGTGTGTGTGGTGAAGCAAACCAAAACCAAAAAGAGGATTTAACTCTAGTTTCTCCTTATTTTAGTGTCGCGTGTCAAGACTCAACAACTGAGAGATATCCGAGTCTGGCTGGTCAGTCTCTCTGTCTCTCTCTGAGAAATTAAGAGCGTCAAGTAAATTCTTCTTCCTGGCAGCAGCAGCAACAGCTTCAGATTCAGTGAAGAAAAAAAAGGAGGAGAAAGGAGAAGGAGGGGACAAAGGAGGTGGAGGAGCATGCAGGGAGAAGGAGATGAGGAGAGATTATTGGATGAGAGAGGAGGAGCACAAAGCAGATGAGCAGAGAGAGAGAGAGAGGAGAAGATGGGAAAAAAAATATGGGGAGATTATTGCATAAAGGAAGGAGAAGACAGAAGGAGGAGGAGAAAGTAGAAACACTACACCACCACACACCTGCACCTGCACAGGGAAACAGGTGAGTCACAGCTGAGTGTGATGCTGCAGAAAAACCGGTTCAAATATGGAGAGAGGGATGCAGAGAAAAAGAGGAGGCGATGAGGAAGATGAAGAGAAGTAGTTAGTGTTTTTTAACGGTGTTTGTGTGTTGTTTCCTCTCTGCTCTCCACATCAGTGATTGCTCAACAACTTAAACGTGGGTTAAATAACAGACACGAGAAGAAAGTACGAGATTAGATACCGAGAGGAGGAGGAGGAGAAGAAGGAGAAGACAGAAGGAGGAGGAGAAAGTAGAAACACTGAAACAGGTGAGTCACAGCAGAGGGAGAGGAGTCAAACCACAAAAAAACTGGTTCAAATATGGAGGAAGGGATGCAGAGAAAAAGAGGTGAAGGGTACACTGTTTTTTAACGGCGTTTGTGTCGCTCAACAACTTAAACGTAGGTTAAATAACAGACAAGAGAAGAAAGTACGAGATTAGATACCGAGAGGAGAAGACAGGAAAGAGACGGAGAGAAGAAACTCAGCGACTTAAAGAGAGGAGAGAAGAGAAGAGGAAACAAGGAGAGGAGATAGAAAGAAGAGAGGATGGAAAACACACACATGCACGCACACACACGGTTGCCACTTTGCCACAGCAGCATTTAAAGCTGTAATGACAGGCCAGAGAGTGATAAGAGACTCTGAGTGGAGAGGCCACTATAGCTGCTCTCCTCTCCCTGCTAACAACTGTAATTATCCAAACTCCACACTCACTACTATTGATCTCTCCCTCTCTCTCTCCCTCCCTCCCTCACACACACCCCCCCCTCCCTCCCTCCTCCAGCCTGTGTGTGTGTGTGTGTGTGTGTGTGTGTGTGTGTCTCTCCCCCTCTCTGACAGGGTGACAGTGGAGTGCGTCCCTCTCGGCAGAAGAGCTGTTCACACCTGCTGCCGGTAGACGTGGAGAGCAGCCACGAGGACTCGGACACAAATACGTGACAGCCGCAAAACACAAATATTGGTGCAGCCTCCTCATGGTGCGTGTTAAGTATGAGAGGTGTGTGTGTGTGTGTGTGTGTGTGTGTGTGTCTGTGTGTGTCCCTCACACCTGGTTTTGGAGAACGTGGCCGACGGCTTAGCAACAACAACAACAACAACAGCGAGACAGCGCGGTGGTGGTTCTCGGTTATTCAAGATATTAATAATCACTCTGAGGCCATGTATGTTGTATGTTGTATGTATGAAAATATCCACACTACACATGTTTTTTTTTTTTTTTTTACCCCGTTGTCATGGAGATGCGTGTCATCTGCTATAAATCTACCTGCAAAAGTTCAGTTCTCCACTGTGACCCTGTCCTCCTGCAGCGCTCCTCCCACTCCTGATGAGGAAGACCATGTGATGTGGCCGAGAGAGCCGCGAACACGTGAGTGACAGAAACAGTGCACTTCTCACGGGAAGATGCAATCATTTAAAGGGATAGTTCAACATTTTGGCAAACTGGCCCATTGCCATAATCCCTATAGTCATAGCAGTAGGTTTGTTACCTTTAATTGTCGGTGCAAGCTATATTTAGAATGGTGGAGCAGAGCCGTGAGCTCGCTACGGAGGCTCATGGGATTTCTTGGTTTCCCTCATCAAACTCATCAAATACACAATCCAACAACTCCACAACGCTCTGGTGGACAAGTTGTGACCTGCACATTCACCACGCTATGAGATAATAACACAACGTTACCAGACAGAGTTGTTTTAGAGGGAAATGCAGAGACTGCTTGCTGGAAAACTGTCCCCGGCGGGAACGTGCATCAGCGGTTTTGCATGAATTTCCCTCTAAAACAACTCTGTCTGGTAACGTTCTGTTATTATCTCATAGCGTGGTGAATGTGCAGGTCACAACTTGTTTACCAGAGCGTTGTGGAGTTGTTGGATTGTGTATTTGATGAGTTTGATGAGGGAAACCAATAAAACTCCATGAGCCTCTGTAGCGTAGCTCTGAGCAGCTCACGGCTCTGCTCCACCGTTCTAAAAACAGCTTGCACCGACAATTAAAGGTAACGAACCTACTGCTATGACTATAGGAATTATGGCAACGGGCCAATTTGCCAAAATTATGGCAACTATCCCTTTAAAATATATATGTTTTTGAAATCAAATCTCTTGATCTGCCCTTGATAGGAACTTTTAACTTTTTTCTAAACTTATTTCCTATCGTCTGTTATTTGTGACGACTCCTTCACCTAATAGAGGATCCTGATAAAACTGAGATGTGAACAGTGAACACACCTGACAGTGACGGTGACCTTGTGCAGATGTAAGAAGAAGAAGAAGAAGAAGCAGCTCCTGCAGATAAGCTTTCCATCCATCCCAGTTTCTTTCTTGAGGTTCAGTCGTGCAGCTTAATAACACTAAAGCTCCAAAATCAGTGAAATCAGGAGATAACAGAATCCCTCCCTGACACTGACCAGAGATAAAGACACTTATTTTAATTAGCACTTAAGAGGAGACATTAGGGGGAAATTAAGCTTATTTTTTGTCAAACCACTAAACCTTGTCAAATTCCTCACACAAGCTCAAATATTATCTGTTTCCCAGATTTGTTAAGTGCTGTGACCACCTGCTGTTCTTTTCCCTCTGTGCCTCTTACTTAAAAAAAAAAGAAGAAGAAAGAAGACACTTTCAAATTCAATGAAACATTAGTTTTTATTTTACCTTTTGATTTCCCACTTCTAAGCGTGCTGAGGATAAGTTTTTGCGCTACTAATTAAAGTTTACACATGCTCTCGGCTTGACCAAAAACAAAAAAACAACAGCAAAGCTTTAATGTCGGTTTTTAATGAGGGACGCTAAGGAGTCATTATCATTAACGAAGATAAAGGTGTAGAAAATGTTTGTGTGGAAGACCTGACGGAGGGAGAGAGAAATAAGAGTTGGAAGGAATTGAAAATGTCATGGGCTTTAAGTGTTGAAACTAATCAGGCGAGCTGTCATTATAAAGGCAAGGTTAATAGCAGCTGACAGAATCACCTTCAGCAGACACCGAGATAAGAAAAGGTCCTTTTATTAGCACTGCTGGGGCACATGTGTGTGTGTGTGTGTGTGTGTGTGGATCAATGTGGGAGATCCAGCCTCCATGAGTCTCCTGCTCTCACCCATCAGATAGTGCCATTCAGCCGGGTGCAGGTGGAGGAGGGGGGGGGGGATTTACAAGTCGCGGCGTGGCCTCGACACCCAGACAAAACCTCTCTTTTGTTCGCCTCCGTCACCTGTTCCAGATTTATGACGTCCAATTACAAACGCGGATGCTAACAGTATTCCCCATTAGCCTATCAAATGCTTTAGTGGTTGTTACCTCAAAGGGGGTTATCTGGCCTTTCAGCAGGGGCGTAACCAATTTACAGCCCCCCCCAAACACCCCCAACACCCCCCCGCACACCATAAGAAGACGACGATGCGAACAAAGACCTCCCTGCTTCTGCTTTTTGTTTTCCCGCACTGTTCCCCAAGACAGGTAATTAACAGGGAAGGAGTTTGTGGTTAATTTGTGAGATAATTATCTAAATTAAACTGCCTTTCCTCATCTCTCTCTCTCTCCCTCTCTCTCTGTGCTGCGTGCAATCTCTCTCTATCATTTGATGAGGGTGGTCAGGGGTATTATTGTGCCGCTGTAGAAACAAAACCAGTAATGACATGTTCTTCTTTCTTTCCCTTTTGTTTTCTCCCGCTTTGTTTTGCTTTTTCTTTGTTTTTCAGTCAGAGGGAGAAGTAAATGAAGAGGGTAAAGGAGCAGAGAGAGAGAGATAACAGCCAGAATCAGTTTACTTACAGAGTTACAACACATGACAAAGGAGAACTGTGCCATTAAAACACACAAACACACACACACACACACACACACACACACATTCTAATCTGATCTGCGGCGGCTGTTATTCATCAGTTAGCTGTGAATAGCAGGAGGCAGCAGGACGTCCAGGTTCAGGTTGGAGAGGAGAGGAGCGTAACACACATTCCCACAGATGCACAACAGATTTGTGCACATGCATTTAACATAACGCACAATGCTTTTATGTTTTCACGCTACTTATGTCACTTCAGCATCAGGATGAGCTCATGATTCTGTGTTTTTATCTGTATTTATATGTTTTGCTGGTGCAGCAGCACTGCAAAAACTCAAAATCTTACCAAGAATATTTGTCTTATTTCTAGTCAAAATGTCATTTCTAGTCAAAACAAATCTGCTTATACTTCAAATAAGACTCATCACATTAAAATTAGCTTGTTTTTAAGAAGGAGGAAGTTTGTCTTTCTGATTACAAGCAAAAAAAACTTACTTTCACTGGCAGATTTTTCTACTTATTTCAAGTGAAAATTAGTTTGAAACAAGAAAAAATGTTTGTTTTGACTAGAAATGAGACATTTTGACAAGAAATAAGACAAATATTCTTGGGAAGATTTAGAGTTTTTGCAGTGAGCTTCAAAACTCCTCCTCTTATATTCATATACAGTAAACCCTCTTCTTGGTGGCCTGCGTGGGTTTCTCTCTCTAGGGTCCAACAACAACCAAAAAAAACCATGCACATTAGGTTAAATTGTGACTCTAAAGTAAACGCACAAACAGGTGGTGTCGATCCTGTAACTGAGAGTTACATTTGTGCAGAAGTGTTGATGTGTTTTTCTGTTTATTTGGGTTAGTACTTTCTTCTTTTTATATCACTCTGTCTCTCTTTTTTCTGCTTTTGTATAAACCTCCAGATGCCGACACGAGATGAGAAAATGTTCAACCAGGACTTTGTTGAGAACTTGTTTTTCGGAGCAGATCAGCTGAAGTCTGGTGAGTCGATGCCAAATCCACCACAACCAGCCTTTCACACAGAGAGAAACATAAAGAGAAAAGTTTAAAGCCGACATCTTGACGAACTGCAAGTTCAGTTTATATTACAGAACTTCCATCGCTCCTCTCTCTCTCCGACCAAGTTTATAAAAGTATTAAGTACGTTTTTAGATGTTTAAATCACTTAAAACTGAATTAATAATCAGCAGCATCAATAATGTCTACAAAATAAAAGCGTGAGCAGCAAATAGTGAGATGAAAACCCTTAAGTGTGATCAATAAGAGGATATTTAAGTGATATTATCATCCGTCTTCACTGGGTGGACAGGTGGCGTCAGGACGGATTTGACGATTTGACAATTTCTCAAATCAAACTTCAGCTTCAAGTGGAAAACTTTTCTTTTTTATATATATATATTATTATTATGAGGAAAATGTCATTAGAATTAGCAAATTTCTGTGCTGCTTTAAAAAAAAAAAAGAAAGAAAAAGAAATTAGCATAAAAATGCCAGGATGGAAACCCAGCTCGTGTTTCTCCGTCCTCATCCATCCCTCCTCGCGTCCCCTCTCTCTCTCTCTCTCTGTACTGTATGAAGGAGGGATGATCGCTCCCTGTCACATCTGTTGGCACGTTGCCATCAAGCCCTGACAGGAAAATAACACTCTTCAGGGAAAATAATACACTCGTTCTGCCGTCGGCGCTCCCAGACACATGCCTCTGTGTGTGTGTGTGCGTGTGTGTGTGCATCTAAAAGCCCTCGTCGCTGCTGTCAACCTGAGTACAAAGGATCACTTTATATGATTAGTATGCATCTCTGAAAAACATATTGAACAAAAAGCCCTGCCCCGAATGCTGCTCCACGCCAATTAATGGATTAAGAAATTATTTTGAGGCGAGGCTTGTTGTGAGACAGCTATGATACGTGGCTGGAGAGGCTCCTCTGTTGTGTTGGTTAGTGCAAAGCTATAAGGCCAAATGCATGTTGATCACACAGCAGCAGCAACGCACACCGGCGGATATTCACAGTGGGGGAAAAACAACTTTGTTTCCTCCACAGAGGCCGGACGGCGCGGAGCTGCTGCAGCGCTCGCCGACACACACACACACACACACACACACACATATGCACAATCATCCCAGTGCTGTTCAGAGGACAAAAGCCACTTTGACACGGCAGTTAACCCGAGCCTGACAGAGCCACCGGACCCCCTTTAACCCTCCTCTCTCTCTCCCGTGTTAAGAGCTGCAGTTATAGATTTTGGAAAAAGCTGAAAATGGAGATTGAAATCGACTTTGCCCCGAGAATGACATTTGATTTCTTACTTAGCAGAGCTGCACTTGTCAGGTTGGAGCGGGGGGGAGTGGAGTTGTTCAAGAGACAGAGAGAGAGAGAGAGATCTAACCATGTGAGTGGTGGGCGGCTGCAGAACAATGTTTGTTGTCTTTTCCTCTAACACTTACTGATGCAGTAGCAGCTGTAAATCTAAATCAATTATTGTTATTTTGTTTTCAACGCAGTGAAAGCGACACTCTGAAACGTAAATATTAGATTTAAAACGACATCCGAACACTCAAGCTCAAACTACAGAATATTTTTTGCTTTATAAATGACTTCGATAATTAATTAAAATGTGTCATTAATGTCCTTTTCATGGATAATTGCAGTGATTAATTGAGTTGTTATTATGCCAGCTGCAGCTTATATATACACAAGGTCACAGCGGTTCAGTAGTCAAACTGCATTCATTAAGAAAAATGCAAAGATTTCAGCACCACGTTGAAATGTGGAGGAAAAATACAGTTTCTGTTCTCCTGTAATTGTAGTGATGATGACATACAGGTTAGAAAGAGAGAGCGTATATCTCCATCAGCTGATAGTTGATTGATGGATTATAGATCCCGAAGAGAGAGGGAGAGAGAGACACTTTCCTTTTCCAACAACATGTGAAGACAGCAGAGTCCATTTTCCAGCGCTAATGCAAACACAACACCGCTCCTCTAAAATGATTGTAATTGGTGGCGAGCATTTAGTCTGACTGAACGTCTCGTAGTGGAGCCGTGATGACAGTGTGGATCCTTCACAGTGAGAGAGGAGTGGGGGGTCGGAGTGATGGGTGGAGCACTGACATGAGGATGGCTGGGGAAGCCATTTAAATATACTATATATATATTTATTTATATATAGACGGAGGCAGATTCACATGGGTGAGAGGTGACGCTGTTTGTTTTACTGCACAAATCCACTTTTAAATGAGGAAATGTAGGTTTTTGTAGCTCCACAGACACTCAGTGAAACTCTTATTGTTATATTTTATGAGTCACTGACTGGATTCCTGCCTTTGAATTTGTTTTTTTCTTTTGTTTTGTGATTTTTTTTTTTTTTTTTTTTGTATGCAAAAGACTGAAATCATCAAGAATGAATCACACCAGAGCTAAAGCTGAAACTTGAATGTGCTTTAAAGTTTCATTGTGGGAAATGTAGGATTACACCTTTACCTACAGTACACTAAAAGTACCTCTGCATTCTTGTTTTAAAACTTTGCAGCATCAAATGTTAAATTGCTAAATATTATATTTAGGCGATTTTCAGATTTATGCGACTTTTTGTTGAAGCAAACTTTCAATTTCAGCCTCATCATACCTTTCAAAAAACAAACAAAACTAATCATATTTGAACAAAGCTATGAAACGACATCTAAGAGAATAAAAAAAAGAGTTTTAATTGTGTGTTTTTAAATTGATGGTCATAAAAGTGAAGAAACACTGTTCGACACTCATACTAATAACATCATAGACAGTACATATAGTCTATTGTATCTGTTGTGATGAAGTGTTTTCATCCAGTGAAGGAGCTGTCAGTCATTTGATGCACAGTGACGCCCTCATGGATTTATGAATGTACAGAAGTCAGTGAATGCAGCACGTGATTGTTTGGATGCACCCAACTTCCTGTCACTATATGTTTATGTTTTTAATGAACAAGCATCAAAACAAAACAATAAAGTCGCCGTCTTCTTGACACGGAGCAGAAATGGAGGACGGAGCTGTTGAAAAATTTGAAATTGCAAGAAAAAAAAAAAAAAAAGGTTATAAATGAAACGTCTATTTGTGTTTTGTCTTTACATAAAATATAGACGTGAACCCGGGCGGCTATATTTGTCGACACATTAAAGGCAGAGAGCTCAGTGTGCTGCGCTGGAGGCCTCGCACCAGGCGCTGTGTGGAGAATGCAGGATATCCATCACGTTAACACACTGTGATAGCAGCATGGCACTCTGGGAAATTCAGTCCACGGTGGGGGAACGGTTTCAGATGCTTCACGGCTCTTAACAATAATTTAAGTCTAGTGGTGCTGGGTTTGGATTTTGCTTCTTTTTTTTATTATTGACGTCTGGGAAGATTTTTGTCCCCAGCAGCGTCGACGGCGTGAAGCTGGAGGCGTCGGAGCTACGGTGGCATCATGCTAAAGTTTGGGCACCCCTGGTCAAAATATCTGTTAATGTGAGGAGTTCTGCAAGTGGAAATAAGATGAAACATTCCCTTTATATTTTAAACAATATCTTTTTATTTTCATCTTGACAGAAAAGGGAACTATCACAGTGTGTAAATAGTAAATATATTGTCTGATACCTTGGTCAAAACTGCTTTTTCACTCTGAAACTGTAGAAAACTAAAATAATTCACTGATATCGATAAAAATATTGCAAAAAGCGTGTTTCATGTTTAATTTTATGTCGTTTGGAGATCATTTAATCTTGAACTGTTCACATTAACAGACATTTTGACCGGTCTTTTGCATGCCACTGTATGCAGGTGGTTTCCCATGATGCACTGAGCTCTTTCTCTTTTTATATTGAACTACTCAGTCACTCAGTAACTTTGCTTTTCCTTTTGCAGCTTCATGGCGTCTCATGTTGCACGAGCTGGAGCCTGAGTCATCAATAGGAGCCGCCCATCACATATACAGGTCGACTGTCCGTCACACAAATGAGCTCAGATGGCTGCTGTGAATTGTGGGATACACCTACTAGCTCTGAATGCCACATTAAGACCGTATCATAAACCTGCACTAAGCTGCCATTACAGCAAAGTAAAGTAATAACAGTTAACACCCGGACAATCAGTTGCTTCCGGCGCACGACCACGATCCGACAGAGAGCTCGATGTGGTTTCATATTCTACTGAAGTTTAGTTGAAGCGAACTATGGAAGTAAAAGAAAAACAAAGTTAAAAAGAAAACACATTAGTGTCACAGCAGGTCCAGCTCAGTGCTCCGTCACTTCCCTGTGGTGAAAACTTCTCTCTGTTAATAGTCAGAGATTTTCCTCTGATTGACTCAATAAGTGTGCGTTTGATTTTATTGTGAGTGAGAGCTGAGATATTTTTTTTTTTAGCTTTTAGGATCATGTTGCAGATTTAATGCTTAAAACAGCTGAACACTTTTAAATATATCTCTAATTTATCAAACAATATAATCAGGGCTCTGTTCATAGAGAGTCACATGTCTGAAATTATAACGTTTTCTTACAAAGCACACCTTAAATATTACAATAAACTACTGTTTCTTATAGTTTTTTTAACAACAGTAATAGAGGCTTTGATTTTGCAGGACATTGAACCTGTTTGCAAGTCTAAAAAAAAGTTGATAAAACTCAGGAGACCTCAGTCAGTGGCTCCTCTAAAGGTTTTAATATTCAGTCTTAAGGTGGATGTCAAGCTCCCTCTAGTGTCCTCCTCATGATTCTGGTTAAATTCCTGTATATGCGACTGTGTTGGGCCCAAGTCATAAACTAAAATACAAATAAATTAATATAGAAGACGTCTGTTTTGGGAGTAATATGTTTGAAGTGTTTTAAGTCATTATTATAAGTCTGCTGAAACATTTTCTGCAGACTTTGTTCAAGATAATCCACACAAATGTCACTTTAAATACAGTTTCCATGTAGAAAACAATGAATATGTCAACCATAAAAACATTTGTTTCAAAAATAGTGACAGGAAAAAGTCTGACACTCGTCCTGGTTTTGATTTAAAGATATCAGATAATGTAAAGTACTCAACTGTGCATTGATATATATATATAAAAAAAAAAACAGTCAGCAGCCTCCTGTTTGTTAGACTGTGCCGCCATCTAGTGGCTCAATCACAGCTTACACCTCCTCTTTATATTAAAGCAACACTATGTAGTTTCTCTGCCTTTAGATAATGTTTCTAAACGTATTCAAGTGGTAGAAAAACAGTTAATTGGATGAATCGTAGCGGGGGGGAAACACCGTACATGAATGAGCGATCGAACATGGAGTTGTAGTATTTTCTAACCCTCCAACTGAATCTCACTCACAGAAACGCACCGGCAACAAATCAACAAAAGGCTGCTGTGCTTCTACAGCTCATACAGACAGTATTTATGACACGGGTAGCAGACAGTAGTAGTAGTAGTAGTAGTAGTAGTAGTAGTAGAGTACTAAATCTGACCCTGACTCCACTGAGACGAGTTGATCTGCTTCATGCTTCACACCTCATGGACTGTTACTGCATATGATAGCGTTGTGGATGTTTACAGTCTCTTCACATGACCTGATAAATCCAGAAAACTGCACCTTTAAATCACATGAAGCATCTGTAAACACATGGTTTTTTTTTGTTTTGTTTTTTACAGGAAGTCACATGTTTGTTTTAACATCAGGCTGCAGCAAAACAGGCAAAGTCGTAAAACGTGCATCAGGTCGACGGATGACGGATAATTAACATCATAGCTGGAGACTGTTACTGACCTCTGATTCTCATGTTATTTAGAAACTGCTGCCATTGATCTGCTCTGTGCAGAGTGTTGATGTAAATGTCTCTTCCTGTTTTCTATCAGGCTCCACCTCCCTGCTCTCTCTCTCTCTCTCTCTCTCTCCTTCTGGACGTCACAGCAGCTGCTTTAGGTGAGCTGTTGGCTGAGTTTCCTAATATCTGACTGAGTATGTTGATTTAATTCAGACTCATTGTGCAGGACAGGCTGGACATCACCAACTAAACTCCTAAGACTCGTCATCCAGTTTCAAAGAAGAGGGGTTTTGTCACTACAGTGGAACATGTGGCTCATTGTAATGAATCCCCTTCAGTCACTGTCAGCCCCCTCCTCCTGTTATTCCGTCATTAACGTGGCTGTGCACTTGGAAAAACACTGAGCATCTTTAATTGTAGTTTAGTTTTTAGTCCGATGACTAACATTAAGCACAGAGAGGACTGCCCCTTTATGCCGTTCTCTCTCCTCATTGGATAAAGGTTGTAGGATAAGGAAAGTTTTCTCCTCGGCTTACAGCAGAGCAGAGTGACTGACAGACCCGTGTTTCAGACCAAACACTCTATGTAAGTGATTGCTGTCGGAAGATATAACTATTTAAGACTTATATTAACACAAACACTCAGCTTACTTCTGCTTTAAACTTTGAACATGTCACTCTGCTGCTCATCCCACAGCTCAGGTGGAGAAATGAGACTGAGATCGTCTCCAGAATTCATTATAGATTTTTAAAAAAGGAAAGAAAAGCAGCACTTACTCCATGTTGGCTCCGGCTCCGCCCCCTCACCACCACACGACCATCCAGGTGATGATGCTGCTGCAGCTGTCATCATGTCGCTGTCAGCTGTTTGCATCATGTGCTCTGCAGACACGTCTCTCTGTGACTTTGATGAGTCCTCCGTGGGACTTGGGCATCCCTCCACCATCCTGCTGTTATGAAAAAACCCCAAAATCAGATCCAAAAGATGAAGATTCAGTGAGACGATCTCTCTGTCTCTGTCTCGTTGGACTCTCAGGTGCTCTCTCAGAGAAGTGATCCGTTCGCACCTGTTGGCTGCAACTCCTTCAACTTTGACTTGGTAAAAACCACTGATACGTGAGAGGGAGTGGAGCAGAAGAGAAGAAGAAGAAGAACATGATGATGATGGAGATAACAGAGGGAGAGGATGAAGGGTGGAGAGGTACAGAGCTGAGCATCCTACCGTCTCTCAGTCAGGACGCTGAATGAAAAAACCCGCCTCTCTGCCTCCTTTTATATTCTCTCTTCCCCTGCTGACTCGCTTTGGCTTTTACCCTGGCTTCAGTGTGTGTGTGTGTGTGTGTGTGTGTGGTGTGGAGAGAGACCTCTTTCAGAGCAACAGGAATATATTATAGCCCAAACAAAAGGAGCCGGCTTATTGTTTATGAATTACCAGCCTTCCAAAGCCAACAAAGGGCCCTGTTTTCATAGAAAACTCCATTTTCATTTCAGCTCCATTTGATTACCGGGGCAAAGAAAAGTAAAAAGAGCTCTTCGCTCACGGCGTCCCAGAGGGATTCATTCCTCCTTCTCCTGCCCATTCAACACTATGAAAAGGTTTCTTTATTGCTTCCTTTTCAGGACCCACGTCAAATGGGCTTTTGGGGGTAAACCAATGACAAAAAAATTATTGCCGGGCTTGTTTTGTTCTGCAACAACAGGGCCGAGGGAGGAGAGCCCTGTGTTGGCTTTGTCATCTTTCTTTCTCCTTTTCTTCTGCTCCTTTCTGCCACTGGAGAAGAAAATTGCAGAGGCTAGAAATTAATGGCGAAGCTTTGAACGGCAGGAGAGAGAGAGAAAGAGGAGAAGACACAATGCAACAATACAAGTCGAATCTAAATTATCATTAGCTGCTGCAGTGAAGGCACAGGGAGGTAATGTAAGGGCTCAGTGTGTGTGTGTGTGTGTGTGTGTTGTTGGAGCACCTTTCACAAAACAGAGACACCTGTTGGTTCCATGGCCCCAAAACAATACAAACCCAGTGACTCACTGTCATTTCAACTACAATGAGGCTGTCGATAAGTGTGTGTGTGTGTGTCATTCACCATTTCCAGACTCCAGAGGTTCGGTGCAGACAGAACCGATGCTCAGTTTAGATCTCGTTGCCTCTGCTCCATTCACTTTCCCCAGAATCGAACTTTTCTAAAGGGCACAATTGAATGAATTTTTATATAACTCTGTCTTGGGGCTTTATTTGAAGTCCTCCATCTTTATGATGCTAACTATTGTGCTGATATAATTTCCAAAAAGAGGGCTTTTAATCAAAAGAGGGTTTTATTAATGTGGATAATGTCATGTCTGGGATGTAATTGTCACACTGAGTAAGTTGTAAAACAGTTTTTGAGACGAACACTGTCAGCACGTCGACTTTAGAAGATGCTCTTTCATCTTTTGCTTTTGCCTCCTTTTTTTTTGTCCTCCTGGATGAATATTTGGCTCGAGACAAAAGGTGAACCAATCAATTATTCCTCTCACAGGGCTCCGGTGCTGTTGTGAAAAGCGCTGACATTTGAGCTTTCCAGACGACATCTGCAAATTCATATGCCTTCCATTGTGTGAGGCAGCCAGCGCTGTATCAAAGGCTGTAAAAGGCCTTGTCAATTTAGTAAGGACAACTCCACAAAGACTCCTTTCTCCTCTGTTGTGAGGGGAATAATGCTTTTCACTCGATGCCCTGCCAAAAACCTGTTGGCAATTTGACCATGTGATGTTGCTGATTGCATCGATAACAGACGTGCACCGTGGAGGACGTCAAACCGCCGGTGATGCATCGTAAAAACTTTATAGAGGTGCAGTAAATGCATGTGTGCATGACAGTGTATCTACAGTCATTGTTTTTTTGTTTTTTTTTATAGAAACAATGGAGAAATGAGAGGTTTGCTGTGACAGGACTGAGTGTTTGCAGCTGCAGGGGGGGAGAGACGGTGAGTGGAGCTCACCAACAGCAGAAAGTCACACTGCTGCTCTGTAAATACATAAATAACCTCTTCAGTGTTTCTGCAAATATGATCATCAAAGACTCACACAACATTTAAAATGACAGAAAACCTGCAGTTTAAATGAAAAATGTTACTAAAGTTGACAAACTCTTTCTTATTCTAATTCTCACACCATGTAGCCTGTATGCAGAGCTATGGTATATTTACATATCTACCCTGGTTGTTAGAGCACAAAGTCTGGTTTGGTCTTCATGGCACTCTGTCCTTCTCCATCTACAGCGTCGGCTCTGACACACAGATCCACCTCCACACCATCAGCACCTTCACTGAACCCGGCGTCCACGCTGCTGCGTTCAGGATCTGGAACAAGTCGACTCGTCGCTGACACTTTGTCCACTGTGAAACCGTTCAAGAACTATTGACGACGACTTCCAAGCAGTCATCAGACAGACAGAGATCTGATCTCCCCTCACTTAGAGCAAGAACCATGTTACTGTGATTTAATCCTGTGATTGTGTCTGTTTCCCTCAGGCGATAAGGAAATAAAACTAAAGCTGACACAACTAAATGTGACACCTGTTTGTTATTGAACAGTTAGACAGGAGAGGAGGAGAGTGGGGGGTGAGGAGGGAGGTGAAGAGGAGGAGAGGAAGGGGTGGCCTTTATTTAGGACTTTATGCAACCGACAGCGTGGATGTACAGAGCAACATGTCCTGTGTGGCCTGATACACAACTGTGTGTCTATAACTCTCTCCACACATGGATTAACATAAAGTTTAACACACACACAAGCTTCAGTCCCTTGTGTAATGTAAATGTAAAGGTCTTTATAACTGGGTTATATAAAACACAGGCTCTTTGTCACAAAACTGCACGTTAACCCACAGTAGCTAGGATTAAAGTAGATTATGGGGAGTTCAATAAGATCAAGGGCACGGGTGGAGTTCAAAATCTGTATTTTATTATTATTATTATTAATGATAATAATAATAGCCTTTATTTAGGACTCAAAAGTGGTCTATATAAAAAGTGAAGTGTGTGTGTGGTCAGAGAGCAGGGATCAGTAGCAGGTCCACTCAGCTGGATGATCAACTCCTCCTCCTCTTCACCTCCAGGTGTCGCTGTCAAAGCTGCAGCAGCTTCCGCTTCACTTCCTGTCTCGTCTCAGGTGTGTGAAGTAAACAGACAACCTGAAGATCACCTGAGTCTACGAGAACTTCTCTCCAAGTCTCTGTAAGTGCGATAAAACTTTCACTAAACTGACGAGCAAAGTTTGTGAAGAAGCTGTTGAAGCTGCAGGGACGCGATGACGTAGAAAGAGACGTTAGAATCCGCTCCGTGTGTCCATGGTAACAGCGACAGCAGCTAGCTCAGCAGCTAACAGCTAACTGGTACTAGCAGGTGAAACAGGAAGTGTGTGTGTGATACTAAAATAACACTACTGAGTGTTTAATGTCAGGAATAAGATTTAATTTCTAGACTTTTTAGATCAGTGTCTAATGAGAAATGATTGATTTGATTAGAAACATGTTGAAATGTCCTCAGAATGAACCAGACACTGTGTAGTCTGTCATTTAACTTCATGTATGGAAACAAAACACAGGTCATATGTTTGATACAGGTATGTGTGATGATATTATGAAGCCTTAGTCTTGTTTGTCCCTAAGAGACACACAACAGTCCACCACAGAGCCCAGTTCACTGACAAAAGACAAGTGTAAAGTTTCCAGAGGTTTATTGACATAAATGTAGAAAAGAAGCAGGAGAGTAAATGAATGAAGACAGACAGAGATGCAGCAGCAGCAGCAGCCTCCATGTTCATCATCTCTGTCTCTTGTGACACAGACAGTCCCCGTGAGGACAAGCGGATCCGATGGAGTCTTCAGGACCTGGACGGAGCTGCAGGGAAAAGAGGAGAGGTGAGGACCAGACCAGACTTTGTGCTCTAACAGTGTGTGGAGATGTATGTTAGTGTGTTCATGCAGACAGGCTGGATTGTTGACTTTGTGCTTTTGTCGTCGTCTTAGTGGCCACAGAACTAGATCATATGTTTACAGATTATTTCACTTTGTAGTAAAAGAGTAAAAACTACAGCTCCTTCATGTAAGAGTTTTTATTTTTAACACAACAATATTTGCATCAATACTTTTCTCCAGCTAACAGTGTTTCATATTTTTTATCTGGATAGTGTCATTGTGAGAATGAATACGATTATTAATAGGAAGTGTTTGTCAACTTTATTAATGTTTAAAATGTAAACTGCATGTTTTCTGTCATTTAAAACTAACCAGGTGTAATTCTATGCTTTCACCAGCAGATGGCGCCAAACCAGCAGCTGGAGCCAGGAGTGAGCCACCTTAATGTTTCTGGATAAAACACAATGTAAGTGTGATTTGTAGCTGAAGTGTTGCAGCTCAAACATTTCTAAATGTCAGGATGTGTGTGACTAATGTTTTTTGTGTATGTGTTGTCCCAGGTGGAGAGAGGTGTTTGTGAACATCACACTGAAGATGAAGCAGGAGGAGCTGATTGACTGTCTGCACAGCAGTAAGAGCATTTCTTTATTTGTCATTAATGCTAGTTTGTTGAGATGAGCCCAGGTGCAGGAGCCAGGGATCTTACATCTTTTACTTTTATTCATTTGATAGTGATTGATTGTTTCACTCTAATCTTTGTCTCTTGTGTAGGTGTTGAACCCTGAGCTGACTGGCTACAGCGACCATGTGCTTGTACTGCTGCCACCTCTACTTGGTAAGAAACACTCAAGGCATACACAGGGCCTGTCCCAATATGCACACTTGATCACACTTACACAGTGCGCAAGTGTGTCCCATTTCTCCAACGACCGAAAGTGCAGCGCGCTTGAGTTGCACTTTACCCACACTTAAGGTAAGACCGCATCCGAGCGGTATTTGGCCAAGTATAAATCCCACAATGCACCACGGTGAAGTCCGCCGTCACCGGCAGCCACAAGCCCATTTAGGAAATGCGATTGAATTAATCTCAATAAAATGAAATTAACTTTCTATCTCATAATGACTTTTTAATGTCATATTTTATATTCATCGTGCTCTGTTCATGTTTTTATTTTTTCTTGTTTGTTTTATTTACTTACAGAGTTGGGCTAACACATTTATGATTTGAATCTTGCGCATAGAGACACTAGAGTAGATGAGACTGTGATCCAGCAGCACTGTTGATTAAAACTGTTGCTGTGCTGTGTGTGTGTCGTAGTTGTGCTACTGTGCGCAATGGCACAGGCTGCACTTGTCAAGTGTGTCCCGATTGCTTTTAAATATCCCTCCACACGCTTGGCCACTTAATCCATGCTGCACACTATATGTAAATATACGTTCCGCCGGCAAAACGTCACCAAAGTGTGTGCGTAACCAAGCACACTGAGCAAAGTGTGGAGGAATGGGACAGCCCCACAGAGAAATCTTTATTTACTTCCACAAGACACATAGTCACAGTTGCCTCCATCTTGTTCAGTCTGAAAGACAAAGGACACATTCAGCATGAGATGCAGGTAGTCCTGTCTAACACTGCTTGTCCATGTTCTCTCTTTCAGGAGCTGCTGTCCACCTTGAGTCCAGAAGAACTTCACCACCTGTTCAAAGAAGACATTGAAGACTCAACAATGTTAATTGTGTGGAAATGCTTGTCAGCCTAGATCCATCTCTGGTTTGTGCCATGTGCTTCACTGGGTAAGTCGGCCATCTTGTAGACCAGGCCATGTGGCTGCAGGTGTTTGTTTCAACCAAGAGCACTTTTGACTGAGTCAAGTCTGGTGTACTGCTGCTTGGTTGAAACAAACACCTGCAGCCACATGGCCTGGTCTACAAGATGGCTGACTTACCCAGTGAAGCTCATGGCACAAACCAGGGATGGGATCAAGGTTAAACAATGTAAAGTTGTTTGTAAATGAAATAAAGTACAAAATAAAAACCAAACCTGAAGTAAAAGATGTAAGATCCATCACTTATGTTGGCAAAGTCACATACCCTTCACATTCGCTGACGCTCCAGTGCAGAATGACAATTTATGGGACTCTGCTCCTCTGGTTGCTCATCAGGACCGGAGTGCAGACACCTGTGCTCGGCCAATGGAGAAGCAGCTCCGCCTTCCTGGAGGACGTCACCTCGTTAAGCACCAAACTGGAGACATCTGGAGTAAATGAGTCCATGTGACAGTCAGATACATAAACAATAAAACAAGCAATAAGGCAAAAGATGCAATAAATAGACAGACACAAGTTGTGGTAGAAAAAAAAGATACAAATACAAAAATGTAATAAATATTCACAAACACATGTATTGTTGACCATAGCTTTAGTATGTACAGTTACAATTAGCTAGTCATAAAACCTATATATATATACACATGCCTACACATCAATGAGGTCTCAAAGGGAACCCCAGAAAAACAAACTACCCTTGTGTGTGTGTGGGTGTGTGGGGTAGGGGGGGCAACCCTGCTATAAAGTCAAACTAATGAGTCAAACTAGCTATAGAGTCAAACAGCATAGATAAAGCATGGTGCTGATCTATGCTGTTTGACTCTATAGCTAGTTTGTTCTCATTATGCTAGAAATAGACGCCTAGATCTGCATGGTGCAGATCTATGTGTCTGTTTCTAGCATAATGAGAACAAATTAGCTATAGAGTCACACCAGCATAGATCAGCTATGCTGTTTGACGGTGCTGATCGGTGCTGATCTAGGCAAGGTTTTCTAGCCGAAAATGAGTCAAACGTGGTATAGAGTCAAAATAGCATAGATCAGCATGCTGCTCTATGCTGTTTGACTCTATGTTCTCATGATGCTAGAAAAACTTGCCTAGATCAGCACCATGCTGATCTAGGCAAGTTGACTCTACACACACACACACACACACACACACACACACACACACACACACACACACACACACACACACACACAGAGGGATCGATGTAGATATAAAACGCATCGCTCTCAGAGATGTTAATCTAAAAACTAAAATCGCAGGGGTCTGTCAGTCCCTGAACATCAGGATCCTCTCACGATCAGCAGTCCCAGTTTTTTTTTTTTTTTTTGTATCATCCAGTTGTGGTCCACTGGAGTTGCTCCTTGCCTGTCAACGCAGTGGTCGCTTGTTCGAGACCACGCACAGTTTTCATCATCATCATCATCCTGCTCCAAAACAACATGTCAATGAAGGAGACTGTCATAATTATTCACTTATTCATCTTCATGAGATAACTCCATCTCTTCAGCTCAACATTAAATCACTCTGAGTACAAAGTGCACATGTTCAGAACAGGAGTTGTTGGTGGTCTGGTGGCGGAGTGGATATACTCATGTTATTGAATGTGGAGGGCGTGTGTTCGGGTCCATGTTGCTTTCAGTTTGTGCATGGTTTGTATATGGTGCTGTGCCACAGTACAATTTCCAACACATCAGGAACCATATCCAGTGGTTGGGGCAGTGGATTGGTTACTTGCCTGTCAACACAGAGATTGCTTGATCGAGGCCACACACAGCTTTTGTTATGTATGTTGTTGTACAGCCGTACGAGTCTGTACAAGTTCAAACACACCACATCTCAGATCCATCGCTGGTGTAGTGGATCTTGCTCCGGGTATGGACTCAAGAGGACGCAGGTTCGATCCGTGGTGTTGACTTCTTGGTTTCCTCCTCACGTTTCTTTGTATGTGCTGCTCTGACGATGTCAAATACACTAAAACCAATTTCTCTGTCACACCGATTAATGGTACAGTGGGTTGCGCTGCCGCTTTGGGTTCAGCAGACCATGGGTTCGGTCCCCGGGGAGGACAGTGAGAGAGGGAGAAGGCCGGTTAGAGCCATGCATGAGAAGCGAGTAAATAAGTGGGATTTTATTGACTTTATTACTTAAAAATACAATAATAGTTAATAATAGTTCTTACTTTAGTTTATTTTTATTTACTACTTAGCCTACTTTTAGTTACTTTTATTTTTCTACTTTATTCCTTACTTTTAGTTCCTATTTATCACATTCATTCACGCATTCATTCACAGACAGACGTCACACAGAGACACAGAGACGAACAATGACACAGACACTTTAGTTTATTTTTATTTAGCCTACTAGTTACTTTTAGTTACTTATCATTACTTTTATTTACTCAATTACTTATCTACTTTATTCCTTACTTTTAGTTCCTTATTTAGTGACGACATAAGTTAGGTCGAGTCAGTAATTAGTCATTAGTCAACCGGCCTTCTTCTGTCCCACCGTAGGGGCTTGGTACCCATCGTCGTGGAGGTGGGGAGGGGAGGGAACTGCTCCCACTGGGGCTCGAACCCGTGGCCTACGCTACCCAAAGCGGTAACGCAACACAATCGACCACCGAGCCCGAGACAATCTACGGGTCATAGTGTATTTGACATCGTCAGAGCAGCTACAAAGAAACTTAATTAGAAAACCTCTCTCTGTCCCCCCTGGGGATCGAACCCATGGTCTACTGCACCCAGAGCGGCAACGCAACCCACTGGACCACAAATGGATGATACCAAAAAAGAAAAAAAAAAACTGGGAGTGCTGATCGTGAGAGGATC
The DNA here is from genome assembly GCF_905171665.1 of Trachurus trachurus. Taxonomy (NCBI): domain Eukaryota; kingdom Metazoa; phylum Chordata; class Actinopteri; order Carangiformes; family Carangidae; genus Trachurus; species Trachurus trachurus. The sequence goes on from NC_139914.1 coordinate 4,492,326, forward strand.
CTGATGTTCAGGGACCGACAGACCCCTGCGATTTTAGTTTTTAGATTAACATCTCTATCTCTCTATCATATCTTTGGTTTTTAAAAATAAACTGCAACAGCAATGGGAAACAACAACTTGAAGTGCAACAACAACAATTAAGGGTAATTGTAATTATGCAGGATTTCTCTAGGGATGGACAGAAGTGGAAGAAGCAGGAGAGTAAATGAAGACAGAGATGCAGCAGTCGTCTTAGTGGCCACAGAAGTGGATCATGTGTTTACAGATTATTTCACTTTGTAGTAAAAGAGTAAAAACTACAGCTCCTTCATGTAAAACTCTTTATTTTTAACACAACAATATTTGCATCAATACTTTTTCTCCAGCTAACAGTGTTTCATATTTTTTTTATCTGTATAGTGTCAGTGTGAGAATTAGAATAAAAAAGTGGACATCAACTTATTGCTTATCAAACCCACAGACAAGGGAGTTTTTTAGACCTGTTGACATGTTTAATTTACAGGCTGTGACTCATTGCCTTCAGAGTTGGTTGAGTCTTGAATCAGAGACTTCTGATTGAGACTGTAGCATGTTGTACAAACCGTTTAATATCATTACAAACTCTGACAAAAGTTGGTTCACAACTTTCCCCAAACAGAATAAACATAGGCTACTCCATTTCTATAAATAAGCCAATGTGACAAACTCTCCTGTTAGTAGGCCTAATCATCATAGTAATGGTGTAAAAGGTAAAATATGTTCAAGTGTTGCACATGTTTTCCAGGGGGTAAATCACAGAGATGAGCCTAAACAAGGCAGATGTTAGATTTTGTGTATATAGCGCATACCAAGGGGCAACTAAATGTACTTTACATAAAACCAAATCTGGTTACTGTTTATTTAATTAGAAAATCCTATTTCAAAACAAAAGTAATATTCTGATTGACTGTTTCCCCATCAATAACAACACAAGAGAACTTTTTACTCGTAGCTCATTTTATTTGCAAAAGCAGAGTTTTGGGCTCGTTAACACAGTGTACGGATACATTACAGAGAGAAGAGGCTTTGACAATAAAATAAAAGCAACAGTCTCGTGGCCTATTGAAACAAAGTTTTGAGCTGCATAAAATAGAAAGGTTGAAAAAAAAAACAACGTATTAATTTTCCCTCTTGGTGGATCGATTATATTTACAAAATAGAAACACAGGGACAAAATGCATGCGATTAACTCTAATCAATACAGGCTTTGTGAAAACCACAGTTGGCAACAATAGAAAGCGTTTGAAACATGTTGTGAGGGAAAGAGGATGAGCAAAACTTTAACCAGTGGCGTCTAAAGAAAAGGTTTCCAGATATTACTGACCTCGAGTTTGATCTACCGTTGGCAGGAAGCAGCAGAGAATGATTCACTAAGAAGCTGTTTGTTTGAACTTCTATTGAAAAGGAATAATCAACCACACAAAGCTAATCTACCAAGTTCAACTGTTGGAGCTATTGTTATCGGTTCTGTAGCGATAGAATGACCTCTAAATAACACATGACGATTACAGCGTGAGAGGCTGTTGGCCCTATGGAAGTGTCTGATTTACATGTCTTTATTTAATATTAACACAGAGCAGTCAGAGTGAAAGGTGAAAATAATCTCCAGCCCACACACGAGAGAAACTACTTGTTCAGGATTAAAGAAGGCAACAGCAGGTAGTTAGAAATTGGCAGATTTCAACTTTGGCCTGATAAAGTTTAACAAAACAAAAAACAAAAACTGCTTAAACTAAAGTCATCGATTGAGACCAGTTTGTTTGTCATTTGATTTCTGATTGTTTTGAACACTACAGATTGTTCTGTCTAGCAACTGTGAGGAGATTAAAAGCATTTGGTCTCGTTTTCCTTTAATGGAAAAAGCTCTTGACAAAGTTAAAAAATAACGCAGCCAGTCACAGATCGAGGTGAAACATCACTGTTCTGTGATGCAGCTCTGTTAAGGTGGTTTGGGAAACCTATGCACTGTGGTTTGTAATGAAACTAAGACTTTAGTGTTTAAAAGCTGCAACATTTAAATCCTTTTATTTGTAGCGATCTGCTCTGTGGGTTTTGTTTTTGTGCTTTAAAGGGATAGTTCACCCAAAATTGAAATTGCACTCATTATCTACTCACCCTCATGTGGACTAAGGGCTGGGAGAAGTTTCAGAGTCCTCCGTGGCTTCTCTGAGTTAGGGGGTCTCGGCGTAGCAGTGCATGTCCATATAACGGTTGCAAATGGATACCAACTGTCTTCATAACAAAAAGACACACCAAAAAACATCCAAATACCTCCATGCTGCTCGTATGTAATGTCCGTCTTGTATTGAAGCGAATGCTAAATTGTCCCGAAAAAAATTAAATAAGTCTATATTTCAAGCTTGTTTTGTAGCAGAAGCTTCTTGAAGCTCCTCTTGCCGGTTCGTCCAAATTTGACGAACTGGGAAGAGGAGCTTCCGCTACAAACAAGCTTGAAAAATAGACTTCGGGACAATTTCGCATTTCGGGGCTTCAATACAAGAGGGACATTACATACGAGCAGCATGGAGGTATTTGGATGTTTTTTGGTGTGTCTTTTTATATATAATACAGTTGGTATCTATTTGCAACCGTCATATGGACATGCACTGCTACGCCGAGACCCCCTAACTCAGAGAAGCCACAGAGGACTCTGAAACTTCTCCCAGCCCTTAGTCGACATGAGGGTGAGTAGATCATGAGTGAAATTTCAATTTTGGGTGAACTATCCCTTCAATCTAACATCGCTTCAGATTCACACGTAGGACTCTTCAGCGAACAGGAGCTGATCGAAGTCGGGCTCGGACGCGGGGTTGCTGCATCTCTTCAGCCACTCCCGGCGGCTCTCCACCACCGCCAGCGTCACCTGCTGGCTGCTCTTGGGGTTGCTGCAGGGGTGCGAGGAGAAGTAGTCCCTCACTGCTTTGGTGGCGTAAGGCGAGAGGCAGAACCGGGCCTCCGCCGGCGCCGCCAACGTCGACGTCGTCTCTCCCTGCGGATCCACCTCCGACACCTTGAGTCCGGGGTCGCTGGGCAGCCGGGCCCGGCTCAGGGCGGCGGCGGTCTGCTCCACGAGCTGCCGACCGGGCTCCGAGCCGCGGCGCTGCTGGAGCCGGGCCCTGCCCTCCTCCTCCTCCACCGAGAGGGACTTGTGTCTTTTGAACAGGGACAGCGACGGGCCGCTCTGCCTGTAGAACAGAGACGGTGACGGCTGCTTCGCCGCCTCGCTGGTGGTGACGTCGCCGAGCTGTCCCACCGTCAGCAGGGACTTGGGGACGTGGAGGCTCCCGGTGGAGCGGTGGTGAGAGGGGGGTTTGGGTTTTAGGGGTTCATTGCCAGGTCTCCCTTTCACATGATCTCCTCCTCCTCCTCCTCCTCCTCCTCCTCCTCCTCCTCCTCCTCCTCCTCCTCCTCCTCCTTCATCCTTTGTGGCTTTGCAGGACGGTTTCCCTCCTCCCTGTAGGTAGAAACAAAGAGTGTGGTTGACCTTTACAGTGATACTTCTCAGGTCCATTGTTTATTTCTGTAACGTTATTTAAAGGAGACATATTATTCCCCTTTTCCACAAATTAAAATTCACTCAGAACAGCTGTCCCCTTAAAAGCAAATGAACCCCTGCTTGCCCTGCCTCTTCTACTGGTACAGATAGGGGTGGGATTATGCAAATTTTAAAACTACTTGCATCATTGACAACTGAGGGAACAGCTTGTAAAAGTTTTTGTCTAAGTCGAACCTGCTGTTCGAAGTTCAAAGTCCCACAGGTTTTGTTACTAGGGTTAGGGTTTGGAGGCCCCAATTTCCAAGTTGGACTTATAATATTTATTATATCGGCAACCCTTGGATGTGGTGCTTCCTCTGTGGAGATAAAACAACGTACATCCTGCACTGCTGAAGCCTCACTCACCCCGGTCTTGTCGTCTTCGTCTTTCTCCACGTTGTCCTGCTGGGTCAGAGACAGCCTGCGGCCCTTCCTCAGCCAGGAGTTGGGGTGCAGCCCCCTGCAGCCCTTCAACGTCCCCCAGCCGAGCGGCTCCTTGGGCGGGGAGTCTTTCCGAACCGTCCCCAGGTCCAGAGAGCCTCTGGAGGCTCTGGAGTTGAAGGTGACGGGCGCAGTCTTGCTCGATCCTATCCCGAGGGAGTCGAGGGAGTCCGGGGACGAGCACATCGGTGCAGGAGAGTTTGGGGCGGAGGAGAGACTGGGGGAGCTGACCTCTAGGACTGTACATCTCGCAGATACGCCTCCTCCTCCTCCTCCTCCTCTCCTGCTCTGCCCTCTGGAGCGCGTGCGAGTCAGCGTCAGGCCGCCGGGCTTCTTGGAGACGTGTTCTTCGCCCTCGTCGTCGCTGCCTATGACGCACGGCTGAAGCTTGGCGGCGTAGGCTATCGCCGGCTCGGAGCGGCGGCGCCTCTGTTGCTCCAGACCGTCCAGGCACAGGGAGTCCAGCGTGGAGGAGGAGTCCGTGGTCGGCATGGCGGCTTGGGCGCGGCGGCGGCTCGTGTCTTGACCGTCCGCGTCAAGGTCGCAGTCGCTGAATGTGAGGATGGAGTCCAGGCTGCCCCGGAGCGGTTTGGACGGGAGGACGCCGCCTCCTCTGCTGCAGAAACCAGGAGACCCCCCGCTGCTGTTGTCCAGCTCGTTCTCCAGGCTGTCGTAGGACGAGTCGGTCAGAGGGTACATCCACTCTGATGGTCCGGAGAGAGGACAGAGAGTTACACATGACGGCACGGACAGAACAAACTGAAGGATCTTTCACTATCATAGGCAATTTTATTTGTATAGCCCGTTTTTTACAAACAGTTTGTCTCAAAGGGCTTTACATGGCATCGTAACAACATCCTTCTGTCCTTAGACCCTCTCATCAACTGAGGAAAAACTCCATAGAAAACCCTTTTAACAGGGAAAAATCGGAGAAACCTCAGGGTGAGCAACAGAGGAGGGATCCCTCACCCAGGACGGACAGACGTGCAATAGATGTTGTTACAGACAAGACAGATTACAGTTTATGACACAGAATGTGCGAAATATGGATAAACTTTATAGATATCCCAATTTCTAAACATCAGTCTCTGTGTAACTACTTTAAAAACTTCTTTTTACATTACTTTTTTATCTACTTCATTTCTGTCTGAGAAGAAGTGTTTTATTAACCACCTCCCCACGTCTCCGTACCTGATCCCAGCTCGTCATCGTTGCGTGTCTGCGGTGGACCTCCGAACAGAGACGACGGCTCTTCTCCCAGAACCTGCTGACAGTGTTCGATCATGAACTTGACCAGCTCACACACCTGCAGCAGACGACGACAACAACACAAGAGACACGTCAGCAATTTGTATCTGTTCTCCCGCGACCAAGTGCATCGTCTTTTATTCTTCATTTTTGCATTTTATTTTACTTCCCTTTAATTTTTTGTCTTGTTTTTGTTTTGTTCTTGTCTCCTCTCTATTTGCCTATTTGACGTCTTTGTATTGTACTGTTCTTCACACTATATTGCACTAATACATTTTTTTTTAAAAAGTGCACCGTCTTCTTTAACTTCTAAAAGTCAAACTGGTCTAAAATGAGACTATGAAGCTGATATGAAACATTCCTGTGAGAAAAGCCTCCGGTGGTTTAGAGGCGATACAATAAACACATGAACGGACATTAATAACCAGAAATATCATTCAGATAAGATAACATTCAGCTCACAGTTCATGTGAATAAAAGCTGCCAGAGATTCGTGACTGTGTTACCAAGGGTTGAGGAGCTGAAGAACTTCACTTGTTTGTTGTGATGGGAACTTTGTGGCTGTTTTGTGTGCTGACATGTAATAAACCTAACAAACATCTCTTTGTTTGAGAAGTTTAGACAGATTTCATTGTGTGTCAAAGTCAGATTCCACAGTGTATGAGTTGATATTGCAGCAGGTTCGTCGTCGTCTCACCTTCTTGGCTCCTTCTCCCTCCACCTCAGGACTGCACGGCGCTCCGGGAGGCCACAGCATGCTGGGAGCGATGCACACCGATAAGTTGAAACTGGTCATTTGGTTCTCGTGGGCGTTTCCCTGGATACCGTGCAGCACGGCCAGCAGGTAGCGCAGCAGCAGGGCGTTTTCTTTAGGCAGCCGACAGATCATCCTGCAGGGAGACACGGAGAGGGATGAGATGAGATGAGCTGCTGGGAAACGTTGGCGCCCCCCAGTGGTCGAGGAAAATCGTCATTATTTTCTGTCATGACTACAGAGTGTAAGTACGTGTGTGTGTGTGTGTGTGTGTGTGTGTGTGTGTTACCTCTTTACGTCCTGCACCTGCTCTTTCTCCTCCTCCTCTTCCTCCAGAACGTCAATCCACTCTAAATACAGCTCGCAGCACAGCAGGCTGCCCGGGATGCTGCGCAGGAAGTCCTGGAAACACACACACACACACACACACACACACACACACACACACACACACACACACACACACACACACACACACACACACACACACACACACACACACACACACACACACACACACACACACACACACACACAGAGCAGTGAATGTGAGGAATAAAATTCACAATAAAATACATCCTGAAGTCTGCTGAACTTTATTTTGTGGTGTGAGTGAGAGTTCAATAGTCTGCATTTCAAGTGGCTGAGACAATATTATCACATGCCGCATCTCATGTGCAGCTCGGCTCAGATGTGACATGCTTTAAGCACTCGTGCACTGTGTGTGTGTGTGTGTGTGTATTATCCCAGATAATAAGAGATTACAACACAGATTACATGATCAAGACAACCTCAGCTCCTCTGCTGTGAACAGTGTGTCCTGCTAACGTGGCTGCAGAGCCGAGGCTGCGCAGGACGGACGCAGATTAAAGTTGTTGATTACAGATGTGGGTCAGTAAGGTAATGAACACGCTGATGCAATGCGCACACACACACACACACACACACACACACACACACACACACACACACACACACACACACGTCCTCATACCTTGAAGACTCCGGCTATGACAAAGACGTGGTCACATGTCAGAGGGAGATGAGATTCTCCAGCATCCAGAGAGTCTCTCAGCTCTCTGACGGCCCGAGCCCCCGCCGGCCGACGGAAGATCCCCCGCGTCCAGGAACCCTCGTGGTACAGAAACGCCAACATGTCCTGAACAGAGAGAGAGAGAGAGTGTGTGTTTGTGTCCTGGACAGTTCATTAAACTTTTTTTCTCATCTAAATGTTGAGCTTTGCTGAAATGTTTTCGTTCACTCACCATCACGGGCTTTGGCAGAGCGTCGTCCACGCAGACGGAGCTGAGCGGCTGAGCGAACAGGCAGCCGTGAGGCGCTCCGGCCAGGGAGAGCTCGTTGAGGTGGGAGGAGGAGCCTCGCCAGAAGGCCCAGGTGATGAGAGAGCGCCTCCTTTTAAACGGCTTCTGAGAGAAGTCTAAAACAACACAACATCCCAGAACAGAACGCCTCAGAACGAGCACTCATCTTTAATGATTGATTGTTTTATTTAAGTGTAACGCACATTTTTTTTTGTGCGCAGCCTACATGCACTGCAAAAACCCCAAATCTTTCAAAGAATATTTGTCTTATTTCTCGTCAAAATGTCTAATTTCTACACAATGCTAACCTCTTTCCTCTTAAAATAAGACTCATCACCTAAAAATGATCTTGTTTTTAGATCATTTTCACTTGTTTCAAACAAATTTTCACCTAAAATAAGTAGAAGAATCTGCCAGTGAAAGCAAGTTCTTTGTGCTTGTAATAAGAAAGAAAACCTTGCTCCACTATGAGATTTTTCTGCTTATTTCAAGTGAAAATATGCTTGAAAGAAGTAAAAAGTGTCTAAAAAGAAGCTACTTTTAACATGATGAGTCTTATTTTAAGTATAATGAGATTGTTTTGAATCTGGCTCCCAGGATGCACCTCACCTGCAGCGATGTGCTGCTGCAGTGGCTCCACAGGCCGCGGCTTCAGGATGAACTGACACTGCTTGTACACCTGCAGCTGCTCCACCTGTGAAGGAGTGGTAGCGGCGCCTCCTCCCTGAGACGTGTTCTGTCTCACATGACTCATCTGGATGCTGAAGGGAAACTCATGACCTGCGACAGAGAGAAACAGCCGTTTCTACACTGTATAACAAGACAAACACTTGTCAGTCAAAATCTGACACATGCACAGTGACGATTCATCGTGTCAGAGCGGCGTGCAGCTCACACACTCACCTATCAGAGGGTAGGGGGCGTTGTCCCTCTTGGAGATGACCCACAGCTGGAAGTCTTTCACATTTCCCTGCACACAAACAGACACACACACACACACATAAAATCAGACACAACAACACGGGACAGGAAGTCTCCGAAACCCACAGAACGGCAGAGAGGAGAGAGAGACGCTGGGATGTGACAATGCATCGTATTCACTTCCTCCTTGTTCACATGCTGTTTGTTTCCATCACATGTGGCACCAGAGCAGCTCAGGCCTTGTTGATGTTTGTGTTTATGCTGGTTGGCAAGAAAATGTTGCCGCTGCTGACTGAGACAGACAACGCTGCTTTTAGTCGGAGCGGCTCCAATAAATCTGAGGCTGCACAAACAGCTGAAGGCTTCAGCAGCCCGGCAGCATGAACTCAGAAATATGAACCGCACTGACATTTAGGCCACGGCTCCTCTATTAATCTGTTGGAGCCTCAATTTCTCTCTGGAAATGTTTCTTTATTTAATATTTCAATTATTGTTTTGTTTCATCAACAACGAGGAGGAGAAGCGGACGTGTAATTGGTGGTTTTGCTGACATTGTTATGAGACAGTGATCAGACAGGAATCAGGTTTTTCTCATTTATATTTTTCTAAATTTACCCAGAATTCATTGTCAACGACTGTTTATTTGTTGTGAACTACAGAGTCTTTGTCAAACTGAGAGACTCGACTCCTGATTCTGATTGTGACCTAAACTCAGAGCACAAGTTGAAGCCCCTGAACTTGTTTTGTTACTTTTTCGTTAATACTGTAACAACTTTGCTTGAACCACATTAAAGGGATACTTCACCCAAAAGCAGTATGTAGGTATTTGGATGTTTCATAGTGTGTGCTTTGGACTCCTAAAGCGTTTCGATGACTCTGAAAGTTCTCCAAACCCTTCTTTGGCATGACAGTGGGTAGAAAATTGGTGAATTATATAGATTTTGGGTGAAGTATCCCTTTAATATTTGCTACATTATTGACATGGTGACACGTGTTCAACCAGCCAGACTGTGACACTCACTATGATGCTGAACTGCTGCAGAGCCAGTCGGATCACCTCATTGGTTGAGTCTGAGTTGCTGACGGGCAGCGTCTTGGTCTGGAGGAGAACGAGACACGACACTCAGGACGATGTCACTACAAATACACAAAGCTGAGATACACACAGACACACACAGACGACAACAGAAGGTGAAGCTGAACTTACAACAGCAAAAGTGTTGATTCCCTTCCCGTACACTCTCAGAGGGATGGTTTTAGGCTCCTCCCTCTCTTTCTCTTCTCTTATCAGACTGCAGAGAAAACACAGTGGTGAGACTTTACTACTACACACACACACACACACACACACACACACACACACACACACACACACACACACACACACACACACAGACAGACACACACACTCTGCATGCTCATGTGTTTACCTTCTGAGCAGCGTGAGCCATCTCTCTTTCTGGTCCGAGGAGCTGAGCAGAACAGGAAGTAGAAACATCGATAAACAATCTCACACATTACAGTTTGAGGTTGTGTAGGTGTTGTGTTTTGTGTGTGTGTGTGTGTGTGTGTGTGTGTGTGTGTGTGTGTGTGTGTGTGTGTGTGTGTGTCACCTGAACATGGCGACACAGTTGCAGGTGGGCCAGCCCATGACGAAGCTCCTCTCCGGGTTGGTGCTGCCCTCGCACACCTCGTCCGTGCAGCCCGCCGTCCACATCTCACACACGCACACCTGGGCCTTCTGCTTGAAGTGGTTGGCTGACCTGGGATCAGAGAGAGAGAGGGATGAGGACCGGTACAAACACACAAACAAACACACACTTTATCTAACCTTAGATCTGGGTATTAAAGGGGAACTATGCAAGTCCGCTCACTTTTCCGCTGTTTCGGTTACGCTCCTCTCGCCCATGTGCATTATTTTGTTTTCAACGAAGCCGGCGAAAAATCAATAAATGGAGCGGTGGAAAACGTTACATAACATGTACGATGTTACGGCGTGTGTGTTTGTGTAGTCTTAACCGTCAAAAACAAAAGATTACAGAGCGTGTTTGTGTCGCGGTGTGCAGAGAGAGAGCTGAGCCTCCGTTCTCACTCATAACAAGTCACAAGTCATGCAGTTAACGATCACAATTACTCCGGAGCTTTTTAATGAAGGTAAAAATGTAGCATAGCCACGGGAGAAATCCTGCTTAGTTCCTCTTTAACCTAACTGAGCACACACAAACACAAACACACTTTGCTTACTTGGCTTTGGCGATGACCAGGATGTCGGTGAAGAGGAAGAGGTGTCGGTCCTGAGTCTGCATCCCCGTCTTCAGCTGAGCGTGTCCGTGGAGGAGGAAGGACCGGTCCGAGCCGCTGAGGAACGACTGGACCAGGGGACACGTGTCTGGACACACGGGGACCAGGAAGCTCTCTCTGAAACACAAAACACACACAACACGAGTCCTGCTGAGTAAAAAAAAACTGGGTTTAAAGGTTCAATATGCAGCGAGAAGCACCACATCTCCCATCAACCCCTTTGATTCACATTGTAACTCATTGTTTTCTTGCACAGACACAATCTGTCTCTGTATTTATTGGCTTCTGGAACTTGATTTGTGACATTTCATAATCAGCACACATTGATACAAACTGCTCTCTCTTGCGTAATACAGTAACTTGCTTTTGCGTGAGCGTGACTCATGGTAATGCTGAGCAGCAGCTCACTCATTGGTCCGAGCCGTTCTGTTACTGTATCTACATGTTCGGTGCCGAAACAGAGTCTGTGCCTCTTTCATTTGATTATTCACTTCAGATCTCTGTCTCTCTCTCTCTCCCTTCCTGATGTCCTTCATTACTCATAGCTGAATATCCTGCTCTGGACTGAGACAACATCAAAGTGGCTCATTATGTAAACTGTGTTATGCACTTGATGAGGTTGAGAGGTGAGTGCAGTCGGAGGTCAGGGGCAGCTGCACTTCCTGGGATCTGAATCCAAAGTCACAGAAGCAGAAAAATACGAATAAAATACCACATAATGACTAAAAAGTAGAGCAGATAAGTTAGGGTAGATCCTAAAAACAGTTCTCTAGTTTCTATAAATAGAAAGTACATTAGTGTTTAATGTGTTAAAATGCTCACAATTAGCTAACGAGGTGTGAACAAGTCATTTGACTTCTCAGAGAGGCTCCACTGCTGAAGTCACTTGCTCTCAAAAACCCATTTAAAAGAAATTAAACAAACAGATGATGATGAGAGATGTGATTTCAGATGTTGCCCACATCGTGTTTCATCTCAGGTCTTTACTGTGATCGCCACTTGGATTCCCACAGTCGCCACGCTGCAGGGGTTGTGGCTGTCGCACCTCTGTGGAGCTTTTTAATGAGGTTATTTCCTCTTCACTTTCCCAGCCCATATGTTCAAAGACAGACACTATTAATAGCTGCCTGATCCGCTGATAAGTCCTGTTACAGAGGGATTATCTATCCGAGTGGATCCAACACCTCGCTCAGGGCATGGGAGTGTACTAGGTGAGCTGTGTGTGTGTGTGTGTGTGTGCACGTGAAATGTGTGTGTGGCTTCAGGGTTTTGTCAGTGACCTCTGTGTTAGAGTTTGTGAGGTTGTTTGGACTGACCTACTCACCCTGCTGTTAGGTGATACTACAACATCAACACGACCGACTGAGAGGCTTCCACTGCAGGAACAATGCTGGTTTTGTTCTTTTTAAATCATGCATTTAATAAGATTAATGCCAGTTTGATAGTCCAAGTTAAATGTGAAATAAAACATGTTGATTTCCTCTTGTTCTGTGTGTGAAAAAGACAAAACCGGTACCTGGAGAGAGTCTTGGACCTGGTGAGAGCCTTGGTGATGACCAGAGACGGAGCGGACTGACGGCGATAACTCTGAGACTTCATCCGCTAGAAGAGACAAAACAAAGTTCATTATAATCCAAATATTCTCAGAGTGACAGAATGACTTCACATCGTTTCTAGTTTCTAGTCCGAACCTATTGAAACAACTTGGATTTCACACAACAACAGAGACAGAGTTTCCTTTCAATATCCATCTGTGTTGTAATACAAGGATTCTGTTTTCCATGTCACATCCAATCACACGGCTCCGCTCGCCTCCCACCACTAACTAACTTCATCTTTACGTCATGTTTACACTCTCTCCTCATCTGTTACATAAGCACTCTGATGTTCAGCACATTCATCACGGCACCGGGAGCGACAGTGGCCTCCAAAACGACAAGAACGACAGGTTGAAAAATGAGATTTTAAACACGGAGGAATGTCGGAGCATTGGGATCAGTCTAACAGTCTGTTCAACCCTCAGGGCCCAGCGGCGTCTATTTGTGTCTGCCCCGACCCTGCTGACCTTTCTCACACAGAAACAGTGAGAAAACATTTAGAAAATCATAGTTTTCCACCGTTTTAAATGTCTAAAACAACACGTCTGTCATATAGAGTTGTAAAGTTAAGATTTAGTTTAGAAAAGGAAACATCAAACAACCAAACAACAACATATCAGACCCTCTGATTATATAATTTGGAGCATTTGCAGCACTAACAGCGCTCACATATTTATATCTACGTAACGTTGTTATGATCCAAAACACTGCTAAAACCAAAATATGTCACTTCAGCACTGACTGAATCCACTCTCTGTCATCGCTCTGTGCCAGCAGATGCTGCATGCAGCCACATCCACTCTGTTGGATCCTATTATCCTAGTTTCCCCACGGCAATCATTAAAGTTGCATTTTATCTAATTGTGGAGGGATTTGCAATTAGAGGGAGAGAGTGAAGCAGGGTGAGAAAAAAACATTACATAACTGCAGTTCCTTTAGTTGTATATTGTTGGATTAACACACTCGGAGCTACGGTCAAACTCACCTGCTGGTTTTTATTTTTATTGTCATGACTCAAGTTGTAATCCAGAACCTTACCTTGAAATGTGATCATTAATGGCAGTTTTTGCATGTAACAATGTAACTAAGCACAGGAAGAGCCATGCAGGTGGACAACAGGTTCAAACAGGATGACTGACAACATTTACATAAAAGAGTTAACACCTACGCCAGCAGCTTCAATCTAAATGTCAACGCTTGTGATTTTCATACAAAGTGGAAACCCTCTGATGGTGCGATGTTATTAGGAGCTGCCTTGTTTCCTCATTCTGTTCCCTCGAGCTGGTTGGAGCAAAGACAAGGATCATTATGACAGCGATTTGGTCCTGAGTCTTTGGGTGTTGAGACAGGAAAGGTCAGGGCAGAGAAAATCAAAGTCTATAGAAAATCTAATACGAGTTCATGCAGCAGCCGATGTGTTTGAATCTGGAGTCCAGAGCGGTTACAGTCACAGTCACAGTCACAATCCGTCTCCAGATGTTAAACGGACTAAAAGAGTGAGAAAAAAACAGATCAATACGTCTTCATCCTTCAGCCAGCAGCAGCACGCACGTCCACACATTTCTGACATTTCCCAATGTAACATCAGTGGGTTTAGCCGGGTCACACGGTGGTGAAACATTCCTCAAACTCCAGCCACAACATTACAATGTCACACTTCTGTCCTAAAAATACACCGACATGAGCGAACATGGAGTTATGGGCTTTTTTCCTGCTCTATTGGGCAACAGCAGCTCAGCTCTAATGTGACCGAGCGAGCGGGCCACAACAATAAGCCATTCACTCTGACCGCTGCCTACGTTCACACAGCAAAAGTGTGAGGCAGGTGAGGAAACCGTGCGTTGTCGGCAGAAACACGTCTCCGATCTTTACACATTTTTACATTTGTGTGATTCTCAGTGACACGGGGACATATAAGGTGGAACGGCACATTCCCATTAATCACTGTATTAACTCACGGTGGAGAACATGTGGAATCAATCATTGATGAAAACAAGGACACGTCGGTCCAGACTGGACTGGAGTCTCTGATCAACAGATTAATCAATCAATCAATGCAATTTAAACAAAAAAAGATAATGTGTGGGTCAATGTAAAGTTACTGTTGTGTCGGTCTCACAACAGTCAGGTTAACTAGAACTGGACAAAACACCACACGCCTTTTCATTGATTCCTGTCATTGATTAATCCCATTGTAATTTTCAATGATTGATGAGCCATAACAAATACATTACATTATATTACATAACGACACAAGAGCCAGAAATATTGAATTTACAGTGAGACAGGAAAGAGAGGAGCAGTTAACTAAAATATTATCTAACAAGGAAATTGAATTATTCTTTCTTCATGATTTCAGCTCATTCACTGCAGAAAACTATTAATCTAAAAAAAATAGCTAAATGCTGACTACAGGTCTGATTTAATGATATACATGAACTACTCATTCAATATAATACTATATCGTAATCTGTTTTAGTATTTTACTAAACATACAACTGTAGATTAATTTGAAGGGGACATATTATGCACAACTCACTTTTTCATTGCTTTAGTATGTGTATTTGCGTATCCGGAGTGCCTCCTCACCCCTTAAACTTTAACCTTAAAGTTTTGACAACTCTTTTGGTTTGTTACTAACTAATACTTTTAGATCTAATTACTTTTAGACATCAAGGTACCATGTCAAGAAGCAGAAATTATAAATTATAATAGATTATAGAATAGAACAGATTAACTGAACTGTTCATTAGAACATATTAGTTCATTATGTGTCTAATTATCATTATATAGTTGAACTCACTAACCCCCTTCTTTACAATTTATACCACTGAATAAACACTTGTAATAATTTACAATCAGAGTGATGCAAACAAACGTTTCCATCAACAATTAAAACTTCACAATTACTGTAGTTGCACTAATTGGATGCTTGATAACACAATATAACATTATATATGAGTATATGAGTATTACAAGTATGAACAGACAATAACCATGCTGTATTATGCTAGGCTATTAGTTATTCTGAATGTGTTCGTGCACCAGTATAAAGCTGATGGTTCAAGAGGAGTTATAGTTGTTGACAGCTCTGGTGGAATGTGAGGGAGATCAATTATTGATTGGCTATTAATGGCCATTCATCTGGTTCACATAATAAAGCGTCAACACGACATGTTTGGGCGATGAGGTCACCTGCGACGCTCTATGGCATACATTTTTGTTGGGATAAAGTTTATGCCAACCAATAAAGTTTATGCCAACCAAAATTATGAGTTATGAATCAACAATTACTGGTGCGTTATTGATAGGCTACCTACCGTATAAACTTTATCCTGGTGATCCATTATCCATTTCCTGTGCTGTTACTTCAGAGCCAAACTAATATCGACGGTTGATTTTCCACGGCTGCGGACTGTCTGTCTGCACGGAGCCAGAGCGGGTCACAGCCCTCAACCCTCAACTGACCCTTCACCCGAACACACACACACTGACCTCCTTATGTCACTTTACTAAAGACAAAATAAAAATAAAATAAAATAAAATAAAATAAAAAAGGATTGCATGAATCTCTCTTTATACAAATGTAAATTAATCAGGCGCGGACATGAACTCGTCATTAGAAATAACCGCAGACTTGATTCTCGGTTCAGGCAGTGGGACACTCACCCGTTTGTTCTCGTGCTGTCCTCCGCCTCGGCTCAAGCTGTCCTGCTGCTGCTGCTGCGGAGACATGTTGTCCATCCGGCTCACTGTCCCGCTGTCCTCGGGTGATGCAGGGGAGAGAGAAATCCCATTAATAACCTCCGTCTGCGGCAGCTACACACCATCTCAACTCAGCCTCGGCAGGTCACTGAAACTTTTTTTTTCTCTCTCTCTCTCTAACTCTGCAGCCAGGGAGGAAAGTTGAGATGATTGTTGTTTTTTTTAAAGCAATATAAACTCAACAAGCTCAGCTGATCCCACAGTTGTGTCTCCTCACCATCAATAATAAGGCTGTGCTGTAACCAAAGCACGTCCTGTCTGGATTATCAGGTGCTGTGCCACCTCTTAATGCGTCTTTACGCACGGCGCGGGGGCGGCGCCAACAACACTCTGCGAAAAATAGGCCCACCTATTTTTAACCGATTTGTTCCATTCATTTGACAAACGATCAGATTTACACTACAAACAACGGAGAGAGGAGGAGAGGAGGAGAGGAGAGGAGAGGCAGTCTACAGGGAGCTGCGCCGTGGAGAAATAACTCCACTCTGATATCGAACAGCACGTTATTGATCAGACTGTTGTCCATTCAGATCATTACACAAACATTTATACAACCTGCATGAAGTTACATATAATAAAATCCAAAAGGGGCTTGACCTCTCTGGGGTTAAGGTCACATCATATAGTATGAATGGCAAACAGGTTAGACAGTTTAAATGAGTAAAAGGTGAACACACACAGAGGAATCCTGGGAACATTTTGTGGAGTCAAAGACGTTATTTAGATCCAAACATGATCGGATTATGAGTCCACAGTGCTCACTGTCAGCACAGCAGCTCCGTCAGTGCGAGCCCACCTTATTAGATTCCAGTGTCTCTGCATGGGAAACAGTGTTGAATAGTAGTGACTGTAATCTAGGCCATGGGGTTGCAATGTAGGGCACAGTCGAACCTTAAATCAAGTGATTCTCCTTCAATTAACTCTGCAAAAACACTTCATTTTTGATTTGACAGTTGCACAGAAGAGCGAGATGAATCTACATTTATGAACACAACAATCTGAGGACAGTTAGACTAAGTGGATTTGACAGCTAGGGAGCGTGTGTGAACTTGGCACAATTACAAAAAAAGAAAAGAGAAATAACTATTGCCCCAAAAATCAATTGTCCTTCTGGAAAAAGATAAGTGGGCCACAAACTGGGCTAAAGAAGAACGAGGCCACAAAGTGAAGAACAGAGACACAGAGTATTAGTTCCCCAAATTGGCCACAATCAGCCCCGTTAAAACTGGATCACTTCAATGATTACCTTGGCTCATGTTGATAATGAACAGCCTAGGGCATGGCAAAGAAAAGCCACATGTCTCGCCTCGTCAGCTCTGAACCTCCCCGCTCCTAAACACTCTTCTTCTGGCCTTAAAACATCAGTTCACTCTGATGGGGTCAGAGGTCATCCTAATTAAGGGATCAATAAAAAGCACTGCAGATGAATAGGAAGGGAGGTGTAATCCATAATACAAACACAGCGCAGTTTCACAGTCAGATAATAATACAAATCATTCTGCTGCACCATAACATAACAATTACATTTACATCAATTACAGGCATGACCTGATTAATAAATTAAATGTTTGGCTCCATTTGAATGGAAAAGCATCTGGTCTCATTTACAACTTCACTTTAAACAGGACAGGTTAACATTAAAAAAGGAACCAGACATGAGCCAACATGAGTTGGATTAATAAAGAATACAACCACAAAATGACTGTAGAATAATGAAAACAGAAATGAGATAATCATTTACATCAGTAAAGTTACAATAACACAATAATATAAAGGCACATAACAACAACACTGTGGTGTCGCAAATCTTCATTTATTTTATTCATTTGCATACTTTATTTTTATTTATTATTTATTTTATTTTATGTAAATGTAACACGTAACTCAACCCCTGATTGATCTTTTTTTTAACAGAGGTGAACAGCAGAGAACATTCGAATATTTATCAATTTAATGCAGAACAGATACTGCTGATGCATTTGTGGGCATCACAACCTCAAAAAAACATTTATATTTCATAGTCATTTCTTGTATTACAAAAAACACACTGTTTGTTCCTGCGTGGTTTGTTTTCCTCCTCCTCCTCCTCCTCCTCATCCTCATGATCTGCATCTCGTGTTTACTGCTACATTTCTAACTTTGTCAAGACAAGCGTATACACCTACCTATCGCTCAGGGCTTCTTGGGACTACTCCACAATAACGGATCTGGTGCCCACACTGTGGATTATTACACGTGGTTAACCTTTCTATGATGTAATCGGTATAAAAGTAGAGAAAAAAAACTAGAGGGAAATTGTTTTTCAGTTCTGCAAAGATACACGATACAGACATTTGACTTGGTGCTCCTGCTATTGGCTTTTTAAAACTACGTACAAGATACAACTATATAACTTTATCACTGGATTCTAGTGGGAGTGCTGCTTGGATCACTTATGTACAAAGGCATCCATAAAATATTAACTGTAGCTACATCTGTAACTTTAAATTAAAGCATAATATAATATAATGGACATACAGAGCTGTGAACTGTGTGTGTGAGAGAGTTACCTGCACCTTGGACACATCACTGGATGCAGGGCACAAACAGGACCTGGAAGAGACAAGGATGATGACAATTTAAACCAAAAGTTGTTTTAACACTGAGCACACAAGGTAACATTTTACAGGCCGTGTGTTTTTTTTATGTGGCCTGTAAAAAAAATATGAACTAGATGACAGTGGACACACACACATACACATAGGTGAAGAAGAGATCTGCAGGACCAAGCTGCAAAGCACCAACAACAAATAATTACAGAAAAGTCAAAGCATGCAGCTTCATCATAGGACAAGATAAACAAAAAAACAGCACTCTCACTTCCTCTAGATGTCATCGTCTCACTGATATTTCTACACTCTTCATTAGGCCGATCCATCTAATATCTGATAAACTGAGCACCAATAGAAAGCACCAAATCAAAACATGTTTATTAGACTGTTTATGTCTCTATTGCTGTTGTCCTCTAAGATAATAAAGATATTTTCCACAAATTTAAGTTTGAAATTACTTCAGAGGCTTTCAACTGAGTTGCGCTTTAAACCCCATTTAACTATTATTACCTTAAAATGTCATAATCGTACACTTCTGAACATGTCACAGCTGTTTTCCTCATTTTAGGCTTTCTCAGTGGCCTGTTGATACTGTACAAGCAATGGCTTCTTTGGATAAAGGATTGCACGACGCACACAGAGAAAAGCAGACATGTAGTACAAGTGGAATATGCTGAAGTGCTTTGTGTGTTTTATGATACAAGAAAAAAGAAGGAAAAAAAGAAAAGAAACGTATTTACCTTATAAATCTATTCTTTAGCGTCCGTGACGCCTGGTCGGGGTTTATCACATTTCCCAGATCCAGTGAAAGGGAGCGCTTGTATGTATGGTTAACACAGCGAGAACAAGGACCGTGTGTTTTCTCTCTCTTTTCAAATGATGCATAGATTTTTGATTAAGCACAAAACTGCTGCCAACACACACACATGCACACACCTCACAGAGATATCCTGACACTCACACAAAAACTATAGATACTATATAATGCTCCTAACAAAGCTATTTGATACAGTTTTAAAAATGCATGGCACAGTTGAGTAAGGCTTGATAGCAAACACATTTCAAAATCACCTAATATTGACTAAAGCTACAGAGGACAGCCTGAGTCTTTGAATTCTTCTCATTTTATGGCTAAATTGTTAGAAAAGTTGGAAGTGAAAACCAATATATAAACCAATACAAGAATTTATTTCAAAAATATTTGAAACATGACAATATCGTACATCACAATGGCCGAGGGAAGCACTTCAGCAGGATTTAGTTGCTGTCCAATTTATGGTAAAAGACAACAAAAACAACTTCCTACGATTGTTTTTAGATTTATTTCTCTTCACCATCAAATACAGGATGCACTGAAGCTGCAGCTTTCACTGGCTGTGTGATTTCACAGTAATAGTAAAGGGAGGAGCACAACCAAATGCAACAAGAACAAAATCTATAAACTGAGCCGTCACATGATTGAACATAGATATATACTAGATGGTTCACTGCATCGAACATTTACCAGTCCGCAGCAATCTTGCTTAGTCTGTAATCAATGTCCAGTCTCCCGTACAGCAGCTTAACGAAGTGTATCCAACACGAGCACAGCCATAAAAAGACTGTAAAAAACGAAGAGAAAGACCTAAGATTTCATTTGTTTTCCACTCATTGCCGAGCCCCCAAACCATTTTTATTCTGAAGACGGAGGAGAAACAGGCTCTTTAAATAAACATTATTGTAGGTGACTGTGGATATGAAGCATTATTCTGTAAGTGTCCCATAGTGAGAACTTAAAGGAAAAAGACAAAATAAAAACCAAACAGTCAACATGTCCTTGGGAGTTCAGAAGGTCAACAACTACGTCAGTGTAGAAACAGAAGAAAGAAGTGGGGGGTGGGGGTGGTACAGTAACAGAGACCCATTAAAACCTCCAGAAATTAGTATCTGCGACGTTTGTTATTTGGCCCATCAAAGACTCCCCCAACTGGGTTTCCCCGACCGAACCCTGGGCCTGGTCCGACTTGGGGGCCCAATGGCGGCGGCTGCTGCTGCTGCTGCTGCTGCGGTGGCTGTTGCTGTTGTTGTGGTGGTGGTGTTTGATGTCGTTGCTGCTGTAGTTTTGGGGACTCAACTTCCGGTCGACCCCCCATTGATCCCCCCTGCGGGTATCTATCGTTTCGCTGCCGCATCAACGTCACAGAAAACGGTGGTGGTGTGGTGTCAGATTGTGTTTATAAGCAAAGTCAAGGTTCGTCAGTCAGAGTTGGTCCAAGTGTCGCCATCCAAGAGTAAACGGGAGAGAAGTGAATAAAGGGAGACAGAGAAACAGGTCTATTAGTTCAGTCTACAGGTTGTAGGTCAAAACAAAAAGATATTCAGATTTCTTTGGCTTCTGCTTTGGCAAAAAAAATGTTCTAGACACTTTGAGCAGTTTGCCACATTAACAAAAGTTCTGCCAGTATATTTGAACAAAGGCGGCTCTTGAGGGTTTGTTTATTTTTCCTGATACGTTACCATGGCTCCGTTCTCTGACATCAACGGTGTCCCCATATTTGCCGCTCCCTCTGGCCCAATGGCTCCTCCCCTTCCACTCATGCCCATCATCTGACCCTGGTTACCAGCGGGCCCCGCGTTGGGCTGGTTATAGCCATCTACACGCAAAACAACGGAGCATTGGTTGGTCATTCGGACGCACCAACCCATGAGCTCATGAACGCCCAGTAAGAACTGTTGCAGCTGAACACTATAGAGCTATTCTCACTGACTTAGAAATACAAGTTAACGTTGGCTTTTAGTCAAGAGCTAAGACGAGGGATGCACTGGATCGGCTTCTGACAGTTACTGCTCATAATAACCATATCATACTTCATTTTTTAAGTAGGTAGTGGTTTCCGTTTAGCGTTAGTGTAAGCGTTAATGATGCCAGTAGCTGACGATAACAAAAGTATAGTTCCTAAACTTTGTCGACAAACTGTGCCATGGATAAAGCTCAATAAAAAATAATTCAACGTATATACAAGAGGAATCTTATTGAACTTTTTTTCCACCATCAGGCCCAGAATGAAAAATAACCTCCATAATAATAAAGCTAAAGAGAGTCGACAGCAATGCCAGTAGCTCTGTGAAGACACAGTCGTGCTTTAACAAAATTTAACAATGCTAAAGTAAGCTGGTCTTTGGCTTTATGTTCATCAGTTTAGCAAAGAGCCACTACACACAAAGAAAGTGGGAAGGTGAAGGTCAATAAATTTTGCAGGTAGTTGGTGATAAACCTGATTATAGTTGCACATGATGATCGACAAATCACCAGTTCAAACTGTAAAGTCGGGGTAAGTCATTAGGACCCATTGTTGACCAACTGTTTTAAATTTCACGGCAATAGTTGTTGAGATATTTCAAAACAAAGTGAGATTCCCATCGCTGATACTTTGATTAAGGTTGATGGATTTAAGCATCATTAAGATAAAAAGAATGACTGAATCGGTTGTGTTACTGTTACAGCCTCATCTATACTGATTATACCGATCGCAGTGTGTTCTCCGTGCAGTCAGACACATTCAACAAAAAGCATCGGCATCAG
The DNA here is from genome assembly GCF_905171665.1 of Trachurus trachurus. Classification (NCBI taxonomy): domain Eukaryota; kingdom Metazoa; phylum Chordata; class Actinopteri; order Carangiformes; family Carangidae; genus Trachurus; species Trachurus trachurus. The sequence goes on from NC_139914.1 coordinate 4,514,382, forward strand.
ATCGTTACTTGGTATCAGTAGACACCTATCAGTCACACTGGTGCATCCCTGTTCATTACTGGTATTATTAATAACATTGCTCCTCATCTAAAATTCACCATAACTGCATGCTTATCTCTTTAAGTTGAACTTAAAAGAAAAAACAAAAGAAAAGATGAAGCAACACTTTGATAATAATCAGAATCTATGAAATCAACAACCAAAAACCAACGTTAATTTAAAATAGTAACAGGTACTGAATTGTGTCACACATGAAATATGAAAGGTTTGGATAGAAAGACTAGACAGAGACAGAAGGTTATGTAATTAGCAGAGAGAGAGAGCTTCTCACTTTGACATTTGGCAGTAGCCACATGACCCTAACCCTTGGATTGCACATCACCTTAATTATAGAGAGTATGGAGATGGAGCTGTTACAAAACAAAATGGGACCATATGAAAAAAAAAAAACAGACACCAGTTGTCATGAGGCACAAACCCAACGCAGAACGATTCTGATACCACACACTGCTGCTTCTCTTAGGTGGATGAGACTTACTCATCAGTATCGAATGAAAGTTTGGTCACAAAGTTCAATATCCAACTGAAGTTAGGCAATGTACTGTATAATTACAGAGGTATCGGTAAAGGTACCTTTAGAAAGAGCCAAAGTTGCCATTTCCAGCCTCTGTGGCTCTGGCTTCCTGGTTAAGAGTTTGATATTTTCCATATTTGATCTGGTATTACAGATGTGCACACAAATACCCACTCACAGTAACATGAAAAAACTGCTTCTACTGCAGCTTAGATGAGCGGATTATCCACAGATATCATAAATCAAATCAAATCAAATCAAATATACTGTTATCAACTGGGTAAAAGGGTTGTGCGGAGAAAAAAAATCATTTCATATGAGGCATTGCAGTTTTGTTCAATAAGGTGATGTGCAATCCAAGGTCAATGGAGAAGAGCAACCATGAACCTCTGACAATTATGTTCTTATTCAAAGTATAAACAGACTTAAAATCTGAGTCCCCGGCCCCTCATCCTGCACCGGAAAATCACTTTCTAATGATAATAAAAGTGCACCGACACTTGTCTATACAGCAGAAAATGCTACAGCCCATATATGCACTTGTAAAAATTTACTATAAAGCTCAGAACCTAAAAAAAACATGTTGAAACAGTCGAACCTCTTCAGCTGGTTCCTGAAGAGGAAAAATATTCAGGATGAGAGCTCGGGGACCAAATCTTTCTCAAACTATGAAACCCCACCCCAGCAAATCCACCCCGCTCCATACACTGTATATTCTGTTAGTTCAGACATTATGTTGTCATGTGGTACAGTATGTTTTCATCGCCTTTAGCGCTGCATCCCAAGTGAGTCCATCATGGTGCACCAAAGGCCTGAGTGAAAACACGGCTTGTTGAAAAGGGGCTCACTTGGGATGCAAGACAAATAATAGTAATGTATAGTGACATAAAGGCAGTTATAATTCACTTTTCATCACTTCATCCGACTTTTGTATCAACCAGTCCTTACACAATCATGCCCATACCTCCCATATTAATGGCTCCACGAGGGCCCAGCTCACCCACTCTCATTTCCTGTTCCCTCTGGAAGAAGTGAAGAAGAGCCTTCAGAACAAAACTCTGCTAAAGTACAAATCTTCAGTGGGCAGTCACACCGTGAAAGTAATCACCTGCTACACAAAACTGACCACAGCCAGGTTAATTATCCACGGCTGTTCACTCTTAATGAAATATAGAAGTGTTTAAACATTTTGCTTCAGTTGCCTCTATTTAAACATCTGCCAATATTGTCTATGCTGTTGACTTCTACATTAGATCAAAATAGCTGGAGTTTGCACATCTATAAGAAGCCCCACACAACATCAGATGTAAGTAAACTATAAAAGAAGATTTGAAGTTAAAGTTAAATCTTAATTACAGCATTCATCCACTCACACAGGCCCTGACACACCAAGGCAACTCAGAAATTAGAGACTCGGTACAAATGCAGCTGTGGACTTAACATGGAGAGTGGACACACTACAGCTGTGGGCCTGTGCATGTAGGTGTATTCTGTACATGAGCACAAGAAAATAGACAGAGAATACAGCACATATGAACAGTAAACAATGTGCATGGACAATCAGCGGCCGCTTCAGCTCAAAAACTGGTGACTGCCAACATATAAGAGCTTTAATTTTTTCTTTTTACTCATAAACAGTATCAACTAACACTGATGTTGCATGTACTATCAGCTACCGATGAGGATCAGCCGTAGTTAACTATATGCTGCACGAAACAAAGGGGCTGAATTGTGACTGTGTGTTAACTATAAGCTTGGTGTGTCAGGGCAAAACTCAAAAATACATTCATTCATGCTTTTTTCATTCATCTATTCTCTGACAATTAAACAATTATGGATACATTTCATTTGCGCACACACATCCTGAATCACATCCATAACACTACTCGCACGTGGATCTCTCTCTCTCGCTCTCTCTTTCTTTCTTTCTCTCCTTCATTCAGTCCCTCTCACTCACTCGCCCTCTCAACAAACACAAAATCACAATCCTGCAAAAAGAGGGTGAAAAAAATCAGCAGCAACAGATTTCACTGACCTGGACAATGTTTTTCTACGTTTTTTCTTATTTTTTATGGGAAATAACATTATAAGACTTCATCCAACCCAGTGAAATCAGATGGCTATCAGTGACCTGAAGCACTCAAGCCAAAACATGTTTTAAATGTTATCAATAGCATCTATATGTTAATTCCATCAAGGTAATATTGCAATAACTAAGTAACACAGTTAGTTTTTTTTTACTGTGCCAGAAATAATGCATCTATAGTAGAATTTATCCAAATAAAAGTACCACATGTGATGCTCAATATTTGTCATGTACTTACCTGTTACCTGCCAATATGTTACAAATATAATCAAGAAAATTAGTAATGTTGTTGCAATAAATGTTCTTACAGTGTGAAACCCTATGTGAGTCGTGCACTATCCTCTGGGATTGAATATTGTCGTCTGAACTGCACCGAATCTGAGCACTAGGTGGCAGCAATGACAAGATTTATATTCTGGGATACATGAGAAAATAGAGAGAATAAACTACTCAACATCACAAGACAGAGAGAAAATATGCCCCGACATGTGAAAAGAGCAACATGTCAGCTGATGATGAACATCAGTTATTACACAAAGAGATCAAGAATCATTTAGAAAGTAGTGCTTTAAATTATTGTTGTGCAAAGAGCGCTTCTTATATTTTACAGTACTAGAAAAAGGAAGATACTGTTAAGTATTAAAGCAGATATCAGCTTCACGGCCGTTTCGGCTAATGCTGCGTTCAAGGCAGGCTTTTGAAACCGTAAGTTACAGCTTCAAGTCACAACTACGACTTGGTAGCGTTCCAGGTAACCCGTAGCTCGTGTTTTTACCATCCTGTTGTCTGTGAAAGTTCCCTATAACGGCCACTCGTAACTTCCGACCCGTGAACTCGTACCAGATCGAACTGGTATGACTTCACAGGAAGGAAAAACACAAAGTACGAGTTTCTTTGAACGCACCATGAGTTAGCAGCCCCCGCCCTTGTCAGGCATCAATTGGTCCTCGTGCTACGTCACCACATTCACGCGCATCCCTTGGCTGCACACACAGCCCTTCATGCCGTTCTCTCTCCTCATTGGATAACACTTGTATCCCACAAGGAAAATTTTCTCCTCGGGTTACAGCAGAGCAGAGTGACGGAGAGACTCGTGTTTAGGCTGAAATACTTCATGTAAGTGATTGCTGACGGAAAATAGGACTATTTAGGACTTATATTAACAAAAACATTCCACTGATATCTGCTTTAAGTTAAGTTAAGTCTGATACTTATAGCACACTTGTTTTCTGTCCACACCAAGAGACACACACACAACACACAACACAGCTGAAACACCCGTCACTCAGACCTAAATGCATAGTCCTTCATCAAGTCTAATTAACAACTGATCTGAGGACAGTTGCCGGCGAGTGTGTGTGTGTTTATGTGAGTATGAAAGTTGCCACGACTCCAACAGGACCTCTGAACGGAGCAAAGGGTTTGAAGAGAAAAGTTATGAGAGAAAACAACAACATACAGTATCACACAGACATTCACACTGACTGAACTTCACTCAGAGCTGATATAAAGGAAATATTAAGGATCCTGATTCGCTAGTATGAATTAGAACTCACAAATATCCATTTCTTCTTACTATTTGAAACCTTTTTGTTGCTTTTAAAACACTGTGTCAAGAACTGAACGGTCTATTCTCTGGATATAGAGAATATAGAGAGTCCTCAGCAGAGAGGCCACAGTTGATCTAGATTAATTCATCAAGATGTCATCTGGTCAATAAAATGCTACTAGCTGTCCTGCTGTCCTTGATTTCACTAGGATCCAACATGGACCCCTTGTTTTTTTAATTAATATGAACGACTGGTGAAAATTGTAAGCTTTTCTGTCTGACTGAAGCATGTCTGAAGGTGTAAAGAGTAAAAGGTGCACGGTTACGTCACAACTTAAAAAAACATTTAAGGAAGAGAGGATGAGGAAATTTCATACAAGTGTGTTAAGGAGGTGAAATACAACACCTCCACAATATGATGTAAACAAATACAACAGTCACAACGACTACATACTGAAGCTTTCATTACTCCATTTTACTGTGACCGTCTCAGAGAGGGGTCGTTTAATGACTAAATTCAACGTTTCAACATCGGAGAAACAAATTACCAATGTGTTTATCCTGTCTCATGTAGTTAGACGAGATGTGGCTACAGGAAAAGCCACAGATTATTGACAGTTGCCTTAAAAAAAAAACTACGGTGAAATCATAGACCGATGCACAGACAGTACAAAAACATACAACGGTACTGCTACTGTGAGACCAACACAGTAAATACTGATATTAGTATACATTTATAAGCTGTTGATGTTCACCATTTACTCTAATGTATTTTCTTCCTCTGATGTGTTAATATGTATAAAGATCAAATAAGTCTGCTGGTGCAATAGCCAGTTAAGAGAACGGTTGTGTGTCTGTGACTGGACGAGCTTCAGCATGTTTGAGGGCATGTTTGCTTTCTCATTGTACTCACGTTGTCCAGGTAGTTGGGTTTGAATCCCTCTGGTTGGCGTCTGAGGTCCTCCTGCTCTCTGTGCCTCATCATCTCCTCCTCCCTCCTCCTCCTCTCCTCCTCATGCCTGCAGACACAAACAACTCATCACATCACAATGACAAAACCACTTCAAACTATTGGTTTAAACCTGAAAAAAAATCTAATTCTGTCTTCATGACTTGTTGAAAGGTGGAAAGAAAAACACACACCTCATCTCTATCTGCTTTCGTCTCTGCAGCTCCTGGTTGCGAAGCTCCTCCAGTCTCCTCAACTCTTCCTGACGTCTCATTAAATCTAGAAAAAATGGACGACATGAATTAGAAAGCTTGAAAAAAAGGAGGAAAATTGACATGAATATTAATGAGGATCAAGTCTGGATGGACGATCTAACCACAACTATCACAATCCACATCCTGCATCCTGTCTCTGCTTTGATTTCCTACCTTGTCTCATCATCATGAGCTGATGTTCGTGTTTGGCCGACTCCAGCTCAGCCTCCAGTTTCTCTTTGGCTTCTTTAATGTTCTTGTCCACCTGCTCCCTCTGCTGCTTCTCCATGTCGTCAAGAGCTTTCCAACGAGACGAGTACTCAAACTCAAACGTCCCCGGCTGGGCAAAATGTGGCTGCTGCTCTCGTTCCCTGAGGAGAGACAAATCGGAGTAAAGAGACAGTTTCATCAAAACAAATCAGTTTCATGTGCCTTTGTACTTGTAAGGTCACCTCAAACCTCTTTTTTTTTTAACTTACTTATAGTACTTTGGAGACTTCTGCAGCAGTTTTTCAGGCAGGCCTTCCTCATCATCAAAGTGCTCCGAGGGCTCAACAATGGCTGGACACGGTGTGCTGAGAAAAAGAGGGAGGACAAAACAGTCAGAACCATTTCATCTGGCAGTTAGTTGCTGTTATGACAACATCACAATACCTAACAACCCCATGCTTTTATTCCATCCCAGCCAAAACCACATCACCCCACACTCCTTACGTGGTCAGCAGCAGCGCCCCCTCAGTGCAGCGCTCCAGGGCTTTACGTGCAGCTGCTTTGTTGGCAAACTCCACGATGCCTCTCCCAGTGGGACGGCCGCGGTCATCTGTCACCACAACCGCCCGCTCCACTGGCCCAAACTCAGAAAACGCCTGAGGGTACAAGGTGTTTTTTTTAGGTGAAGCATCTCTCTCCACAGAAATCAAACAATCAAACTTGGACAGCTGAGACAAGGAGACAAGGGAGTCCACTCTACCTGGTCCAGAAGCTCGTTTGTCACCGCAGGCAGCAGGTTGCGGACTGTCAGCGCTGCACCGTGTGTGGCAAAGCGAATCCTGATTGGTCTGTTATTTAAAATTGTCCCATCCAGCTCAGCTTTGGCAATCTCTGCCAGTGTCCTGGTTTCCTGGAGGATGAGGGGTAAAACATTAGGACAATCATAAAGGCTGCAGAATAAGCTGTATTAAAACATGAAGTAACTGAGCAGGCCATAATGTACGCAAATGCACAAATTGTAGTTATAACATGTCATGTATTTTACTACATTTGCTACATGCTACACAAGCCGGTAACACTTTATAGTAACTACACATTATTAAGCATTAATAAATACTGAATTCTTCATTTACATGAATACTCATTAGTATGTAGTTTATAAATACAGTTAGTGTTTATCAATGATGAGTAAAACATTTTTAACTGTGTTTATAAACTACATACTAATGAATTCATGCGTTATAAATGATTAATTCAGTATTTAGAGCTTAACTAATGCTTAATAGTATGTGTACAAAGTGTTACCCACAAGCCAGTACAATACAAAGCAATCCCTGGTATTGCATCTAGCCCAGGTGCCTGATACTTCTGTCACATCACTTGTCACATTGGGGTCATCAATTACCGTAAGGGTTATCAATCAGCCTGTTCTGTCAAATACAACATGTACTGAGCCCCATTGTAAATACACAGCTCATAACAGAAAAACAACAAAGTGTGAGCTTATTGTAAATATGAGACATGGCTAAACATAGCTAACAGCTGAGTTAGTAACTGAATTTCTACATTATAAAAGTAACTAATTACCAGGAAAAGTAACAATTGTGTTACATTTTTTAAATAAAATGCTTAAATATGTCAAATTGCTTGGACTCGCCCCCCTAACCTCGTGTTTATCTGGAACTAACCAACTCAGTATTGCTCCTGTGCGGAGGAATACTGAGTGATTGGTTAGTTCCAAATCAACGTGTTTTTTCTCCAACTGTCAGTAACTGTAACGGCGTTACAACGGGGGAAACAGTAACTTTTTTTGATTACTCGTTATTGAAAATAGTAGGCTAACGCCGTAATACCCATCACTGCTGGATATAAATTAAAATGAATGAAAAATGAGTTAATTAAGCAAACAAACAAAGGTAAAAACAACCAGCTGTGTGTTGTAGCTACGTACCAGGCGGATGAAGCCGAAGCCCCGCTCTCTGTTGATAAACACCTCGTTAACTTTCCCGTACTTGGCGAACATGCCGGTGAACTCCTCCTCCGGGATGTCCCCCGGCAGGCTGCCCACGAACAGGCGGCATCTCTGGGTGAACGTCTTCTCGCCGGGCTTCCGAAAACTCGTTATATCCAGGGTCATCTCCGCGGGGCCTTCCCTGCTGCTCCCATCCCCGGAGTCTTCCGCTTGCTCTGACCCGGGGGAAGACGACTGCTGCGGCGGCGGCGCTGGGCTGTCTTTGTTCGACGTGTGCTGCTCATCGGCCGGGGAGACGGCTCCGTGTCTGGCCGGTTGAGGAGAGTTGCTGCTCTGCATGCCCGGTTGTTGTTGCATATTTCGGTTAGCCATACTTGGACGAATAGGTGTTTGTTTGCAGCGATAATTTCAGCCAACTTTGTTGAAGCGGACGGTGGACCGGTGGTGGTGGCTGCTGCTGCTGCTGCTGCTGCTGCACACCTCCCTGGATCCAAAGATGGCGGTCGGTCGCATCATGCAATCAGGCTCCGGATTCAACCACCGGTGGAGACAGAGAGAATTACAAAGAAAGAAAGATAACAAATACATAAATCACTACACTCCCTTTTAAAAATTGTTTTTATTAACAATAAAAAATAATAATAAAAAATAAATGTATTTTTTACTTTCTAAACTCAGTTTATTTTTTCATAATTTCATAATAAATAATAATAATTTGCGTTATTGTTTCGTAATTGTGCTGTTTTATTGTGCATATCATAATGAACTTCTTAAATAAATAAATAAATAAATAAAACAATACAAATAGATAGGCCACTCCCCAAAAACTAATATTGAGAGCATCTGGACCTGTTACTGCCCCCTCATCCCTTCATTTCACCTCATGAGTCGTTTGCTTGTTTTTGTCATCCGAGCAGTCTGTGTGTTTCTCAACTTTTTTCCAGCCATCTGTCCCTCACTATTATGTTGCACATCTGTGTGCATCAGTCTATGGTGTGCATCTGCTCCTGGAATTCCTCTGTTTGACTGTGGGTTTCTGTCTGAGGGGCTGTTACCTCCCTCTCCCCACTGCCCTGTTGGGTATCACATCCTGACAGGTCTGCTGCCTGTGACTCATGGCTGCAACATACTAGGTTTTACTACAGGAATATTAATGAAGTCCTTTTAGGCTATGCAATTCGTGAGAAGGTTAGCCTTGATCTCTTTTGATCATGAGAAAATCCCTTTAGCATGTTTTTTTTATTTACATATCTGAGAGCAGCAGTGATCCATAATGAGGGTGTTTTGGTTGCATATTGTAGGAGCATCATTCCTGTACTGTAGATGTAAACCAAAGACATTAAACCAGCTATATTTATTCATTTAGTTATTTTAAACTTCACAATAAAGCTCGCATGGCATAATCCAGTCCTTACATGGCCTGTATTTATTAACCAGATTCATAAAACGTGCAGAAAATGTGACCAGACATTTATTTATTTATTTATTTATTAATGACGTGGCTGTGACGCAGCAGCCCCCTCCCCTCCTCCGCTGCTCACGATAGTTTGTGGATTTTCATCTGCGGAGTATGTGACTCTCCTGCGGGCTCATAGAGGAAACACGGCCCGGTAAGTTGCATTATAAAGTAACGTAGAGGGTGGATGTGTTTGCATGGTCAACTTTAAGTCAGTTTTAATGCTGTTTTACAGTATAATCACCCGAAAACGGCGCTCATTTAAGATCAAATCGGAGTTAATTTGTAGGCTTAGTGCATGTGGGTTTTAAATGGGCTAATTAAGGTTTAAGGTTACGAAATACATGTTTAATACAAGTTTAATAATATAAAAATATCACTGCGAGAGCATCCCTATAGATTATTATTACTCTTAACACCTACAAGCTTGCAGCAAGTGTTTACAGCGCCGGGGTTTGGCCCACATACACATACAGTAGCCTATATTATGCATTTTAATTATTCAAGCCTTTTAATTATTGTGTAGTGGCTTAGATTTGCAGAGCATGCAGCTTGGCTCTTTAATCACACATATGAGTGCCCTGCGTGTTAATAATTCATATGCAGCTTGCTTCCACTACACATTTGTTTACAGCTGCAGGGAGTTACATATTAAATGTTCTTATTATGTGACGGTGCAGTTTGTGACGAATGATGCAAACTTATTGGTTGATCGCTCTCGTAGTTATATCATGCACTTAATAGCAGTTGCACTTCTAATAAACATGCTGCTTTTAATCCGTGGTTAATTAATGTCATATAATCATGTTACATCTATCACTTTCACTCAGTTACATCAGTCACATTAGTTAGTTTTCATAAGAGTTTTCACTTTAGGCACTACTTCTTTATGCCAATAGGTATTTATGCAGAGCTCCTGGCCTAACCTTTTTAATAATCTATGTTAAATAAAAGAGTCAAGTACTGACTTAGTGATGTAAGCCTGAGCTCAGCTTGTTTTTATCCACAGTGCTGCATGCTTACATGTAGCGATACCACAGCTCCTACCAACAGACCAGTACTTTAACTGTTACTCTTTGGCTGCAGCCACTCACCTCTGACTTTGGTGGAGACCTGAAAACAAAAAGCAGTTGTATGACAGAAGTGGAGCCCCGGCCATATGTGTCTGGTCAATAGTACTGAGCTGCTGGACATCGGCTGAACTTCAAAGACAACCCTGGTGGCCTAAATCTGGATAGAGTATTCCTTAGCCACGCATGACCAACGTGGAGCCATTACCCTTCATCTGAGCAATTAAACTGCTCACATCTGACACGTTAGGTTTCTGTGTGTGTCACCCTGAATGTGTGTGTGGGTGTTAATGGCTTCATTATTAGATCACTTCCAGATTAAAGTTCTGAGCGTTCAGTGTTGGCTTTGTGGATAGCTCCTTGTAAAGCTGACATAGGCCACAGTATGATACAGTCTAACTGTCATTTACGGTAGCAGTGTAGTGTCACACTGGAAAGCAGATGAGAATGGTTTAAACCTGACAGAACATATAAATGATAAACATATACACCACAGAGGTATGAAATATATTGAAAGATTAAATGTGAATTATGCCATGATGACAATATTGACAAATTGTCCCTGAAAAACTGGCAGAAATGCACACTTCAACTCAAGTATGGTCTGATTAGACTGACACAGCTTTTTGATTGTACTCATATTATATAATATGTAAAATGTTATGTGCTAGGATGTGGAAGTGATTGATGGAGCTACACCAGTGCTTACAGCTGATGCAGCCTTAACCTGTTTATTTATTATTAGTGTGTGGCGTGGCGCTGTTCCCTTTGTGTATGTGCCCAAACACCTTTTAATGGCAAAGTGTTTTAACATTTACTGGCTCAAATTGACAGTGAAATGATTGCTGTGTTTAAAGGGTTTTTCAATGCAGCGTCTTCAATTAACTACCCGTGATAGAAGGAAGCCATTAATGTCCACTTCGAACAACCTTCCTCCTTTTTTACGTAATGAATAATTGGATTGTACTGGTTGTTGCTGCTCTGTTTTTATAAAATGTTGGCTCAACAATGTTGAATAATATTTGGACATGGATTGTTTCTGCACATTTCACAGGTTCCATATAGTATAAAGGTGGATGTCTTGACATTTACAATGTTTTTTCAGTCATGTGGGCCTTTCAGCCATAAATATATGATATCTCTGACAGCACACAAGGAAGGGAGGGATAGGTGGAGCCGAGGGAGAGAAGTGAATCACACCGACTTGAGTTATGTCCCACTGCCCTTCAGGACGCTGTAAAACATACTTGTGTAAAACAAAACTCAACCTCTGAACTTCTGACGAGAGACTAACAACATGGAAACCACCAGCAGATAAACCCGACCTTATCTCGGGTAGAGGAGGCCACATGCACTGTTGTTGTTACACTTAACAGTATTTCTAAGTGTAAATCTCTGTGCTTTAAAAAAAAAAAAAAATTCCAGGATATGAGAATAGAGGAGAAAATATGACACTATTTGGTTGCGTCAACATTGTTCCATAAAGGGAAAAAAAAAAGAAAAAGTGTTAAGTTTGAGTGAAAGTTTGCAGTGGAACAGGATGGAGGACCCAAATGCAGACAGGCGGGCGACGCTGATAAGTGAAGGGAAGTCGCTTAACAAACTAAGAATGTCCAAAAACCACAGGAAGGCAGAAGCTGAGTCCACAAAGGGCAGGGGTCCAAAGAAAACCAAAAACCAGGAGATGGACGTACGTAGGAAAATCTGGAAGTTACAGTCTTCACTGGGGAAAAAAAAACAAAAAAAAACTTTAAAACAGGGAAGCAAAACGCTGGAAAACGACTGAGACATTGAGGTTAAAGTAAAGTAAAGTAAAAACACAGGTAGGGAGCAATTACCCTGACGAGCAAGCGTCGTCATGGGAGACAGGAAAAGTTAAGACCTGCTCTCCTCCAGCTCCTTTCAGCTCTGAGTGGTCTCTTTTAACAGGGACCTGATGAACTGGTGCTGATCTAACACACACTGATATAAACCCTCTCCATCTCCATCCCTCCCCAGCTGTAACAGGGGGCTATTGTACCTATAATCCCTCCACTCCTGCCTCCCTGCTCTCACGCTCAGATTTTTTTTTTTTTACTCTGGACGAGACCAGGCATCCATCAGGCAGCTCAGACGTGGAGAGCTGATCTCGAGTTTTCCTTTGAGCGTACAGAATATCATTAGGAGTGAAAGACTTTTCTGAATCCCTCCAAATAATACTGTAAGGCGTAATTAAGCAGAGCCTCGACTCTTGTGGTACTTTTGTCCTGGAAGCTCATTTTAAAATATTACATGTGCAGGTCTGAGCAGCTGAGCTAATGGTGCTTTCTGTTTGCTTTCACATTGTGTTCATTACTTTCTCCCATGGATCTAAAGAGGAGGCTTTTATTATTTAAAAATAATATATAATAACTTTTCAAAGTTACAAATTATCTATTTTAGCTTTCAGTACATGGTCCCCCGAATTCGAGGTTGAGTTAGATCTAATTAGGGATGTAATGTGACGTTTATTTGCTAAATAAATACATTATTATAATCATTTTTATTCTGTGTTTATCCTATTTAATTATTTATATAAGTTCCTAGTGGGTTTTTTTGTTGCTGTCTTTCCCTTTCCATACATTTCCTTTTGTCGGCTCCTCATTGTACAATCGAAGAATATAGTTCATTATGGTTACTGTGTTTGTGGCGAAGACATGGATCGGCATTATTGGGGCATGGATAATGCAAAGAAAACAAGCATTTACAACCACACAGCCAGCACAAGGCCTGGGGATAAAGTAGCGTGAAAGGCAGCTGAACTCAAAGCTGATCTTAAGTAACTGCACTGATGTCAATTCAGGGGTAAAAACCAGGTCATCTGCCCTTTAATCCACTGACTGACATCTGAGCAAATCCACAAAGACTGTTTGTCAAGAGAGTGTCAGAGACTGGAACAGGAAGCAACCCAACACGTGAAGATGTCACTAATAGACTTGAGCTGATGAAAATAGTTGGTGTCAAGATTCATCAAACGCATTTCAATATTATGTCTCACAATGATAAGAAAATCATTTATGCTATAGTGCAGCAGGAGAGGAGTGTTTCCTCTCTGAGCAGACCTGTCAGAATAATGCTGACTTGCCTTCGCTAATGGAGGACCAATAGCATCACAGAAAGGAAACCATATGGCAAACAGGGACTGAAGGCTGAATTCTCATAGGGTAACAGGGGCACACGATTGAAATGTTACTAACTTTATACCTTCCAGGTCCTTGTCATGTAATTATACAAATCCAGTACTGGATGATAGATAGATAGAAGATAGATAGAATGCCTTTATTGTCCCATAGGGAAATTCATCTTCACACTCTCTGCTAAGAGTTAAAGGTTAGCACTGGCACGCAGGGCTCCTTTTCAGGCTTAAATAATGAAGGAAGCTCACAGCAGGAGCATCACCACCAACACCCCCTTTCTTTCTTACTTTCTTTCTTTTCACGCTGCATACACTGGTTTAATATAATTTTATTGTAACCTCCTAGGGAAAAAAAGAAAAAGTAGGCTACACTGAACATCTCTATATTAAAATGCAGATTAGAAATGAAAGAGATCGAGCACAGATTGTGCACTGAATGCAGTTGTGTGGTGCTGAGCTCTGTCCCCCTCCCTCCATCCCTCCCTCCCTCAGCGTCCAACCTGAGGTCCTATAAGTGCATGAAGACTTCTGAGACCGGTGATGGAGGTCTGCCCAGCGGTGGCCTGGATCCTGCTGATGACGAACATCGCCGATTGGCTGACAGCTGTCCAGTCGCGGGACTTCACCATGAAGGACATCATCCTGCTGCATCCGTCAAGTACTGGCATAAGAATAATATATTAGTCACAGAACTGAACATTTTAAAGGCTTTGGATCCATCTATCTAGACATGCTGCTGTTTGGTTGATATCATAGCAGTAAGATGGAAAGGTTGAACATTATTGATCACACCTGCCAGCAGGGGCAACTGTGAGCACACAGGCAGAAAAAAACAAACAAACTCTATAGGATCAGCACCATGGAGAGCACCTCCCCAACAAGCAGCGGTTGCACCACAAAGATGACTTCAGATGTCACAACATCTGGATGACAACAAGAATATATATCTCTAATTTTGCTAAATTTATCTGAATTGAATTCCATCATTATGTTCCCCACCTTTGTTTTTATTAATTAACTTTTTGGTGGTCTATTTTATTGTTGGCTATTACACAGGTCGGCTATGTTATTGTGGCTGTATTACATTAAACAGTAACACCTTGTAGATTTGTAGATTTAGATGTGTTGGTGTGTCTGTCCTCCACAGCTACACCTCATCCTGGTGGCTTCAAATGCTTCACATGTCAAGACGCTGCAGACAACTATGAGTGCAACCGCTGGGCACCAGATGTGTACTGTCCCAAAGGTTTGTCAGCTCTTACTGGTGTGGATTTATCTCATCTGATTATATTTGATTATCACTGAGTTGGACACCAAACTCTACAGTGTGTAAAATAATGCAGAATTTAAGGCTTGCTGTGCTCCCGCAGATACCAGATACTGTTACACACTCCACATGATGGATAACCACGGAGACAGTGTGTCTGTGACCAAGCGGTGTGCCACTCTGGATGACTGTCGGTTTACTGGCTGTGCTGGCGTCACTGATAATGGCTATGTGAAGGAGGTAGGCTATGTGTGATGGATATATAAACCTGTTACTCACCTGAGGACGTCTTCTCAACATTTAAATGTCCCTGGACAGGTGTGCTCGTCCTGCTGCGAGGGGAACATCTGTAACATGCTGGTGCCATGGAATGAGAGCAGCGCTGTTTTCACCTCCACCTCTCCGCTGGTCAGCTCCAGCTGGAGGCTTCATCCTGCAGTGATGAGCAACATCATCAGCATCAGCATCCTGTTAAACTCCTGATACCTGGGATTTGTGCTCATTTGTTCATGCTCAAACTGATTAAAAACTTATTCTGTCTCCAAAATCCATTTATTTATGCTTAGAGTTGGCATTGTAACAGTATTCAAAAGTTGGTATTACTTTTTATCAGTGTGAATTTTATGTTAAAATTGATTTTTAGTAAGTTTTGCTAATAAACTGAAATAATAAACTCAATTTTCATCTGTTTTTTTTTATACACTACCTTGCAGTTGGATGCCTCAGCCCACCATGTTGTAGCTACTTTGCATTGCCATTTAAAACGTTAGCAAGAGCCCAGTTTGCACCTTGTGTAATTATTGTCAAAGATACAGCAAAAAATATATTTAAATGTGTTTAATGGTGGTTCGTTTTTGTGGTAAAACAATCCAATTGATTGAAGGGATCTGATCAATGCAATAACACGTTAAGTATGTCAGTTCAATTACGCTTTATTGGTTGTAGAAAAAAAATCGATCGATAGCCTACCTACGCCATTGACAAATCTGAGCGAACGTGCGCGTGTCTGTGAGTGCGCGCGCCGCGACGTCACAGTCGGACGTAACGGATTCTGTTTTTGATCCGTTCCGTTCCAACTCTGACGTCACAGTTCTCTATGACGCGTTCTATTGTTATCTATGTGGATTCCGTTTCGTCATACACGTGTGTGCTGTGAAGTTACAGCTCTGACGTCACAGCTCTCCTTTTATAGTTTATTATGTCAAAGCCTTGACAGTCACTTTCTCACTGAGCCAACACACAGAGAGAGATCTACAGAGACTTTTCTAAGAAATACTAGAAAAACTTTCTGAAAATTACTCAAGACTTTCTTGAAATTACTCAAGACTTTCTTGAAATTACTCAAAACTTTCTTGAAATTACTCAAAACTTTCTTGAAATTACTCAAGACTTTCTAAACTACTAAAGCCTCAAGAAAACACCAACAATGGCGACAGTAGAAGACTTTCCCTTTGTGGAAAATTCAGCCCTCGATGTGTATTCAGCAGAGGAATCTGGAGAAATGCGTTGCAGCGATTTGGAGGTTCCCATCATCTCGAAAGAGTTCTTCCTCCCCATCTTTGAATCGTACATGAACAAAATCACGCAGAAGGAATGGATGATTCTGTTTGAGGGAAACATCACCGTCAAAATGATCGGCCTGCTGACCGACATGTGCAAAGAACTTGTAGTGGAGATCGGTGTCACCATCCTGAACGTTGTGACACCTCAGGTTATCGAATGGAAACTGTCCCGGATTTATGCGGCTCGTTCCCGCAGCCCCATCGACACTACTACACTCTCATGCTCTGTCAGGAACTACGAGTGGCTGACGGACGAAGATGTCCAAGCCGCTATTGCAGATTCCTTTGACCGTAGCTTTGCTGAACTGCTAGGAGTAGAACACGACATGCCCCAATCTGAAAGACTGGTGAATTTATTTGCTTCCCAGGTGAGGCTTAGAGTGAACGAGATGTTGGCTGAAATCGATTCGTGCATATCTCCAGAAGAGGTTCCAGCTCGGGCAGAATCAGGAGAGCTTCCAGGTCAGGCAGAAGATCCTGCTGAACCAGAGGAGCTTCCACCTCAGCCACATCTAGATGACTCCACCCACAGGGACATGGTGTATCTGCTGGCACAGATACTGAAAAGTGCAACAGAAGTGCCAGTTGACGACTCCAGCTCTAGTGAGACTTCACAAGAACAAGAAGAGTTCATTACCGACGAAGAATGTACGGACAGCGGCTGCTCAGTATGTCTGTATAAGAAGAAGAAGGCGGCGGCGGCGGCGGCGGCTCAGGCCGACAGCGAGGCCGACAGCGAGGACGAAGTTTCTGGCGAAGCAGCGTTGGAAAGTGTGGAAATCATCAATGAACCAGTTGCGTTCAAAGCAAAGACACAGAACAAAAGGAAGCCAAGACACCACCAGCACAGACAGCGTTCTCCCAGCCATGAATATGAGCTGCTGCAGCCGGACAAGACCTTCCTCACGGTGTTCATTTCAAAGCTGGTGGAGCGCATCACCGACTCCACCAACACACCGTTGGTCAGCGTGAACGTTGAGAGGATAGTGACACGTCTAGGAGAACGGATTCAGGAAAAACCAAGTATCGTACTGCCAGGGAAGGTTGGAAAGATCCACATCCCAATTTTCAAGAAGCTTTGCCGCGAGTTTGGATCAGCAGGGCTGCTCCACGTCGCCATGGTGTCCAAGGACAAAGCTTTTGAGGAGGCTGTGGTGAAGACTTTAGAAGCTCAGCTGCAGAAGAACAAAGACAATACCAGCAGCTTCGTGAAAAACGTGAGGAAATTCTTTGCCAAAAAAATCAAATGTGAGGTGACCTACGTAGAAGAGTTTCACTACGACGACACCGACGACGAGAACGACAGACCAACAAAGACGCAGAAACGACCCGTCATCGCCAGGATGCTTTCTTCAGTAACCAATCTCCTGAGGAAGACCTTTAACATGTGCATCAACTACATCTAATAATACGCCAGTATTAACCTTGAAAAAAAAGAAGAAAAAAAAAAGAAAACAATACAAACTCTTACAAAGGATGTGCTCAATTAAATACTACTTCATTACAAAGGTCCGCTGTGACAAGTCTGACAAAAAAAGAGAAAAAAAAAAAAGAAAAAAAGAAAAGACTCTACTCCGTCCCGACTTGTCCTCCAAAGACTTTTGTGATGGAGTAGTTGAACCATCCCTGAACACGTCCTTCCTAAGAGCAAGCTCAGCGCGGTGGACGTTCACGGCCTCACAGGGAGGTTTCTGTGAGGACTTCACATGTCCTCCTCATGCTGACATCGGGTTTTCTCTGGGTGCTCCAGTTTCTCCCACCAAAATAACAACAATTAAAAAAGCGCGGTGGACGTTCACGGCCTCACAGGGAGGTTTCTGTGAGGACTTTACATGTCCTCCCCATGCTGACATCGGGTTTTCTCTGGGTGCTCCAGTTTCTCCCACCGAAATAACAATTAAACAATTAAAAAAAGAAAAAAAAATTAAGTTTCTTCAGAAAATTTGTTAAGTTGAATAGAGTTGTTCAATTGATGTTATGATTGATGTTATGACTGTAATGTGGTTTTAATGGTCCGTCATTGGGGAGCAGCTGGCCTGAAATTGTGGCCTTGGTCCAAATGTGACGGGATCATACAAGGTTTTTATATTAAAACACTTTAGATCTGTTGTGAATAAAAATGAACAGTTAAAGACAGACATAAATATGATAAAATAAGAATACGGTATAAATACCAACATGAACATGAATGAATCCATCATGGCCATGGCCAAGGAAGTAAAGCTGCAATGAGACAGTGTGGTCGCACTAATTTGACACAATCAGTCTTCAAAATGCAGCAATCGGGTCAAAAATCATGATTAAATATTCTAGATTAAGAATTAAATTAAGCTCGGCTGTAAAATCTTATTGATGGAATAGCACCATCATTGGTCTTTGAACAGGGAATGTTTTAGTTAAGTTTAACGTACATATAACATGTATAAATAGAGAGAACCATTCATTATGAACCTGCAAATCAGCGACATTATAATCTGGGTAAATCCATGTAGAGTGGAGAGTGTGTTCATGTTGTAAATTTGTCAAGGAGCTCCAGGAAACGGTGGTATTTATTTCAGCCTGACGACAAGTCACTTTATTTATTCAGCAGTTCTGACACAACTGTAGTGCTTCAATTCAAACAGTATCAATATGTTTGTGCAGCATATCAAGAGAGAAAAGAACACTGAATATACAATTATGAAAGAGTTGACCTGTTTAAATGTCAGGGTGATCGCATCTGGATCTTTTCACATTAATCTCTATCAGCCGTCTGGGTACATCAGAAAGTTTCCATGTCATATTCATGTTTCTAATATAAAACATAATGACGCCGTCCTTTAAAATGTGACCTCCAGACCTCTTAAATATAAATATCACATTGTGAATTTTCCGCTGCTCTGGGTGTGCTTCCCCCTGGATGCAGAGCAGGATAAAGTGGGTTAAAAAAGTCCTTTGAATACTAACTTTTGTTACAGTAAGACAAACTTACCGTACGACCTTCCACTGATACAATACATAGTATGTCATACTGTACCAACACTACTATAAATTAACTGCCAAGCTTCTTCAAACCATAAATAGAGGCCTTGTATTTCGGTGTAAAACATGAACTAGCCTATTCCTCGTCATCGAGTGCATTTGAAAGTCCTTGTAGTCTGGCGATAGCAGCGCTGTGAGTCGGTGCATTAGTGAAAACAGTCCCCACAAATAAAGGCGCTCCTCCCAGGATGTGACGGATAACTGTGCAGGAGCCCGACACCTCGATGTGAAAGCCAGAATTTCCCAGGTCCTCCTCTGTTCGCAGCGTGGCGTGACCCGACGGAGATGCAAAGAACTGGAAGATACAGTGAAGGGAATCAAACGTTAGTCTTTTAAATATCCTCCAAATAGCCCCTATAATTCACCTCAGCAGGCTTTTATTCACCTTCTATTAAAAAGAATAACTGAGTGCAGCAGGGAAATGATTAGAACTAGACTTTTCAACCCAACCTTTATTTGTTCTTGCTGACCATGTGCCCAGTAAAGTATTATCATTCTATTTATCTTCGCTTCATGACAATGGTTAAGTCAAGTCACAATGCTGGAACCGTGTGGCTAAAATCTCCTTGTATTCTTTATTAATAAATAACCAACACAAGTTCAACATTCTGGAAAATTGCCCCATTGCCATAATCCCTATAGTCATAGCAGTAGGTCTGTTACCTTTAATTGTCGGTGCAAGCTATTTTTAGAACGGTGGAGCAGAGCCACGAGCTGCTCAGAGCTACGCTATGGAGGCTCATGGGATTTCACCACGCTATGAGATAATAACGGAACATTACGAGAGTTCCGAGTGTTTTCGAGGCAAAGGCATGAATTTACCTCTAAAACAACTCTGTCTTATAACGTTGTGTTATTATCTCATAGCGTGGTGAATGTCCAGGTCACAACTTGTCCACCAGAGCGTTTTGGAGTTGTTGGATTGTGTATTTGATGAGTTTGATGAGGGAAACCAAGAAATCCCATGAGACTCCGTAGCGTCTCTTGCAGCTCTGTTCCGCTGTTCTAAAAATAGCTTGCACCAACAAATGAAGATAACGAACCTACTTCTAAGGCTATAGGGATTATGGCAATGGGCCAATTTGCCAAAATGTTGAACTATCCCTTTAATACAAAGAGAAACTCACGGCTGCTCCTGTTGTAGGGTCGATGAAGTCCGCCCAGTATCCTGCGGTCCACAGAGCGAAACACATCTCCTTAGCACCATTCACAAACTGCAGTTGAGAGGAAGCACAATCAATCGGCCGTGTCAGATCTCACATGTTCACTCATCTTAAAACGTTTTTTAACATTGAGATGAAGCACCAGAGGACTCACTCTGTGCAGCTGCTGATCTCTGTCCAGCTCTTCCGCCTCCTCCGCACGCAGGCCGCTCCTCTGCGTGACCGTCACTACGGTGATGGAGGCAGCGGGCGCCGAGGGGAACAACAGCTCCAAATCTGGCACACAAAAATACACACAGAGAGTTTTGTCACTAGGGATGCGACAGCTGCCTTGACCTCAGGTTATAAATACTCTTATGTATAATTTAAAACAGGACAACTCCATTTACCTTTTCTTAACAGCTCAGGGCAGGAGTTTATGGAGCAGTCTGTGTCCGTCTGGTTAAAATACTGCTCCGCTTTGTTGACTCTCGTGGATATAGGACCCAGTTTTCCCTGATACACACAGAGATCCAGGTTTCAACATGCCATACTGACAAGCAATACAAAAAATGATAATAGAAACCTCTTTCGAAGTTATGTCTGAGCCTGATACATGCAGAAAGTTGTTCATAAGCAGCAAACGTTGCAAATGCACTACAATACAATAACACAGACTAAAGGCTAAAATGTATAGTAAGGTTTTATTATGACCATTATTAGATATTATAACTTCATAAAGGTTTTATCATTTCAAATGGTAACGTATTCATCCAATAAACTGTTCCATTACGGTATATTATAAAATGTTTTTCAGTGCCTTCTTTGCTGCTCTGAAATACATGCATTCATATTTTTTATATATAAACAGCTAAAAGCAATAAAAACCAACAGATGACCTCAGTGTCTGCAACGCTAAGTGTGTCCTGTTAATATTACAGAGTAAAAAACTATTAAAAAAGTTACTTACCTGGAATTCACTGACAAACTGGGCCAGAACGAACTGGTGTCTCTCCATGCTGCTTGTTGTGGTGAGCACATCGGGCACCGTCCTGTGGACTGGCGCCTTCTTTTGGTCCGCCATGCCTTCCAGGTGACAGTCAAACCCGACGTTACCCGGCAACTGGAAGCGCTGGTCCTGAGGTCCGAATGGTCCCATGTTTTCATCTGGCCACACAGTCCTGGGTCCTGGAGGAGGCACCACATGAATATTTGAGGACGTTTTCTATGTCAACAACAACTCAGACTACTGGAGGAAGTAAACCGAAATAAAAAATTAGAGGGACGCTTCACCCAAAATAACTCAGAAAGTTCTCCAAACCCTTCATTGGCACGACAGTGAGTAGAAAATTGGTGAATTATTGATATGGGTGAAGTATCCCTTTAAAATGTAAACCATAAGTCCTCTTCAGACCAAGATCAAAGCTGCTGTCAACTGCAGAGTGTGGTACCATGACTCACCTGAGTCTGTGGGTGAAACAGTGATGTACGGCTCATCTGAGCTGGCGGCGGAGAAGGTCCTGGTCCTACCGACCCTGAGAGCAGCTAGCGCCTGGCGGGCAGCGGTCTGAGATAAGACTAGCCTGCCCCGACCACACAGCACCTACAGGGAGACAAGACCTTCTGTTTATAGCAAGCAACACTTTAGAGAAGAGGATTTAAATACACATGACCACAGTGGAAAACAGATTCACACTCCTGTTTGTTTATGGTACATAACTGGAGCTACATGCCCAGCTCATGTAACACCAGGCCGACACTGCCACAAGATAAGAATGACTTAAAGGGATAAAATTAAGTTATAAATAAAGATTTACATAAAGAACAAACTGTAAGACACTTTGTACTAGTATTTTTGGAGTTTACGTTTTTTAAATTGGCAAACTTTTAAGCTGTGTTTGGTGGTGACAGTTTCAAGCAGCTCTGTGGGAAGGTTATGTCACTTACACTACTAGACATTATGGTCTGGTCTAGTCTTCAGCGTTTATTCTGTAACCTGTGGGATCAACAAAGACAAGCGTTGAAATACAGGACAATCTACATATTTAAAACAACAACACAACACAAGCTAACTGCAAGTTTGCTAGTTAAAGTTACTTAACATTGTTCACATGATGCAATGATTGCATGCACTTTCAACACGGATGTAAAAGCAGCATTATGAGGCTAAGTTACAATCCACTGACCGACAGCAGAGGTGGACTTTTATAGATACACATTATCAAAAACACGAAAGTTGAATGTTCAAAACAAACAACACCTAGCTGCTCGTGTTAGCGCGGTGTTGGCTAGCTGGTATGGTCGGTCAACAAGAGAGGACACTTTCTCTTTTCAGACGCGTTTCTTTATTTCCCGACATGACAACAACTTTAAAACAATACCGAACAACTTCAGCAATGAATGAGCTAACCATCTACATGATTAAATACACATATAACTTTCTTAATGGGATTATATAGTGAATAGTACATGTTGTCCGTACCTGTCAAGTCGCACGTCCGCTTTACCATGAAGGGGAAAAAACCAAAACAACGGGAAGTGACGAGGGACAAATTTGCTCCTGCGCAGTTTGGAAACCAGTTACGTCAGCTCACATCAGAAGATATATAATGTTGAATGTCAAACTGATAATTAAGAGTTTCAAACGGAGTTTAACACGTAACTAATTAATATCATTTAATTTTGAGTTAATTTAAGTGATATTTTCTCCTTCGCCGCACATCAAATATCACCGGCTGCGTTTCCTCCAAGACTCCACAAGATGGCAGCAAATGACCGAGGGTTTATCAAACAGCAGCGCTGCCTCTGTTTGCCTTGCTATGTTGTATGCCTTAGTGAAATACTAAGTGATTTAGAATGAATTAAATAAAAAATCATGATATAAAATAGCCTGCATACATCTTAAATGTAATAAAGTAACACTGTACTACTGCTGTTCATAGATAAACAGGGAGGGAGAAAAGGGTGTGTGTATAATGAACATTTTGTGTCAATAATTTTTTTTTAAACTGACACATTTTGTGGCCTTTATGAACCCCTATGCATCATTTTACATTTTCCAGTTCTGATTACAAACAAATAAGCGTTGATTTTATATCAAGCGTTTGGTTTCAGGAGCAACACCTAATCAATACCTGCCGATTCACCCAATTGCCCAGTGTCAGTAAGTAGCTTGAAGATGTCACAGGCCGAGAGCCCAGTGCTCTCAGTGTTTCTGAGATGGCAGGTGGGCCTCTGTATACAATATGGCAGTCTGGAGATAGTACGTTGACTTTAACTTTGCAGAACTGAATCACTTCTATTGAGCTTTACCTTGGCTCACCTCTAATGTCTAGAATCAAAGACCGAGTGTGTTTGTACTAGGGCAGATCCCAGATGGGGGACTGTGGAGAAATGGTACACACACGCTCAGCAAAATCCCCCACCCTTGATCGATAAAGTAAAGAAAGAAGGGGGAAAAAAGTACAATAAAAGAATTGTCCAAGCAAGAAGAGTGTTATTTGCTGTCAGAAGTGGTGAAGGACAAGGACGGCGTGTAGAGTGCATTTTGCTGGCGTAGACACATCTCTTTAGCTGACTTGGACAAGCTGATTGACACTTTCTCTGAGCTGACAGGATATGCAGTGGGAGTTTACCCTGGGACCAACATGCTTCACTCACTGTGGGCAGCTGCAGCAACGTGATGGGAGTTGAGTTTGTGTGTGTTTGTCCTTCTGCGAGTGTATGTGTGTGTGTGTGTGGTGGTGATGAGGCATGTGGAGCTTGGCTGTCAGTGAGTCTCCCACAGGATCATTTGTAACAGCAACACAGCATCCACCCTAGATGGAGCCCCTCTGGGATGTACACACACACACAGTGATAAACATGCAGCAGCATCCTGAAGCAGCCAGCAAATGAATTCTTCACCTCAGGCTCTCTGGAAGGTGAAGAGGAGAAGTCTGAGTGAGGACCCTGGTGGAAACAGCCTCTCTGTATTATAGTGATAGTGTTTTATATAGATGACATACAGCACAGTGCCTCTATTGACAGTAAAGCTGCACCTACCAACCACATCTATTTCTTTTTTATTGTCGATAAACATGGCAATCCTTTTGAAAAAAACATTTCAAAGACCGAATATTCATATTTGTATGAGAAAGATGTCAAGATGTCATGAGAAACCTGCTGAATGAAAATAAAAGCTTCGACTGAAACACTTTTCTATCTGAACGTCAACGCCGGGTGTTGCCATAGTAATTCCTAAATGCAGCGAAGCCCGGAGAGAGACTTCCAGACACGGCACACATGAGTCAGGCTCAGCATCTTCACCGAATCAGCACTTTTCCATTATATTATATATCGTTTTCATCTGATCACATTTCTGAGCTACACCTTCCTGTGTCAGCAGAGTGTGAACTACTCTGTCCTTATAGTGACACACAGACAACCGTTACAGGTTTTATTTCCCTTCTCCTCGGCAATGTGTGGATGACAGACACATTTGGAGTTATGTTTTGGTCATGTTCCCCAACAGCCAACATGCACATCCTCCATCTTGATGCTGGCTTGTGCAGGTAAAGTCTGTTTGTAAATGTCCTTTACGTCTACGCAACAGTCTAATCCAACATTTTTGGTTGATTAGACCATTAAAAAAAAATTTCCATTTATGTTTAAAATAAAAACTTCAATTTGAATAGCTTGTCTGCATGATTATCATGCAATTGACAGACATTGTTGGTATTGGCTAGGGCTGCAACTAACGATTATTTTCATTATCGATTAATCTGTCGATTATTTAAATGATTAATCGATTAGTTGTTTGGTCAATGTAATGTTAAAAAATGTCAATCAGTGTTTCCCAAACCACAAGACGATGTCCTCAAATGTCTTGATTTGTCCACAAACCAAAGAGATACTCTGTTTATTGTCATAAAGGAACAAAGAAACCAGAATTATTCACATTTAAGAAGCAGAAATCAGAGAATTTTGACTTTTTTTTCTTAAAAACGACTCAAATTGATTATTCGATCAGCAAAATACATCCACTCCTGTTTTGTGAAAGCTGGAAACTCTGACCCTTTACAGGCTACTATGAGCTTACAATGGCTTGGCTAACTAACTATCTAACTGTCCAAACAACAAAATCATTGATTAGCACTCACAAATTAACACATTTTATTACTTTTCCTTGTCTATACAAACATAAGAAGTTGCTGAGGTCAAATATCAATAAGATATCGATTTAGAGATACATTTGTTTCAAGATATTAGATGTGAATCTGTAACAGTATCTGATTGGCAGCGGTCCCAAAGTCGAAACACAACTGTAAACTGTAAATGTTTTCTCCATTACGATTGTCTCTATCATCTATCATCAATCACTCTGCTTCACGTCGAAAGTTAACACCCTCGTCTTTTCAAAGGGACGCACGACAGGTCACCAGGAGGATTAGTGCTCAGTGCAGAGGCTCAGCTGCTGCAGAGCGTCACCAGCAGGACACCAGCTGCCTGCTGAAACACCACAGTGGAAACCTTCCCCAACGCACAGAGGAAATATATGGATGTGACTCTATCTGAGGACACGTTTCCTTTTTCAGCTCTTTCATAATATATACAATAGAGGAAGAGGATAGCAGGGCAGCTTACGGTTCAATTTAACACATAGGCTATTAGTGCAGCAGCAGCAGCAGCATAAAGAGAAAAGGTTTGTTCTGTAGATCAATATGAGAAAGAGGAGCTGCGTGAATTCATTGTATAATCATGTAAAGCCATACAGCTTTATGATGTAACAGCGATCGAACAACGAATCAGTATAAATAAATGAATAAACAAAGTTAAACTTAAGAACAAAAGTGATTGATTGTTTGGCCTTGGCGGAGTGACGCTGCATCACACTGTGCCTCGTCCTTGTTAGCCCTCATTATCCAACATATTCAATGTGTTTGGTGGTTTCTCTGTCAAGTGTTATATCTCTGCTATCACCGTGGGGGCTGACAGGGTCTTATCCCATCTGATGGGTTTGATGTCCATTAATGAATCCATTTCCCTGTTTGAGGGGATTGAACTAACTTTACAAACATGGCCAGAGTGGGAACTGATGCAAAATGCATGAACAACAACCCGTCCTGAAATGATGCATAATCATATGAATCCCCAAAAAACACAGAGCGCATACACAGTGCTACCTCATTAGTGACTGTAAACCCCAGGCTCGCACTCGGGGAAATAATTGAACAGTTCAGCACTACTGACAACGCTCGGAGCATTTTGGAATCTATTTTAACAAATAAGCACCAGGTGCAAAGTTTGGAGGACAGTATTTTATGATAATCGTCACACAGAGGCTCAAGCAGGTGCAACAAACAACCGTACAGAGATGATTCCTGGGTGGATGTTTTCTCCAGAGTATAAATAAAAATTTTGGCTAATATTGTCAAAACAAAGGCACGGTGGTCGAACAGAACAAAGAGACCACAGCCAGCCTGCTAGCAGCTCTGCACATTTGTTTCCATCCATTTACGTTAAAAGACATGAGCAGAAAAGCCCATTGCATCATATTCTTACGGCACCCACTGAGAGTTAGAATTAAGCAGCTTTATTTAGCGTATTTCATACCAATGTGCTTTACATAAAAGCAAAACATTTAACAGAAAGAGTTGGAAACGGAAAATATATAACATATAAAAACTAGACTAAAATAGAGCATAAAATGAGTTTGCTGCATTGAATATTGATTTGTATTAGAATAAATAAGAGGACTTACAGTGCTAATTTAAGATTTAAAGTTCTCTAAAAGAGCTCAGCTACAGTATAAGCACATGAAAAGAGAAATGTTTTTAACCTTTGTTCCAGTTGTGTGCAGCATAACGGCTAAATGCTGCTTCACCATGTCTGGTTTTATACCATTCAGCGATTTGTAAACCAGTAGCAATCGATTCTGTAGCTGACTGGGAGCCAGTGTAAAGACTGAAGAACTGGGGTGATGTGCTCTGATCTCTTTGTTCTGGTTAAAACTGTTTGATGCTGCTTGAATTAGCAGCAGCAACTGTTTATCTTGAAGCAGCCAGAGTTAATATTCACATGTAACAGAAGTGGATGGAAATGCCTTCGCTTAGTAATTTGCATTTTCTGCTGCTCCTTTAATACTTGGTGGGATATTTGACTTCTGCTTGGATGTAAATGCTAACAGCTAACAGCTATATGCAAACATGCTCACAATGACAATAATAAAAACATGTCTGCTGATGAGCTGGAATAACACTGGTCAACATCTAAATTCAACAACGCTACAAGAAGATACTGTGGTAGAGTAGCTACATATGCACATTCACTTTATATTCTGGTCCACAGCCATCCATAACACTAGTATGGACAAAAAAAGAAAACAGCACATTAGTTTCACTTCCTGTCAACAGTTTTAACTTTAAAACATTTAATGAGGCCACTAATTAGTTAAACTTTTGGCTTGTTCCCTCTCAATAAACTGCACGGTGACTTGCCAGGTGCCTGGACTCTACTTTGAGTTTCACTTTCACTTGGCAGTAAGAGCTCTGTCATGTCAGGAAGGGTCAGAAATAAGAAGAATATTATACAGCAGCTTTTTGTACCTGCTGCTCGTTTGTTGAAAACACTGTGAGCACCGTCAGTGCTGCTGAACTGTGCAATTAGGCCTCTTCCCAGTTGCAAGCCTTGGGGCTGCTGTCACTAATGAGGTAGCAGCGTACGTGCATGTGTGTGTGTGTGTGTGAGCGCTGTTGCACGGTGCGCATGAAATGATGTATATGTATGGAGGGCCGCGGGGTGCAGCTGCACCACCAGCACCAACTGAGGCTCAACTAGTGCCTGCTGGTGAATACAGTGGTGAATCTTCTGCACAACTGAGACGCTTGAGAGTTTGTTTCCGTTTCCCTTTGTTCACTAACACCTACGTCATACTTTAAAAACGGCTCCTTCATGCAGCAAAAGGGCGTTCATTAAAATTCAGGCATGTAGTAATTATGAGGAAGGTAATTACTACACAGTTTGCATGAGAGAACACTTAACCACATAGCGCACTGATCATTTATGGCATCTTTACATGGCATGAATGCAAGCCAACATATCTGTCTCTAAATGATATCACCAACACAGCTTCTCCTCTGAAAATAGATGCAGGAGCAAGTCGACAAAGATATAACTGAACGACTTTCTCTGTCCATACAGATGGGATGAGAAACTTTCAGAAATGCTGATATTCGGCGACGCCTCTCTCCACCCTCGGCTGCTTCTCCACCAGGTTTCTTCTGAAGTCTCCACGCCTCTGTGAATCCATGATGTAACCCAAATATGATTTCTTTGGTCAGATTCTTGCCACTAACCACAAGTAAAACCGACGCCTTTAAAAGTGTCTCCACACCTGACACGCAGACTTACAGGAAATGACTTATTTGAAATATTGTCACATGGAATTTGGGTTGGGTTTGGGGTTTTTATACATCATGCAGCTCAAAAGCTCAGACCAGTGTGCTATAAAGCATTACAACTGGTAATAACATGACATCTAATTTAATTTAAACACATTTCCATACATTTCTTTTCCATTGTATGAAATATTTATAGGCATGTGGAAGATTAGAGTTTGTCTACTTGTGAATATGGATGCTACAAAGCAAACATTCATCATAATATTATTAAATATATGTCTGCAGAGAGTTTGTGCACAGCATTCATGGTCGTGGAAGGTCAGGGGAGGCTGCGTAGCTGTGTGACAGCAACACTGAAGGTCAACCAGGCAAAGTAACAGGATCATTTATGATAGATTATATGTTTGCACTGCAGGAATTCATAACAGAGCCTCTTTCTCTTATCTTTTACCTTTTAAACAGCCTTCAATCTCAGGTTTTTAGTTGGACGAACCCTCCCCGCTGACATTTAGACTCAGCCAATGAGATTATTTCTGCCTCCGGACGAGCTACAGTAAGCCTGCAAGAAATGTCGGTATAACTGAGATTTCAGTCCTCATGTACTGCGTCGGCACGAGTGTGTGTCTGTGCTCATCACATTTCAGGGACTAGAGGCGAGGCAGGCTGACATTTGCGAAGGCACGTAAAACCTTGCCACTGTCTCACAGCACTGTCTGTTTGGATTACAGTGTGGACGCTGTCGACAGGGAGAGGCCTGTGAGAGTGTGGAAGAAATACTCCACTTCTGTCACCATGCACTGAAAATTAAAACAGACAACTTGACTTAAGTGAGTATTAAAAAAGGGCTGGTGTCTACCAGCTTATGACAAACTGTTGTGTGCTTACTAAATGCAGGAAAACAGCTTGAATACTAATGAAGCGATTATCCACAGTTTGACAGTTATGACATATTTTCTTGGTATTTAATGTAATTTCAGCCTCTGGACCACACTTTAGGAATAGCAATGTGATATAAAAGTTAACTACGCAGAAAGTTCAAGGTTTAGTTCATCCAAATTATAACATAAATAATTATAATATTATATAATATAATATAAGAGGACAGCCCCAGTTGCACTTTCTGCAGCAAAAAGTAGTAAGGCCAGTCGCTTTTCCACTGTTTTGCTAACCCTCCTCCCTGTCATGTGCATTTGTTTACAACGAAGCCGGCCAGAAATCAATCAATAGAGCGGTAGATAACATTATATATGATGTTACGATGTGTATATTTGTGTAGTTTAATCTGTCATAAACAAGGTTACGGGGCGCCTTTGTGTTGCGGTGCTGCCGAGACTAGAGCTGGGACACTTGCAAAGTTGTTTTTCAGCCAAGAGACGCTAGGTGGAAGGCAGAGAGCCTCCATTCTCCCTGCAACAAGTTACAAGTCATTTATTTAACCATCACAATTACTCCAAAGCTGTTTAATTAAAGCAGAAGTAAGCGCGATCCGGTCGTTTTG
The DNA here is from genome assembly GCF_905171665.1 of Trachurus trachurus. NCBI lineage: Eukaryota > Metazoa > Chordata > Actinopteri > Carangiformes > Carangidae > Trachurus > Trachurus trachurus. The sequence goes on from NC_139914.1 coordinate 4,544,527, forward strand.
GCTAATGCTGCGTTCCAGGCAGGCTTTTGAAACCGTAAATTACAGCTTCAAGTCACGACTTACGACTTTGTAGCGTTCCAGGCAACCCACTCGTGTTTTTCCGACCTGTTTTACCTGTGAAAGTCACTATAACGGCCACTCGTAACTTCTGACCCGTGAACTCGTACCAGATCGAACTGGTATGACTTCACAGGTCGGAAAAACACGAGTTACGGGTTGCCCTGAACGCACCATAACGTCTTGTCAGCCGATGGAGTTAGCAGCCCCCGCCCTCGTCATGGATCTATTGGTCCTCGTCCCTACGTCACCACATTCACGCGCATCCCTTGGCTGCACACACAGCCCTTCATGCCGTTCTCTCTCCTCATTGGATAAAACTTGTAGGATACGAGAAAAGTTTTCTCCTCGGCTCAGAGCAGAGCAGAGGGACTGAGAGACCCGTGTTTCGGTCCAAACACTCTATGTAAGTGATTGCTGTCGGAAGATAGAACTATTTAAGACTTATATTAACACAAAAATATCGCTTACTTCTGCTTTAAGGTAAAAATGTAGCAAAAATCCTGCATAGTTCCTCTTTAACTGATGACATACTTGGACAAGATGACCGCCACGTCCTTGTGATGCAACCATATAATCTATATTATCTGTTCCCAGAGAAACGGCTCCACAGGCTGGATGAAGCCACAGGCTGAAGGACAGAAGACAGCATTGTGATGACTGCACGGCGCTGAGAGGGCGCTGGGCGACGCCGGGGCTCATAACGCCCCGCTAACCTGCGCTTTCAGCTCCCATTCAAAACAAGAGAGGATCATAGTCCTTGTCAGATCTGGGAGGGTGGCATCCAGGCGCAAAAGGGCGACAACCCTGTGACTCTAACGCAGTTTGATGGCAACGACGGGTTTTCACACCCGCTGCCCAAAGGTAATTTATTAGCTAATCTCAGGATACAATGCTGCTGTTTGTCAACCCAGTGGAGGATGAAACAATTCCTCATAGAAACACAATGTCTGATAGATTTTGCTGGAAAAAAATAGAGCCAAGAAAGGGGGAGTTGCAGACTGTGGAAGATTCAATTGGTACATACACATCAGGGCAAGAAGCTAAACAAGTTCAATGTGTGTAGAGTCTAATGCGTATTGATGTGTTTATGTCGGCTGTCTCTTCGGCTTCATCACACGCTCTGATGATTGCCTTCCTGCCCGAGTGCTATCTATACTGACAAACACATGAACTTATACATGGTGTAGGAGGATGTGACAGGATGAGAGGATGCTTCAGCAACACCCAGCTGCTTTTGAAAAGAATCATTCAATATAGAAAGGTCTGTGAAAAGGTCCAGCTGTGAAGGATTCTGGTTCTCCTGCAGCTGGATCGTCAATCTGCATCTGGATGGGAAACTCTATGAAATCTATCTGTGTCACACATTTGCACTGGCACCAGCCAGGTTAGGCTACACGACAATTAAATGTGTGAATGAGCCTGGAGTAAACTGACCACAGTGGTTAAACAGGGGGGCAGATAATGTTAGCGGACAGCTGGAGGTGCTCCAATGAGCTCATCACACACCACACACACCGCAGGGCTGATTTAACTCTTCATGCTTGGATGACACACACACCAGCATGATACTGTGCCCACTGCCCGGGGACGAAGCACCTTTGAGAAACAACATATATAGCCTGACGCCACAGCCAACACACGTACACACACACACACACACACACCCTCAGCCAAATAACATGGCAGGCAATAAGTGTAGAGCAGCACTATTGTAAATTCAGACACAGCTTTGGTCGTTGTCAGTCAGTGTAGCTGAGAAAGAAAAAAGGTGTAACACACTTTATAGGAGTAATGTTATTAAAGCAGCTATACATGTTAGCAAAAGGCTTGTGTCATTAAAGGGATAGTAGCATTTTTTTTAAAAGTGGGGTTGTATGATCTACAAATAGCCCCTAAGTACTTTAATTGCAGTAGAAGACTCTCTGCACTCCTCCCGTTAGCAACGCCAGCCCATAGCCCTGCCCAGAGATTTACAACATACATTGTTGTGAACAGACCCAAAGAAACGGCCTATTTTCGCGGCCTAAAAGAGGTTTTACCTGAAAAAAAATACACAGTTCCATTATTCGCTATAATATAATTTTTTCCAGCCCTTCAAAGTGCAGGAAAATCACAGTTTTTATTTGGACCTAACCAACTCACGTATCCCTCCGGCCAGGGTTAGCGCCCGCCGATCAGCAGTTGGTTATAGGTCAAAATAAAAACTGCGTTTTTCCTGCACTTTGAAGGGCTGGAAAAAATTATATTATAGCGAACAATGGAACTGTGTATTTTTTTTCAGGTAAAACCTCTTTTAGGCCACGAAAATAGGCCGTTTCTTTGGGTCTGTTCACAACAATGTATGTTGTAAATCTCTGGGCAGGGCTATGGGCTGGCGTTGCTAACGGGAGGAGTGCAGAGAGTCTTCTACTGCAATTAAAGTACTTAGGGGCTATTTGTAGATCATACAACCCCACTTTTAAAAAAAATGCTACTATGCCTTTAAACAGCTCAGGAAATGAATAAGTATAAGTCAATAGTCTACATTCATCTGTATTTGGCCTCTGACTGATAAATGTCACCATTGACACGATAAACCATAGGACAATTGAAAATTGATGATTTTCTCTTTGGGTGCCTGAGGTGATAATCAACAAGCTAAATATTTGTATAAACCAAATGATAAATAAAAGTATTGAACACTTGAAGTGAAAAAGAGACGATAAGCAGCCGTTTCACAATTAAAAAAACAGCAACAACAACAAATAGGCAGTGTTGTTGACAGATAAAGGCTGAGGAACATCACTTGACACGGTGTATAAAAAGTGTGAGTTATGGCAGATGCTGTGGGAAAAGCACATGCACTTCTATTATGCATTTCCTCCGGCACACACACTACTACTCCACATTAATTAAAATGTAAATAAGCCACGATGTGATCATCTTCATCTGCAGTCCCTCGCGAGCATGAGGAAATGATCCAGCCTATAAAGATGTGTTCGTTTTCCACATGTTAGTTCCACTCACATGACACTTGATAAACCAGAGAGTGTGCTCATCAACATTATTGTGTTGGCAAACAGTGAAGAACACGGAGTAACATTTGCATTCATTTAGATTTATTTAGTTTCTAAAAACAATATTCACTCTCTTTTTAGCTCCGTTTTAGCCTCCACCATTGTCTCAATGGGAATCAAACACAGATCCAGCTGTTTGTAGGTGCAATAATCTTCTCCGAGAGCTTCGCTGTAATAACCTTTTGCTCTATAGCATCACTAAATAAAAACCTTGTGACATGTCAGTGTGCGCTCGTGTCCTTTCCTCTTTTAATGACTCACACTCTATAAAGCAGAAATGCCGCCACACTTGACTGGCTGCCGTGTTTTCCAGTCTGCAGGCTGCAGCGTTGCAGCGCCGCGCGCTCAAGCGTGACCGTATTGCTCTGCTATTACTGGCTTTGTCTCCTCCTGGCCTTGTGCCTACACGCGTACAGTGCAGGAATGTGCGTGTGGTGCGGCGTGCCAGACAAGGTGAGAGCGCTGACCTCTCTCAATTAGACAGGGGCAACGATCCGGCCAGCGCTGACCTGATTTGGGGGGGGTATCTGTGATCCGCTCGCGTTACCGTCAGCAAACCTGCACAGTTCCCTGCAGCTGTTAGTCATGAGAGGAGTCGGTGGAGGTGTAGGTGAGGACAGGATGCTGCGTTAGGTGGTCCAGGTCTGCGTTGTAGACCAGTCATCTGCTTTGTGAGATGTGATCTTGTTCTTGATAGAAATATATGAGGCCATTACTGTTGCACTTTGAAGATCTGGTCTCCAAAGACCACATGGACGGTGAAGGTCAAACTGAAATGAACCGAAAAGACACACTGCTACATTTTCTTATTAAAAAGTGGTTCGTCGATGCCACCACAATGAAAAGGAGTCGGGACTGACTGATGCGTTTTCTTGGGCGCCTTTGAAATGGGACATGCGCCGCCGCTGTCATGCAATCAGTCTTCAAATGTCACCTTTGAAGGATGAGACCGAGGGACGAGACGGTCCCCTTCTGGTTTCACTTCATGCATTTCAAATTACTCAAAGACCAACAAGGTAAATAATGTAATTTGTCCTAAAACCTAAAACATCTGACCCTCACATTGGGATACAGCGAAGATAACTAATCATCTAAATATAAAGAGGTTAAAGAAGCTAAACCAGGAGGGCAACCTATTACCCATGTTTTTTCTAGGTCTGTTATGTCCTATTTTTCTCTCTCTTTTTTATTCTTTATTTTGTTCAGTCCCATTATTTCATGTATCTGTACTGTATGTTCTGTAATCAATGTGTTTGTATTATAAGAAGACATAGGGGGAAAAAAAGAAGCTAAACCAATAATGAAAAGCTATAAATGCACATATCAACATGAGAAATCTAGCAATGTGATATAACAAGGTTATATTTATTTATTTGTTAAATGTTCTCATTAAATAAAGATGTGGTGGAGGATAAAGGGCAGTGGATCTGGTCACACTAATGTAAAGTACAGAAACATGCAGGGACTGCTCTTTGTTCCCCTGATGAATATGATCAGCGATGAAATACATCTATTTCTGTATTGATTGACCCATCATAACAAAAGGTCAAAAGGATCCATCTGGACCAGGGCTAACTGAATGTATTTGACTAAATAGAAAGGTCCAGGTTATTTGTGTTCAATAAAGACTTATGAACCTCCTATTCATTTTAGAAAATGATTTTCCTTAGGGGGGGGGGGGGCATCCCTGCATCCCTTCTCCTCTGAAAATGATTTTCCAACATATGTGGATAGGATAATATTCAGAAAGTTTGGACCAGAGTTGATAGATCCTCAAAAAATGCTTTTTAAATCCACATATCAACATGAAAAAGGCTTTTAGATGACACTAAAACAGAGAGCATTCTGGGACCTGTCTTCTTGTTCTTCACCTCTCCCAGTGGATTAAAGACATTGATTTCACACAGTGCACTGTGAGGTCAAAAATTGGCTGTTTGCCCAATCAATGGCCACCTTACTGCTGCCTATCCGCCGATCAATAGCCTATACCTGCTTTAATCTTGCCACAGCATGTAACCCAGCATCTATCCATCCTCAGTGTGGACCTGCATCCTCTTCAGCAGCACTAACTCTTAACAGAGGAGCTCCTGAGGAAGGAATTCAAAATCAATACTAGAGACAGAGAGAGAGAGGTGCTGGGATAGATGCAGCAGGCGATGGTGGTTGTTATGATGCTATTCCAGCTGGATCCATTATCCATAATCTCATTGTTGTTGTGGGCATAATGATGAGGAGCACCGACTGCAGAGAGAGAGACAACACAATTGCGATTCAAAGGTGCTGAATCTGAATGTGATCGGAGAGATGCTGAAACTACCCGGAATAAATAAAGGATAATAAACAAACTAACAAAAAAACTGGAACTCAGTGAGAAACCTTCACTGTCTCAAGTGTATAATAGCGGCAAAGACTAGATAACCACCAAGTGAATTAAGGCTATCACTGAAGCAACGGCACTCTCAAGGTTAAATAAGATGGTTTCACAGCACAAGGCTGTTTTCTAATCCCTGAAGGTTGCTCCGAGTAAAACACCACTTCCCTCTGAAAACAGCAGAAACACACTATTATATTAAAGCATTTCATTCAACACACTTCTTTCCCATTACACATACTCATTCTGTCCATTGTCAATACACATAGGCTATATTGAATGGAAAATCTTTAAGGTTTCACCTCTGCCCTTTTTTGGATTAATTAGTGCAGTTTGTAAACCTGCACTAATTTATTTGGCAACCCTTTAATTTACAGGCCGCTAATTACGTGATAATGTCGAGAAATAGCCAAGAAATAACAAGTAATTGTGTAGTAATGTCAAGAAATTGTCTAGAAATAACGGTCAATTTCATAGCAATGCCTTGCAATTGACCATTATTTCAGGGCTATTTCTATGCAATCAATCATTATTTATTTTCTTGACATTATCATGTACTTAGCTGCCTGCAAATTAAAGGGTTACCACTGATATTACTAGGGTTACCATTATATTTTCTTCACCAACTCCTGTGAAAATGCCTCTGGCTGCACACCATGTTCCCCAGCTACCATCACTACATTTCTCAGTCTGCTGCTTGGTGCTGAGCTGCTGGTACAGTGGGTTTATTGGAGCGCTTTTACTGAACAGTTCCCATTCACTGGAAGCTATGTTGACGAGGGCAGTTAGAATTAATCAAAACAGGAAAATTGTGGCCTATAAAACCAGCACAATTATCTTAAGATGGTTAAAAAAACCTCAGTGGAACTGCAGAGTAAAGCTTAACAATAAAAGTAGCAATTTGATGCATTGTTAATATAAAATATAGATGAGAGAAGCTTTAATGGGGCCTGGTTTTTGCCTGCTATGACTGACTGACTCTGAATGAGTAACTTTAAGAAGCTCTTACAGGAAGTGAAATGTTCTGGTTGCAATCAACAGTAATAACAGGCCGAGAACCAGCAGCAGAGCCTCAAACTAAAAATGATTTAATTTGATAAGTGATCTCTGGTTAGGCAGAACACAACCACAACATGGTTTACCAGCAACGAGTCAGAAGAAGAAGGAAAAAAAGAAAAACAAAGGAGAATGTCAGGGATTACCACGCAGTAAGAGGCAGTGACAGATCCTCCACACACACAGTGGTGCGGCAGCAGAGCACGATGAAGGAGCTAAATAGGTTCTGACAGCACTTTACAAAGCCTCTTGGCTGGGCAACGTGTGTTTTTAAAGGATGCTGAAGGACAGGCAAGACACAGAGAGACACAGAGAGACACATTTACATTCAGACTGGCTCTGGGATCCAGACACAGCCGGTTTTGAGGAGGTACAGGTGCTGCACCTTGCCCACGGGCTCCAACCTTTTCCCACCACAATTAGCATCGGTGGACGGCAGTGCAAAGAATATCAATACCTGCAGGTTTCATGCTATACTGTAGCTAAAATAAGCTGTAAGAGAGTGGCATCCATTAGGCCCGTCACAATTATTACATAATCACCTGATTGCGCTTCAATTTTGCATTTTGTTTTCCATTCATATGTATAAAAACAGCTGGATTTAGTTGCAAAGCCAATAAATGGCTCTTCTTCTATAAGGTGTATGTGTATTATTAAACTATGTGTAGGCTTCTCCTATAATAGTGGTAAAAAATGAAAAGAAATGAAATGGTTTCCTGGTTGTGACAGCCTAATAGGTATCCATCTCCTCCTCTTACTCTAAGCCAGACAGTCAATAAACATGTTTCCCTCAATGTTAAACTGATCCTATTCAACATCTAAGACCCACTGTTATTATGGAAAGCCACAAACAGGCCTATACCCGTTATTTTCTGCTTTCAAGGAAGTCACATTAATTCTCCGTCTCTTTGTACTTTGCACTGAAACTCATCTCACGTCTCGCAAAACTTAATTCTGGAGGAAAAAAAGAAAACAACACATTTGACGGATATTTGTCTTTCGATTCTTTTCGGGGGAGACAATTTGCTTCATCAAGGTCACACCGATGGTTTCCCCCTGCTCAGAGGAAATTAAGTCAACCGTCTGGATGTGCAGGCATGTGTGGAACCTATTTAATTATCCTCCGCTCTGAGGAGCCTTGAATCATTGTTGGTGTAAATGCAGCGATGCACCGCTTCTTCCTTTTCTATAGAGTCGCTCTGAACCAACCGGGTTCATCCTGCAGCTTTTTTTCAGGCGACTCGCAGCCCCTGCTCTGAAAAGGTTAAAAAAAAAAACTCTGCCCTTTACCTCTTGCACACACAATGTCACCCTGCATTGCTTATTCATACGCGAGCAGGCAAACACACACGCACACACACCGGCAGCAGAAGATGAGGGTCAAGGACGGAGCGAGACCTCAGAGAGACATTGTTGAAAGCTGATGGCCTCTCCTAAACAAGCAAAGAGGATGGGATGCAGAAAGAGAGAGAGTGGAAAATGAAAAGAAAGCTATCAGAAGTAGCAGCTGGATCGGTTGTGACAACACAGTGATGGGATGGAGAGGCTCCACCAGTGTAGAAAAGCTCTGCCATCAGCACTTCTGTTCCTTAAGGTAAATGGGCAAATAACGTGAATTCACTCCCGTGCTGAAGCTGAGGCACTTTGATTCCTGTGAGAGTGCTTTCCTCTGTCGCCTCCAAAAGCAACAAGAGCCGGGCGGCGGTGGTGGTGGGTTGGGGGTTGGGGGGGGCACAGCCGCATCTGGCAGCACCCTTCCTCCCGGCAGATAAACTTAGGTCTTTGTCTACCTCACTGCCACAGCTGCCTTGCATGTTTTTTTTTTCTGCTGAGCATCCAAAATGGAAAAATAAAACCATAATTTCCAGCTGCTTCTGCTTCCCCACTACAGAGAGAGCCTCGATATGAAATCACCCCCGCCCCCGCCCCACCCCGCCCCGACAGATGGAGGTGAGGCGTCTTTTCCGATTTGCAGCTACCAGCCGGGCTTCACTCAATTACCCAGTGGCATTTTTGTGACCTTGCACAAGATAGTAATGACCTCGGCGCCCCGCTGAGCTCTCCCTTTTCTCATTCTTCCCCTCCTCTTTTCCAGCGGACGACAAGTCCTCCATCACAGCAGGAGCTGATTGATGCTTTAGGTGCATGACCTCATGTTAAACATGAGGATGACAGCAAATCCATCCAAGTCCACATTCCTACACCATCTTTTTTTTATTTATTCTAAGGGCAACAGATTTACATTTTTTAATATCATTTTCAAGACTTTTCACATCTTGACTTGATTGAATTCAAAGCAGAGGAGATTTTCAACTGTTAAACATTAACCAAACCACACACAGACTCAGTTTGCTCCCCGTGGATTTAACCCCCGCCTCCACCCTTGGCTTAGATAATCAGAAACATTGGAAAGAACTAAAGTGCGGCTTTGCAAATGATTATATGGAGGACTGTTCGGCTCGGATGCCGTTGAACAGAGAATAAAGCTGTGTTTAATACATGCTGAAATCAATAACCACCAAAAACTGCAGAGAGGATCGTATAAACAAGCTAAATGCTTAATCAGCGCAATGATGTGAGAAATCACATTTCATCCACTTCCACAGTCAAACTGGAGCTAAAGTGAACAGAACCTCTGGTACACAGCAGCTACGATGCGCAGGAGCACGGTGCATGAATTATGCATCCTGCTGCTGAGTGTGTTTTCTCTATAGGTGGGTTTCCTCCAAGATTTATCACATTCATTAAGAGTAAGAAATGAGAAAGGGAAAAAAATAACATGCACAATAGATTACATGTTCATATTGATGCATTGTGTTCCTTTTTGGGATCAAGATTGGAAAACTTTGACACAAATGGCTTAAATCTCTTTATGAAAGGGAAAATGGGGAGAAATCAAAAAGCAATTGATGATAACGGTGTTAACGCAGTTGAAGGAGGAGACATCAGAAGCCAGGATACATTTTTTTTACCAAATTACAGGGAAGGGAGTTTTCCAGCTGCAAATAAACACATTCACCTGTTCATGGTCACAGGTGTGGTGTGTGTCCTCCGCTACTTTAGTGCTATAATGGGATGGAGGTGAACGGGGAAGAAATAAAAGTGCATGCTAAAGCCATTTGGCTCAGACACGGTCTCATCCTGACACCTGCACCTGCCTCATGGAGGTTATTCTACCTGGATACAGAACTTCCACTGACAGAATCTATAGCTGGCTTCATTTTTAGTGTACAGATATGAGAGTGGTATCAATCTACTTATTTGAATCACTGCAAGACAGCAAAAGAATGAGGAAATGCCATCCTCTTGTTGTTGCCTGAGCTTTGTATTGGATTGCTTTGAGCAGGTCCACAAACAGCAGGCTAATGATAGGTGACAACCACCTTGAATACACAAAGAAAGAAAGCTGTAGCTGGTGCTTTTTGTTTGGTTTGCACCATTTATTCTACTGGTATAATTACAAACTGGCAGGGGAAATGACATTATTATGAGGAGATTGTTTATTCAGCTCATTTATTTTTTATTGCTTGTTGTTTTTTTTCTACTGTCATCATTATTATTTTCTTTATTATTTTATAGTTTCTTCTTCGGAGCAATAGAACATTTTGTTCCAGAAAACTTTGCATGTACGAGTTCTAAACCGTGCCATAATTATTACAAGAGTTTCTCTTTTAGAAGTTTTTCCAAAGTACGACAACGAGCGGCGAAGCATTTATGATTGTTGAGAGACTCAGATGTAGATGATTAGTCGTGTTTACAGTCACAGCCGCTCGCTAAATGACTTTTCTCTGTCAGATCACATTAATGCCGTTAGATGCACTTCATTACTGCCGCAGCCTCCTCACATTATTGGACGCCGAGCAACATGGAGCTCACCGACGTTAACGCAGAGTGCTCTGACGAGTGTTGACAGTGATCGAGTATAGCACACACACTAGATGCACACATAACTGTTGATGAGCAGTGGTATGAGCAGCGACAGTCGCTGCTGCACGGTCTAATGAAGTACAGCGCCTCGGCTCCATATTCAACATGTCAGCTGCTCCTGTATCACTCTTGGACTAAACTGTTGTGACTGAACACAGAGTCTTGATACTGTACTGCACTGACACCCTGAGGCCTCCCATCACCCGCCTGCACATGACCATGAGGATGATTATGAATGGACTGCAGCTACTGCTAGTTTTATTCAGGAATATGTAAAAAAAAAAATAGTAAAAAAAAAAGTCTGAAAATGCAGAAATTAGATGTAATATGGAATAATTCAAAAACCCAGTGTCATTTGATGTTGGTGCAATAAAGATTACATTGTATTCTTCCAGTCCCACATGCACCAAATCCTCTCAGAAGTGATGAAACAAATTTGTTTAAAGACAATAAACAGCCTTATCAACATCACAGCACAGAGCGTTGGCTCGGTGAGATATCGTTTTCGGCTTCTTGGGGGAATATGCCACTGTTCATTTTATCTGCGGCTCGCCGTGACACTCCCCTCAAAGAGGTGGAAAACAAAGGAGGCTGGGAGACAGGAAAACACAACTCATATTTCATTAAATCAGGGGGAGGCCGCACAGCAATCAATGCAGAACACGACTCCTCATTTACCGCCTCGGAACAGAAGAGGTCTTGCGGTTTGAAAGCTTAATATTAACTCTGTCTGAGTGACAGCGGCTGCAGTTTGTGAATCCGAATGTGGGGAAAAGTGCAGAATATTGTGTCTTAGTTGACATTTTCATTACATACAGAGTGTAAACATATGGGCTTCTTGATTAAAAGCCAAATCATTGCTTCCAAGTAGCACCCCCTCTGCACCATGATGTATAATTCTTCATCTGGAGCTGGATAGAATTAGGAGATGATGAGACATAAGAGCTTTTTCCCAAAGGCGAAAAAGTGGGAGCTTGTCTAACATCAGTTGAAAGGAAGATAAAAGCAGCGCAATGTGTTTTGTGAAGAGGTGGAGGTGGAATAACAGCTCGTGAGATGAAAAAAGGAAAAAAAAAATCCCTGTGTTTCAGCTTTTCTGCCAATTTAATTCTCACGGCTGAGGGAAAATGGAGTCAAATCAAATCTGCGACTGTAATTTGATTTAAAATGCAAAATGATGGAGTGGTAATATTATCGCAGGGACGATATTTGTTCTATTTCAAAGGCGTTCTTGCTCCACAGCGTTGAGTTGAGTGTCAGGGGATGTGACAGCGGGCTGTGGACACCACCGTGCTCTGCAGTGACACTCTGTCCACTTGCATCAACGGCATCGTCCCTATACAGTGGCCTGTCACTGTTCTGCCTGTAACCACCTGCTTGAGGGGGTGGGGGTTGGGTAATGCAACTATGGCAACACCTGCTCACATCTGGCACCGCTGCAGCCACCCAGTCGCTGTTTTTATGGGTCACAAATTGAGGGCTGGTCATTTTTTTTACTGATGGAACAACCCCCAAGGCAGCAGGCTGCTGGAATGGAGCAGGTTGCTGTTTAGTATTTAGTATAACTGCCTGAAATGATTCATAACGATGGTAGCAAAGAAGTGGAGATAGTTTGTAGCATCTGTACAAACAACAAATGTGCAAAGAAGCCACTTCAAATGGGAGGATTCATACTTAAAGGGATAGTTCAACATTTTGGCAAATTGGCCTACTGCCATAATCCCTATAGTCACAGCAGTAGTTTCATTACCTTTAAGTATCGGTGCATGTTGTTTTGAGATCAGCGGGGCAGAGACGTGAGCTGCTCAGCGAACAGAATGGAAGTGAATGGTACAGGTCCCCTTTCCTCAAACTCATCAAATACAACTCCAAAACGCTCTTGTGGACAAGTTGTGACCTGCACATTCACCACACTATGAAATAATCATGTATTATTATGTAACATTACGACACATGAAGCAAATACTCTGTCTCGTAATGTTACATTATCTCAAAACAATATGCACCAATAATTAAAGGGAATGAATCTACCCCTGTGACTATAGGGATAATAATGGCAATAAATGGTTTTGCCAAAATGTTGAATGCAAAAACCTACATATAAAACAAACACTGCAGCTTTAATTCCTCCAAAGGCACAGTGTTGCATTGTCTCATTCCTGTATTATATGATTCATTATTCATTCAAGATCATAATTCTTCACGTCAAACGCAAAACTCTTATGATGTTGCCTGATAAGCCTGGTTTTGTGTGTGTTCAGAGCATCGCAGTACGTGATGGTGGTTAAATTCACAGCAGTTATCTGTATCATCGTCACAGCTGGGGGTTCTGCGTTCATCAAAAGATTTATTTTTAAAAAATTCAGATGCAAACTGATCTGACGTGTTGCATCTGGTTGTCTGTTTGGGAACTATTACAACCTTTCAAAAAACGTCACAACAAGGCTTTCTTTTTAATTGCAGTTTTGTGTCTGTCACCTGAGAGTTGAATCATCACATGGACGCCTTGTGCAGTGGTGTGTCTTCAATACTGAGTGGAAATAATGGCTGTCACACCGTGTTGGAAGTTATTAATAAACATCAAATGCTGCCAGTGTTTACAGAGGTTTCAGCGATCATCTAAGCACACGCAGGAGATTAAGTTTCCTGATCACAATCGTGTTGTGTGGGACTCGGTCCGTCACACTCATTTGTCTAGAAGTTTCTGATGTAAGTTTTGTGCTTACAAAGTTCCAGTGCTGCAGTCAGCAGTCGTACATAGCTTTCATACATCAAAAAAACAAACGTGCATTAATCTCCTTACTACAAATACTGAGATGCTTTTTCATTGCACTTTAAATAACATTTGGAAAATGAAGAAAAGCATAAAACTCTGAGGGAAAACTTCAGCAGAGTATATTTAATTTAAAACTTTTTCATTTGCAGGATGTGAGCGTAAACACTGAGTAAGAGCTTTGAAAAGCAGATGAGCCATGAGAGAGAAACAGGAGGAAGTCAGTGGATTGAACACACACTGAAAACACAAGCTGCATGTGGACATCTTCCTGGTAAATCCTGCTTGTACATGAAATGTTATTCTTGTGTGGGCGGGACAAACAAGGCGGTGACCGTGCGGCACAAATCAACGGAAAATTTCAATTCATGCATTATATTTTTCACTCCAGCGAGGCGAGCTCTGAAGCACCACATTCAAATTTCACACATTACTTGTGTTTGAAAAAGAAAATTTGTGAAATCTCATTTCCAAATCTCATTTCCCTCACAATGCTCAGGTCCCTGGTGGCAACAAGAGATTAAACAGAGCCAAACCAGATGTGAAGCAAAGTAGTGGAAAACAAGGAGATTAAATTTCTTCTGTTCCTGAGGAGCAAATTTGTTTTTAAGCAGCAGTGTTTGTGGAAACTTTGAATACAAAACAAAGAAGTTAGTGTAGTTAGCTCAAAAATGAAGCTAGTTGGTCTTCCTAAATATTTAATGTTACAAAAGGCCAGATATCTTAAATCTTAGCCAACATGAGAATCTTTTTAAAGGGGCGGGCTCCACCCATGTCATCTTTGCAGTCCTTAACAATAATGGCTGTCATGTAACCATGCATTTACCCCATGCACACTGTTTGACCATCTTTTTAAACTTAAAATCTTTGGAAAAGCTCATAAAACCGACTTCTCTAAGGAATTTCATTGGATTCATCCAGGCAGAGAATGTCCCAGTATGGGAAATGGCTATACGCACTGTGATTGGCTCATCGCATTTGAAGGCGGGCTGTTTCTACGAATATGTGGAAAAACATTTTTATTCTCCTTGGAAATTGGTAAGCACATACCGTAGCTCCAGTATCAATTATAGTTTATATTATCTGGCACATGAAGTGAGTAGAATTCAAAGTAAAGACCAATGAATAGGTTATGAGTCAAGACAAGTGCATATTTTATATAAAGTATGAAAAATGTAGAGGTATTCATTCTGTAAATAGACAGTAATGAGCTTCTGCAATCTGCAGACCAGATCACACTGACCTACAGACTGGGCCACCTCCCTCTGCTCCTCTTTCCTGCAGGGCCGTACAGTAATGAGTTTGTTATTAAGGAGCAGAGCAGTGGTTTCTTGTGCGTGTGGAGTGTCGACGTGCACGAGCATGGAAAGCAGCAGCGAGCTGAACGAGAGCTCGGCCCAAAAACACCGGAGGTGAAAGGAGCCGCAACATGGAAATCTGTAAGATGCTTAACTCCCACACAGCACCTGCTCTGTCAGCCCGTGACTCAGCCGATCTGCTGGCTCCGTTACACACACTAACATCCTCCATGTGTGTGTCTGCAGGAGTCGTAAAGGTACATATGCCTGACACACACACACACACACATGCATAACAAACCTCTTCTCTGACTTAATCCTGATGCGTTTTTCTTCCAAGCCACTCTCATGTGGCTGCGTATCTGCATGTGAGAGATATGCGACTTGCTTTTGTTTAGTCACGATCCTGAGCTTGGAACAGAGCGACTCCCCCTCCTCACTGCCCAGAACTACAAAATAAAAGACAAACAACAGAAGAAAAAGAAGAAAAAAACCCACAGAGAGCCTGAAGCATCAGTGTGGTTTGCTTTCATCGTGAAAAGAACGACAGCCGGACTCCAAACTGATTGAGGACACATTAGAAGTTGGGACATCGACTTGTTATGTATGACAATGCTGACAAATACAACTCTCACTGCTGCTGCTGCTTCATTTGTCCTTTTAGTCACAGTGAGTTATACTACTTCCACCACGACCGCCATCTTTCCACCACCAGGCTCTGCCACCATGTGAGCAGAATAATCTCATCATTTCTGCTTTGCTTTTCCACTCATGTCAGTGCTGGACCTTTGTTCCACTTTTGAGTTTAATGTGCTCAGAAGCTACAAGGGCGTAAAGATTTTCTTTTCTTTTTTTTGAGAAAGTGCCAAAACATACATCCATATATCCTATTTTTTTTTCTCATTCGATTCAAAAAGCCTATTCCACTGTGTCGCCAGTGAAATAGGTGCAAAAAGTTTATGCAAAACACCCATCCTCTTTTGATGGAGCTGTAAAACCACTGGATCAATAGCTACTGTAACTTACAAAAACAATGTTCTGGGTTGTTTTTTTTTAAACAGAAACTTTTAAGTTCGGCTTTTATATTAAAAACACATTCATAGCTTTTTTTTGTTCAGAGGCTCCTGTCAAAACTCATCTCCTCCGATGCTATTCATAACACTTTAACACAAAATGCTACTGCTGGTAGTAGAGAGCTGTTATTGTGAACATATAGAAGGACAGAACAGCCCAGTCTTCTGCTCTTATGGGTGACATTTTTATTTACAGTCTATGGGTGTAGGTGCTAGCCTTGTGCTTCTCTTCTTAATTATTCATAAGACACTGCCCAGGGTTGTATATACTCTTGTATTCTGTATGAGGGTGAGGTTGTAAACTGGTTTTTCATAGCTACTGTCCACACTTCATCTTCTCACACACATGAAAACCCACAGAAACAGTGACATTTCAGCTCCTTCCAATGACATTGTCTATAATAACCAAAGGGCAAAGTGTGTGTGTGTGTAGCCATGTGTGCACACCGCGTCTATGTGCGTGTGTAGAGAGAGAGGACGTCATGTTTACTCAATCTGACAAGTAAATCTATAGCGGAGGAAAAATGCTCAGCCACTGGAGTAAAAAAGTCTGCAGCCACAGAATTTGAAAAGATAAGTCTTCTATAAAACGCGTCACAAATATGACATATCTGGGTCTCCACCAGCGTGGAAAAATTGTCTCGGGCTCGTACAAGTGAAGTCACAACAACTCGCTGTCATATTCCTGCTCCGCGCCGGCGTCAGTGAGTCATCCGTGTTCGGGATTTCAGGTTTAAATTAGTCAAGCTGCTCCTGCGGCGTCGGATGGGTTCACAACCGCACGTTGTGACTATTTCTAGGCATAAACAGTTAACCGTGCTGCGCATTATTCCACATCTACTTTATCAAAAAAAAAAAAGCTTTGAAAACTTTCTCCTGTGATGCTGGTTTCAGCTTCTCCTGCAACATTTACAACCTCTCCCACTTCAAACATGCAAAAAGCCTGCTGTGTGTTCCTTGTCTGCACACACACACACACACACAGGCGTTGTCAACAGCACCCTGCACTATGCGCCACTGGCATCCGGTCGTCACTGGGGCAACAGGATGTGTGTGTGTCCTCACAGGGATGTGAAGACCAGAGAAGCGGTGACATATTTGGGTTATTTGGGTTTAAATCAGAGCTGGAAACATGATTTAAAGGCCATTTATAACCCCGTCCTGGGTGGAGACCGAGTTTGAAGTGGGCGGAAGATCTGTCCTGAGGTCACTGCAATGGAGTCTGGGATATAGAAATGTGTGTTTTCCTCAAGTTGTGATAGGATGGGAAGTTTCCGACTGTAATGTTTGGTCTTTTTATCGTATTTGGTGACGGTACAAAAACAAATCCTGGGAATCAAACTTCCCTGGTCCTTATATAAGAGTGACACATGCCTGTCACTGACTCAGGGCCAGCTCTGCTTTGAGTTTCATCTTCAAATGAATGTAAACTCTCTCCCTCCAGCTGAATTCCCTGTGTGTCCTTCTGCTTATTCAACTCTTGTCTGCACACTTTCCCAACGTGTCAGCAGGTTTCCCTGTCGCCACTCTATCAAGAGTCACTTGAAAGGAGCGTCTGAGTGTGACTTCTCTCAGTAAGCCTCTGGATAGACTCCCACTGCCATGCTTTAGCTTTCACATCCACACACACACACACACACACACGCTCCCCTCGCCTCAGCAGCACTGTGTAGGAAGCCTGTGGAAAACACATAAGAGATAATAACTAACGTGTCAAACCTGGAGCGAGATCAAAGCAGCCAGGCTGACAACAGAAAAAAAAAAAAAAAAAGGAAGAAAAAAAAAGCAGCAGGAAGTGTTGGGGGTGAATTTACATGTTACGCAATATGGTGGCTGTCGTATTACCACAAAACATCCCGGAAAGTTTTCAATGAAACGCTCCACTTCGCCTCACACTGAACCCGCAGAAATCTCCAAATCCTTCAGCGCTGACAAAAGGCTGAATCCCACATCTGTCTGCACTGCAGCAGTATTATGGGATATTATTATCATTTCCAAATGCCATTCTGCAGCAGCGCGAGGAGTTTGTTGTTAATTGATCTTCCACAGCGGTTGCAGAGGGATCCCTGAGAGCAATTAAATGCGGGTTTTTTTTAAAGTCGGTTCTTTGCAACTGAAGACTAATTGTGTTTTCATCAGAGACGAGGGCAGCGCACCTGCAGCGTTTTTTAATTAGTCATTTTTTTGCTGAGACACTATTACAAAGACTAATCTATGGAGAGATGCTGCCGAGCGTCTCTTGATATTTACCTCCTCGCTCCCAACGTGGCGTTTTTAAGCCCAGAACATGAGGACAGCAAAGCATGAAGGGAAAACACAGGTGGAGGGATGGAGGAGTGACAGCATGTCAAATCTTTTTCTCTCTGCACACATCACATCAGTCTTCCTTCAACTGTATAAAGTTTCTGTGTGACAGTTTCCAGTGTGCCCTTGAAAACCAAAGCACATCTCATATGTGTCTCAGCCGCTTTAAACTTTTTCTGGAAAGTTTCAAAAGCTTATGATGTTTCCTGTTTTCAGATGTACATGGAGAATATGGAGGACTTTTTCCTCTAAACTTTCATTATTCATTATTAATTCTTAGTATTAATTCTTGGTTTTATTCTGCCTGTGAATTCCCTACAATGAAGTGACAGTCTCCTCAATAAGAAATAGCTTTTTAGTGGCATATTGTGTGATAAAGAGTGAGACTGAAAACTGACACTGGAGGTGTTAGTTTGGCGCAGGAAGTGTGGAGAGCCGGTTAGCATAAAGATGAATAAAGTGCCTTGAAGTAAATCAAAATATGTGCACATGGCCTGTTTCTCAGAAACTGAGCCTTTAAACGAGCCATCGGGACTTCTGTGACTTTGTGATGTCACAACAAAATAGCATAACGTACAAGACGTTTTCAATTAGTGATGATAAATGTTGTGTAATTTGAATTAACCTGCCTAAAATTTCAATGAGAGAGAAGCAGAACTCTAATCAATATCAAATCTATATTTCATAGTGTTTCATCAAAAGGCACCTTTAAAGGTCAAAATAAACAGATAATAGAAGAAAGATGAAAGGCTGAACAGAAAACACTGCAGCTACACTGTTTGTCTTCAATTAAGTTTTGTGTGTACTCCTTCGGCTTTTTATCTCAAGGTTTGATCATGTCCGTGATCAATACCCTTTGATCTGCATGTTTGCGTATAAGAGCAACCTTTTCTCTTATCTTTTACGTTTGTTCAGACGCCACAAAAGATTCAAGTTTCTTTTTTCATACGTTATTTCAGTTTTATTAAATTAAATATCAACTTATCTAGAGCAATTTTCGCATTAATAAACATTGCATTTGTTCTGATTTTGCAGGAAAGTTGTCTAACTGTGCTATAAATTAATAAAAGACATTAGCCATGTTTAAAATAGGAATAAATGCCGATCCGAATAAAACTGCGTCATTCAAACACGTTGATTGAAACATTTTTATCTGAAAGGATCTCATTCAGGAAGAAATTTCTTTCCGATCAAGATGGGTGGTTTAATGCCGGTCGATTTTTCGGATCAAGGTCCATGTGAACGGTTAATCTGATCAAAGTAGTCTCTGCTTCTGACCTTCACCCACTGGCTCCTGGTTTTTGGGGGTGGAAGGGCGAGAGATAATCGGATCGGATGTAGAAAAAATGCACATGTCAACGTGGCTACTGATAATTAAAGATGACATAGCAACAGTCTCACAGTCGGTGCTAAAGCATGAGGTGACTCATACTAACTCCTTCACCTGACTGACATGTATTAGAACTGGGGCAGGTATTTCAGCTCTGGGCTCTCGGGGCAGCTCAGTCTGAGCAGGAATTGGGTCGTGCAAAAAAAATCTGGCTCATTGATGAGAGATAAAGGTCAGACGATATGAACGGGAACGCACATCGACTCAAAAGGTGTTTTAATTTGATCCGTTCCTATCAGGAAGCTCCAGATTGTGAAGCAGATGCCATCGAATGGAAGTCGGCTGCCAGGATGTTTACAGAGACCGGCCCTGCCTCCACAACTCACATCTCTCCTTCTGTTTCTGCCTCTTCCTCGGCTTCCTCTTTGAACTCCGTCAGCCTCGGTCCCAGCTGAGAGGAAGGAAAGCCGAGGAGAGAGAAAGAGATGGAGAGACGAGGAGACAGTGCAGGAGGAGGAGGAGGAGGAGGAGGAGGAGGAAGGGACGGACCGCGGTGGGTGGGGGGGCTCCGCTTCCTGTGAAACCTCCAGCCGTTAAGGATCTGAGATGAGATGAGCTCGGTTTACACGGAGCGACCTTTCTTCACCCACTCGCACACACACACGCGCATGCTGCTGCAAAGTCCCATTACTCACAAGGTCAAAGTGGAAAGAAACACATTCGTCCGTCTGCAACAAGGGTCTTAAAGTTATACATCCAATTTGTAGGAGAGCGTCCCGCTGGCCTGCTGGGTAATGACCAGACGGGCGGAGGCCAAAATCATCCGTGTGCTCGGGGATAACACGTTTACATTAGACCTGCAGCTGAACACGTTTACATTAGACCTGCAGCGTGACGGAGGAAATATTATCACATGTAGCAGAACGGGCTGGAACACGGGAGACCATCTGTCCCTCCATCCCATTAGCGCTCGGTTCACAGGGGTCAAACCGGGCCTTCGTTTTGATCTGTAAAGTTTTGTGACTGCATCTTGCCTGGTTGTGATGTCGTCACGGTGACAAGTTTGTCCACACGGACTCATAAACACCTGCCATCGCAGTGAAAAGCTCCTCAGTGATGGTTCCTGTAGGATGTGGTCGGACTGGTGTCATCTGATACAAGGAGGAAGCTCTATTGATTTGTGTGTGTGTGACACTTTCTCCTTGGTTTTTTTTTATATATATATTATCTTCCTTTAAAGGGATAGTTCAACATTTTGGCAAAGGCAAGTTGCAAAGAGTATGGCCTCTGTATATGGGCCGCCTGCTCAACCCAGTGAGCTATATAACACCCCGAATAATCGAATAATAAACAAACAAACAAACAAACAAAGCACCATCTTGGTTCTACATATTTTCAGGTGCAGGCATCAATGCTTCCCACCAATCACCAGCTACCACACCTATTTATTCACTCACACATGCACATTAAGCCGACTTTCTTGCAGCTACAGTATGACAGCAGTTCTGAGTAATAAAGATATATACACTTGCAGATTTCTGAGGAAGCAACCTACACTTGTTTTGATAAAGATTTGCCACATGCTGTTTACTGTAGAGTTTAATCTGCTGGGAATAAGTCGTTGAAATGACAGGGAACGCCTCTGCACGGGCAAATGTTGCACCAAAACAAGTTCTTCTCTGAAATGTAAGAAAAACTACATTGATACAGAAGGTGCAACACAGACTATACATCCAGATCCTGAGTGGTTAAACCTGAGATGTTTTAGAAATACTCCAGCCAGCCGGTCTGACACCATCCATCAATCACGGTCAAAGATACGGTAGAGTCGGTCGCTGTGAACATTAACTGGAGCTCCTGGTTCTTCTGCACTGCACTGCTGCCACATTGGGTGTTTGTTTTTCCGTATCAGCAGCAGTATTTTGTAATTTCCTAATTAACCTATTCAGCCGACCACAATGTTTGATCTTTAACCATTAACTCATCTGCAGGGACCACTTCCAAACCAACGGTGGTTCAGTGCAGCTTCTCTGTTTCCTGTCACCCACCACAGTCAGGATGGATCCTGGATCAATGCTGAATATGAGATGATGTTTTTCTCCACTCCACAAGGTCATGTATCAGTGCTCCCCCATATAACATAGATCAATGCAAAGCCAGCATGGATGACTGCTTGGTTACATAGTCTCCTTTGATCCATTATTAATATTGCTGAGGTACTGCTTTTCAGTGTGTGTGTGTGTGTGTGTGTGATTCCTCTGTGGACTTTTTGAACACACAGCATTACTGGCAGTAGCTGATAGATAGAATAGAAACTGATAAATTGATAAACTGATAAGCTCTGGCCTTCGAAATAAAAGCCGTGACATAATTAAAAGCTTATCTAATGCTCAGTCACAAAGATGGATATGAAACGAGACGAGTGCATCTCCTCAATCAGACATGGCCTCACTCTTTTAATCCCGCAGTCTGACAGAGAAAATCGGTGACGACAACAAGAGACCTTGACTGGTTCAATCTCCGGCTCCAAGCAGGTAAACACAAGCCGCTGAATCAATCTTTAGAGTAAACAATAGCTGTGATTAACTCTCTGCCTGAACATACCTGATGCAGGGCGTTCCTGTTCATTTGGCATGAGTGGAGAGAGAGAGAGAGAGCAACTTTCAGTGTGATCATTGCTTCCTATTCTAGCATATTCATTTTGGGGCTATTTTGCATTTATTTACAGAGGACCGCAGTGTCACAGTTAAGATATGCTAATCAAGAAACATGGTTCTTGTATTGTGAAGCTTGTTAGCCTTTCTAATAGCCGTTAGGGCTGGGCGATATGGACCAAAAGTCATATCCCGATATATTTTGTCTGAATATCGATATACGATATATATCCCGATATTTTTCCGCAAAGTGAGAGCAAATGTTCAGTCAAAGTTAAAGCCAAATATGACAAGTCACAGGTAGTTTTATTGAAACCGAAAATCAAATGAATAAATAATAAACAGGTTTCTTCATCTGGTTCATGAATAAATGATCAGTTGCTCAAATAACAAAATATAAACATAAATACTGCCTGACAAGAGTACCTTTTTTGAAATCAAAGTAATGGAGTAATGGATTTTAGAAGGCGTGATTCCATAAGGCCTCTTCTAAGATCAATGTTAAAAGTTGGCTGGAAATTTGAAAATATTGTCATTATCATGTATAATTTATTATAAGACATTTCTGTAACATAAACACCAGCTATAGCAGAGTCTTATAGAAAGGCACTCTTGAAATAAAAAAAAAACTATCAATTGTCTGCACTAAAAACTAAAAAACAACAACTGCCTTGTGTCTCTGTTATTTCTCAGAGATTTTTTTTTTTAACCTGGAGTCACGTGACGTGCCCCACGTCTTTTTCCGGTCAGTCGTCATGGAAACGTCACGTGACACTCACGGACCCACGGTTTGGGCCAGAGTGAAAACAAACGTGTGTAAACCATGGATGTATTATATTATCATAGATCCATGGGGTAAACGCGAACCTTACGAGCTGAATCTGGTGAAAGCCCCGCGGCTCACAGAGGTCTGGAGCTCTGACGCTGCTGCAGGGGACGACGTGCTAATGGCTAATAACAGCTAACGGCTAACAGCTAACAGCTGTGCTACAGCAGCTGACTGAGCCTCTAGAGCCGCGGCTCGGCTCGGCTCGGCTCGTTAACGGCAACGCGGTCGACGTGGACTCGGTGCGTTCCTCTCGGTCAGCTGGTGAAGCAGCGGTCTGATAAGCATGAATAAAATAGGAAGAGGAGGGGCGGAGCGGAGCGCGGCGAGCAGTGCAGAGAGCTCCAGATCAGCAGCCTGAATGGAGCAAGGATCACAGCGCAAATTTGAACTATATCGATATATGCGATATGGTCAAATTCCATATCCCATTAAAAAATATATCGATATATTTTTTATATCGATATATCGCCCAGCCCTAATAGCCGTTATGATGGAGTATTTCTAATAAAATCATGGAGACCAAGGTGGCAAAGGCTGCAGAGCCTGAGCAACACGCATAGCATGCAAAGTGTGTGAGCCCACCTTTAGTCTGCCTGCATTAAAAACAACAATAAAAACTATCATTATAATAAGATTTATTTTGGATTTAACTTAAACGTAGTAACAGATTGTGCAGTCTTTGTCTTTACATTTCATTCCCCTGAGTTTATTGATTTTAAAGAAACGTCTGATCAGATCCAGACTTGTATTATCATAAAAGACATTAAGCGTGTACAGCTGTACTGTTAATACTGGTAGTGGTGGTTTGCTTCGACCCCCTTTTTGAAAAAAATTAGGAATTTTGTTACAAAAGCAAACAGCACTTGCACATGCCTAACGAATCCCAGCCATTACAGTGCAAGCATTTACCCAAGGACACTTGGAAACAACACAGACGAGACATTCTTCATTTAATGGGACTATTAAGGGATCTTTTTGAGGCACCTCTTTGAACGCCTGATATTAACGCAACGTGAGGCAATTTTACAAACTGCCAGCTGCAAATGGAAGAGAGAGATAAGTGCCTGAAATGTAATGAGTTTGGTCGCCAGAAATCACAGTGTGACTTCAGGAAGCTGCACTTCGTGTGTGCACATTAACCAGTACAATACCAAAGCACACTAAGCAAACTAGGCAAAAGGTTACTGTATGTGTTGGTCCAGCGTTGTAAGGGCGGAGAGCTTGGACCGTCTCTCCTTCGGCGTCCATATCCATCACTCTGAGAGCAAACATAAATGTGTTTGGGTTTTCTTGGAGAACGGCCTACCCGTGACCTTTCAGGTGTTTTTGAGACACCTGATGATGATGCAGGATGTTCTAAAACACCTCTGGGGTTTTAGGTGGGGTGTTTCTTAATTTTCCAGATGGCGGGGAAATCCCGAGAGTTAACATTGAAATATGCAGAATGACAGCTAAAGGAACGACCCTCCCCCCCCGCCCCTTTTTTTAATTGAGTTTCAGTTTTTCGGGCCCCCACCTCACAGGGACTTGGAGTCATCTATAGCCTCGCTGAGGTTTAATTGCTTTTGGCTGCGGAGCACCTCGGGGAGAAAACTGGGCAGCTGGACAGGATTCCTGTGTTAGGAGTTACTCACCATCACAGCACTGAACGGCTTTGTGACTCTCATCATGCAGAGAATGAGTGCATTTTAAATAAAGCATACTGTACTGACACACTAATCCCAATTTGTCGCAGCAGCACTAGTACAGTATCTCTTCATCAGTGTTATTCATTTCTAACCTGTTTCAGACGCGGCCTCTCCGTCTGTCCCCCTGCTCGACACAACGACAAACTAACAACACAATCACATTACATCCTCAGCCCACGTCGTCCATCATGATTACAAAGCAGCACAGCTTTTTCAGCACCTTATGCCGTTGTCTTCCTCACACGTTCACTTTCCCCTCGGATGAATACAAAAAAAACAGAAACTGCTTCGCTCCTTTGTGTCCCAGTGATAAAGAAGGGCCTTGATTTTTTTCTTTTTAATGGCTCCCCCACTTTCTTTTCTGCACCGACGCCGTCACCAGAAGTATCTCCTCTAACACACAAAGGAGCGCTGCAGTTTTGTTATTTTGCCTTGATTCGAATGAGCACATTCATTCCAAACAGACTTTAATGGTCTAGTGAAGAAAAGCAAAGATGCACTCTCTCTCTCTCTCTCTCCCTCCTCTCTGTGTCTTTCTTTCTCTCGGCTCAGCGAGCTGCCGGCTGCTCCCAGTTAGCATGGAAGTTTCTAATAAGGTTCCTAATAATAGAGTTGCCGTGGCGTCTTCCATCTGTGATCCATCCTCAATCTTTGGCTTTGCTCAGAGATGACTGATAGGTGAAGAGTCAGTGGGCTGCAGGCAGCTGATAAGCCAAGTCTGCACAACCCTATGGACTCACCTCTAATCTCCACACACAGTTTGATTCCAAAGGTTTCTGTGTGGGCAAGTGTGTGTGTGTGTGTGTGTGTGTGTGTCTAACCTTGACAGTTTCATTTTTTCTCCACCATGCTGGGGAGATATTATCTCAGCTAGCTTAGAGTGGAGGAGGAAAGACGGCGCTACTGAGTGCACACTTTGACTCTTCACAACGATGCAGGTTAAAACACTGCGATGGCCTCTCAACTCTTCAGTGCCGGTGATGTATAGCTTCTACGGTGAGAAAACCACGGCAGCTACAAAGAAAAGCCTGCTCTGCCTTCTGCACAAAGGAAACACAGCAACAGTAAAGTGCCCTCTACTGCTTCCACATGTTAGCTACCAACATTCAGGGCGAAGAACAACAACAACACCTCTTAAATCCAGAGCTAAGAAGGTTTAAAGTTTTCAATTTGCATGCACCACACTGCGTCAGAAACACATTCAAATCCCACGAGCCTAAATAAATGTGAAATCGCTTTTGCACACAATAATAAATAACTCTGGAAGCATGAAAGCTTATTTTACGGGCAACCTTTGAGGAGCTGCGATGGTGGGCAGCAGAGGGGATACAGACTGAGATTAGTTTTACAGGTAGGAGGAGCTCAGTGAGGTCTGGAGGGAAGCTACAAGATGCTGCAGGTACATCCAGCCGTGTGTCAGCTGAAATAACATGGAGGTGAAGGTTTAGACTCTTTTTTCTGCTTTACTTCTATTGCAGATGTTTGTTTTAAAGGGATAGTTTAACATTTTGACAAGTTGGCCCATTGCCATAATCCCTTTAGTTTTAGGAGTAGGTTTGTTACCTTTAATTGTCGGTGCAAGCTATTTTTAGAACAGCGGAGCAGAGCTGCGAGCTGCTGGAGTTGTTGGATTGTGTATTTGATGAGTTTGATGAGGGAAACCAAGAAATCCCATTAGCTTCCGTAGCGTAGCTCTGAGCAGCTCACGGCTCTGCTCCGCCGTTCTAAAAATAGCTTGCACCGACAATTAAAGGTAACGAACCTACTCCTAAAACTATAGGGATTATGGCAGTGGGCCAGTTTGCCAAAATGTTGAACTATCCCTTTAATAAACCTGCGTAACAGAATGAATCATCTACAAGCTACACCAAATGATGTAGGAGTTGTGTTAATATTTGCCCTGTTGTTGTTGTTGTTGATGATGATGTTCATTTCGGCCGAGTTACAGTAGCCTACTTATTGTGGTTTTGAGTTCAGTTGCCATGGAAACGCAACTAATTATTTTTGAGTTTGACACCTGATTGGTCCACATCTGACCTTGGCAGGAGGTTGATCAGCTTTTGTAAACAGTTATGCTAATGGTGCAGCATCTCCACCCGCTGCTCCATCAGCACATGAAGGATCCCAGAGGAGTCGTCTTCCTCCTCCTCCTCCTCCTCCTCCTCCTCCTCCTCTCCCCCTACTGGGACACCAGTCACCCATGGTTTAGGGGCATGTGGAGATGATACTACTTGAATTTGCATTTTTATCTGTAATCAACCATTGAAATGGATTTTTACACAGTGTATTTAGAGATGAATGTGTTCACTAAGACACACACATGAAATACAGACGCACACAGACTCGATTAATGTCACTCTCCCTTGCAGATAGACTCCTCGGTGTAAGAGCCTTTCCTCTCCCCCCCTTCATACAAAAACTATTTGAGAGGCTCGCTGCTGAGATAATGCCCCTGAATACATTACAGTCCATTAACAAACAGCCACAGCAGGGATGTAATTGTGATTTAATAGCCTGAGACAGGAGAGGCAGCAAATGGATAACACAGGTTTGATTGAGGAGGCGTTCATTAACCTGAGCATGAGTGTGCACAAATACGGCGCCATGACACGACGTTTAGTTTTACATGCTTCCACAGCGAGCTTTGACTTTATCAGCAAAACCTTCATCCTCTGGCAGCAAAAACTGATCCCAGAAAACAAACAAACACACACACACACAAAAAAACCACAATATCCACGGGGAGAGATGAGATTTTTTTTTTTAGGCAAATTGAGACACAGCGCAGCGAGACAAACACACCGCAGGGTTTCAGCGACAACACCACGAGTGGCTGACAACTGATAAGAGTCTTTGGTAGCATCAGAGGCGCAGCAGGGGGTGGGGGGGGGGGGGGGGGTGTATGAGTGTGTGTGAGTGTGTGTGTGTTACAGTAGGAGTGTTGATGAGTGGTTGCCATGCCAGGGACCCATCCGGAGCATATTCATGCTAATCAGGGCAGGTGGGAGTGCGTGGTGGGTTTTTTTTCTTATTGGTGAAGTAAACACACCCAGCATGGGGGGGGGTCTCTCACACCAAGTGTTTTTTGTGTCGGTCCAGTCTTTAATCTTTATAGGGGGGGCTCCTCAGCTCATTGGGACACTGTAAATTAACTAATAAATAAACAAACACACACTCATAGACGTTAATGCGTCTTTGAGAGTGGATGGAACTGGGTTAGCTGTGTCATTAGCATTACGATGAGGTTGTGTAAAGGGTTAAGCTGGAGTTTGGGGTTGGGTACTATTCAGTTGAGGAAAGGAAATGCATTATGTCAATGTCTGTGCGTGTGTGTGTGTGTGCGCTAATGCCAAGTCTGGGACTGCTGGACAGGAAGTACTAATGGCCGAGGTTAACAAGGTTACAGCTTGGAGGAGAGGCTGTTGTTCAGATGGAGACAAACGAGGAGCTGAGTCATAACTCGCCAAGAGGTCCTGCACCAAAAAAAAGAGAAAAAAAATGGAAACGACTACAATGCACTCGATATCAACCCACAGTTATAGATCAGTGGAAAATTTGCTCTGGAAAATGTCAAATGTTGTTTTCATTAGTAATGGAAAAGGTGAATAGTCTAAGCACCTCAAGCTGACCGGCTACAGTTCTGGTACTTGCAACTCTGAAATTTATACTTAATCAAAATTTTAAAAGAGAGAGAGCTTGCTGAAACTTTGTAATGTCACAATGAAACGCTTCAACACAATGACCTGCATTGGCCCAGCATCCAACCATGAAGGATTTGCTTTGTTTTAACTGATATCTGCTGGAATCAGCGCCTCCTCTCCTCTGATTGGCTGACACTGACCTGTTGTTACTAGATTACAGAGATAAACTGAGAGAGGAGATGTGAAAACTACAACAAAGAAAAGATAGGTCTAAAATGAGACTGTTTTTGTTGAAAATGAATTAGGGTTAAAGGTGAGGTGAGATCAGGACTAAGATGAAATGATAAATGAATGAGTTTGTTCAAGCATTTAGAAAGCAAATACATGTTTCATCTCTTGATATTTTATCTCTGTGTGCAGACTCACTGTGTGTTGATTTGCCTCGGTTAGTGAACCAACTGTACAAACATTAAAGTAGCAAGCAACTGACACACTGACAGTCTGTGTGTGGTTTTTACACTCAGCTCAGCCTCCGACTGAACTCACCAGTAGTTCTTTCTTCTTTTATCCCTCCGGTCATTCTCCTTTAACATTTCTTCAGATTCATAAGTGCAAGATTTTTTCAGCTAAAGTTAAAGCCTTTTGAACGTATGCAGATTCTTTTTTTTCTTTGACCGAAGAAAACAGTCAGAGACAAAATCATTTCTGTTTCAGATCATTAGCTCCCGCTCACATGATGTGACTTTGACATGAGTGCGATTACTAAGTAGATACATTCACATTCAGGCAAATGAGGACTCATGCTAAGACATGTGTCGAGTCAGTGAACACTTGGCCTCTGACCAAAAAGGCCAAGCCGGGGAGCAGATGGCATAGAGAGGAGAGATGCAGGAGGTCAGTGGTCTCGATGTAGCCCACGGTGAGGATCAGACATATGGTAAACCAGACCCCGAGAGGAGGGGATGTTGGGAAATAATGAGGGGAATCTAGTTCATCACAAAATCACAAAATCTGTTGTGTGGAAAAGTCAATTTGTGCCAGATTCCCCTGAAAATCTGGCTCGAGTCGTCTTACTGGCAAAACCTGCCCCCAATAAAAACATGAGTCAGGAACTTTTGTTGTTATTTGGAACCGCTCTTCAATTGACCACAGAAAAATTCCCCCCAAGAAGCATGAAAAGATTTTCCTGTTTTTCCCACAATCCTCCTCCCAACACAATCCCCCATGGAGGGCAGCAGTGAGCCAATGTGAAAATCACTTTCCATTTTATTGAACTCAAAGCTGACGGGTGGATTACATGGATGCCAAAGTGAAAAGTGGCACTTCATCTGAAGCCTCTGAGACACTATGTGTTCATACATTTCTGAAACTCAGCATCTTGTTGAGAAATTAGGTTATTAGGTGTATGAACACAAACTTTTCTGCCAAAGTCAAAACAGATTTCGCTTGTTTGACTTGTCTGATTTCGTTTTTCGTCTTTACTTTTCTGGAGGAGTGTACGGCTCCACTATAGAAGAAGGTGATGTCACAACATATATTAAATATTGGGGATCTGCACAATCCGAAGAAATACTGAAGGCACACAAATATGACCTGATAATGAGGAAAATCTCATAATGCACTCATGTATCTACAGGATGAGACAACACACACAAGTCTATAGCCGCTTTCCTATTCATTTTTTATACTTCCTTGTATCTTTGAGTTTTTACACATTCCCTTTGAATTTTAAACTTTGTTTTACTCCCCATCTCAAACCAGGACACTGCATATATTCAACACTGAGTAACTTACTCACTCATCATCTAAATTTAATGCAAATTCAGTATCAACTTCTCGGTTATGGTTTTCTGCTTAGTATTTGCAGATTGAAAATGTAGATGCACCTACTGCATGACATCCAATGCATGTGTCCTGCATGTGAGCAAATTATCCATATTTTGCACACTTTTCAAATGTGCTCATAACACTGTGAAGTGACATAATTGTTTACAGATTCAATATGTCAAGGTGCATTAGGTAAATTATGATTATAACCTTCACAATGCATTTGCTGATTTTTGAAGATTGGCACCTACCAGGCGCACTTACACGGTTTTGTAAATAACTGACAATAGAAAATGAGTCAGTGAATAAACAAGAGAGTTTGTAACAGCACATTCAGCCCACTGATCTGCAGAAACACGTGAACCAGACAGGCAGCAGGTACACAGGAAGCTGCAGCCAGGCCAAACACACATTTAAAACAGTCACTGTGATACACAGAAAGCACCTCTTGTTTTACATTTTAAACTCCACTGAAGTACACTGACTGAAGATTAAACAGAAAGCACAAGTAAAGCTGCATCTCAACAGCACCAGTCAACACAATGACGGAACCAACACAGAAGAACACAACACACACACACACATAACTTGAACCTACTTTGAACGTAGCTCTCTTGTCCATGAAGCTAGCTGAAGGCTACCGTTGCCTGAGCAACCGTTGCTGTTAGCTGTTAGCTGCTAGGTGGCTCCTCTCCTCCGGCTCCAGCTCCGTCTTCAACATCAAAGTTTCTGTGAAATATCCGTCATGGAAGCGAAGCCTGACGAATTAATCCATTTAACAAACGCCTTTTCTTTTATATATATATATTTATTTATTTATTTTGGCAAATATGTAAACAGGCTAATGCTACAACTGAAATTGTTAGCTTCTCCGTTTATTTCCGGGTACACGTTCAAGTTGCCTGGTAACGTAAGTTGACCTACGACCTTATGGCTGTCAGCAATGATGAAACAAAAACACACATTTTATTACAGGAATCTCAAGTTTATACTTTTAAAGGAAGATACTATAAATGAATAATACAATTTATACTAAAAATGAATAATAGATTTTTTTTTTATATAAAAAATTATACATTTATATCTGGGCCTCAGTGGGCTGGCATCTTTGAGTGACATATTTTCAATTTTACCTCATACAACTTAGCCAGCATTATCTGATTAAAACCACTCGTGCATGCTCGGCTTCCACACTGTTACTTTGCCAACTTGTGTCAGCATTTTAGATTAAGTCGCATTTTTCCCCCCCATGTTGCACCAGTTCATTCATTATGAACCCAGGGCTTGTCATTAAGCCCAAGCCGTCTGAATGCCTCAGTGGCACAGGGAACGTGTTCTTCTCTTCATCCTCTTTTCTCAAGACCTTCAGCCCGAGTCCAGCACAAGCTTTTTTCTACACACACAAAAAGAAAAACGCCCATTGTTTCGCTTTCAGTCTGTCTCTATTTTACAGCTGTGCATGACTGATTGTCTGAGGCAGGAGGATTGGGGGGGAACAATGCTCCACCAGTTTAGACCTATTGATCTCCACGCTCCCGGTCTGTGTCCGTTCCAGCTGGTCCTGCAGGAAAATAAGGGAAACTGTGGGGGGTTGAGGTTAGCGCCTTGTCTCACACACACACCAGTATCTTCAGGAAGCCTGCAGATTTGCATACAAAAAACTTTCAAAGATGTGTGTGAAGATCTTCTGTTCTGTGGGCAAGCGGGTGATCATTTCTGCTTTAATGAGCTGTTGCCTGAAACATAACAACTCACTCACACCACACTTCACCCCGTTCGATACCAGACAGGCGATAAGAAGCAATATGTGGCTGATAGATTATCGTTACTGCTCAATCGAGTGGTTGCTTTTGCCGTAGCAGTTCATCCTAGCAATTGTACGTCTTAATCAAGATGAAAGAAGAGCTATTCACTCCTACAAAGATGATGATGAATAGTGTCCTCTCTCTCTCTCTCTCTAGCTGTGCCTGTTGGTGCAGAGAGATTAAGAAATGTGTTTGTGTGGAGAGCAGGAAAAAGGTTTTAATATTGAAACTATTTGTCAAAACTGTCCACTGGGAGAATCATGAGTTGTGGTTTAAAATGGTATTTGGATAGTTTACAGTTTTCGGCCTTGGCATATGAATCATAGTCAAATAAGGAGTCAAACTGTTTTTGTTTTTTGTTTTTTTGTTCATGCTGCTGTGATTCACTTATATCTGGGAAATTAAGAAAAATATCCAATGAGACATCTGGTAGGAGTCTCCCAGCTCCATCTCAAAACAGACAGTTTGTCACCTGTCGGATTAATGACATGGCAGACAGGTGCAAACAAAAGAAAATGACGACGGGATTCGCTAATCTCTTTCCCTCAAACAATTTCTGTCTTTTGGGACGGAGCTGCCAAAGGCCACAATGGAGCTCAACCTTTTCACTCGCAGCAGATAGGAGTGGCTGCTTGTCACATTTCTCTCACATAAATGCCAACACTGCCTGTGCGCGTGAGTCATGGTGGCGTCGGTCTATTTGTCAGCGGGTTTGCAATGGAAGGATTTATGTTAAACAACACCATGAGTCTGCACAGCAAAGCCACTGGCTCTGTGAAGCCACACTAAGGCTACGTCCACACCAATTGGCTGGAAATGTAAAAATAGAATATAAAAATAAATAAAAAACTATATTAGAACAAATATGTTTTATCTCTGTATAGGAAACAATCTCCATCCACACTAACACACCTCAAAACACACATACATGACCAATCATACACACTGGGCGTCGCCGAATTCAGTAGGATCCACTCCATTTTGTGGCAAACTGTCCAATAACTACTGTAGTATATTTTTATTTCTGGACCAAAGTGGTTGATCAGCTGACATTGCCATCCCTAAGAGCCATGCTAATAGCACACACACATAGGCCTACACACTCTTTGCATTTGACCAGCTGCAAATCATAAGAACACGGCCTTGGGAGGACGATGGAAATGACTCGCAGCACATCTGCAATCAATGGATTAGCTCACTTCACCTCCTGTACAGCACTTATACAACATGTCTGGGTAAAATGAGGCGCTGTGGGACCCTGACAGCTCAGGACAGGACAGGGCGGACTGAAGACTCACTAAAGAGCGATTTTCTGCCAGTTCGGTCCACCCATTTGTAGTGTGCAAGGGCTGTCGTTGTTCTCCGGCGCTCTGCTTTAAGTGGGATTCTTGACTTATTACAGTAACTGGGTCAGGCTGAATACCATTACAATCTGAACCCAGCTGTAGAATTAGGCTTAAATGGTGGTGTTGTTGCTCCCTGTGAGGGTCTGTGTTGATCCACCACTGCTATTACAGTGACTCAGTGCTTCACAGTGTAAACATACATGAAGGAGCAGCTGCACGCGCTGAAACCATAGCATGTGAGCTGCTCTGTGTCTTCTTGCTGCTTCTTTGCATTTGCAGGAAAATATTCCTTAATGCCCTATTTCTTTTCTACATGGTCAGTGTTGTAGAAATTGTTTGGAGATTAAGTGTCGTAATTCGGTTTGCGGTTTCCCCTTCTCTCTTCCCCTGCTTCATTCCACCCCGGTGAAGTTATTCCCCCTCGTTTCCCACAATGCATTTGAGCACGCCTCAGAGAACTTGCTTGAAAAATCACCATTCAAAGTTGGTGTCATGTATGTTATTGTCAGACAAGTACGGGTGCAGCAATGGCAAGAAAGTAGGTTTTTCCACCCGGGAAAAAAGAAAAAAGAAAAAAAAAAGTTGGATTCTTCCCTCAAAAGCCTCAACATGTCCTGGAGACATTACATACTGTTTTATGAGGCTACACAGTCTGGGTGGAGAAAGTATTGGATGATCTACATCGTGTAGAGCAGACTACTCCCTTATGCGCCTGGTGAATAATATAGACACAAAAGCGACTCTGGATAGAAAAGCGCCTCTGTTTGATACTGAAGGACTGACACATTATAACAGCTGCTGCTATAATGTTGTTAAACTGCACTAATCGCGTCACTTAAACAGCATGAACGCACAACAAAACAACACAACACATCTGAGGAATGTCATGACACCACTCTTGTAGCTTTATGAAGCTAACAAGATATCCATGTTTAAGTTGAGCTATTATTCTTGAGGACAAATTGATTTTTGGATATAAGTTGTTACAATTACACTCAAATTTTATATAAATGAGTGTTCCTTTCCCCCCATGCAGCCATAAAAGGCACAGTTGTGCGTCTTTCATCTGACATTTATTTTTCACCTGGCAGCCCTGTTTTCCTGCCCATGACAACCTAATACATCTCAGGCCGTACGTATGTGATGAAGTCACCGCGTGATATATAGGCTCGCTGTGTGAGAAAAAGCAGTTTGCATGCTCAGCAACACCCGGGGGAATTTACCGTGGCCTGTTCTGTACAACGCCGTCTGCTTCCAGTGATACTGTAGCTTTTCAGGCTGAGGAGACAGTGTGGCCTGACTCACAGAGAGCTTTTTGTTCCATTCAGCCGCTACAAAATCTGCTTTTCACTGAGATGTCAAGGACTCAAGTCCAGCTTGTTTTTTTCTGAAAGGAGGCTGCTGTCACACTGAAGAGCCGCGAGTTAACACTGTTGAGTAAATGCCCAAGTAGTTTATCCCATTTAGAGTGGTAGTCGCAGTAATTCCTTTTCTTTCCGCTTTTTAAACATTTTTTCTGTTCAGTGCCGCTAGTTTGACCCCATTCTTCATCACGGGTTTTTTTTTTAAAGTCACGTTAGCAACATTAGATCTAAAGGAAGCATGTTAGATATATTCTAACGACAAAATTAGGTGCCTTACTCTCTTTTAAAGCAGATTTAACCTGAGAAATTAAATTTCCTGCAAACTGAGTTCAGTCGACTGTTGTTTTCTGGCTTTGTATCATATCATCAACAATCTCATCAGGCTCAATCACTAATCTGCACATGAGGGACAGAGATCAGCAGAGGATTTACAGTATTGTTGCCAATACCCGCCCATATTTTCCCCACAACACCCTCACATCTCTTTTCTATTTCAATGGGTCATTGAAAACAATAAACCAAGCTGTCAGGAAAGAGTTAAGAGTTTGGGTTAAACCACCAAAGCCCCTATTAAAACCACCACATACGTGGTTTCTAAGAAATCTGACCCCGGGCATGTCTGAAAAACAGCGTCACGTTTCAGCAGCGGGGCTTTGTTACACACCAGGAAACAAACAGGACTTTAAATAGGCCACACCTGCCGGCTCACAGGTGTTTCCTCTGCCCTCATCAGTTATATTTAAGGCGCTTACCTCATGAAAGGACGTATACCTCATACAAATGACCACCAGTTATCTCAGGTCAAATACATATCACCTCGAATTCTGAGTTAGCACTGATTTAATAGCTTCATTTTAGTGCAGTATGTGAATGTGAAACAGCCTTTCCATCTGTTAATTTGATTCAGTGTTGCTGTGGCTTCATAGAAACTATTTAAATTCCTTCAGGGTTTTTAATATGTCCAGTTTCAACACAAAAAAATCCGACACCTGTGTAGTTTTTTCCGTCAACAGTGCAATTTTCCAGGAATCCAGTTGTTTATATGACAGGTGCTTTAAATCTATATCAGATGTTTTTACCTGCTTTGACCTACATCTGATTCCTGTGTTTACACAAGCTGCCTTTTGTTTGTGATTGAAACATGTAGGAGTGGTGGACAGACACAGCCTCACACAGTCACGATTACCATCTCTTAAAGAGGAGAAATAATAAGTCAAGCCACTCCTTTCCACATGAATCAACTTTGTGGTGAGCAATGAAGGGAAAAATACTGGAAATACCTCATTCATACCTGTCAATATTTGTAATAGCAGCACCCTGAAATCAAGCAAAACCACCTGTCACATCCTTTTCTCACTCAATGAACAGAAAACTCAGGTCTCTTCAATTCCATTTGCATTTATTCTAAAGGGAAAATATATAATTCAATAAATATTGTAGCAACAACATTGGCAAAGACGTTTTTTGAAGGTGACATCAACATTCAAGAAAACATGATCATGTACATGGGGAGGAGACATCAGATTAGAAAATGAAGGTAAGAGTTGAGGCCTCGGCTGTGACAGCGCTGGCATTTCAACAACTGAAATGAGGGGGGGGGGGGGGGGGGGGGGGGGGGGGGGTGGGGGTTGAAATTACAATAAAAAGTGCATCAATACTTTTTGATATTTTAACAGCTTCTTAATTGCACTGCCATTAGAGGAAAACCACAAATTCAATAACAGTACGTTTTTGACACTTGTCATTTACGTTGTTTGACATTTCAAATACTGAATGTAGAAGGTTTTTTTTTTTTTAAATCAAGTTTGAGCTCAGGCCCAGTGACACCAGAAAGCGACACAGCCTCATTATTCATCTCTCTGCACAATGAAACTACTGCCTGGCTAACGCTAGTCACATACAACGGCCCCTTGAGCTTATGTCTATTTGTACAGTTAACTCCGTCCTAACATTTTGAGGAAACAGCCAACACATTTGCTGAGTGTTAACTCGCTAGTTTGGTTGCTAAGAGTCGATAAATATGCTACAATAACTTCCTCTGTCACGACTCTACCGATGTTCAATGGTGCAAATTGAGTGAAGACACCATTTCCCCTTGGAATGAATTCATCCTGCTGTGAATTTTTTTGCTGTTTGAACGCTGGCGTGACATGGCCTCCTCCTCTGTGAAGCTGTTACCCAACAACAGTCAGAAGAGGGAAAACACTTGCGGGAAATGCAAAAAGCAGAGAGCTGTGATGCTTTCAAGAGCCTAATAAACAAGCTTTAATTGTTGCTTTCAATTACACTGCCTCTCTAAAGTGCGGTGGGAAAGTGAGTCACAGTTCAAACCGGCTGTCAGACTGTCAGCGCGTCCTCATTTAATGCAATTAGCCAAATTTTCACTTGCGAGGTGTTGGTCAATTAAAGCCCTTAGGCCCATTACGGGGTGTTTAAACGTGTTATGTGAGTTATTTGTGTTTTCTAATTTCACAGTGGTGCTAGACATTAGTGATGTAGTATTTGTTTATCACATGGACTGAAGGTATTGTTAAACCCTAGAGGAGTCCATGAATCTGATAGTGTGGAGAGCAGTTAGGATAATCTGTCTTCTGAGGGTCTTTTCTGTGGAAACGGGCGCACAGTGGCTGTCTGACCGGTGCAGGCGTGTAGGTTGACACTCAAACAGCTCGGTTACGATTGATGCTTCTGTTTAGGATCAGCTGTTCATGGTAGAAAAATCATCAGGATGAAGCTAAAAGAAAACAACAATGACGTTACACACCAATGACTTCACATTATACCGACAACATATCAAAGACGGGGGGGGGGGGGACATACAGCGTCAGGTTTCCTCTGCACAGGACTAAGAAACTCCTCTAATCTCCTCTGCACACAGACTAACAGTTACAGGAGCAGGGCTGAGAGCCAATCAGTTCCTAACACAGTGAAGTTGTTAAATCAGCCCATCGAGCAAAAAAAAGTCTTTGATCCAGCACAAACAACAACAAGCAGCTCCTCCTTTTTTCTTTCCCCCCCCCCCCATCTAGTTCAGCAAAACCTCCATTGTCCACTTTGGCTCTCATTCATTCATTTGCTCGCAAGATCAACGGCTTCCTTTACAAACGAGTGTCTCCTAATGACATCACTCCTCTTGCTCATTTCCTGTTGGTTGCGGAAAGCCTCGACCACGTCCGCCTCGTCCTCCCAGAGGAAACGGGTCAGGTGGCCCCACTGACGGATCGCTTCCTTGTCTGAACGGGCGGGGAGCCACATGGGTTGGGACGCTACTACGCATTGAGTTTTCATTGGTGCAGAATATTCCAGTAACATGTACATGAATTGAAGCTTAGAAAACCCCTGTCCAGACGCATCAGGGGTCTTGAGCATGCAGGAAAGAGCGCTGCCCCGTAGTTTCCTGCTCGCACCGTGCTCTGTCCTCATTCTCCTCGGTCTCATCAGTCACATGACCGAGCAGCTTTTGGCTTTGTCCTTCCGCAGGTCCGAGGCCACGGCCGCCAGGTCGGGCCGGCCGGGCATGTGTGAAATCCTCTTGGTGGCGCGCGCGGCCTTGCTGCGCTTGACGTTTTTGTTGTTCTTGTTGATGCAAGCCAGCGTGGCCACGTGGAAAATGTCTCTGACGCTGTTCTCCGACTGCTGGGCCGAGCACTCGATGTAGGGCGCCGAGATCTGCTTGGCCATGCTGGAACCCTGAGGAGGGGAAGACGCCAAATATGGTCAACACCGGAAGAAAAGACTTTATCACGTGCTCGCGTCAACAATGACGGAAGGATTTTGGCTCTGAGGGATCATTTAAACATGGCTTAATGCAGAGTACAATGAGTTATTCATCAGAGATTAGTCACAAAACTGCATTCAAATACAAAAAAAAATCTGTACCTGGTCGTAAGAGACGGGCGTCTGTCTGTGGTTGGAGAGCTCCACCAGCGTGCTCAGGTCAGTGCGCAAGTCGGATTTACATCCAACCAACAGCATCTTTGTGTTGGGACAAAACTCCTGGATCTCTCCTTTCCACTGTGGAGAAAAAAAACAAAAGCTTTTAAAATCACGCGTCAATCCCCCTCAACTCACTGAGAGAACGGGGAAACGATCCGTCAGCGCTGCTATAACAAGGTGCCGTTTAAGAAAAAAACATCAAGATATAGTAACAATTTTCCCAATGGGTTGCAAATAAACATAAAGCAATCAGAGCCGTGTGTTTAGAAAAGGATGATTGAACTGTTGAAGTATGTGTTAGATATACACATCCAGAACCAGCAGGCACGAGATCCCAGGAGTCCCACTCCCCCATCACCCACCCTTTTAAGTACAAAGGTTAAAGCTGCCATTTCCTGGAGCCCCTCACACTTTGAACCCTGGAAAAGGAACAACAAATAATCCCCGTGTTTCCTCCCTGACAACAATAAATGCACTGTGATCAATGGTTTTTCTCCAGGGGCTTTAAACCGAGGCTAAAGTGCCTCAGGGCTGACTGGCTGGCCGTCGGCCGGCTGATTGGCCGGCTGACTGGCTGTCTGGCTGTCTGGGGCTGGCTGGTCAGCGGATCAAGTTCATCGACATCCAAAGAGGAAGTTGTTTTGTTGAAATGTGTCCATCACTCTCCGTCTGCACAAACAACCACCTGACTGTACCAGAGCTAATTCAGTCGTGACACCGTTTAGGAAAAGCCTCACCCAGGTTCATATGTTCCTACTCGCTGCTAATGATAGATCCATTTCCGGTGTGCAAAGACATGTACAAGAGGTTTATGATTTAGACCTACAATGTGGCTGCAAATGGGGCCATAACTTCCATTAATGCTAGACACATTAATAATAAATAAGCCTGGGGACCTTGAACCTAGAAGTCTTGATCTGGTCCTGCGCTCAGAGGAAGTCTCAACACTAAGGAGATTTCTCTAACATCCTGTACTGGCAATAGAAGTCGGTATGTCTGGAGCCATGATGGGTCCTGGACCTGGATCTGAGTTAAGCTGAGTCCTATTTAATTTAAGGCAGTTTTTTTAAAGAAGACTAAACAAGCTGCATTATTTAGTCATGTTCCATCTCGGTGTGACTCTGCAGACCAGACTGTGTGAAGGCAGAGCGGTGCAGCTGCTGATCCGACCCGGCTTTGACTGATATTCAAAGGTTTGAGCTGCCAGAAGAATGAACCCGGGTCTGACCTGGACCACCAAAGACGTGCGCTGCTGCCCTCCTGATCTGTGGGCAAACAAGACCTTCCTCTGGACTTTCTCCCCGTGTTGACTCTCTCACTGATGTAAAACCAGACCGTGGGGAACGTCTACCAACCAACTTCTGCCCCGATTCAGATCAGGCGAACTGAGTGCACTTTTAAAAAAGCACCATAGGTCTAATTGGGACCGGAGTGGCTCCTATTCTCACAGGTCTTATGTAGGTCTGCGTGTCAATGCACTTGAGCTTTATCAGCTTTCACATAGTTAACTGGTCTTAAGCTTTTACTTTAAAGCTAATGTGATTGGTTTTGTAGCTTTCATCAAAGCAGCTTTGAAAAAAAATCATGAAAACAGGAAGTTCCTTTCAAAAGAAGAGCACACATAGTAGAAAACAATGCTTTGACTTTGGTTAGCAACCTCATGTCTCCAACCCGTCATCTGTCTGACGCTCCCTGACCTGCCTCATGTTCAGTACACGCTCTGACATGTGGTCGTCGGCCGTAGCCACAGTCATCAGACATGTGAGTAACTGCTGCTTCACCAACACCTCAGTGGGGCTTTAAAGCAGCGCAGAGTGTTACTTCCTTCTCCTCAGCCGCTCCGAGGGTTTAACCCAGCGACCTTGCAGTCACACCACGGCTTTACAACCTCACATCACAAGATCTGACCAAGGCTGGAGGAAAAATAAACGCCTTAAACTTTTGATCCTGTTTAATGCAAATATCCTTCTGTCAGCACATTACACAGAATCAAAGTCTTTAAAGTGGAGGAGTGTTTTCGAGTTTAGAGGGTAAGATCTCCACTAAGTACAAATCAAAGGCTTGATGATGAATCAATGAGGCCGTGAAGAGGAACAAACCTTTTTCAGAACGCTGTCGAGTGTTTCAGGGCGGCTGATGTCGAAACAGATGAGCACGGCGTCCGAGTCTGGGTAGGAGAGAGGCCTCACGTTGTCGTAGTACGGAGATCCTGCAACACAAGGAAGGAAAAGCACAAAAACATTCAGATTCAATTGGGTTGCTCTTTGAAGCTGTTACACAAGAACACGGAGCAGCAGCACACACCCAGGTTTACGCAACCAGTGTGACCCCTAGTTCCAGTTCATCCGTGTAAATTGATGCAGGAATCACTGGAACCGCGTCCCCCTTGTGACCATGCAATGAGCTTCAGGACACATCTGAAGAACCGGCGGCGGAGGAATTATCCAGATTCAATTTGCCATTTTCTAAAGAGGAAAAGCTTGGCATCCGTGCTTCGGAACAGAAAATTGAACAATTTGTGTCACAAGTCTGATTTAGCAGAGGATGTCCAATTTAAACCTGCTCTGTAGACAAAGGGAGGAGGGCCTTTACATTTTCCCAAATCAATCTATTTGAGCACAGGAGAAACATTTGTTGCATGGCTGCTCTTTGCACATACATGCAGATGTAAAAAAAATACCTATATTCAAATGAAGAGCAACAACCATACAGGGCCAAATGATTGGTTTGCATTGCAAAAGAATTCCTGACAGTCTCTTATGACATGATTGCAGCTCAGCCATAATCCATGGCAACCAGGCGGGAGAAAAAACAACAACAAATATGCCGCATCAGTAGAAAAAATGTGCTGACTACGACGAGATCACTTGTTGAAGAAATCCTCTCCGGAGAACTTCAGAGCGAGGAAATGACTCCACTCCCTCCTCCTCCTCCTCCTCTAAAATTGGAACCATGTGTAAGAGGGAGACGCCCATCTCTCACCACCACGTTCAAGCATCTCCGGACAGGAAGGGCAAAGGAGGGGGAGGAGGGGGGAGGACGAAGGAGGGGGGAGGGAGGAGGTGGCGTCATGTCAAGGTGAGTCAAGATCACATGACGACGAGCAAGAAGAGCTGACCACACACAACCCGCCTGCCAAAGAATCTGGAGAATTTTGTTTTTGGGTAAATGAAGGCTTCCATGGGAGGTCCTCTCCAAACACTGTGGTGGAGAAAAGCCAGGAATGTGCCGTCACACACACACACACACACACACACTTGGAGATCGAGTGTTCCTAATCTAAACAGTCTGGGTGAGAGACGACACCGTTTAAACAAGCCACGCTTCCTTC
The DNA here is from genome assembly GCF_905171665.1 of Trachurus trachurus. Taxonomy (NCBI): domain Eukaryota; kingdom Metazoa; phylum Chordata; class Actinopteri; order Carangiformes; family Carangidae; genus Trachurus; species Trachurus trachurus. The sequence goes on from NC_139914.1 coordinate 4,586,196, forward strand.
CAGGCCCGGGCCTCAATAAGCAGAGCGCGACTCCGCCTGATGTGAGCACATGCACAATCTGAACTGTATCTACATCCATGATCAAAAAAAGAAAAAAAAAAGGTACATAACATGTGTTTAGCTCTGCCTGATAACAGAAAAATGATACAAGAACAGGATAGGATGCAGGATTGTTGAGTAACTGTTGAATGGGTTGTCTAGATTGCAGCTAATTTGTGTTTTAATGCTTAAAAAAAACTGAAAGATGCCAGGAAGTACATGGAATAAATTGTTTTAAGGTCTTGATTGAAATATAATGTGTTTCAGATGGGAAAGCTGCAGACTGCACGACCACTTTCTGCTTTTCTACTCCCTGAGAATCTCTCGGCGAGGTGACGGCACCTCAACATTAAAGAGCGGCGGCCGTCGACACAGGACAGGAAGTGCAAGGCGAGCAGGAATGCGGGATCCCCCCCACAGGAATTTATTTTACCGTTTTTCATGGTTGTCTTGCAATCAATCACAACCACATTGCATTGTTGGAAGTTTTTTCCCCCCACTTTTTTTTTCCAGCCCTTGCTGCCTGGTACCAATCAGTGGAAAAATAAGACCGTGCGACTGACGGGATAAGCTGTAAAGTTGGTTGACATTTTGGAGACACACACACACACACTGAGTAGAGTGTGTGCGGGTTTTTTTTTTTTGTTGACACATCTCCAGAAGTGTTTGCACATATTCCGATGAATTTACCTGGAGGTTTTAAGTATTTATAGCTGCAAATCCTCCAGAGTAAATCCTCGCAAACCGTCCCAGGCTTCACAACATAAACAGGAAAACAGAAGCAGATACACACACACACACACACACTTCATGTTGGAGTGTGTGCGTGTGTGTGTGCAGCTCTCATTGCTTTCCAGGACCTGCTATTTACAGCGGAGTTGTAATTTGCATTAGGGGCCTGCGACTGGGACCAAACTCTGCTTTGAGGTCATCTTCCTGCCGACTGGAAAGATAAGAGGAAATCCCACAGCTAACACACGTACACACACATTCATTAACACACACAGACACACACAAAGACCTGGTGACCGTCATCTAATTAGCTCCTGTCATTGTTCTCCCACAGGATCTCTAAATCTGGAAGGAAGACACACACCCTGTGTCCTTTAAACACACACACACACACACACACACTCCTACAGCCCCTCTTTCCTTCGTTTAAACACATCCCCTCTTGTGCAAATGAACACCATTGTGCACAGTGACACAGGAGGATACAGTACAACGTGAGACAATAGCAAACTTCCACTGTGGTCTCCAAATGAATGAAAAACCTTTTTTTTTTTTTTTTTCCATGACCGAGTAGAAGAAACTCTTCCAAGATGTAAAAATGTTCTTCCTTCCTGAGTTTTTTTTCTGCTTTCCACAACAGCTGGGATAAAAAGCACCACTTAATGTAATAAATATACATGAAACATGGTGGAACATCTATTCATGCAGTGTGACTCATTATTCAAATTCCCAGATGTTTCCGGCGACTTCCATCAAAAGAAAATGAAAGAAAAAAACCTATCCCATGATGTTCAAGTCAGACGACTCACGTTCGCACAACGACGGTGAAATTAAACACTTTTATGTCCCACCACCAACACACATGAGGCGGGCCAGCTGCAAGCGACAGCCTGGAGGTACGGCCAACAGGTCTGCAGGCCTGCTGCTTTACTGCATAGCTGACATAACTGAGCCGAAGGGTGCTACGCATGTGTGTGTGTGTGTGTGTGTGTGTGTGTGTGTGTGTGTGTGTGTGGAGAGGCGTAAAGCCTGCAGAGACACCTGTGGAAACAACAGACAGACAGCGACAGGCTCGTCCAGGCGTCCTTTCACCATCCAGCTACAATATAAAACCCTCCCAGCAGCCAGACGCATTCACCACTAAACAGAGCAGCTTCAACTGAACCGTTATCAGCTGTAGTTGCTGTGGTTACTGAGGGATCTGCTGCTTCCTCTGCCATCTCTGAACAGGCAACACTGGCAACACAGTATGACTGTACAATACACTGATGGGTTAGTTATAATACATTGATATAGTTTAGTAAGAACTGGACAGTTTTCAATAATCAAAGTCCCATCTTGCCCATAACTGTTTTACTTTGATACAGATATGTTTTTAAATGTTATTAGTTAGACCAACAACTATTCACATCTCACTTCTTCACATCCTGAAGTGTGCAAACTGAAAACACCTGAACAACCAGAACAAGCCAGCTATCCATTTATAACCACAACGTACAACTCAGCATTGCAACTAGTTAAGGCTGAACGAGTTGGGAAATAAATCTAATTGCGATTTTTTTTTACCAATATTGAGATTGCGATTAAATATGCAATTCCGTTATTATCTCATAGCGTGGTGAATGTGCAGGTCACAACTTGTCCACCAGAGCGTTTTGGAGTTGTTGGATTGTGTATTTGATGAGTTTGATGAGGGAAACAAAGAAATCCCATTAGCCTCCGTAGCGTAGCTCTGAGCAGCTCGCGGCTCTGCTCCGCCGTTCTAAAAATAGCTTGCACCGATAATTAAAGGTGACAAACCTACTGCTATGACTATAGGGATTATGGCAATGGGCCAATTTGCCAAAATGTTGAACTATCCCTTTAAGAGACACAAGCAATAACTGTTCTACATTATAGCCAACACAACAATCGAGTCATTAAACATAAATTGGTCTTCCCTGTAGGATTTGTTAAACTTACAGGCTTGTATTAATTATCATGACAACATAACAAGAACTAGTACAAAAAAACATGGATGACCTTCAAACAGGAAGTGGAGCTGGTAATGGTCAGCTTGGTTTTAATTTCACACCAGGTCCTTCCATGACATTAGCAGGACAGGAAGCCTATTAATCTCACTGTCCCTTCAGTTCACACGCTGTATTTGCCACCGCGCCGCTGCCGCCGCTGCTGCTCGGCCAATTCCACTGTGATTCAATTTCCCCTTTAGAAGCGAGGTAGAGCTTTGGTGAAACCACGCCACTTGTCTCTCGCTCGGCTGAAGGATCTGGGGCCTGCTGGGTACAATAGGGGTCTTTGTGGAGGAGGAAGTAGGAACCTTTAGTCTGAGGAATGCCAGACATGCGGCTCCAATTCGCTGAGCCCAGAAATGTGATCCAATGCAACAATGGCTGCCGACGGAGGAATGAAGGGGGCACAGTGTGTGTGTGTGTGTGTGTGTGTGTGTGAATGTGAGCAGCAGAGGAGCTTACAGCGAGCATGAAAAAGTCTCATAACTAAGCTGTCCAGCGTTATACAGGGGAGGGAGGCAGCACATGCAACATGCTCTGGAGACCAACAGAAGGAAATGATAATGTGGGGCCGCTCCAGCCAAACTGTCATTATGCATCTTCCTTTTAAACTCCCTTTATCTGAATTTCTTCCTGTTTTTCAAAGTAGGTCATCTTTTCATGTGCAGAGGTGGCAGCTGTTCAATAAACACACACAAAAACACTTTCTTTTTTTCCCCCCACAAGGTTCCACAGGAATAAAATGTTATCAAATGAGATCCACGGGGTTCAACGCACGTCTCCTGAGTTTCAGAGGTTCCTGTGTTTTTTTCTTTTTCTGATGAGATTGCTATTGGAGCTTGTGTTTGTCCTAGCTTTGGGAAATTTCCTAAGAGAGTTGGAGCGAACATCCTCGATTGATTCCTGCAGCAGGATAGGAAGAACACTGAGCCAATTCCAGTAGAACAAGACGTGCAGCAGGGAGAGGAGTGTTGCTGTTGCTGTTTTAGCGTCTTTTAGCTCATTGTTTTGGTTTTACAATGTGCAGCTTTTATGCTTTTTACCTGCTGTTGCTTTTTGTTGCACTGTAATTTTGATTTGTTCTGTCAAAGATGTAACCTTTGGCACTGGGAGACTGTGATTGGTGGTATTTGCTTGCAGCCCAACCTTGGAGCCTTCTGCTCCGAGGTGCAACTTTTCTCATTTCGACTGTGGAAAATGAGAGGAGGCCTGAGGCACGCCGGCCCCCCCGAGCCGAGCTGCTCTGTTTACCTCTGTTGGCTTCCTATCCTCATGTTTGACTCTCAAACAAACACCTATACAGCCCATTCAGACAGTCAGACAACGGTGAACCGCCGCTTCCTCTGCCGGTGAATCAAGCATCAAAGGGCTGCGGCCTCGGCCCCCAGCGGACCCCACCCCTCAGGCTGTGGGAGGCAGAAGCCAGCACAGACAGACAAGCAGGGTGTGGGCCGGGGAAAGGGAGGGGGAGGGGGGAGGGGGGAGACAAATGGAAAGCAACACAACTGGCAGGCATTTACCTTAATGACCCGAATTACTCTCATCATCAACCTCCCTTTTAAACACACACACCAGGCTGCCCATTAAAGCCAGTCATCACCGCAGAACAAAGACCACCACAGTGTGTGTAGGTGTGTGTTTGTCATGAGGAGGAGGAGGTGGAGGAGAAGGGGGGGGGGGCGCGGCAGTCTACCGTTTGTCTTCATCACCGCATCCTGGTCTTTGTCTGAGTGCATGCTGGGGTCACACAAACACAAACACACACAAACAGACACACACCTCTGCAGCAGCACACCTCCAGCAGATAAAGCCGATGGGCGTCTCTATAAAGAGAGCGGTCAAGCCTAAAGCTGTATCAATCAGTCACTGGGTGTGTGTGTGTGTGTGAATGCTGGCTGGGTGGGGGTTAGGATTGAAGTTGTGTGTGTGTGTGTGTGTGTGTGTGTGCGTGGGGGTCTTGGCTCTATCTCTCAGACTCAACTGATCTAATAGGAACCGCGTCCCACCACCCCAGGCCCCCCCTTGCTGTTTTATGAAGCTGAAAGAAAAAGAGAAATGGCTCCAGGCGACCGGCCAACACTGTGCAATAAAACATAATTCTCACTCTGGCCGACTTTCATTTCTTCCAATTTCCACTTCGACAACACACACACACACACACACACACTGTAGGGGTGGAGGAATTTGAAATCTGAGCTGGTTGTTTTGCTTGCTTGCAGTGTTACTCAGCTTGGAAATGAGTATTAACTGCTGATGCATTTATTTTCGTTTTATTCTCAAAGGAGAAAAGAAAAGAAAAAAAAAAGGATATCAAACTTGAAGATGCTGCTTTCTGTTTTCGCTCCAGCTGTGGCTAACATCTGTGTCAAATGAGAATTTGTAAACCGACTGTGTAGTTATTTTGCTCCGTGCGGATTCTCCAACTTCGAGAAAACTCACTCACTAACTCAGGAATGCCAGGAGGCCAGAGACCCGCAACAGCTGGCTGTGCGCTCGTCCCCGCCCATCGCACACACACACACACACACACACACAACATACGCCTCACTCACGCCTGACTGCTGTGCTATTCACTGCTGAGGCATTGATGGATGGGAAAGTGGGTTTGTTTACTTACACGCACACACAGAGACACACACACAGTGGGGACGCAGCAGCTGGTTTGGACCCACAGTCCAACCACCAGGCGATAAAGCCACAGTACACATGTTGCACAACAACAAAAACTCCCCCGAAACAGCAAGTTGTGTTCTTCTCCAGATGTATGAATAAGCGCCCAGCACTCTGCACGGTCATCATACAGTATTTCCTGTTTCTGGTTTGGCCTCGCTCAGCTGGGGAAGAACCCAACATGAAATCCATCGCACTGATGCGTTAGGAAAATAATACTGGACATTTCCATGTAGGCAACAAAAAAAAAAAGCAGTGGGTGCCTGATAATCTGAGGGGGGGCTTGTAAGAGCAGCGACTCCAGGATTAACCCAGCTTTATTGATTAAAATGGGTCAGAGAATAATTTCATTTATCAAAAATACAACTAGATCTCTTCATATGATGGTTTTTACCTCCTTAAAGTTAACAATTATCCAGTTTGACATGAATCTTATCAGCTGTTTGCATGTCCTCTGAGGGCCACAGAGGAGTGGGGGGTTGTGTTTCTGTGTGTGTGTGTGAGAGCTGCATGTCTGGACACGTCTGGACATTTCAGCACAACTGATTAGGTCTAATACACACACACACATGCACAAACACACGACAGGAGTGGTGATGGACAGGGTGATTACCTGAGGTGTCCCACAGGCTGAGCTCGATCCTCTGCGTGTCAATCTCGAAACTGGCTGTGTAGTTTTCAAACACTGTGGGGACATAGCTCTGCAGGGAAGGAGGACAGAGGACATTAGGGAGCAAGAATTATGGGAAATGAAGTGTTTGCATATTAGTTTGCTATTTAAAAATTAAGCCTATGTGCTATTAATGTACATAAGCTTTTAATACATAGGCATGCATCATATAGAAAGACAGTCCATGTCTATTACTACAGCATCTACCCGTCTGACACAGAAAGCACAAGGTGATATGTTGTCATGTGACTGTGTGTTATTAAAACCAGGTTAATTAGCGTCATGTTAATCAGTGTGAGGCGTTCAGGGTCTCACCTCAGGGAAACAGTCCTTGGCGAACACGTGAAGCAGCGCAGTCTTCCCGCACTGGCTGTCCCCCACCACCACTATCTTGCACTTCACACTCTGACTGGGCTCCATGCCGGATTTCAGAGATAATTTCTGACACGAGCGTCTCTCCTTCATTGATTTAAAACCGGGGTAATGTATGGAAAAAAAAGAAAGAAAGAAAGAAAAAAAGAAAAACAAAACGCGAGTGAAATCCTTTGCAAAAAGTGGAGTGAGTCTGTGAAAAAAATGTCGAGATGCGGTCGTGGTTTCTCTCCTGTCCGTCCAAGCCTGACTCTGTCCGCCTCCCTTGGTGTCTCCGCCTGCTCTGAGCCGGTAAATGCCATTTGCCTGTATTTATAATGTCGCAAGAGCCAATGGCAGCCTCCTCCCTCCTCCTCTTCCTCCTCCTCCTCCTCCTCCTGCTGCTGCTGCTGCTGCTGCTGCTGCCGGGATGATGAGGCTCTTCCCTCCTGCGAGCCTCCACACCGGGGCTCGGCTTCCAGGATGGCGCCCCCTGTGGACCCTACAACTTCTATCAATATTCAAAACAATAGCAAAATAGTACAGAAGAAAGTTAAATAAAAACACACATTCATTATTTTGCTTGTGGCTTCCGGTTTGTGAAGCAGTGACATAATAAAACCAAAACAAACAAAAACAAAAACACCATAATATACAGCAGGGTTAGCAGGCCTCACCATGAAGCCTGCTGTAGTTAGTTAGCTTTATTTACAACTTAACTGCTCTTAAGCATGTAAGTTGTAAATGCACATGTGTTAAAACAACAATAAAGTGTAAAAAAATGAATAAATAAATACTACCGGTATATAAGAAGAAAAAAAAACAATGCTGTGTTTCAATGAAAGGACAGAGAATAAAATACTAAAATAAATCCTATTCTAAATAAATACAACTATTCTCTATTTATATTCTCTAATTATCCCCCAAACTAGGTTAATTTTTGTTTGATCGCACTGGAGACTACACAACTAAATCAAACACCTCAAAGGTTTTTAATTGGGGCATCTTCCCCCATCTCACATAGAGTAGATTAGAAGTAAATGTAGAATAAAGAATAGCCTGCATGGTAAGAAATATAACATAAAAACATCTATTTTACTTGTATGTTGTTACTATTACAATAAAACACTATATGTTTCTTAAACATTCAGATATTTTTTGCAACATTTATATTATTTCAGTTTAAAAATTATAACAGAAATGGAAATCCTTGATATTTAGAGCACCCAAATACTGTGAAGCAAAGTGCAGAGTGTATACTGACATCCTTTTGTGTTAAAAAAAAAACTATAACCAGCAATCATCAGTTTTCAGTCGTTGCTGCTGCTGATGACGAGTCGGTGCAGCATTAAAAAGCTTTCTACTGTGGCAGAGCACAGCAACGGTCGTGTTGAGGCTCTTCTCACTAACTCACCTTATTGTCTTCATTCTTTATATTGTACACACTGGCTCACTCTCAGGCTGCTGAATAGTGAGCACGGTATCGATCGAGTCACATACATAATGTGTTTTTCCTTCTATACAACTAAATGAACCCAGTAGTGGATGCTATTTTTTTTCTACCAGGGAGCAACATAAGTAGTTTCAAGTGAGGATTCCCTTATTATCTGTGAGTAATACGTGTCGTCTTTGTACACAGCCAGAGAAAACACATTATCTTTTCACAGAGAAAAGGCTAAAATGGAAACTAAATTTCCCCACAGAGTTGATAATGCACCACCCTCACCTTTTTTTTTTCTTCCCCCCCCCATCTTTTTCCGAGTGTGAACAGGAGCCCTTATTAAAGGCCTCATCTCTCAGCCTTCAGGCTACATCCCCAACTCAGCATCAGCACTAATTTTTTTTACAAAAAAAAAAAAAAGGGAAAACAACAGCGTTCTGCATCAGCTCTCCCCTCTGCGACAGAGCCGTTGGACGCTCGCTGTAGCTCTCGCTGGCAGCGTTTTTACAGTGAGACAGCTCCACCCTGCAGGCTGTGTGGTGGGAGTCCCGTCTGTTGAGTGGGAGCTCTGCCTCCGGGACACAACGCTGCCAGGAGAGAAGGGACGGGGGGATTTTACACACTCCAGCTCTGCTATCTGTGCAGCTATCTCCCATATGCATTTGACCTCATTCAAATTCTGGCTGAAACTAGACTGTGCAGTTTTTACCTGCATGTTATTTTGTGCTTTTTTTTTTTTTACCTTTGCATATTCAGTGATTGCTTTCTAAACAGACTAATCTGATATTCTTTCTCTTATCTTAATGTCCAAATAAACCCAGCCACCCAGCTGACGGAGACTGAGACTGAAGGGGAGAGGAGACAGACATAACCACATTAACTGAGGTGTTTACACATTATGCCTGTGCCCTTCCCCAGTTTTATTCAGGCTGCCTACGTGTGTGTGTGTGTGTGTGTGTGTGCTCTGCTATAGCCTGCAGCGCTGACAGTCTCACTCGGGTGCAGCCAGCACATTTAGGCCAGAGTGAGACTGTGCAGACTGACATCATCCTGAAACATCTTCAGAGGAAAATTCCACCCATTTACATCTATGATACTATTAGTCTGTAATGTCTGATTCATGCAGGGCATTCATTTTTAGATTCCCTACATTTCCCAAAATGCATTGCAGCTAAAACAAAAAAAACGAGAAGGAGGACAAATCTGCTCAAAAAACCACTTTAGGGAATTAGAGGGTAAAGATAAAGCTTATAGGTCAATATGTCATGTATTTGCAATGCATTCTGGTCTATCTACCTCCTTTTCAGTAGGTTCAATAGAAACAAGGGGCAAGATGGACACACGCAGTCCGTCCACATCAAACGGGGTCTTTCTGCTACTGGCGTTGGCAGACAAGTACAGTTGGCCCAACACTGTACACAGCTCCCAGAATAGAAATGAGGGTGCCACCTGTTTCTGGTCACATGGTGCTGTCAATATCCTGTAGGTCCATGTGGACATGCTAACACAACCCCCCCTCCTCCCACATCACATGAGCTTCACACTTTCATTGTATTGACATTTTCATTTTCATTATAGGCTCCTTAAGAGGCTTTTCACGGGGAGCAAAGTGAATAATCCTATAGAGGAAATAATGTGGGTCAACATACACAGCAGAGTAGAGCAGAGCAGCCTGGCTTCATCTGACGGATGATGATGATGATGGTGTGAAACATCGATGAAGTGAAATACTGTATATGCCTCCTTTGGGATTCTCTGCAGCGTGTTTGAAGCTACCTATTATCTCCACTACCTGTCATATATGATATAATAACATAATGCAGAAGTGCCAGTGGAAACTAATGGATTCCTCTTATAGACAAGAGCTGTACATGAATACATTATAATTATGAGATGAATACCAGATGACCTTGCTCTCTGTTTCTCATTTTTAACATTGCTGTTTGGCGTAAGAGTAAATGTAGTAAAGAACGACATTAAAGCAGCATCAGATATTTCTACAGCAATAAATAATCTGAATTATTCACGCTGAAAAATACCTCAGAGCAGCAAAACTGTAGTTTCCTGTGATAAATTCACATTTCGTGTGCTTTGTACAGCTTCTATCTGTGATAGCACAGTTCAGGTCTGGGTCACGCACCGGTGCACACAATTCCTCCTCTCTCTGTGTGTGTGTGTGGGAGCGATGGCGCACCACAACAGAAGGGGGTTTTGCCATATTGCTGCAAAAAATTCTTTTAGGCAGCTGCACGGATTAAAAAACAGTACCGGTAAAAAAAAAAAAAGGAGTTTCTCATTCACCAAACAGGTCAGATGATGATGATGAAGAGTGAGTCACAAACAAGGCAGAATCTGACCCAGGTCTGAGGTGGTTTGGTTTCAGCCAGCAGGCGAGCAGAGCTGGAGGTGTGTGACGAGTCTAGGTCACTGGGTCTCTCTCTCTCTCTGTCTCTCTCTCTGCCCGGACAGCACGTTGCCCCACAGTTATCTCTGTCGACGTGCATTCAATCAGCGGGGCACTGACATTTACTGCTTGGGCAAATACAGCATACATTCACTTGTTTCGGCTGCAGAGAGAGAGGGGTTTTCCTCGACGGTTAGTCACCGGCCGCGACTGGGAAATTAAGGGCAGATTCAAGGAAAAACAGCAATGTCTGCATCTGCTTTGTTTTTGATTAAGAGAAATAAAGGTCCAGGTTATCTAACATGGAAGGATGGGAATTAGAAACATATGCAATCCACTTTCAAATCACTTTGCATCCACATAGTCTTTAAATAACGCTTTAACTGCATCGTCCGTCTGCCGGGTTAAAGGCCTCAGTAAAATCTTCAAAGTCCTTCTGTAAAGTAAAATACATCTTGCTGAACAAGAGATGTCAGGGAGCGGTGTGACCTCTCTCGGTGCTCGGCCTAACTACCTCGGCTCTCGGCTCTCGGCTCTTGATCTCTGGCTGACAGCAGCAGGAGGCTTCGCTCTCAAAGTGCTCCAGTTTCAGAACAAGCAGAGATGTTATTTCACACCAGCTGGGCCGCCGAGTGACCCTCAATGACACATGTTAGTGTGTGTTTTTTCACATGTGTGTGTCAATACTCCACATGTAGGATGGAAAGTAAATGTTTGCGGATAAAAAGATGATTTATCTGATTTAGTCGTCCCAAAACAAGATCATACAAGAGATTTTACAGCTCTGGAAAAAATTAAGAGACCACTTTCACAAATGTTTCTTAAAAGCATCTATACATGCATGACAGTCATTCTTTTCTTTTCTTTTTTAAATACCAACACAAACACAACTCATTCTACTTAATGAGACACTGATGAGGTCATCACCTGAACCACATCTGGTTTTATAGGAAGGTTATAAATAAAAAGCACTGCTGGGATTAAACATTGACATTATCCCACAAAAACTGATTTATAAACTCTTCCTGAGTTAAAATATTCTTGCTGTGTTGTTTAGGAATAAATATGAACACGTTTTCTTTGCATTATTATTATTCAAGTTCTGAAAAGACTTGATATTTTTTGTTATATAGACTAGTTTAGTCATTTTCAGCCAATAAAAGCTCTAAATGACAATGTGTTTATTTCAATTTTGGGAGAAATGTTGTCGGTAGTTGATAGAATAATAATTAAAAAAAAAATGTAATTTAATTTTACTCAAACACATACCTATAAATAGTAAAACCAGAGAAACTGATCATTTTGGGAGTGGTCTCTTAATTTTTTCCAGAGTTGTATGAACATGATGTATAAAGCTGAAGCTACTGCAGGAAAATGTGGTCAGAGGATGTGGAGATGAAGTAGCCTGCAGTGTGGATCCACAGTAAGATAAATATAAGATAAGAGCATAATGTGTTGAATGTCAGATCACATACAGTACTGTACCTGAGCAGGATGTGTACTGCTGCTGCAGCATGATCCAGTGGTAGAGAAACAGCAGCCAATCCTCTGTCTGTAAACAATATAAAGTAAATATGAATCCACAATATACTACTGTATGAGACCAGTACATCATGATGCTGTGCACCACCAGGGGATGAAATGACTTCCTACAAGCAACAATAAAAAGTCAGCAGAGTGTGAATGCTGCCTCCAGGTAAACACACCTGCTCCCTGTGAGCCTTTTAATTAGTTTGCTGCGCTCTCATTGGCTGCCGCTCCTCCTGCCCGGCTCCTACGGTGCTACGCCGATGGATAACAAGACTGGACGTATTTACAGGAATGAATTCCTTATGACGGTTGTTTGTTTTGTTTTTATTCGAGGGTTTACACTAAGTATTAAAACTTCTCTTTATTATTTCTTTTTCCAAATGACATCACTGGACTCTCCTGGATTTCACTGTAATAATCCTCCTGTCGTTCTGACATCAGTGTTTCTCTGATATCATGATGGACACGTGGCTATATTTAGAGTTATCACTGCTGTGTAATAGTGACATCACCGTTACTATGAACACTATATCGTTTCATCTATCTGGTAAATCAGGAATAATATAAAAGGAATGTGGGTCGGAGCATCGTGAACATCTCTGAAAAACACAGCTGGGAACATTTCCAACATTCCTCTGAGCTTCAGAAATGTCTTGAGCAACAGTTTTTCTTTCCAGAAAGGCTGTGAGTTCATCATCCTGCATCCTCTCTCATCGCCTCGTGACAGAGACACTTCCAAGCAGAGAGAAAATCAACATGAACATCTGCTGATTAGTGATTACTTCGTTAACTCGGCTGTGTCTGATATAGATTTCATGATACTCCTTTAAAGGGATAGTTCACCCAAAATTCTAATTTCACTCATTATCTACTCACCCTCATGTGGACTAAGGGCTGGGAGAAGTTTCAGAGTCCCCGTTCCTTCTCTGAGTTACAGGGGGTCTCGGCGTAGCACTGCATGTCCATATAATGGTTGTGAATGGTGCTCACTTTTCTTCATCCAAAAAGACACACCAAAAAACATCCAAATACCTCCATAGTGCTCGTCTGTAATGTCCCTCTTGTATTGAAGCCCCGACATGAGAAACTGTTCCGCCGGTCAGTGCAAATCACGCAAGATTTGCACTGACACAGGAAGAGCAGTGAACTAAGACACTGGGAGCTTCTGCTACAAACAAGCTTAAAACATAGACTTATTTAATTTTTTTCGGAACAATTTCTCATGTTGGGGCTTCAATACAAGAGGGACATTACAGACGAGCAGCATGGAGGTATTTGGATGTTTTTTGGTGTGTCTTTTTGGACAAAGAAAAGTGAGCTCCATTCGCAAACCATCATATGGACATGCACTGCTACGCCGAGACCCCCTGTAACTCAGAGAAGGCACGGAGGACTCTGAAACTTCTCCCAGCCCTTAGTCGACATGAGGCTGAGTAGATAATGAGTGAAATTAGAATTTTGGGTGAACTATCCCTTTAATTTCCATTGCCAGCCATTATGAGTAACTAATCCAAGGGCCGTGCTGTCCAAACATTTCATGGGAGTACACAGCTTTACCAAATACAGTACGTCGTGCACTCTATGAGTCAGCGGCTGTTATTCCAGATAGATTACATCAGATCAAATGCTAGAGTTTAATAGGTGGACTGCCAACAGTGCAGTCTCACTCCACTTGTAAAATTTACAGGAAAACAAAGAGAGTCATTCTTACATCTCGGGGGTTTCTAGTGCATGAAACAGTGGTAACTGACTGGAACCCCCTAATGAACCCTAATAAGCCTCAGCTCCCTCCCCTCTCCCCTTGGCTCCATCCTACAAACACATGACATTTACTTTTAATAAACCATTAGCTTCATATCCTCTGCTGGACCTACTGTAGGGCGCCGGCGAGGGCACATGCAGCGCACACACACACTGCGACGGTCGTGCACACACAGTAGAGTACAGTAAAGTCTGCTAAGTGTCGCCCATCAGTCATTAGGTCCGTTCAGGCTCGGCTACACACACTGATGTAATGAGGCACAGTGAATGTGTGCAGTCTGTGTGTATGTTTAATAGATTGAGGGATGAATCATTCCTGCGATGACCTGGTTCTTCAGGGAAGTTTGAGCATAAGTGTGTATGTGTATGTGTGTGTGTGTGTTCCTTCTGTGTGCACATTTGGGGGTTAATGGCGCATGAAATGATGTCTTCATTAGCATCTCCTCAAGATAAAACCACATGATGGGACAATAATCATATCTGTCAGTTACATGACAGGAACAAAGGATTCAATGACAACGCTGGAAAAAAGATCATTAAAAAATGTTGTATCTGTTTTTAATTAGACCTGAACTGATCAGATTGATCCACAGCTACATGCACACACTGTAGGATTAGCATTAACATCTTCACCCATCCTTATTGTAATTGTGAATCTGTTAAAGGCTATCCCACCAAAAAACATCCAAATACCTCCATAGTGCTCGTCTGTAATGTCCCTCTTGTATTGAAGCCCCAACATGAGAAATTGTTCCGAAAAAAATTAAATAAGTATATGTTTTAAGCTTGTTTGTAGCGGAAACTCCCAGCACTGCTCTTCCTGGTCCGTCCAAATCTCGCGTGATTTGCACAGACACCGAGTTCACGGCTCCGCAAATCGCGCGAGATTCTGGCAGAGCAACACTGGGAGCTTCCGCTACAAACAAGCTTAAAATATAGACTTATTTAATTTTTTTTGGAACAATTTCTCATGTTGGGGCTTCATACAAGAGGGACATTACAGACGAGCAGTATGGAAGTATTTGGATGTTTTTTGGTGTGTCTTTTTGGACGAAGAAAAGTGAACTCCGTTCGCTACCGTCATATGGACATGCAGTGCTGCACGGAGCCCCGCTGTAACTCAGAGAAGGCACGGAGGACTCTGAAACTTCTCCCAGCCCTTAGTCGACATTAGGGTGAGTAGATAATGAGTGAAATTTGAATTTTGGGTGAACTATCCCTTTAATGCAGGGACATGACATTTACCTTTAGTGTTTATTTGAAATTGCATGTTTTTATTCATATGGTTTTATTTGAGCTTTTTCAGCTTTTCGACTTTCATCTAAAATGGTTGTTGATGAAATGAAACGGTTGCTCCCCGGTTCACCCCGGCTCCTGCTGCCTGAGATCAAAACCAGCTCCTGCTGTTGTAAATTCCCCTTCATCGGAAATGTGCAACTGCCGCGCAAGGATGTGGCTTTTTTTATTGTACAGACGTGTGTGGACCCACCACAGCCACTCTGAGGAGTCAAATCACATCATAGGGCGATACAGATCTGAGGTGGTGTGTATGTGTATGTGTGTGTTTGTGTGTGTGTGATGTGTGTGGTGGAGATCGAGGTGACAGCCAGGACTCGGCCTCCAGCCTCATCCAGCTCTTTATCACAGTAATGACAAATGAGAAGCTCCATATGTGCTGCGATGAGTTTAATGTCAGGACGGAGATTCGCCCTCAGAGCTCAAATTTGAATGTGAATGTATTCGCATTTAGACAAAAGGCAAAAAAAGACACCATCGATGTCAATCTAATGAAAAGCTGTTAAATATTATAATTACCTCTGACTGATGCTGACAGGATGAGAAGGGGTTGACGTGGCCTTCAGGTGACATGACGACGTGCCCTCTGGCTCAGGTGTCCGCAGCTGTTGATGACAGACACAAGCTGATTGTATTTCTACATGTGAGACCATGCGGGGCGTCATCATCATGCATACAGGATTTAGACAATGACATCATCATGAAGATAACACAAATTATTTAGTGCATTGGAGGGAACGCCTGCTATTAGTCTGTGTTGAAATACACTGTTGAATTTCTTAACGACTTAGCTCCTCCGCTGCTTTCACTCACTCGCCTGTTTTCATTTCGCATTTGATTCGAGGTGTTAATAGAAGTTTGTGGTGTCAAATCTGTGTGGAAATCAGCTCTAATCACACTTTAAATCAGGGCCTCCTGCGTCCTCACTGAAATAATCCGCTCAGATGATGATCGTTCATGTTCTTCTGACTAAATATAGCTATAGCGGACAACCAGGCCATCTCTCTGGCCCATATATATGTGCTACCTCTGCAGCAGCAGACCTATATGAAGGTGCCAGACGAGGAGCTGGAGGAGCGGAGAGTCTCTACAGGGCTCTGATGTGTTAAAGCACACAGCCTGGTGATGAAGTCAGTAACTGCTGTGGACAAACTTGGAAGCATGTACAGTAGTCAGACAAGATCATGTTTGTCTTTATAGCTTATGAGTTTATATGGGTTTTAAAGGGATAGTTCAACATTTTGGCAAATTGGCCCATTGCCATAATCCCTATAGTTTTAGGAGTAGGTTCGTTACCTTTAATTGTCGGTGAAGCTATTTTTAGAACGGCGGAGTAGAGCCGTGAGCTGCTCAGAGCTACGCTACGGAGGCTCATGGGATTTCTTGGTTTCCAAATGGAGTTGTGTTTGAGGTTAATACAGAGACTGCTTGCTGAAAAACTGCCCCCGACAGGAACGTGCATCAGTGGTTTTGCATGAATTTACCTCTAAAACAACTCTGTCTGGTAACGTTCTGTTATTATCTCATAGCGTGGTGAATGTGCAGGTCACAACTTGTCCACCAGAGCATTTTGGAGTTGTTGGATTGTGTATTTGATGAGTTTGATGAGGGAAACCAAGAAATCCCATGAGCCTCTGTAGCGTAGCTCTGAGCAGCTCGCGGCTCTGCTCCGCCATTCTAAAAATAGCTTGCACCGACAATTAAAGGTAATAAACCTACTGCTAAAACTACAGTATAGGGATTATGGCAATGGGCCAAGTTGCCAAAATGTTGAGCTATCCCTTTAACCACTGGTTTCATTATTGATTGATTTGTTATCTTGCAAAATAAATTCAATTGTTATATTTTCTGAGTGAGAAAATTGTGAAAATACTAATCAAATGTCTGAGAGGTGCACCACACAGGGCCACTCAGCTTCTTCCTGCTGCTGCAGTTTAATCAAATAGTAAATCAATCAATTCTCCAAAATCCAATGATATTCAACTCCCTGTGATACAAAAAGCAAAAACAAAAAAAAAGGCAACAAATCTTCGTTTTGTTGTTGAGATGATGATGTAAATTGCTCGGCTAAGTGTTTCAGCACCGCCGTTTAATGACAAGATGCTATTAGAGAGCAGAAAGTAGATCACCGCTGTCATCTGGATCCCTCGCTGTGGCGTGCCTCACACTCAGATGAGAGCTCCCTAATAACCCAGACCTCCCCCCTCCTCCTCCTCCTCCTCCTCCTCCTCCTCCTCCTCCTCCTCCTCCTCCTCCTCCCCCTCCCTCCTCTCTCTCCCTTTGTCAGTTCATGAGAAAGTTTGGAGCTCTTCCACAGCTCAACCCTCCCTCCCCATCCTCTCTCCTGGCAAGCCTCTCTACACCACCACGGCCTGGCAATCAGCAGCAGATATGGCGAGGACGCCGTGTGGCAGGCCAAACCATAATGCTGCCCAAACTGATGGAGGCAAGCTCAGAAAGAGGAGGGTTGGGGGGAGTTAGGGGGGTGGGGGTGTAGATGGAAGAAGGAGGAGGTGTGACCGTGGCGTCATCTGTGAGTGAGCATTAATCTGCAGGAGTATGTGGCGTCCTGCACCGGAGAAGATGAGAGTCTGGACGTCCCAGGCAGGATGCACAGGAGCAGGCGGTGTGAGCTAACGTGCTTTTAAATTTACTTTAAGTAAAAAGTAAGAGTAAGAGTAAATTTCTTATTTTTCACAAGTAAATTTCATCCTTTACTGTCCACCACTGCGTGCGTGTGTGTGTGTAATACAAGACATAAAACCAAGATTACACATTAAACTGCTACAACGCATAGCATCACTCTGAAAGGTAATTGTTTTAATGAGATTATGTGTCAGGTGAGATTTATACGAGAGGCTGTTTAGTTCATAAATCACACTTGTGCACACACAAACACAATCATTCCCTCTTACACAAACTCACACCGGCGACATACAGATTATTAGTTTGTATTGTGACAGAGAATTAAATTGTTTATAAGAGGAAAACGCAGCGTGAGTAGGATTTGAAAAAGGAGTGTGTTTGTGTGGGAAATGAAGATGAGTGTGACAGTGGGTTTTAATGAAAACAAATCCTGCACTTGCTTCCTGCTTTATGGATAATTAAACATTAACCAAGTTGAAATCTTTATAAGAGTAAGATCACATTATTTTGTTTTGCAGATTTTGCATTTTATCTCAACCCGAGTATTTGCACACCACACCACACACTATTTAAATCTTAAATGGACGAAATGAAGGAATAAATCTTACATTGCCCCTTCTCAAATTGAATAAATGTCATATTCATACAGTAAATGGATCAAAATCCAATCACAGAGATGATCAATACTGGTCCATTAAGATCCCACAGCACATCACTGATGCTTGTTTGGTAAATGACTCATTATTACCAAATTATTACTCTCATAGTGTTTCTTATAAGGATATGAATGAACCATGTGTGTTTGACGTATGCAGAGTCTGTGCATTGGTGAGCTCAGGTTTGAAAATGTTGTAAGTTATGAATGAGGAAATACATTCAACATGTTTGTGTTAAACTCACAACACATTTGGGAAGAAATACTGGATGTAAATATATAATTGTTCTCATTTAGGATAAAAAACAACATCTTTTCCTTTAAGACTTGTAGTTTCTCCACAGGTAGTGATGTATGTGTGAGATTAAAACGCTGATGCTCAGTGTGATTGGCCTTGAATTACTGAGCTTAATTCACACTCATGGTGACGAATGTTTTGCCGGCCTGAGAGGAGATTACTGGCTCAGTGGGACTCGGGGCGCTGCAGGAATCTACCTTATCTTGCAGATGTGGCTAATGCAGAGAAAGTGCATTGAATGTAATGTATGAGGGGGGAGAGGAGGGGGAAGAAGAAGGGGCGTGGCGGCACAGTACAGGCTGAGCAGACAAAGAGGGACTCCTTGTAAAACAAGGGTGATATCACGCAAAGTACATGTGACACATTTGCAAATGCAGCAGCGAGTTGGTGGGCCGAGGGTGTAGCTCAGAGGAGAGGGGGGTGTCACTTGTCTCTAGCCCGTTTTGGGCCTGTCTCCACTTATAAACTCCCATAAAAACCCAATAATGTTGTGCAGATGTAGACGTTTTGCCCGTGAGCTAACAATATAGAAGGAGCAGTTATGCCGGGAATGTCTTTGATCAAGGTTTTATGAAGGAGACGGCCTCTTTGATGATTTTGCTGACATTTCCAGGAGACTTTAAAGACTCAGGGTCGGGCTAATCAAATCAGCCTGCTCTTTGAGGTTAGGCAGCATGGATGCAGCCAGGGTGGGGTCCCTTTACGGTTTGGAGACGAGGAGACATTGTGTCTAAGTGCTTTCTGAATGAATGAAAAAGACATTTGCATCCTCTGCACAGATGTGCGCGAACACGGTGCACATTTGCATTCTGCAAAAGTCACTTCATTCATTCCCACGGTTTATTTTCATATATTTGCATCTGTGTATATTCCTGCGTACAGGAAGTGCGTGACCTACTGACCTGCTCTGACTCTCTTGTATCATCTGTTTACATTTGTGCATCCACGTCCTTTGTCTGAGCTGTAACATTTCACTTATCGCCGCCGCCATTCATCCTCACCACGGTGCTGATTTCTGCTGCTGACAGCCTACAAATGCTCTCATCAAACACACACACGCACACACACACACCTGCATGTGCAAACACACCCATGCTGGCACGTCCTGTTGGCTCAGTGGGCCGTTAATGTATTCACAACCTTTTCTTACACGCCGCCGCCTCTCTCCTCTCCATCTGTCCCCTTCTCTTTTTCGCCATTTGGCCCAGACAAACCTAAACCGCTCAGATAACACTGGTGTGGATAGAACAAGCCCAGACCAATGGGATTCGGTTTATGTAATAAGTTCCCATTATGATTATGCAAATCTTCCCATTGTCAACTGGGACTGGATTTCTTGGATTTTCTATTTGGCTGTCACAGATATTAAAATGGCAGATTTATCACCTTTTTTTTTCTCGGGGAGGAGGTTTCTGAATCGCTGCCTTTTTTTTTCCAAGCAGATGACATGATATGAACCTTCACAGTGTTATAATTTTATCACCAGCCTGGGGTCCTATTATGGTCAGCGCGGTGTGTGAGAGATGCTGCCACTGAAGCCATTTCTGCTGCTGCTGCTGCTTCAATTTTGAAAAATGTCCAGGCCATTAAACAGCTCAGGTGCTTTCACACAAATCTAAATTATCAGACCTATTTGTGGAGCGTTTCCACCTCCTGGACACGTCCACATACAGTTTAAAACAAGACAAAGTGCCTGGGATCCTCTAACGGCCCACGAATCATCCAATGCCACCTGACAAATGTGTGTGTGTCTCTCTCTCTCTCTTTCTCTCCGTCAGGCTGCTGGTATCTTTTGTCGGCTAATGGAGCTGAGAGACCGGGGGGATTGGGGTATTGGGGGATTGGAGGGGGGCAGAAATGGAGAAGCTCTCCCATGTGTGATATTTCGGGCCAGCTGCAGCGATTACAGCAGTTTGTGCATCACGTCTGACTCTGGAGCAGCGAGTCTGACACTGTGTGACTTTGTTTCCTCCTTAAAAGTTGGATTCCCGTGCAGAATTCACCTCAACATGTCACAGTGAGTCTGTGCACTGTCATCCTCATCATCATCATCAACACCAATGGAGGCGCTCTCTGTCTCAGGATGTTTTAAATGGATGTAAGTGGCAAGATCTCTGCAGATCTCAGCAGGTTTGGTAGTGGAGGGAGGCTCAAATTGGCAGGGACTGTGCAGCACACACACACACACGAACTTATGTGTTATGTACCTATTTGTTCTGAAGGTGTGTGGTTCGGTGGAGCTTCCTCCAGGGAGAGACCTTTGTTGTAGCTCAGGTCCAGCTTGTCTGAGGTGTCGCTCTTTCACTGTCTTCTTTCTGTCAGTGAAGACAAATCAAAGGTGAAATGTAGCAGCCACATGTACAGTAAGGAGGATGAAGGATGCAAATATCCTTCCTGAATCAAAAGCAACAGATTCACTGAGAATATAGACTAGACTCACAAAAAGAAAAAGAAAAAAGAAAAAAACAACTTTGAAAACCTCATTAAATCCAAAAACAACGTCAATGGGATAAATCTGGAGAGTTGGTTCTGTCTGAATTACACTGGAGAAAAAAAAAAAGACCCAGCAGGGGGTCTGTGTCACTGTTCCCATAAATAACCACCATACACCAGCTCCAGCCTTGACAGCTCCTACTTCAAATATCCAAGTGCTAAATAATAGTTGTATATTCAGGTGGTGGTGGTGGTGGTGGTGTTGGCGACATGTGGTGCCCGTGTGTTGAGCGCTGTGGCCTGCGGTGTCCAGGTTTTAACAGGCAATCATATTTCTTCTTCACACCCCACTAACCGTAAAGCTTTTAGAAATGGTCAGAGGAGACGCTGATGATAATTACAACGACACTTCCTACATCGGCTCATAAAACAAGGCGATGGCGAAAGTGGCAAAGACAAGAGATGGAGCAGAGCAGATGATGTGTGGTAACAGGATATTACCATTTTATTATGACTGCAGACTTATTTTAAGAGGAGTTTCAATAACAAAGACTGGTTGTAACTAAGCAATCCAACTATCTTCACGCTCAGGTTGTGGCTAACCTGAATAACATTAGAGTCAATCAAACAACAGGTTCCTTCTGGTTCTGTGTCGTATTTTGCCATTAAAGCCTGGTGCATGCGCCTGCAAAATGCACCAAGTGTTGATGAGGAGGTTGAATTCAATTGAAATATCATTTCATTATCTGGCTATATGAAAAGATGCATCCCCTCAGGGCTAATCGTCAGGCTAATGAGCAGAAACAATCCCACTGTGCAGCACCAACCTTTGAAACAGACTGTGTGAGTAGCCTAATGGTTTTATTATTATTTGCTGCCATTCCCTCATCAAAATACAGTATGTTTAGCCAATTCAGGGGCTTTGTTGAGTGACAGATATGAAAGGGATAGTTAAAAATTTTGGCGGTATGTTCGTTACCTTTAATTGTCGGTGCAAGCTATTTTTAGAATGGCGGAGCAGAGCCGCAAGCTGCTCAGAGCTACGCTACGGAGGCTCATGGGATTTCTTGGTTTCCCTCATCAAACTCATCAAATACACAATCCAACAACTCCAAAACGCTCTCGTGGACAAGTTGTGACCTGCACATTCACCACGCTATGAGATAATAATGTAACGTTACAAGACAGAGTTTTTTTGGAGGTAAATGCAGAGACTGCTTGATGAAAAACTGCCCCCGACGGGAACGCGCATCAGCGGTTTTGCATGAATTAACCTCGAAAACAACTCCGTCTCGTGACCTTCTATTATTATTTCATAGCGTGGTGAATGTGCAGGTCACAACTTGTCCACCAGAGCGTTTTGGAGTTGTTGGATTGTGGATTTGATGAGTTTGAAACCAAGAAATCTCATTAGCTCTGAGCAGCTCGCGGCTCTGCTCCGCCGTTCTAAAAACAGCTTGCACCGACAATTAAAGGTAACAAACCTACTGCTATGACTATAGGGATTATGGCAATGGCCCAATTTGCCAAAATGTTGAACTATCCCTTTAAGATTGAAACTCCAAGCTGTGAGAGATAAGAATCTAATCTAATGTTTGAGACAAAGGAGCCTGGAGGTTGTGGTGTACTTTGTGGCTAATGGGGCAATGAGGGGGCAGGTGTGCAGGCGGAGCAGCCAGCGCCAGGTGACTGACTTGCCCGGGGTGGGGAACTCATGGTGGAGAGATGGAAAGAGCGAAAGGGACACGAGGGAGGAGGAAATAAAAGGCAAGGAGTGTGCACCCCGTAAATCCAATCTGGCAGAGACAGTTGTAGACGTTCAAGGTTAAGCTGGTCGACCTCTGCCTCCAGCTCACACACCAGCAGCAGGTGGAGGAGGGAGGATGAATATTCACATCTCATCCTGCATCAAGAAGAAAACACATTCCACTAAATGTCACAGTGTTTAATTAACATGAAGACGCTGCTGGGAAAAGGTTGGTTTTTTTTGTGTGGAGTTGATACATGAACAGCTTCACACGTCTGCAGACGGACCGGTCATTAATCACACGTAGGTCACATCATGTGGGATTGAGAGGCGACTCGGCGTGTTTACATTATGGGTCATATGTTGTGAGCCCAATTAAGCAACTCTCACACACACACACAAATCATTTTCCTGCTCTGTTGCCCCCAATTTCTCCTTCAAGGCTCCTCCATCAAAACTCCCTAATACCCCGAGTAGTGGGTGGATGGTGGGTGGTGGGTGGTGGGGGGGTAAATCTCATATCCCTCCCCACTGTCCCTCTCCTCTTGTGGGCAGGGTGATGATCTGTAAAGAGAATCATTAAGAGGCAATTTGTGAGCACGACACGCACGCACACGTCGCCCGGAGAAGGCGATCCATCAGCAGCACCAACCCCATCCCTCACCGCCAAAAAGACGCACAGGCCTTGTTGCCCCACCGCCCGACCTTTAACCACCTGATATATGTGTTGCTGTGCATGAACACGCAGGCATGCACATGAAATATAACACAATGGGCGGGCGGTCCCATCCAGTCCATGAGAGACACTGTCCAACAACAACAAGCCTCCCTCGGGCACAAAAAATACAAATCATTATGTCAGTGACTTGGCAATTGTTTTGTCTCTTTGTGGTTTTGCATGTCTGAGCTGTTTAGTCAATGTTTTGCTTCCCTTTCCCCATCATTTTGCACGTCTCTGTGGTCATTCTTCTGTCTCTTTGTGGTTGTTTTGTGCCTTTTCGCCATCTTTTTTGTCTCTCTGTGATCATTCTGCGTCATTTTTTTTGTGTCTCTCTCTTCCAGTTGTTTGATTTTCAAGTCTCTTCACACTGCACTAGAAGCTCTGTAGCCCAGTAACCTTCTGACCTCTTCGGGCCCCCCGGGGGGGCTGTTCAGTAATCCATCCATGGATCCCATCGCAGGTTTGGTCCCCAGCAGAGCTTGTCCCAGATGAAAATGTCCTTGAGAAAGACACTCGGGCTTCCTTTTGTGTGTGTGGCCTGCTGCTGTTTGCGACCTCCATCATGAAAGTCACACACACATGCTTAATATATTCAAAATGCAATTATACCTAATTAGAGTTTATGCATAATGATGAGGCAGGAAGAAAGGGGATGTAATGGAGGACCAGTGATGGGACCATTTCAGGAAAAATAATCCATGCTCTCAGCTTGTTGACCCTGCTCTGTTCCTCCAGCCCCCAGTTCAATAATGGGTAATTGTTGAAGACGTGTAATCAGAGGGGCAGCGGAGAGGCCCGGGTGTGAAGAGGCACCGCTCGTCGTCTGTGATCAAGGGTTCTTCCTCCTCCTCCATCCTCCCGGTTGTTGTCATTGTATTCAAGAGCTTCCTCTATATAACGACGCCCCGGCGCTGCTGCTGCAGCTCAGCAACCTCTCCTCCCCATGTTCCTATGGTAACAACCCAGAATGTGTGCGTCTGAGAGGAGATGAGCGATTGTCTGTGTTTGTGTGTGTTCATTACAGCGGCGTGGCTCATTTTTACATAATGAATCAATTATCAAGGCTGTGGACGAGCTCATTTGAATAATCACCATAGCAAAAACACACACACACACACAGACACACACATCAGGATTTAACTGAGCATCTTCACACATGTACAGATTAGACTTTCCCTAGAAAAAGACACAACATTCTGGGTGTGTATGTCTATGTATGTGTGTGTGTGTGTGTGGAGGGGGAAGGTGTATTATGGGACATCCTAGTGACATCATTCGCCTGCCAATCTCCACCCTGCTTGCCAAACTCATCCGCCATAATTGCCTCAGTGGGCAGAGCTGTAGCATCTTAATGGTCCAACACATGGAAGGAAGAGCCACACCGCCCCCTGCTGGCCAAACTGCTCCATGATCACTCATGAACGCACAATCCAAGCACTTAACTGTGACTGTGTTATTTTAAATGTGGACCACAAACAGTTTAGTGGTTAAATATACAACTTAAAAGTAAGATATTATATCTTTTTAATGATGGAGAAGACACTGATAATTTAATCATTTTTTATCATGGAAATAGAACTCCTTTATAGGGGAAAGAACAACAAATTATAATGTAAAGCATTCAGGTCTTAAAAGAGGATGTCTTCAAATTGAGTTCTGTATTAAAACAAATTAAATAGAAAAATGGGATAAAGGGATGCAACAATATCTGGACCAGAAAATGGAAAAATGTGATTATGTTTGACAGGTTGGCATCTGTCATGTTTGCTTTTTTAATTAGAAGCTTATCTTTTGTAATTAAGATGTGAGGAGGGTTAATTAAGTCTTACCCCTGCTGCTGTTTGGTCTTTTAAAGGCCTAATTATCAACACATGCATGAAAAAGGGGGGGACGCTTCACCATAGAAACAGACAAAAGCAAAAGCACTGGATGGATGATGTTTGAATTTTATTTCATTTCATGAGAACACATAAACATTTCATAAACACAGATTCATTCATTTCTCTTGTTCTAATTGTTTTATTTACTCAACACAGGAATCAAACATGTGGCTGTGACACAAGAAGTAAATAAAAATGTGGATTTCATACACAAACTGTACTATAGCTGCTTTTGTGAAGTCTCTGTTAAGCACAACTGCACCCCCTTGTGGTCAACGATTAAAATACAGCCATTGATTTCAGCTCCAACAACAACACAGTGATTTACCAATATGTATTAGAGATCAGTCGGCGTTCCAGACTTTTAGAGGCTAGGAAACCACCCACTGAGGGACCGACCACTTTAATGCAAGAGTCCTCAAACAGGAAGAGAACATCATCGTACATTATTAAGTTCATATAGTCAAAGATCTTAACCAGTTCCTGTGTCGAAGGATGTTTTTTCTCATCATATGGGATCTGATGAACTCTTAAAGTCGTCGTCCAATTCTCCACCAAACTCATGATGTCTTTCTGGGCCTGCTGGATCGCCGTGGTCGACTTGGAGGTCAGGGATATTCCCATGAGGTCATTTCCCTCAGCACATCTGACAGACATCTTAACGCCACTCAAGCATCTGTCCAGCTGCACCTTATCAAATTTTTCGATGTACCTGAAGGTGCACGAGTCGACCCAGAGGCTGCTGTCGTCCAGATCCTGTGGACCAGCTGCAGACGAAGGTTCCTCTGTCTGCAGCGCGTTGCTCTGGGAGGACAGCGAGACATCTCTGAGTCCGGTCTGGAGCAGTCGATCAATGCCGCCGACTGCTGAGCTGCTCTGATCCCGTTCTCTCAGATAGTCAGTGCTGTTGGTGCTGTCGTGGTGGTGGTGTTGTTGCTGCCGGTGATGGGAGCTTGAACGAGTCTCTCTTCTGATCTTGGTTGGTGAAGTCCTGTCTGCTTTGGTGTGTTTTTGTGAAACGTCGTCTACTCCTGGATGATTTGCTGAAGATCCAATCCCTGCATCGATCTCCTCCCAGAACATCTGTCTGTGGCCGTCTGTTGCTTCCTTGGTGCTATGTCCCGTTGGGCTTCTACGCGTGGAACCAGCTCGCCGCCTTTCCTCTTCGCCGCCGCCGCTACCCGTGACAGCAAAGCTCCCAACGGTCGAGGAAACTTTTCTCCTCGAGGGCGGGGGTGTGTTTGGAGTGTTTTTTGTGTTCTGGCGCAGGCTTTGGACTTGAGTTGCTTCACCTGTGCTCTGCGGCGGCGCCAGCGTTGATAAGCTGTTCGAGTCCGCTGGTTCCCGCTTAGCTGTAGAACTGCTGCAGCTTACAGGGCTGACAGACTTGTGATGAGATATTAGCCCCGGATTAAGAGAGGATTCTCTTAGCTCGACAGCAGCAGCAGCAGCAGTCGGGGATGAGGCGGCGGCGGTGGTGGCGGCTTTAAGCTGACCGGCCCGGCGGATGAGGTCCTCTCTAAGGGCCTTGAGGGCAGCAAAGGGCCCTTCAACGCACACTTCTCTCCAGTGGGGGTCAGGCTTGAAACGTACCGACTTGTGAGCTGAACGAAGACTTTGAATCAGCGACGTTCGATTGCTGCCAAACAGGGAGAGATCGACCTTCGCGTTGGAGACATAGAAAAACACCTGCAGCACAAGAACACATCTGGATCAGTCTAAACGGCTGGATTCTGGTACAATGGAAGATTATTTCTGGTGCCTTTTTTTTTTTTTGTCATTTTTGGTTACTTACATCTCTGGTGAAGGGGAACACAGTGAGGAGGTAATGTTCAGGAAACTCTGTCATGATCTGTTGCTCCTTCCCAACCACCTTCGCTGCATCTGTTCAAAGAGTTTGCACTGCACTGCTGTACTCGTCTGTTGTTGTTCCCATGTCAACACTCATAACGATGCTTCATGACCGCACACAACAAATCAAGTTGTTTCTCGTCACACAAAATCTGAATCTGCTCATTTTCTACCTGTCAAATGCCGCCCATAACAATGGGACAAATTAAAACCATTTATCAGCTCGGTGTCGGCACTTCCTGTAAAATAAATCTCCTACCTCACCTCTCCACAGTGTGAGGGGTTCCTATGGCAACTGCAACTCATTCCCCTGGGAACCAATTATGGCATAAAACAGAGGATATGACTGCAGATAGATTATGTTTAAAGTCTTCCTGAATTTCCATTTCCATTTCCATTCACTTATGAGGCAGCTTCGGTTTGTGCCCGTCGTGTATCCACATTACAACTGAGTCACAGATATAACACACACCACCTGGTTATCAGAAAAATATATACAGTGGCCTACCTAAAAAAAATCTATCACAACCTTTTCTCAAATTCTGATTTTATTTCCGCAAATAACATCCTTCATGTTTTGTACAATAATATATAAAATACATAAAATATTTCATTACATTTCATTAATTTATGCACACAAACACAAAAATAACCCCTCAAAAAATGTGTTTTTCTCAGTCATCCGACTTGAACGTGTGATTGTCACTGTGCAGTTTGATTTCACAGAAGTCGTACTGAGTGTGCACACAACTTAAATCTCAGTCAACACTTGATCATGACATGAAGTACACAAGTTGTGCACTTTAAGGGGCCTCCAAGCACACAAGAAAATGCTTTTGTGTAAAAAACAAAGGGAACAGTGTTGTGTGAAGTCACACTTAGGACATATATTAGATATTTTTGCATAGCCTAATCATTTTTTACTGTGCATATTGTTAAGTTGGATGTTATTGTTGAGCAAGTTAAACGTTTATTTGTGGGTAAACCACTTCACAGACGACTGATTAGTTATCTATTGATCTGTCTGGAGGGGGTCTATACATTTTGGTTTTAAACAACAAGTGCACAGATCATGGCAAGAACAGTTTTACTTCCTGCCACCGTTTAAATATGAAGAAGCCCAGTTTAAGAGGAACATTGAACTTCCATATGAGATTTTAACAGTAACTACGTATTTATTTTTCTGAAAACCGGTGACTTGAATGCTAAGTCAATGGAAAATGGAGCAGGAACAAACTGCTTCTGGTGCAGCAGAGGAGATAAACCTGGATGTTTTTTCAATGCAGTTCGTCGTGCAAATAATAAATATTTACCTGTTTAGTATAGCTTTTAGCTTGTTTTTTATTAGCTACGGCCTGTTTTTTTGTTTACCTTCAGCTCTGTCAAAAGTGACGAAGGCGACTCCCTCCATGTTGGTGGGGTATACGACCACTTCCACGTCGCCGCCGTCGCTCCTCCGCCGGCTCTGGAAGTGAATCGTCAGCTTGTCGACCATGCGGCTGGCGGGGAGCAGCTGGCCGGGGACACCGGAGACCACCACCGTCCGGGACTCGGTCTCCATTGTGGCTGTGGCCATGGAGCCTGGTGCACATTACAGCTACACTAACCCGCCTTTTCCCCCTCGCCACGCCGTTGCTACACAGTTTCCCAAACACTAGCAGTTGCAGTTTCGCTTTCACTAGCAGGCGTCTTTAGTGTTAAGGTGGTTGTAGTACCGCGGTTTGAACACTAGGTGTCACTGTTTCTCTGCGCGCACTGAGCAAGAGGCCTTCCCTTTGAAAAAAATAAAAATAATTTATGCAGCTGGAAATGAGGCTACTAAGCAGAGCAAATATCTCTGCAATGCCCAGAAGGCAGAGATACAAACTTCATGGCAACATTTCCAAAGAAGTTGCCTCATCTGTTGCTTTCCCCCCCCCTCTTTTCTTTTAAATCACACACTTAAAAAAAAGGCTCTAAAGGAAAGATTTGAGGAGACTTGTCGATTTGCTGACTGTGGGAGACAGTTATGTCAACACATGTGATGAAAACATTTATTAGAGTCAAACAAAAACAAAACAAAACAAAAAAACAAACACAAAAAAGAAAAAAAAAGAAAAAAAGAAAACCACACCAGACACAGATCACCTCTCATGATTCACACAAACAGAAATCTCAAAAGAATGAAGCCAAGTAGAGCGACAAACTCGATTGCATTTTTCTTGTGCATATAAACATTTTAATTAAATATAAAAGAAAGTGGCCTGGCTGAGTGCAACAAACAGGTATGAGGGGTTAAAAGAAAATCCAGGCCCTTGTCTCGACTCCTGTCAAATCTCCATCTTGGATCATCACTTCAGTGCAAACGCAACATTCACTGTGTATAAAAGTGACCTTAAATAATTCAGGTAGTATATCTATTATTCAGTGTTTATTATTGTATGGGCTCACATGGTACAAGTGCTGCGGCGTGTTATTGTAGAGAGCGTGTTACATGAGAGGAGAAACCCATTCCTGTGTGCCCAAGGTGAGAGAAATGCTGCTCACTGCATGGGCCGGCGACTGAGATTAAAGTGGGACACAGCTGAGGAAATTATTGATCAAACTCAATTAAATAAAACAAAGTAAAATACTTGCTCCGATATGAATGCTAACTTTAAATGCAATAGTATCCTCTAATTTTCAAAAGTGGGCACAAAAAACGTTCTTGAACCAGAGTCAAGTAGATTGTGTTGTGTTTTCTGCCATTAAAAGAGCCACAGTGGAGACACTAACATCTTAGCAGGCAAATTAATTCATAAACTCTCTGAACACTTTCACTTTCTAACAGCAAACTGGATCTTTTTTTTTTTTCCTTTTTTTTTTTAAAGAATAAAGGGGCCCTCAGCAGCCACAGACACGTTTTACAAAGAAAACTAAAGTGGTAGGTGGTGCTCAGTTTCCACCCTGAGCAAGACCTGTTGGCCAGAGAAGAGAGAAGAAAAGAAACTGAAAAGAAAGAAATGTGAACATTCATTCTTCAAACATTTGTTTTTGATTTGGATAGAGTCTGGGAGAGAGTCCAGACTGAGGCAGCAGAGGCAGGTGGTTGGATGTGCGTTCAATGTGGCGCTCCTTAGATGCACCGAGATCGTAGCAGCTATGAGCCGGCTTTGTCCGAGTCCCGCGGCCCCCCTTTGTGTCTGGTACTAGTTCGGGGTTTGAAGGTGGCCTGGGGGCCGCCGTGTTGGTGGTGGAGTGCGGTGCTCGACGGGGCAGCGTATCTGGAAGGGAGCATGGCAAAGATAGAGTATGATGAGGCCGGGTCTCCGGGCCGACGGTCCGACAGCCGCAGGATCAGTTCGCCCCCTCTGCAGAGCTCTGCCAGGAGGCGGTGGGGGTCTGTACAGCTGATCCCCTCCGGAGGATCTGTCACTTCCAGGATCTGACTGCTCACTGCAGACACACACAGACACACACAGACACACACAGACAGATCCGTGAGCAGCAGAGCCGGTAAAGAAAACAACTAACTGTCATGGGCGGAGAGAAAAAACTCAGCCCTGCACCATCGGGAGGCTTCAATCAACTGCTGCTGTCTGTCTGCGTCAAAGCTTTTACAATTTTCGATTGTGTAAAAAATTCTCCAAATGGCACCAATTATCTGAATTATTCTTGACCTCATGTTTAACTTTCCACCAACACATCAGGGTGCATGTTAAGTGTACTGTAAGCCCCCCCCTTCCTGTTGATTGTTGACAAGAGCACCTGAACAATGCAGAAAAACAGCTCGGCGAGTGCATTAAAAAAAAAAGAAAAGAAAGTACGTCGCAACATTTGAAATCATCAGCACATTTCTTTCTGCACAAATACCGCCAGGGCTGCAGGTTCCACTGCCAGGTGTGGATTCTGCCCGGTCTGTGATTTATTCTGCTTACAATCACAAACAAGACGCTTTTTTTTCTTCCCACAGCTGTGGAGCGCAGCAAGCAAATTCTGACACCAGGAAAAAAAAAAAAAAAACGTGCTGTTATTTCAGTTAATCTGCAAAATAAACCCGACCGCAGCTGGATTTATCATACGATTCATCTCGACACCAGTTCCCTCTTGTGATTGACATCTGAACCCTGAGGTTTTCTTTCTTTCACATCGCCGCTCTCGCAAAGCGCTCGCCCTGAATGTCCTACACAACACCGAGTAGGAAACACTTCATAACGCACCAGATTAACCTCCCTGCTTTTTTTTTTCTGCAAGAGAGGAGGTGAAGTCACAGTCAAAAATGTCCGATAAAGTAAAAACGACTGCTGTTAGCTCAAGCTTCACTAAACTCAAGCCTCCCTCTGGACTTCCTATTACCTGCTTCACCTACACTGAGATCTGAAGACAAAGACTTTCTGCCGGCCTTCCTCCCATGACCGCTACGCCAAACCCCGAGTGGACCCTGAGGAGACAGAGGACAGCGTAGGTCGTTAGAAGAAGGCGAGGGACGGATGTTTGCTGACCTGAAATCGCATAAACCAACTTAAATTTGATTTAAAAAAATGGAGAAAATATAACAACGGTGAGACTTTTATATGTGATAAAAGGACTTGGTGTGTGTCTACTGTCTAACCTGGTGTTTGGTCACCATGTGGGCAGTGTGGATCAGAGGAGGTCTGATGGAGGGTTTGAAATGCAGAGGTTGGCCCAGGAGGGAGTAGTGCGCCTCACCTGTGGGTCACAGCAGAAAACATCAAGCCATCAACCAGAAGAAGCTAAAAAAGTTAAAGGTCTAGTCTCATTCTTGTGTTTGTGCGTCATTGCTGGGAACACAATGACTCATGATTCAAAGTTTTTGGGAGCACATGAATCATATTATGCAAAAAAAAAAGAAAAAAAAAGTGAGACAAAAGATCCACTCAAAGTTTTTCAGTTGATTATAACCGAGAGAGAGCACAGGCTGTTGTTGTTGTTGATCTGAAATGCAATGACGTCGTCTCTCTGCTGAACAGAATTAATTTGCCTCCAGACAAAAATCTCAGTGATTCTTCTCAGGACTGAGGCGCAAAATATGATTTGGTAACACTTTACTTGACGCCTATCTCTATAACACATTATAACCATACTTATAATGAGTTATAATGCAGTTATAACTGCATCATAACTCATTCTAAGTATGGTTATAATGCGTTATAGAGATAGGCGTCAAGTAAAGTGTTACCTATTATTTACTGAGTTTTTAAATCACGCTGCCGTGTTGTGGATGAAGCTCTGACCTTGTCCACCGTGGCAGAAAGCTGTAGGGAGCTGCGGGTGGTGGTGGTGGTGGTGCGCCATGACAGGGATGGCCGAAATGCCTGATGGGAGGCCCTTGACGCTGGGCGGGTGGCCGGGCGAGGGAGTGAGAGCCGGGGACGAGGGCAGGCTGCTCTACACGCAACACACCAGACGGAGGCGGCGAGAGAGAAAGAAAGAAAGAAAGAAGAGGGGAAGGAGAACAAAAACACTTTCATTCAACAAAAAAAAAAACCCTCGGCTGCAGCTTCTGCTTCCACAAAGTCATTTTGTCGTTCAAGTTGGTGCATTAATGTCCCATTCCAGCCACATTAGTCCCCCTAATGTACCATTACACCCTAATGCTGAGGACTATTTTCTCCTCATTTTCAGGTTGCGGCAAGTGTTGACTTCATTTGCGGAGCCTATTCGCTACGACACTTAACCTGCCTGGCTGCAGGGAGGCTGCGTTTGGCTCGAAGGGACCAACCAAACTGAAGTGGCTTTAAAAACTGTTTCCTTAACTTTTACTGCATCATTGTGCAACGTATTTGGAAACTCATGCCTAATATACAAATTCTAAGACGAATTTTAAAGATAAAAAAAAAAAAAAAAAAAAAGCTAATTAAAGGGATAGTTCACTCAAAATTGAAATTTCACTCATTATCTTGTCCAAATTTGACGAACCGGGAAAAGGAGCTTCGGCTACAAACAAGCTTGAAAAATCGACTTATTTAATTTTTTTCGGGACAATTTCGCATTTCGGGGCTTCAATACAAGACGGACATTACATACGAGCAGCATGGAGGTATTTGGATGTTCTTTGGTGTGTCTTTTTGTTACGAAGACAGTTGGTATCCATTTGCAACCGTCATATGGACATGCACTGCTACGCCGAGACCCCCTGTAACTCAGAGAAGCCACGGAGGACTCTGAAACTTCTCCCAGCCCTTAGTCCACATGAAGGTGAGTGGATAATGATGAAATTTGAATTTTGGGTGAACTACCCCTTTAGTATTGTTGTTCCAGCCTTTGTACCTGGGTGCTGTCTGGAGGCGGGGGGAGCTCCGGGGGCCGGCGGCTGCGCTGGTTCTCGGGCCCCGGGTGTTTGTAGCTGGGCTGTTTCCGCTGGCAGGGGGAGGGGGCCCGGGGCTGCTGGCAGGGCGCCGTCATCTGCAGCATCACCATGCCGCCGCCGTGGGCCGCTGGTAACAACCCTGCACACACACAAACACACACACACACACACACGCATTTAAATAAATTTTAAAAAGACCAAAACTGATATAGAGTTGTGGTCGACAGGAGGCAAATGTTGTCTGACTCCTAATACGACCCATTTCTATTTAATTCCACACATCAGCTCGGGGTTTATCCACCAGAGTGAGCTAACAGATTAAATGTGTTTTTTCGCCAAAAGCTCCTTTTCAGCACTTTTGTTTTGTTCAGCTACACACCTCATCAGTGAAAACCCACTGATGCTCTCGCGCCGTTAGCTGCTGCTGAGCATTTAGGTTTCTAAGTGCCTTGATTACAACACAACAGTGCACTCCCCTCGTCTCCCTGCTAAATCCACTGCAGTGATCCAACAGATCCAATTATTTAATTCATTTCTAATGCACGGCTGTGAATGATGTGACTTTAAAAACAAACAAACCATCAAACAATTCAGGTAGAGATGTAACCTCCTGCTCTATGAGCTCAGAAAATACAACATATCTCTGTCTAATTAATTTCTGTTTACACCAATCTCACGTTATTAGGTGGGAATCACAGCGCAAACTTTGCACAGCTGCCACTGCTGTTGATATATGAATTAATACCTAATAACAGTAGCAAGGACGGTGGATATTTGGGCTTAATCTGCGGATTATTTCTGGCCCCGGCCCGGCCAATTAAAAATGTTTACTGGTGGCGCTGTAGGTGAGGCCGCCGCCACCACGAGACCTTCATCTGACCCTCATTACCGACGAGCCCGCGATGACGGCTGCCTCGGTAATACAGCGGACATGAATAATAAAGGTCATTAGCGGGGAGACGGCCCCCGCCTGGGTCTCTGGCCCCACAAACACAAAACAGCTATCACATGAAAACTAGTTGGTGAAAAAGCACAAGGTTGAATTTTTTAGATATTGTCTTTTCTGTTATGGCTGATTGCTATTACTGTAGTAAAGTATAAAGATGGACGACGTGAATGACCATGAATCCACCAAAGCATCCTGATCATAAGTCCCGCCCCCTCCATGTTAGCAGATGGGGAAAATAATTAAATAATTAAATAAATAAATAAATAAATAACAGGATAAATGTGTGGTTCATGCCTAATAAAAAATATTTCCCCCACAAAAACATGTTTTTATTATTCTAGGTCGCACTTATCATCCAGTGCAACATGGCGGCCTCTGTGTTAAAGACCCTGAACCAAACAACAAAACATTTAAAAGCTTCAACATGCAGACTGTTGAAACACGTTTTTTATTTTTTATTTTGAACAATTCAGAACTCAGAGCAGAGAGAGAGAGAGAGAGAGTACCTGCGTACTGCTGGCCTGGGTGCTGCTGGGAGACGCACGGGGACGAGGTCTGAGAAAACTGGAGCTGCTCCATCATCGGGGCGGGCAGGAAACTCACTGTTGAACTGTGTGAATGAACACACACACAGACACACAGACACACAGACACACACACACACACACACACACACACACAGGAAACCATTTTACAACAGGGCTTCTTCTCTTGTAAACAGAATCAATGAAAACCAGCAGGGGTGGTGGTAAGCATTCATAAAATGCATGAATTTATTCACATAAAACATTTTTTCTGTGCTTTCTGGACATATTGAACTATATTAGAGCTGTGAATAGAAATTGATTAGTCGATCGACAATTTATTTTGATAATGAACCAATCACTCAGGTCATTGTTGAAGCAAACATGCCATTTAATCGTTTTTTTTCTCCTATTTTTTTCGATTGTTGCACAGATTGCGTATTGTGAATTCCCTCATAAGCAGCACACTATGAATTGAGAAACACACATTGACCCATTTACTTACTTATCAAGTCTAATATGATTGAAAAGCAAGTCTAATATGATTCTCACGTCGCATCAGCAGGTTTTTCTTTCCTTTTTTTTTTAAATGATTAGAAAAATCCCTCCTAAAACCTGCACAGCTGAGGTATTAAACGTGAAATTTAGCTCTCCAAGTCCATCTGTAACGTCGGCGCTCTGCTCGGTAAGCAACCTGCCTGCAGGGGCCGGTGTACAGCTGGCGGAGGAAGCCGGCTGCAGGTGGACAGTTGGTCCTCGTGGGAGAAGAGTGAGCCGTTCGAAACGCTGCCGCATAAATCATTTCCACACCGACTGCCCTACTAACGCAGCCTCATTTTACAGCTGGGACAATGAGAAAGTGACCTCTCCTTGCATGTGTGTGTGTGTGTGTGTGTGTATATGGGTTCATTGTTCTTCTGCAGGTGATGGTTGTGTTCATGTCTGGTGTTTGTTATATACTATATCTGGGTATGTGCATGCACAGTGGTCCCGGCAGTGCCCCCGCTCACCAGTATCCAGATTGATTGGGTCCATGGAGGTAGAAACTAATTACATGTTTTGCTTTCTGTGAACTAGTTCTATCAATCAGCTATAATGAGAGAGAGGGAGCACGGCGCTGCACACTGCTCCACTGCAGCACAGTAATGGAGGAAAATGACTCCGGCTCTTCGAGAGGGCGTCGGAGTCGACATTCATCAGCCGTACGTACGTAGGCCCAGTTCACCAAAAAGCATTCGGGTAATAACTTCATTTTTTTTCCCCCCACGGTGAGCAAAGATGACCTTGGCTCGGAGGTGCGGTGGGGATTCACTCATCAGGCTTGTTAGGTCTATAAATAAGAGGCACCTTCAGCATCGAGTGCCTGCAAATCGGTTTCTGGGACAATGAACGTTTACAGCTGAGATGATAATTCAATCTAAATCCGATTAAAAGCAACTTGCTGCTATTAGAAGCTGTCATGATAGGAGGATGACCATAAATCACAACAAGTTTATCATCAGTGTAAATATGACTTGTGCTCATTTTGGAGGGGAAAAAACAGCAGATAATGTGATTAACTGGTAAAGATTCAGGCGGCTGCTTTAGGCCTTTACACTGATTATTAAATATTAGTAAAGAAACTGTGTTAATACAAGACATTAATGTGATGCATCACTTTAAACTAATTACTCCCATACATCAAAGTCAGACTCAACTATTTCTTAAAGCACAACTTAAAGCACCAACATATGATTTCATGTTTAGTCAATTCAGTATTCATCAATAAATGCAGTTATATTGCAAATGTGTTTATTCCAATTAAGTGAAATAAGAATTCATCTTGTTTTCATCTAGTGTCCAGGTGATGTTCTCAATCAATCAACGCATCGATTGTCTCAAACTTTCCCTAATTTCAGCTCACTTTATGATCAATAAAACACTAAAGCAGCTGATAAAAGCGTGTGTTCACCTCTGCTTCATTTAAATGTTTAATCAATCATCATTACAGCTGCCCATGAATTCGCTGTCGATTGGCTAAACAAATCGTTTAACAATTATTTAAGCTCGGGTTTTATTTCCATTCACAATATAATGTGAGTTTTTCTTTCCTTCCCGCTCGGTGCTGATGGTTTCTGTGTGGTGTGGGTGTTAGATTACGGCTCGTACCTCATGGTGGTGTGCTGGTTGGAGGGGAGCAGGCTGTAGCAGGGCTGCATGCCAGCAACAGCCACTGCCCCCTGTCCTGGCTGGCAGGACACAAACACTGGCTGCTGGTACGTCTGCTGTGGCACTGAAACCTGCTACAGAGAGAGAGAGAAAAACTAGATGAAAAAGCTGTTGAAATAGAAGTAAAAGACAGAAAACATTGATTTATGAGCTAACTCTTCATTTTCTTAAGGACAAATAACTGAAATGTCAACGCTGGCATTCTCCATTCATAGAAGGCTCCCGCTCTTATTTTGAAATCTCTACATTGACACAAAGCTAAGGGCAGCTTCCTTTGAGTAGCAACAAAAAGAAGTGAATAGTCTTTTTCATTTTTCGTCAGCTGATAGTAATCTATCTGACAGAGGCGTCCTTTATCAAAGATACCTGATAAGACTGCATTGGAGGGTACTGGACCATCATGCCTTGCATCTGGTTGCCCATATTGCTTTGCTGGTTGCCAGTGAGAGCGAGGTTGGGTGTTGGCTGCACGCCCACTACGGTCTGGTAGCTGGACGCTGGGTTTGGCATCACGGCTTGGTGCACTGGGGCAAAATGAGAAAAGGCACAACGCTGTGACTGGATGAAAAGAGACTCCTGATAGGAGCAGAGTGATAATAACAAACACGGCTGTCATTAATATTCAGGATTCATATGAAAGATAGAGGAGGAGGAGACACTAATAAAAGCTATGAGGGGGGGAAAAAAGCGTTGTTATCAAGAAAATAGTGCAGGGTTTTAATGATTTTATTGTGAAATTTGCTGAATACAATTACAATAAAAAGACACTGAAGCTCGATTAGAAGAGCAGGCGGCAGATTGAAGATTGTGGCGGATGAGCCTTGACTCGGGGAGTTGAGCTGTTACAGCTAAGCAGGTCTGATGCACTTGGAATAAAAGAAAATCAATATATTTGATTTCGCCCGCGGTGGCCTGAACCTGCAAAACCTGAGTGACCGAGCCACTCCTCTTCAGACGCCGCCACTTCGCCGTGTGATTAAGTTCGGAGGAAGAAGAGGAGGAGGAGGAGGGGGCTACAGTAGATCACATTTCTACAGTACTTGTTGAAAACCCATTTGGAGCGGCCAAAGAAAGCGCCCCACAAAAGACGCCACAAAGTCACACATCCAGCCATTTTCCCAGAATGGACTAAAATGGCGGAGCTTATTCCTTCGCCGGAGGGAAGGAAGGGGACAGTGTGTGTGTGTGTGTGTGTGTGGGGGGCGGGTGGACACTTAAATGTCAAGGTGACAAAAAGAGACATTTGAAAATACTGTCCCTGGCGACACACACATGTGGTAATCCAGGTGACAAAGGAGAGGACGTCCTTTTGTGAAGGTGTCTTTACAGTCTGCCGCCCTGGGAGAAAAGTACAGCGAGACAATGAAGGCGCTCCGCGAGGAACAGAACAGAGACAGGAGGAGGAGGACTATTTTTATCCACCTCCCGTCTCCCACCTTCAACGTACAAACCCAAGCATGAAATGACCGTCATATCGAATGCAGACTGTTTTATTCCGTCCCAGCGCGCAGCAGATGAGGTCGGCGATTGTGACTTAGGAAAATTCCTCCACAGGCAGATAACGTCCGGACGCCGCTGACTGACCGCCCTGGTTTTTTTTTTTTTTTAGAGTTTTTTTTAGAGGTTTCTGTACCGAACGTCCCTGCAGGTGAGGAGTGAAGGGCTGGAAAAGAGACCGGTTCACTGTGAGATTCTTAAAGGCCTCTCAGACAGCGTCCCGGCCCCGCCTCCCGCCTCCCAGGCTCAGCGCAACGCCATCTTGGTTTTTTTTTTGGTTTTTTTCTTATTCTGAATAAATATGTCGGACAAGATGCTGCGGTACGGGAACAAACTACTGTACAAAGCTACACTGGGAAAAGCTGTGAAGTGAATCTTCTCTATCGATTCCTTGCAAAAATATGAATGACTGATATTCACTGGATTCTTACAACTCACATATTAGATATCAGTCTGAAAGGTTGGACTGTGTGTATATGTTTCAACTAAAACACTTAACTCTTATCATAAATAAGATTTAACAAATTAGTTGAGGTGTTTGTCATGTGCTTTGTTTTTGTCTCGTAATGAGATTAAGTTTCTGTCATCACCCGATTCATTTGGCACAAAACAAAGAAGAAAATATATATAACATCAACATGGAGTCTAGGAAACTATCCTAACCCTCACATAACCGTTAACGAGTGTGGACGATCCATCATCAGCGGCCCTCATGTAGAATATTAAAACGCTTTTCCAGAATGACCATGACTGAAGCTGAAGCCCTGTGGTGGCGACGGTCTGATGCAAGTGAGTGGAAACATTCACTAGTGTGGTTTCTCTGTGGACACCGAACGACCGGGGCCATCAGAGTATTTCCCTGATAACGTATTTATTATGCGTGAAACCTGTGCAGCACTGTCTTCTTCACCTTTAGATGGTCTTATATGTTTTTTTCTCTCTTTTTTTTTTTAATTAATGCAAAGAACAGAAGGGAAACGAGGTGCTCCAGAGTCGTTTTTTTTTTCTTCCCTTGGTTTCCCTGAGAAATAATTGCTTGTCCTTTGCCTTTGTAGGTCAGCTTCATTTGTCCGCTGTCTATTCCCCGGGTCCCCAGCAGGGAAGCCACATTTGCTGCCTACGGATGACAGAATAGTGCCGCAGCCACTTACAGAGATGTGTGTTTGTGTGTGTGTGTGTGCACAGCTGTACGAGTTACAACTGTACAAAGATTACATCCAGTTAAGCAAGAAGAGTGTGTATGTGTGTGAGTTGGGAGAGAGAGAGGCAGAGCAGGAGCTAACAATCTCAACTCCTGTGGTGAAAGGGAAAAAAGAAGAAGAAGAAGAAAAAAAAAAACACCAACCCAGAAACAGAATAATCAAGCTGATGACTCCCGGGGAGACATCTGAACTTGTAAAAACAAACAGTGAGCAAAAAGCACGGGAGAAATATTTGTCCTTCACCGAGAGCCGACGGACTGCGGCTGGCAGGGCTCCCTTGTGAGGAAAACAAACAACATCAACAACAAAACAAAAATGCTATCTAAGAGCTGAAAGTGGCGGAGTAACGAAGTCTATTGATACAGCGAGGCCTCGGCTTTGCAGCTTCGCTTCTGACAACAGGAAGCCTGGATATTCAAAAAGATAAATACGTCGCCTCACAACAGAGACCGTGTGGATATTATTCATTAAAGCCGCCTTTGATTTGTCCTTTTGGATCCGCGTTGTAACTATTTCAAAGCTTTGTTTTTAAAGGGGTGACCTGCTGCTTTGTGCTATTCAGGTGCATTTGTCACGCAACACGACTAGGAATCGGATATAATGACAGATATATACAAATGTGCAAGAGAAGCTTGTTTTAAATCAGGCTGTGTGTCAGATCAGATGATGCATATGACACGATGGATCTTTTTTCAACACAAACCTTGTTGCTGGGGCAGGTTTTGGCTCTGCGGGCAGTTGTAGGGTTGTAGCGCGTTGACAGGCGGCCGGTAGTGCTGCTGCTGCTGCTGCTGCTGCTGCTGCTGCTGTTGTTGCTGCTGCTGCTGCTGCTGCTGCTGGGTGGAGCAGTGTGGGTGGTGGACTGAGGAGCAGTAACACGTGGACATCTGTGTGGGGGGTGTGGGAGAGAAAACGCAAATTCAACGACTGGTTTTTTGCACATAGGATTGCATGGTTAAAAGTACAAGATCGAGTCTCTCTGTACAGCTGTGTAACATGTTCCCAACTACTTCATTCATTATTTTAATTGGGTTACTGAGGTCCATACGCACTCTACCAAGGGCAGTTTGACAGATTTTGTGCCCCCAAGAGTATGGGGTAATGTGGGGAAAGAATATTTTCTGTACGTTGGAGCCATCCTGTGGGATCGCTGTTACTGTCTGTTACAGAAAGGTTTAAAAAGGAACTGAAAAAATG
This sequence comes from Trachurus trachurus, assembly GCF_905171665.1. Classification (NCBI taxonomy): domain Eukaryota; kingdom Metazoa; phylum Chordata; class Actinopteri; order Carangiformes; family Carangidae; genus Trachurus; species Trachurus trachurus. The sequence goes on from NC_139914.1 coordinate 4,627,199, forward strand.
GCTTAGACACCAATCATAGTTAATTTACTCTATGTATGTATGTATGTAAACTCTTGGACTACTGTGATTTGTGATATTGTTTGTAGGGACCACAATGGAAATGGCTTTATTGTGTTATCCCGACCTTCTGTTTTAACTATGGTGCAGAAATGTATCATGTTTTCTCATGTTTTTTCATGTGGACATATGTGAATGAATGGATTAATGTATATTTGAGGTTATGTGATGCTGATATGAATGTATATTTATGATTCCAGTTAGTGTAGCGGTGTGGATGCATGTGAATGGTGGCCTGAGTGGACGTTCACATCAGTTTGCCGTATGTGCGGGATTGTCCAGTGTGGTCTGTTTTTTACTCCACCAGTCTTTTAACCTGATGTACTTTCTGCACTGTATGTGTTTTTTATGCATGCAGACCAATAAACCTAACCTAATGTTTTATAATAAAGTGTCAAATAAAATCAATCAATCAACCTGCTGGACAGGCTGCTGGATGTACGCGTGCTGCTGCAGCAGCGGCTGGTTCAGCGAGGAGCCGGGGAAAGCGGCGGCGGCGGCGGGGCCCGGCGTGGAGCTGGGGTAAGCGTGGTTGTGGTTGTGGTTGTGGTTGGGGCCCGGGGTGGGGAGGGGGACGTGCTGACTCTGCAGCATCCCGGGGTGCCCTCCTGACGGCCCCGTCACCATGTAGCCGGCGAGCTGCTGCGGAGCGCCGGCCTGCAGGACCAGGTGGGACGGGTGGTGGTGGTGGTGGTGGTGGTACAAGGTCGGGTAGTGGCGGGGGTCCTGAGCGGACGCTCCGCTGTCGTTGGGGGGCTGCTGCCCCAGCGTCATGTGACTGAACTGGGCGTTTAGGACGTCAGGCTGCGGAGATGAGTCACATTAAATCGTTAAATATGGATCAATACGGTCTAATCTGATCTCAAAGACGTTTCATAAACGGACTTTCTTCACTCGAGAGTTCAGATCTGACCCAGGTCTCCAGTGAACGACTCATCTGTATCACCAGCGCTCACCACCAGTCCAGGTCATTTCTGACATGTTGTTGGAAAGTAGTGTTTTTAGTCATGGATTATTCAGCGCTAACATCTGGTGATGAATTAAATATTAATGGAACTTTCCACAGGCATAATTAGTCACAGAGGCATGTCTTTCACTAAAACCAGGTCAAAAATGAGGTTAAGCGAATGCATGATCTATATATGTGGGTAATGGCCCCTGCTGGATTTAGATGCACCTTTCCACCAAAAAAGAGAACAAAATAGCACTGGTAATTGGGGGATTAATAAGGTGTTTGATTTTAGATTCCACTAAAAAGACCTTGTGTCAAGACCAAATAATTAACGACAACAAATATGGCTACAAAATTTGATAAACTGCATTTTAAATAATCACAGAGGATAGTTTATTTAGGGCTTATTCAAAAGGCACATTGATACAGTATGAAGACCTGGGTCAAAATAGAGCTCAGAGTGTTTCTTCAGTCTGACAAAAGCTTCTTTTTCTTTTGGACTATGTGGGACGTCTGTGTCAGAGTTTTAATTCATTAATTTCACAGCTCAGAGAAAAGTCTCCACATCAACTCTTAATGAACCAGGTCTGACAGGAGATGGAGCAGAGGGGGAGGGAAGGATAATAAAAAAATGGAAGAAGGAAAAAGGTTCGGTACCACAGTGTACTGTTGGTTAGCACAGATGGGCAGGAACTGAGAAGGAGGAGGAGGAAGAGGAGGAGGAGGAAGAGGATAAGAGGCCATTGGGTTGTGGACAGGCTCAGAGGACGGCTGGAGAGGAGGACAGACCGGCTGAGGAGGGAAGGGAAGAAGAGACGGACAGAAGGGGACAGGACGTGAGATTTCGACGAAAGGCGCTAATCGAAAACGGTGGGAGCTTCAACTGACCATTTGCTAAACCCCGCCCCTTAGTTACTGTTGCTATGCCTGTCACGTATGCAGCAAACAGGCACATGAAGTGTCCAGTTTTTTGTAATTTTTGAAAAAAACTGTGCTTTAATGTTTGAATATATGAGCTACAGCCAGCTCATTAATAAAATCACATTATCTCCATGAGTTTGTGTTTATTTCCATCTAATTTGTTTAAAATGTAGTCTGTTAAAGGTCCAGTGTGTAATATTTGTCAAGGTTTATTGGCAAAATCTGAATATACTACCAATGAATATATTTGTATGAGTGTATAATCGTTATAAAATAAAATCCGCCTTATAATTCCTCTTTTATATATACATATAGCAAGGGTCTTGCTTAGAGAGTGTCGCCATCTTTGCCGCCATGTTTGTACGAAATGGAAAAATCCAGTCAACCAGAGAGCACCAAGAGTTTCACGTTCATAAATAAAGAATAGAATTATATATTTAATAGATAAATAATAGAATCGGCATGCTGGATGTCACTGTTTTTCCCTCATTTTACACACTGGACCTTTAAATGCCTCAGTGAAGCTCCGACCATCAAATTCCATTTGAACGCTGTAGGTTAGTGCAGTTAGTTAAAAGTCAACACTTCATCGTGAATGAGTCCAACTAGAAATTGAATTCAAAACCCCGCCCACTGACCTGGGAGTGCAGATGATTGGGTGGCTGTTGCTGGCTCGCTGCAGAGATTGGCTGCTGTGGTGTTTTCCCCTGCTGTGGGTTCCTGCCAGCAGCCGGCATGATGCTAGCTGGGTTATAGACTACAGTGCTGCCATCAGGATGGATGAAAGGCTTGCCTGTCAAATTAAATTCATAAAGAGAAAAAAGCACAGTGTTGTTTACTGTACTCACACTAATAATTCAGCATCGTACAAAGGGAAGCACTTGAATCGTGTTCCTCGTGCTGCTGCTGCTGCTGCTGGTGGTGGGGGTGGAGGACACACCCAAACATGGTGCACGAGAGCAGAGTCGAGAGAGACTTGGCAGCGTCTGAAGTTCAGTTCGCAGCCCAAAAGTGCACAACTGTGTGTTAGGGCCCGTGATGAATATTTACAGATTTCTCCCATCTGTTCGATGCATTTTGATCAGCAGGCTTTTTGGTCCGACTACTAATTTGACAGACAAACCGAGTGTAGCCCCATGCCAACCTGTAATTCTGTCCCCGAGTCATGAATATGCATTATATTAGCAAACCAGGAAATTACAAGACAGGGAAATTTATTTGGGGGAAAATTTTACTTTGATTTAAATTGCGGCGGATTGAGAATGAGCCATCGACCTCGGGAAAAGAAACAATTAAGACTCTTTTTTGTTGATTTTTGATGGAATGAAAAGCAAACTCTGTCTTTCATTCATTGCACTGCGTCACCCACCTGTGTGTGGGTTGACCAGGACGCTGCCAGGTGGTATCCCTGAGGCCTCTAATGGCAACACGTAGTAGTTGGATGCGTCTGTGGCTGGTGGCGGCTGCTGCTGCTGCTGCTGCTGCTGCGAGGGGACGCTCTTCATCATCTCAGGGTGTCCAGAGCCTCTGGTGTCGGCGGCTGGAAGGATTAAGGACGCGTTGGTGGCCACGCTGGACCGGGACGAGGCTGAGGCCGGGAGGGGCAGCTGGGGACGGGATAGCGAGCTGGACGAGGACCCGACGCTACTACATGATTCTGAACCTGGAGGAAAAAAGGCAGAACAAAGAGGTTACAAAGAGGATCTCCACTTCCTACGTTTCCCAGAACCACCTGAGGAGAGAGAACTTATTGCTTTCAGCCTCTCAGTTATTCACATGGGCGTGAAGAGTCGGCGGTGATAATGAAGCAGGGGAGAATAGTCGCAGTTGTGCCTCTTGTTAATAATAATGCTACATCTCCAGTGACTGCAGTGCATTCTGGTCTCTCCAGGCAAACTACTGATGGAGAAATTGGGTATCTGTGCTCCGCCCGTGATGGATTACTCCACTGTGTAATTACTGAACGCAGTTGCAAAATGGCGAGCGCACAAAGGAGCTCTTGATTTTCAGGGAGGAGGAGGAGACTGACAATCGCAATCTGGTGTTTAGGGTGAGAGAGGATTTGATGTTCCCGTCGCCACCGAGCCACAACGTAACCGACTTTTCCAAGTGACTGGAGGAGGAATTCAATCTTTTAAAGCCTTTTTCACGAGAGGTGGAGCAGGTGTAATATTAAAAACTAACAAAATGTCATGGTTTGATTATATTAATTATTATTTCTGAGTCAAGATGAAGCTATTAGATCATCTTCTACGAGCTGGTCATATGGTTTAATGTTGCATTTTGAATATCTGTCAAATAAATGCAGTGAATTACAAAGTAGAAAAGAAAAGTAGTAGAAAAAAGTAGGTAGTAAATGTACTTTGCTACTTTCCACCACTGGATTCAGAAGGAGAGAAATTGCATGATAAATAGATTTATGTCTTAAAGCAAAAAGTCCAAAAGGCTCAAAATAATAAATACATTTCTCTCTTTAAACATGAGTTCATGTTTGAAGCTCGCAGCCTGTTGCAGAGCGAGGTTGTGTGAGGGCGAGTGTAGGAGAAGACGGCAGCACAGGCGAGATGTCTCCTCGACTTATACTCCCCAAACACACAGTGAGGGCAGCCAGCCGCCTCGTAAACAACTTAAAAAGCTGCTCAGGCAAGAAGCCTGCTGCTGCTGCTGCTGCCCCCTGTGAACAAAAGAAATCTAGGAGATTGGTAAAAAATAGAAAAATGTCAAGACGGCAGGCAACAGTGGCAGAGAACAAAATGGAGAGCAGAGGCCAAGAGAAGGAGTTCTACCCCGAGATAGAGGAGATGAGCCCACGGCGCAGTTACACATTTCATTTAATCTCAGCCAATCAAGTGGCAAACGGATCATATTGTGAAGTAAGCACTCGCAGCAGGAGAGGAGCTGCGGCTTCATCTGGGTGACGAGCACGCCACTTCTCCACTTCTCGGTGCTCGCGCTTATGCATTATGCAGCAGCTGAGTTTTTATACTGCTTGTTGTTACAACACTTTTTTAAGGAGCCTTCTCCATCACCGTGTTGCTGCGCAGTAATTAGTCGTGACAGCTGTCCGGCTACGGCGGCGGCTCGTAGACTTTACTGACCACACGGCAGGACGTTCAAACAACAAACAGCTTCTGATGAGACCTCAGGTGCCTCCACTGCTGCAGGATTTTGCTTGAATACGCAAAAAAGAAATGTATTTGTGTTCCCCTTCCGCCCACAGTCGCATTTAATTAGTGGATTTTTTCCTCTTCATGTTGGGACGTGGGTTTCCTTTCCCTTGTCTCAGTAACTGAATAAATGACATGTTCGCTCGCTTGGCAACCGGAGAAATCCCTCCCTCACCTGTACAAGATAATCAGCATCACTCACAGAGCAGCTGCATCTTTCTCCTAAGAAAAACAATTCATTAAAAATACCACCGGGATGTATTTCTGCACTGCTTCATTTCCTTTTAAACAAACTGATGACACCGTCTCCAGGATCTGGGCAAATACTAAATATTGTATCAGAGCTGAGATCCGGATCGGGCCTGTCTGCCTCAAGTCGCAGCTGTCTCCTCCGGTCTCTTGCCTGTTTTGGAGAGCCTCCCGGTGCTCTTGCTGCTGGCCGTGCTGTCCCCGCGGACCAGGCCCGGCGAGATGCCGCTGAAGCTGCTGGCCTTGGTGATGGCGGGCCGCGGGGCGAGCCGGTTGGAGCTGTCCGAGCTGTCGGTGCTGCTCCACGGCCGGGGCTCGCCGTGCCGAGGCAGCGTCTCCGTCTCGGAGCTGCTCTGCCGGCTGGCGCCCGAACGACCTGCACGTAACCTGTACGAGGGAAAAGAAAAATAAAAGAAGATAAAAAAGTTGTTTTCTGTTTTTATTTTTAATGTTTCTCATTTTCTCAATTAGCTGACTAATTATTTGGTCGACAAATAAGCTGATGAGGTTAAATGAATTGTTTGTGACCAGCGGCAGAAAAACAAAGGTGATTGAAATTAAAAAATGAGGGCAGAGAAGAAATGTTTTAGCAAATTCTGTGCTTCTTGTTAACAGGTTTACTGCTGCTCTGCCACCAAATTACACATGAAAAGCAGGAAGCTAAACAAGACACCTACGTAAAGCTGTTTTAAAAAAATAAAAGGATGTATCTGTGTTTTCTGAGGCCTCTGTCTGTCTTAACCATGGCCTGCAGTCATCTTGTTAAACCACATTCAGCCATGATAATTGTAGATTTAACCACAGCAGGGCTGCATCTTCCCCCACCAAACATTACAGTACATTCCTGTATGATCAATGCTCGATCAATAAAAGATGACATCTTCCACAAAACATTGGTTTGGTTTTAATTGGTAAAGCTTTTGGTCCGAATCGCCTGTCCCACATGAAAGGAGGGAGAGGAGGCCTGGGCAGAAAATCCTATTTAACAGAAGCTTTCTTGAGCAGCAGCAGCAAAAACAGAAAAAAAAACAAAAAAAACAAATCCTCAGATCAGCAGTCCTGTTCCTGAGCGAGCCGATTAATGCAGACGGCCATTCAAAGGCTTTTTTTTTTCTTCCTTGTCTTTTTTTTTTTTTTTCTTCTTGCCTGCGGTTCGGTCTCTGAAAGTAACTGAATGATGTGACGACGGGGGTGGTCGTACCTGAACATTTGCCGCCTCTGTTGGGTGCTCATGCATGTGTCTTCATCCTGAGCACTGAAGGAAGGAGGAGGAGGAGGAGGAGGAGGAGGAGGAGGAGGAGGAGGAAGAGGTGTTACAGAACAGCCGCTTGACAAAATGAGATATCCACCATTTTAAAAACATGACAGAGCTGACTCTAATTAAACCTCTTCGCTTTTACATGAATCACTCTTATAGTTTTTTTTTTTTTTTTTGGGGGGGGGGGGGACTAAAAGGAGCCGTTCATTAAAAAAAAAAAGTGAAGCGCTTTAGTTACAGAAATCAGCTCTTCTTTGGCCAATTAACCATCAATTCATCATCCACACCAGACAAAGCTTACCTTCTATCGAGTATGAAGTGATCTCCCTGTGGGTGAAAACGACATTTACAGTCAATTACAGTTCATTCACATCTTGTTCCCTCTGTTATTTCAAGCATTTGAGCTCAGAGACCCGGAAAGCTAAGAGCCACATCTCTGAGGGAGGGATGAATAAAAAATAAAAAAAAATCTTCTGTGTCCTTTAATCTATCAATAAAATATATTTAACGTTGCATCAGGTGCTTTGACCCTGATACACCTCAGAGGGGAAGAGGAGGGGGGGGGGGCTCCAAATCCAAATCGGAGCAAACCCCGGCTATAAATTCATAAATCCACCGGAGGTAATTGGTTGCAAGAAATCTCACTGAATTTGCACATGAATAGAAATGACACAAAGATTTGTGCAACATGCCCCCCCCACACTCCCTCTTCCTCCCTCCCTCCCACTCCATCCCTCCCTCCCCCCTCCCCAGCCCCCCCGGCCCGCCTACACTAACAGCTCTCACATCATGTGCAAATATCCTTTCTCTGGCTCGCTGGTACTCCTCCTCCCTCTCCTCCATCGATTTGCTCCTCTTGTCAGCTTTCAAACGCATTCGAATCTGGCAAGGACACACCACACATGCACACACAGACACACACACATACCGACACACACACACTTCTTTAGCAGCTATGTCAGCGACGCCAGATTGTCCCACTCTTCCCAACATGTCAGAAATGAAAGTGACAGCTTGGTGGTGGTGAAAAAAAAAAAACACCTACCGTGCTGTCTTCACGATCAAAGCTGGAGTTGTCTCGTTTGAGAATGTAGCGTTTCTGAAAATCGTCCGCCCTGTCTTCCTTGATGTGCTCTGAGAATTTCTGATCGGGTCTGTTGGTGGGGAGGGGAGAGGAGGAAGGGGGGGTTCACAGGAGTTTTTTAGTGGCAGCTTAATTTCATGCAGATGCTGACAGCAGCATATGTTAACCAACAGCACGCAGGCCAGCAAACCAACGTTATCTGTCGATTGATTGCAAAAAAGCTGCAGCACAGTGACGCTGAACTGTAATTCATGAAGTTTGGATTTGAAGGTTTCACTTAAAAACAAGGTCAAGTAAAGTTCACACAGCGGGGGGGGGGAAACGGACGAGAGGCTCACATTCTAGTGTTGGTGGTTTTGTTGATCACCACTGATTTTCCACTGGGGTCCACATTGTGGTCCATGCCGAAGTAGGCCGCCACTCGGTGTAACAGCATCCTATGGTAGGAGGTCATGGGCGGGAACTTTCTCTTTTGGCTTCTGGAGAGAGAGACACACACACACACACACACACATCAGTCATAATGCTGAATGTCTGAACATGAGGAGTCCAGCGAGTGAAGCTTCATCTGTTTCATCAGCTCTCCGTCTGTTGTTGTTTGACCATGTAAGGGCGAATCTGCTCTCGGGTTTATTTTTCAAAAAAAAAAAAAAGTTTCAAAGCACCAAGTTCACTGGAAGCAGAAGAACATTAAACTCTGAGTAACGCTGCACAAACACCAGAGGTACTAATTCAGACTCACAGAGACACTAAACGGGGGAATTTGAAGACCGCAGCCAATAGGAAGTTCAGTGACTCCCTACTGTATCTCTGCAGGCTCTGCAAAGCAGTCGCCGCGGAAACAGCTGGGACGACAAACAGCTGTGCGTCTTAATTGTGTGACATCAAGCACAGACCATTTCCAAGTATCTCAAAAACAACTTAATGTTACGAGTTTACAGGTTTTCACTGCTAAATAAACGAAAACAACAGCAAACACGACAGCAGCTGCGTTTCCTGTTTCTTATTCTTCTCTAGTTACATGGTGCAGTGGTGTTTTATTGGGATTAATAATAGGATCATCTCACTCGTTATTGCTGATGAAGTCCAGGATGTCCTGTTCCAGCTTCAGGAGCAGGATTCGATCCCTGGAAAAAACAGAAATACAGCATGAAAGTGTGTGCAGCGTGGGCTGGAGGCGTTTCAGACACTTCAAACACAGGTTCAGATCCATACTGTACTGGTTTTCACTCCTCAGGTTGAAGAGGGATGTTTAGAGAGAGGGATCAAAACAACGCTACAGGCCAGGACACAGCAGACAGGAACACAGGGAAAACCACCTGGGAGTTCAGCTTCATCTAAAGTTGGTGAGCTTGTTTGCTAATGGGTCAATAAAGTTCAAATCGCTGTCTACACAACATTATTATTTCAACAATAGGAGATGAAATAAAAGTTGGTGATGTAACACAACTAATAAACCACATTAGCTTCCTCCATTTTGGAAACTGTCTCTCTGTTCCATTAATTTCTTAAAACAATTACAAATATTTTACCGTTTCAATTGAAACTGATTGATTTCACTGCAAACGTTGATGTGACAAAGTCTTTAAAGGGATAGTTCACCCAAAATTGAAATTTCGCTCTTTATCTACTCACCCTTATGTCGACTAAGGGCTGGGAGAAGTTTCAGAGTCCTCCGTGGCTTCTTGGAGTTATCTTGGAGATTTGCACTGACTGGCGGAACAATTTCTCATGTTGGGGCTTCAATACAAGAGGGACATTACAGACGAGCAGTATGGAGGTATTTAGATGTTTTTTGGTGTGTCTTTTTGGACGAAGAAAAGTGAGCTCCGTTCGCAACTGTCATATGGACATGCAGTGCTGCACGGAGCCCCGCTGTAACTCAGAGAAGGCACGGAGGACTCTGAAACTTCCCCCAGCCCTTAGTCGACATGAGGGTGAGTAGATAATGAGTGAAATTTGAATTTTGGGTGAACTATCCCTTTAATTGCAAATTCTGATGTGACAAAGTCCTTAAAATGCAAGGGCATTTACATTCGGGGCCGGTGTTTCAACATACCTGGGGTTACCCTTCAACGTGTTGACCAGGAACTCATGCAGATCGATGCCAGTTGAATCTGTGTAGTCTTGACTGGAATCTAAGAAAAAAAAGAAAGAAACATAACTCGTTTGAATAATCGACATGGTGACGTTTGAAATGAAGGAAATGCATCATTATTTGTTAATCAGACCTAGATGAGGATGGATTCCACAAATACGTCCTGATTCATAAACAGTCTGTGGAATTTTTTTTGCAAATACAAATTTTATTTCTATGAACAACAAGGAGCTCCAAACGTTCCACCTCGTTAACTCAACGCAAATTAGTCATAAAGCGCTAATGAAACGCCCATTGTGAATATTGATATGCAAATGAGCCGGCCTGTCATTCAACGGCTTGTGAGGGGGGAAAATGGAAGAAGTCAAGACTGCACATGAGAGAGTTTGATGGTGTTTGATGATCGTTACTAGTGCGACCAGTATGAAAAAACAACAACTAAACAGACGATGTGGCAGCTTGTATCTGCAGCACCGTCAACTGAACCGTTTGAGAAATTAAGAAGTGGACACATGACGAGGTTGACACCGGAAGAAAAGAAAAAAAATACAAAACATGTTCCTGAGCACCAACAAAAGGATGGGAGCCATCAGTGGGAGTCAGGGACCACCGGAGCTCCTTCCCCCTCGGTGGGTGTCTGGTTTCTATAATTGGAGGCTGCCTCATCAGGAGTGTTGCTCCACAGAGGGAAGCAGACACCTTTATACGCCTGTGGGAATCTGTATAATTGCTTCACACCTTGAGCTTGTCGCAATTAACTGAATCACGCCAATTATCGGCCCATAATGAGATATCATTTAAAACGGAGAAGTGCTTTTGGACAAACTGGAGGGCACTGCGCCAGAGGGAAAGGAAAAAAAAAATGTTTAGGACTGGATGTTCCTCGTGACATGGTAAAGGATATAATTATTAGAAGGCTGTAATTTGGCTGAGTGACATGGATTGTATGATAAGTATCATTAACGCATTTGGCTTCCTTTTAACACTTTGCCTTCAGTGCTGCCACCAAAATGATATCATGATATCATGGGCCGTATAAAAATATTCGACATATGCATATTTTATCCTGCCATATTTTCTATGTATAATTTCCAATATTTGGATGAAAAAAATGGATGCATCTTCTGTGCACCTTTTTTTGGGAGTAAGCAATGTTTATAAATGAGGCCCCAGGTGTTTGTGATGTAAAGAAAGCTGAGGTGTTAATGGAAATATCTTAGCTCCTGTGACCGTGATGCCAAATCTGTTTCACCGACATCGGTCCCATCAGGTCTCCGTGAAAGTTTCTAACCTTAAAAATGAAATGAAACTCGTATAAAAAATCATCCCCCCCCCCCAATATTTAAATAGAGCTGCTGCCACTGATGGCGTGAGGACATGAATATGTTAAAATGTGTCAGGAGGATGAGAGAGGAGAGGGTGAAGGCATTCAGGGGGAGAGAGAGTTGTGATCTCTCACCTCTCGACAGCCGTTTCCTCTGCGTTTTCTCAGGTTTGTCCACCTTGTCACAGCTCTCCTCTTTCTCGGCTTGGTCCTGCGTGGCTCGTTCTTCCTTTTCAAAGGGCTGGAGGAGGAATCCATCCTGTTCAGAGAGGGAGAAAAAAAAAAGACTGAGAAACTGCCGATTGCAGAGAAAGAGCAGTGTGTGTGTTTTGGGGTGTCTTCCACTAGTTACCATTAACCACACACAAGTGCAATAATGTCAGCATTTTTTATAAGAGTGTCAAACGTTAAATGTGACCTGGGTCTGTTCTGAATGATGAGCAGACATGAGACATTAATTTAGAAAGGAGGCATTAAATATGAGGCATTTAATTCTCTCTGATCTTGCCTGAGGTTCTAGGTTAATTAGAGAATAGCACAGGCAAAAGAGGCCACTGTAAGACATTTAATAAACTCTCCTGGTTTATCATAGAAAACCTGTTTCCTCGCTGGTAATAACGCGCCTGCGTCCATGAATTCCAAATCACTATGGCAATTAATCTGCCAGATTACTTGTTTTTATTAAAGCACCTGAATAAAACATGAATTCTGGGGCTGAAGTTAAACAACACGGCAGATTTCAATCCTTCAGACTCAACAGAACGAGGAGTTCACTTCACTGTAATCCCTTCTCCAGTGTAGAGAAAATAAAAAATAAAAACCTTAAAATCAACGGTGTGGATTTTTTTTTGTGTGTGAGATTTATTAGAAATGGCCTTGGTTTACCCCCTGGTTCCTTCTCCTCCTCACCACACACACACACACGCACACACACAGTCAGACGCACACACACGACTCAGAGCGGTATCTGATTTGCTTTTCAGGCGCCTCTACAAAGGCTGAAAAGGAAAGCTGAATAGAAAAGAGGGGTTGCCAGTGCACCGTAAGTGGATTAAACACAACTCTGGAAAAGCTAACATCAGAGAGAGCGAGGGAGAGAGTGTGAGTGTGAGTGTGTGTGAGTGTGTGTGTGTGTGAGAAAGGGAAGGAAAGAAAAAGAGGGAGGGAAGTAAATGAAAGAATAAGTGAAGGGAAAGGGTGACCTGGTGGTGGGAGAGCAGCTCATATCCAAAAAAGGTCATGAGTTTGATGGCTGGAACAGCTGCGGAGCCAGATAATGAGACGCCATGTTTCTCCTTCATTCTAAGACTCTGAATCTATGTGAAAATGTAAAATGCTAATGAGAAACGTGACTGACTAATTGCCTGAGCGCGACTGGGAGAAAAGTGAAAATGAGTCTAGGATTGCGTGTTGTGAAAGTGACAGCGAGTACATATGTGTATGTGTGTGTGTTTTTCAAAGCAGTGGGATTTTTTCTCCCCTTTCTTTTTTTCTCTCTCTCTCTCTCTCTCTCCCTCTCCCCTGGCAAGACGCGGTGATGTTTTGCTACTTAATGCCACCCTCGGCATCACATGGAAGCCGCCTGGTTGATGTGCAGCTGTTGCGAGCTGCCTCATTTGTTTCCTGACATCCATTTACCTTGAGATAAAGGAAAAACAGCGTGAAAATGATGGTCCTCTGAATATGTAATGAACGTGCTGTCAGTCTAAAACAAAAAAAATAAAAAGCGCGGGCGCGTATTCAGAGGCCCCCTCGACTATCGGCCATTGATTGGAATTGACAGGCGAGGCGTGAGGCGGTGAGAGGACGGGCAGATGTAGATTTTCAGGATGTGGCGACGGCGCAGAGAGCCTATGGATCCATAGAGCCCCTTTGTTCGTGCTCACAGTGTGACAGTGGAGGCAATAATGTAAAAGTGGTGAACAATGGGAAATGTTTAGATTTGATAATCATGTGTTTCTCCACTAATGTGTTTTTTTTTTTTCCTGCTCCGTCTTTATTGCTTTACCTTGGCCCTCTAGGTTAGTTCAGCACAGAAGGAGTCTCGACTCCGGGCCCAATAACAGTGGCGGGGGAAATATCAGGAGTATTCAATTAGAGCGCTCCACAGCTCTCTGTAGCTGACGTGTGGAAATTGTAATTTCCTCGACATGATTGATGGCAGTAATACAGGACGTCGTGTGAGTGCAGACGATGCGAGACTGTTGTGGGAATAACACCCGCCCTGCGGTTATGGGGCCTCGGCTGCTGACTGGCTGAAACGCCTGGAACAGATACACCTGTGTGTGCATATGCATGTGTATGTGTGTGTGTGTGTGTGTTAAAGCATGCCAGGGGCTGTGCAGAGTGGCATGTAATGGAGAAAGTTTGATCCGACGGGGGCTGTGCCCGGAGATACGGCGTGTTAAAAAAAAAAGGAAAAAGTAAAGAGTTGATTTAGCAAAGTAACGTTGGCGGGCTCGCTGCTGGAGCTCTCCACTTTCTGTTTTGATGATGTGATGTTTTCATCAGGCGGTCACGGCCAGGTATTTAATCACAGCTGTCAGACGGAGGCCGCTAATCAAGCATCGTAGGTCTATCTGCTCAATTATAATGAGCTGCAATAAAGAACTCATCCCAGGTCAGCACTACGGCGCCGTGTGTGGAGCGTTTACGCCGAGGCGTGTTTTTTTTTTTTTTCCGAGAACCGGGCGGCTACGTCACACTGGGCTTGATGAGATGATGGAGGTGAATCAGTCTTTCACAAGAAATTTGTACTCCATATGAACAGAGTGCGTTTGAAATTAGAGATGTGCCAGTGTCAGATTTTCATACTGTGATTAAATAGTTTCAGAAAAAATAACTTTTCATGCATTCACAGTTAACAGTTGCACAGGATGCTGAACCACCATAACCCGAAGCAGGCTGGTTGTTTAGAGCTGTTAAATGACTCTATATGCAACATCTGTTTCTTCAAATCCTGCACACTGGTGAAGTGTCTGTTCACATTTAGTCCAGATTCAAAATAAAATTCTCAGAAAATGTTCATAAGGAAGCACACACTGCTGCTGTGTGCATATAAAGGAGATAAACAACTGCTGGCGCTGATTCTCTAATCAGATGTAACCGCAGGCAGAGGAAAAGGGTGCAGTCATTACAGGAGACTCAAACTAAGTTGTATATTGTCTCCCAGTGAGTATTACAGTTTGGCATCGCATGACCTGGACTCTCTGGGTCCCGCTGTGGTCATCCTGCCTCTGACTCGTGCTAATAATCACAGAAAAAGCAGATTTCGACACAGCAGATAGTAAAAAATAATAAACTGGCACATCTCTAATGTGAAAACACTCTGGTTATTGAGGGAGACTGTTACCTGAGGTGCTGCTGAAGGCTCAGGAATAGGGCAAGGAAAGGACTCTTCACACACTGCCAGGCTCCGCACGAGCTTTAGCCTGGTGTTGGACTAAGGGTTGCAGGTACAGTAGGTGGGCACAGTTAAAAAACCATGCACACACGAGAAACGGCATCAATATCATCACGCATCACAGTGACAAGCCAAATAGAAAAATAAAAAATAGAAAATAAAATAAAAAAACAAGCCAGCGAGCACAATCAGTTCTTGCAAGCAAATCAAAAACACTTTCGGTGGTTCACATTTAAGCTGACAAATCTGTTTCCACAGTGACTGTGGACCTGTGGCTGCAAGTCCTCTCCTATAACTTCATCAGAACAATCATAAGTAAAAAAAACAAAACTAAGAGTAAGCATTTTCACATTCGCTCAATCCCTCTCATGGTTTTCCTGAGGGAGCATCAACAGCAATGCAGCAGGCACACGGAGACGTCCATCTCTAACTGTTTGTCCTCCACTCTCATTCATGTCAATGGCATCCCAACATATGAGATCATTTTAAGGCGCATGATAACAACTTGCTTGACAGGAAACACAGGTACAACTTCCAAGTCAAATCCAAGCAAACAACGCAATCCAAAAAAGTGCACGAGACATGAGGTCGGAGCATCCTCGCACAACATGCACGTCGAACGTTACCGTACCTTAGAGTACTTCACAGGCTGTCCATAGGTAGAGGAGGGAAAAAAATAAAAAATGTTTAAAAAAAGAAATCAAACAAACCAGGGAAGTTTGAAGGGGAAAGAGGACTGTTACTTTAAAAAAAAAGTGGAGAAGTTTGAATTAAATATGACTGGCCTACATTTTGTGCATGCGTGCGCTACCAGCTCTGCAAAAGAGCACAGCAATTCAAATGACAAAAAAAAAAGACCCAAAACATATATCCTCCTGTAATGCCTGAGATTTAATGTTTGCTCCTTGGCTTATAAAAAAAAATTCAAGTGCACGGGACGAGATGTAGAGGGGAAAATAAAGTGAAAATCCCCTCTGCAGCATGAAATCTCAAGTTGAACATTCACAATTTCCTGGGAGCATGAATTAATTTCTGCAGAGCATATGGTACCAAAGCGGTTGCACTGTAGGGCCCCGTCCTCACAGACACACACACATACCGAGCACACACACACACACCGACACACACACACACACACTGCAGAAAACAAAAGCCAGACATTTGGCTGGAAGTGATTCGGGTCAGTTTTATGCGTTTGCTCTCAGCTCCATTTAGCTGTCATGTGAATCAGACCCAGGCGCTGGAGGTGAGATGCAGAAAGCAGAGAGGAAGCAGCCACCCAGCAGTGTGTGAGACAGCTCGGTGCCTCTGCGCTTTACGCGCTACTGGCTATGTGTGTGTGTGTGTGTGTTCGTGTACGTATAAACAGAAGGTCTCTCAGTAGCACGCACAGAGGAGTGGAGGATGGGAGGAGGAGGGGAGGGAGGGGGGCGACCTGGCAGGAGCCATTTCAGTCTAAATTGTAACAGAGCCCAGTCCTCGGCTTCCTAATCCCAACATGCATCCACACGTGTGGCACACACACACACACACACACACACACACACACACACACACACACACACACTCTGTCCTTCCCACCTGTCCTCTAAAAATCAAAAGGACAACCCCTCCCCCCTCCCCTCCTCTCTCATTGAGCTCAAGGGCCAAGTAACACATATAAAAAATAAAAAAAACCCAGTAATGGACCAGTGTTCGCCCCGTCTCCAGTGCCTGTGACCTGCCGCACCCCGTCTCTGCATCAGGTAATATGGATGTAGGGGGAGGAGGGGGAGGAGGAGGAGAGGGAGGGCTGGGACTGTGAGCGCACCGCTACACCGGCTAATTGAGTGGCGTGGGGCCGGTGGGGAATGAACAATGCCGGCAGGAGATAAAGGAACGGGAGAGAGGGGGGAGAGGGAGAGAGAGGGAAAGGGCTGAAGTCAGCAGAAGTAGGACGGCCACCAGCCACCTGTCCTCCTCCTCCTGCCGCAGAGGACGGAGCTGGAGGCAGATGGTGGCAAAGTCACCCACTCTTTCCACCCTCCCCCTCCCTCCCTCTCTCCCTCTGTAGGAATGCTTTTCCACCTCGCCATCGTTTCTCATCCCCCCCCTCCCCGTTCCCCTTCCTCCTCCATTATCAGTTCAATGAGCAGTTTGGGCGACACCGAGCGACTGAATTCGCTGCACCTCCTCTGCTGCTGGAAATTACAACCGGAAAGGGGTCGGGGGTGGAAAGTGGAGGGTGGGGGGGGGTTAAGTGCTGTCAGCATCTCTTGATACGAGGTCCCGAAAAACATTACAGGGAGGCAGGCAGGGACACGTGGGGATTGAACGACGGCGTTTTAATTGAAGTGATATGAACTGACAGTTTTTTTTTCTTGCCCGTCTCTTTATTTCTTTTATTGTCTGAACATAACGGAAGAAAAACTGTATAGAAACGACACCGTCAGCTCCTCTGTGCTGTCGTAGCTTTCGCTCAACAGCAGCCACTGTGGCCACGAGTGGTAATTACACTGGTCACTTTTCCTCTGTTTTGCTAACCCTCCTCTTGGCCATGTGCATTTGTTTTCAACAACGCCAGCGAGAAATCTATCAATAGAGCCATACATAATGTTATACATCATATACAACGTTACAACGTGTATATTTGTGTGGTCTTATCTGTCATAAACAAGAATTACGGTTTATGGGGTGCGACAATGATCTTGCAAAGTTATTTTTCAGCCAAGAGACGCTAGGTGGAAGGCCTGTGCCTCCATTCTCCCTCGTAACAAGTTGCCATGCCATGCCATGCCATTTATTAAACCATCACAATTACTCCAAAGCTGTT
This sequence comes from Trachurus trachurus, assembly GCF_905171665.1. NCBI lineage: Eukaryota > Metazoa > Chordata > Actinopteri > Carangiformes > Carangidae > Trachurus > Trachurus trachurus. The sequence continues at coordinate 4,644,524 of NC_139914.1, forward strand.
TAATTAAGGTAAAAATGTAGCATACTTCAATCCTGCATAGTTCCTCTTTAAGACTGGAAGCTAGGGAGTAACTGTTGGAGTTTGGTCATCTTTCACTGTGAACCTGAAACTCATTAAAACTCTTGGCAAGAAAGCAAACAGGCCTGTGAACACGCTGACAGACTGACTGGAGTAAAGAAGTGGCGGCCTTGTGGAAACCGCTCATAAAAACTTTAAAAAGCAGTATCTATGTTGTGAGTTAACACCAGCTGCCAAAAGTTAGTGCTCATGCTGTTTGCAGCGAGAGAAAAAAAAGCCGGGACTGTATTGAACTGAGTAATGGTGCGTTTTACTGCTTACAAAGTCGATTTTTTCATTTCTGAGAAGGAAGACGTTTCATCTTTCAAAAAGTTACGCCGTCTCTCTCGCAGCCTTGCTGGTGTGCGGCTGGTTATTTTTAGTCAGTAGTTAGAGGAATGATTTAAGGAGAAATCATTTTTCCTGCTTATTTTCCCTCCTCCCTCTGCTTCCCCTCATGTGTCTTCTTCGACACCATGTCTGCCGTGTCCCTTTTACCTTCCTCTCCTCCTTACAACCTCTCACCTCCTCCCTCCCCTCCCTCTTACTCGCGGGTCCCCTCCTCTCGGCTGCGGCTCCCCCATGCTGGTGTCATTCTGTTCCTCAGGGTAACAAAGACGCAGGAAGTTGCTAGATAAGCCAGGATTTGAGCTCCAGATTATCTGCTTGCCTGACTCCCTCGCTCTGCCTGCCTCCGACCACAAGGCCAGATTGGCCTGAATCCTATTTTTAGGCTGCAGCCAAAGAGACAATCCTTTTCCTTTCCTGGATTTTGTTGCCTTGACCACACTTTGGATTTGGAAGATTTCTCATTGTGTCGCCCTCTTTTGCTTTTTTTTTTTCTCCTTCCATTATTTCCGCTCATCTGCGGGCACAAACCAGTCAGCACCAGTTTTTACTTTGAAAGCCAAATTAACAAGTGCAAATTTTCTGCGGTCCCAAAGCACATTTGTAGCGATGACACAGAGACCTAATTAATTAGCAGTTTATTTGAAAGTGATCTCAGCTGTCCCAAATCCCCAGCAGATCACCGCTTAAACGCCTCCCATGGAGGATACAGGAGATTTCACTTGTTCGCAAGCCCAAATGATTTTGTACAACTTTCTCAACAGACCGGGCAGGACGGGGAGTTGACCGACCCTGTGGTGAAATAAGAGTCGAGCCCCGCATTATTATTTCAGTCTGAGCAGATTATACTTTTCAGGGATAATTTGGTTTGCTGAAGCAGCCGGGAAAATCATCTTGAAATGCTGCAGGTGACAGGAGATCCCCCGGGCAGTTTGTGTTTGACGCTGACTGCTACTGAATTTTGATGGCGGTGGGAGTTGGAGGAAAGTGAAAAAATATCTGGTAAAGTGTCAAGTGCCCTCAGCTCAGTCCGAGTTCGATCCGGCTGCTGACACCTCAAACCCTCCACGATTAGCTTCTTATAAGTAGGGTCGAGGAAACTGACACTTTCTCTCACAAAAGAGCTCAATCATTTAGTCAATACAATGCCAACCGGCCAGTGGAGGAGAAAGAGGCCGTACAGGGGAGTTTCTATAGGGGGGACGGGAGTCGTCTTTACCTGGGTGTCCCTCTTGTTGCTGTTGCTGCCGTGTTCTTCTCTGCCGCTCTGGCTCTGCTGCTCCGAAACCTCAGACTTGGTGGCATTGTCGTTTGGAGATGACGCCGGGTCGGTGGCCTCGGAAACCTTCATTGTTTCAGTGTCAGCGGTATCAGACATTCTCATTGCAAAGTCTTACTGGGAGATGCTGGCAAATACAGAGAACCTGAAAGGAAGGAATATTGTCTGTAAGGACGCTTCTTTTTGGCAAAATCTGAAATGTTTAAAACATACAGGTTTATAAGAGGACACACAGGTTGTAGATCTTGATTTTTATAATCTTTTATTCATATTTACAAGCCTCAAGTCACAGGAACATACAAATAAAGACAAAACAAGTTATAGTAGCTGTATAGTATTAAAGGTGAAATCTCATTACCTATTATGACTGTTAAATGTAAAATATATGGATACATCATTATAGGAGTATTCAAACTAAAACACTTCTGTCAGTATCAGTCTCAAATTTCTGCATTGGTAGAGCTGCCATTAAAAGATTTTTTTTTTTTACTCTCTATGAATATTTCAGTCTTTTTCCGTGTCTTAATTTGCTTTTTCAAACAGCACATGAAACTGGCTGTGAATGTGTAAATACCACCATCACTGTGCACATTTTCACAGATTGGATCTGATTTATCGTTTCAGAAATAACACGGCCTGACAAGTTAATCATTTCTCAAATGCAGAATTATCAACATATTGAACGAGGTAAAGATCAAAGCAGGAGCAGCTCTCGCTCTGCTGGTGCGGAGTTAGAAAATAAAAACATTGAGAAATTGGAGTGTGGAGGCATCATCTTCATCATCATCATCATCATCTTCTTCATGCTCCTTGCCTTTAAAAACTGTGACAAAGATGAAAAGGGACATTTAATTTGTCTTATAATAACTAACTTGCCCATTTATTATAAAAAATACAGACAGCTATGATGCAATAATATGGGTCTACATTTTGAAAAACAGCCTGTATGTAGATTACAGTGTGTTGTTATGACATAAATGTCCATAAAAGGAAAAATAAACACATCTAAATAACATCTGTTTATCCAGAAAGTAAGAAATTAAACTTACTTGTCCATATTGGCTCGTTACAGCAGCCGGCCCACAGGAAAACACCTGCTCTTCTTCTGCCGTGCCATCCACATGTTGGTTTGACAAGTGTTTAATAACGGCTGTTTCCTTTGTCTCATTATTTTTTCTTGTTGTCGGTTTTATTTTGAAAGACAAAGCTTCGACGCCGCGGCAGCGACAACGACGACAACGAAGACGTCGAGCAGCTGTCGGACATGACGGATGCGTCGCGTGGTTATTATTATTACAGGAAAAGAAAAGCGCAGATGTAAGTCAGTAATGACGTGGCTGTAAATGTAATTCAGCCGTTATTAATGCTGTTAGTCACACCTGTGCTCGGAGACTCGGGAGTGAGTGTGGCGAGAGAGAGGCCTGTGAAGTAGCAGCGACAGAAAGAGGAGAGGGTCATCAGTCACTACTGTCTGTCTCAGCTATGCAGCTGTTCACCACCAGACAATGGACATGACTGGACAAGACACAGCAGGACGGTTCTCTCCTATGAGATCAGACAGCTTTAGATTACAGCCTCCGTCTACACTCGGGGCCCCAAAAACAATATCGCTTTGACAGATCCACTCCCGCTGCCAATTCATTTTGCATTAAACTTACTTTAATTTGTGATATTTAAAAAAATATATGATTCATTATGAGTGAAAAATGCAGACTAGACCGTGTTTTTGAAAATCCAAAAACATTGTAAATTAATTAGCTGTTCCCATTGATTTACATCCCCAAACAGAAAGTTTTTAATTGAATCTGTGCGTGCACTCACTCAAAACTTTAATTAATAGCACAAAACAATATAAAAGGTGATACAGTATCTCTGCAATGACATGATGAAGGTGAACGGCTCATATCTTGATGTTGCCCCCAAGCACAAAGGTTCATTTTCAATTTTCTAAATAAAAGACCCTCACGTAACGTTGTTGATCATGATGCTGCAGCACGAGCCGTTTCACACCTATGGTCTGTTGTAGGGAAATATCTGTGTAATGCCACGACCTCCCTATGTTGAAGTCATGGTGCGAGATCATCCTGCTGATACGCCCTAATTATGCAGTCAGACCCCATGCAGGGAAAACACACATGCAGACACACACACACACACACACACACACACACACATATAAGAAGGCAGGGCAGACATCTGGTACATGAGAGCTATGATTAATAGGTTAATTAGAAATGGGCTCATCAAATTCACTTTGCACATCAAACCTGGATCCACACATGACAGCACTTACTCTGTGCTCAAGTGTCTACGTGACTGGCTGCATGTGTGTGTGTTTCAGCCCTCACCAATCAGCGGGGGCCTCAACCTATTCGCCCGGCAGTGATCAGAGCCATTTTCCTATCTGATCGCCGAGCGGCAAAAGCGGCCGGCTGAGACCTGATTGTTAATCTCCGTCCCAAAAAGAGCTGAGACAGCGAGCGGGAGCCACTCTCTTTAAAAAAAAAAAAAAAAAAGGTGGCATCCAATTCCTCTATGTCAGAGTAATTGACTTCTAGTGGGGCCGCTGCTCTCCTGAGCTCCTCTGCCGGGCAAATGTATCGCTAACCCGACGCCACGTGAGGATGAGAGGTTAGCTAAAATTTAGCCGAAGGGCTGGAGAGTCAAGATGTTGAATTTCAACGACCTGTCAGAGGTTTGACAAAAGCAACGCCGGCTGCTGCTTTACATTATTTTTACATTCTGAAGGAAAACAGCTTAATACTCCAGAGTGCTGCGCACGCCTTTGAATATTTAGTGTCTGTTGCTGACATTTTGATGAGTGAACTCTCTTGAGTCGCTCAGTTGAAGATTTGCAATATTGGACAGATATTTTCAAGAGCCCGTGCTCGTGATGGATAGCTATTTTGTCCCTCACCGAATCATTCATTCTTCCAAACACATTTCATCATGGGACTGGAGCGTTGGACTAAATTTGGCTTCAGACTTTGATGCATTTGAATTTCACCATCTCGTCTCTCATGGCCGAGGTAATTGCACCGTGTGCCTGTTTAGAATCCCTGATGTTTTGACTGCATAAGTAATATGGATCATTATTTGATCCGTGCCATTACATTAAAGAAACGTCTGGGAGTTTAGGCAGTAGCAAATTGGTCTCTTAGGAGTGAGACTGAAAACGGACATCACTGGGTTTTTCTTATACATATATCTATGTCTATAATATTTATGACTCCCCTAATGTTGTAACGCCGTATTATGGATAATAAAGTCAGTGCGATGAGAGCCAGGCGCTTTCATCAGCAGAAAACTTGATGAAAAAGTGCAAGAGTGTTGCAGAGTTACTTCCTGCACCACACCTGCACTTCTTTACCGATTTTGTGTTTAACCTGCACCGAAGCCACACAAAGACGTCTCAGTGTCCAAACACAGAGTCTTACTGTAGTTTCTTTTAAGATTCAAATAGAAACCACATTATACTGAATTGGTGCAACACTGATAACAGGACCACAACACATCCTGCTGCTCTATACTTTCATGGTTTGATAAAGTAGTTTCCACATCTCAATGAATCTGAGGTGAAATGTCACCATGAGAGATGCAATTATGAAGCACAACATTAGAGATAATTAATAAGATAGTAGATCTGTCCATCTGTTTTTATTTTATTATTTATAAGCATGTAACTGAAGGTCTTAGTTTTGTCTATTATAGATCAAGTCTAAGTTACATTAATACTGTGAAAGTATCACAGCACTTAGTCCATACATAAATAGTCTGTATTCAGGACTTGTAACTTTGTGATGTCACTGCCTTCAGCTGTGCCCCCCCCCTAACCTGTCCCAGCAGGACCCACCACCCAGCCTTGCAGGATTTGCTTACTCTGAGCATTTTCTTGAAATATGCCAGTCAGCCAGTCAAAGGAGAGGCCGAGCTCCCTCTCCTCTGATTGGCTGACACCAACCTGTTGTCACCAGACCTCTATGGTCAGTCAGCTTTAAAAAAAAAACCCAAATAATATATCTTCTCATGAATCAACACTTCAAATAAAACAAATACAGAGACTCAAGGAAGAATAGCTTTAGACTTAAACTTCAGGTCTGTGTGGAGCAACAAGGAGACTGTAACTTTCTTCAAATTAAAATACGACACGTCGACTCCAATCAAGTTTTCCACCATTTGAGATTTGATGGGTGCTCTTATAATTACCATATCTCATTATGTTCTCTTGTTCTGCAGTGGTTTAATTGCACTGATTAGATTTAGCTCCACCAACTATTTCAATCTAGGCTCATCCTAATATTCACAGTGGATGGAATTTAATTTTGTTTGGTAGTTTTCTTTAAATTCAGTTCAAAGTCATGCTACACTTCCATAAGAAACTAAGTTCATCATGTTCCCTGACTGACTATTCTTGTCAAATAGTAATAAAAACAGTTACACGTACTTGATACGTAGCCAGTGGTGGTTGTGGCAAAGGAGGATGTGGCTGGTGAAGTCGATGAGGCTGAGCCTACCGATGCCATCCGAGACTTCTCTGCCCATGTCTGCTTCAGCTGCTCTGAACAGCGACCGGGGCCTCCGGCGCCCTCATGACCCCTGCTGACCTGCGGATGAAAGAGGCGCAGGGTTAGCGCTGTGGTGTTTGAGAGGTCAGAGGTTTCGTAGCGCCACTGACACCGAGGTCGCGTGGACTGACAGCAGACGGGATGTCAGCAACTCTGACATATTCGCCAGTCAAAAGTAAAAAAAAAAAAAGTAAAACTGTGGCGAGCGTGTATTTCTGGGCCTGTGCGTGCCTGTGCGCCATAAATAATGGATGAACACAGAGATGGGAGAGCGGCGGAGGCAACAGGAGAAGGCACCCCTGCCAACCTCGTAAAAAACCGAGCATTAGGAATTCAGAGAACAGTGTGGGGGAAGATAGCGCTTCTCAGCTGAAAATCCTCTGCCATTTGGTGGCACATAAATTTCAAATCGCCGAGCGCACAATCTCTATTTTCCAGCAAATTCCTTTTCCGTGCTGAACTAGGGGGCGACGCCGGTTGGGCAGGGCAAACATCTGAACGCGCCGCCGACAACAAAGCAGCAAAAATATTGACACAAGATTAAATAGGAAGACTTTTGGCGGTGCCACGGTGACACATGACTTCCAGCTTCATTACTGCTTCTCCATGAACTTCTCATGACATTTCTACTGATCTTTAATTAACACCAGCCTCGTCCAACATGGCTGCAGATGTGGCCGCTAAATGAGGCTGCTAAAGATCAGATTATCTCTATTTTTATGATTGATTCATCTGCTGACTGTGTACTCCATTATTGATTGTTTGATCGATTAGATGTCAGAAAACTGGCTCAAATGATCATATTTAAAACATAAAAGCAGCTGAGACACCTCAACCGCTGCTTGTCTGAGCTCTGCAACACATCACTTCACACATTCTCCTACAGCTAAGTCCATAACTGACCCACGTCCGGCTCCTCATTGTCTGCCTTTCTCCCCTCTCTGCCTCCTCCTCCTCCTCCTCTAATCTTCGTCTCAGTGAGCAGGCGAGGTGCCACGCTGACTCTGGCACCCGACCGTGCCAAGGCCTGGCGGCTGCTCCCTACATGGTCTTGGTGCGACCCCCTCCGTGCCAGACAAAAAAGGTCAAGTGGAATCCCTGCTCACTTTCTAATCTACCTTCTCGCGGCGCCCGCGGCCTGCGAGCCAGAGCTGCAGACCGGGATGATGGTGATGATGATGATGATGGTGATGATGATGGGTGGGAGAGACGAGACGACGTGCCACGGAACGGTCGCCATTTGGTGCATCGCTTTTGTTCCTGTTGAAGCTCACGGGGAGACATTAACGGCGCTCATTAATGTTGATCTACAGCTGTTTAACATGCGAGACGGAAACGCGGCGATGTAATGTGAGTCCAAGAGGAAATCAGTCTTGAAACTTGAATATTAACACCCCCGCCGCCCCCTTTAGCCTGGAACATTTCTACTTGGCATTGGCAAACGGTCGAGTGACGCCCAAGGCGGAGGCCATTCATCAATATTACATCTGGGGAGTGCAAGACCCAGTATGTGCAGTTTGCAGGCAGGTAATCTATTACTGTGTCGGACATTATCGCCTATATCTCTTTCCTCTTAAACCAAGATGCCCTTATCTTTACCCCCTGCTCCTCTTCCCCCCCCCCCCCCCCCCTCTTATCTCTTTCTAAATGCACCCGGCACTTTTTTTTTTCTCCACGGTTCCTCATGTGTGACAGAAGAATCATCTCTGAGCTGTGGCTCCACATTTTGCTCCTCGTTGAAGGCGCCGATTCAAGCTGCCGCAATAGGATCGCCTGCTCAACGTCTGGAATAGGGGATGTGTAGAGGCTGCTCTGTAATTTGGTGTGGGTCCCGCAGCTATCACACACACACACACACACAGACACACGCAGACACACACGCAGAGTGTAAAAGTTGCTCTGACAGCGGTGCGGCTGAGTACGGCCGTGGGCGCTCCAGGTTTTATGACCAGAGCTGCTGAGCGGACAGTGCAGCCGCGGCTTAGCTGGCTGGCTGCAGGACTTCACACTGAGCTCTGTGTGTGTGTGCATGTGTGTGTGTGTGTGTGTGTGTGTGTGTGTGTGTGTGTGTGCAGTATGGTAGAGACAACGCTATGAATGCTAATGGCGCAAACAATGCTCACCCCCCTAAAAAATGTTTTGACAGACGTGGACAGAGGGAGACATCACCTTCTGATTCATGCTCAGCAGCTTCTAACACACACGCAGCAGTGAACTTGTAAGGGACGCTCTGTGGTTGTGTGCGTCCTCCAGTATTGTGCTGTGGCTGACAGGGAGTGGTTCATTGGTATTACAGTCGCCGCAGAGCGCAGCAACCTTAAAGAGGCTCCCTCAGGCATCGTTCAGTGTCACACCACCTTTATCGCCACGCTTGATGGCGTATCTGCAGCCTCACACACACACACACACAAATATGCACCAAACCATCCTTCTGCTCTGCATACAATCAAAATTAAAAATATTAATATAGATAATAATAACCTGCACACATACAATCACAAAAGTCTGTGCGCATTTGTTTTTTGTTGGAAATTAATTCTCAAAAAATAAAAAGAAACATCCCAGCGAGGGGTCACGAGGGCGACCGTCGACTGAGCCGAGTTAATCATACACCGAGGCTCTTAACGCACCACTCTCACGGACAATTATGTTTGATGGCAAGCTAATGAGAAATTTCTCAATCACTGTGAAGCGCATAAGAGCCTGCTGGTGATGGCACACGCACACGGACACATGCACGCACACGGGAACAGGAAAAGCAAAAAGCACTCTCCAGTATACTTATTTTCTTTCCCCTTCACACAAGCACAAACACACGCACACCTGCCTCTCCTGCAAACGCTGACCTTTCCCTCCCACACCTCTGCTCTGCTCTGTTCTGCTCTGTTCTGCCCAGTTCTGCGTGCATGTGGGTGGAGGGAGGTGGGTGGGTGGGTGAGGGGGGGGCTTTTGTCTGGGCTACAACCAGCTCAACTGGAGGTGAAGGACCCTCAGTCCCTCCCTCTATGTGCTGCTCCATCCCCGGCTCTATTCCTGGCCCCCGAGGAGCGAGGAGATGAGTCAAACACGGGGCGGAAGGAGAACGAGCCATCACCTTTCGCCCGCTCCAGAGCCATCACAAAGGATCCGATGATTTTTTTTTTTTTTGTTAAGCGCCGTGCGTTGGGGGAAATTAATTCATGCTTTATTGCGTATGACGAGTGTCACATAAAAAGAGGACAACAGCAGGCGCCGAGCCAAACAGCTGGCATATTGTATGCAGAAATGTAGAATGCTAAACAGAGCTCCATTCAGAGACAAAAAAGCCTGAGGGATGCAGCTTCATGTCACCTGCTTCTTCTCACTGACCGGTTATATTCTTAGCTCTTCTTTTCTGAAACTGAACATGCCAACCAGCGGGAAACACACATGCAAACATTTTTGCAGGTTTTAAAATTGCCGACTTTCACACAAACGAACAAAGACAGCCGGGGAATAAGTCAGCTCCAGCACAGAGCGCAGGAACGTGCACCCCGGCAAATAAAATCAGACATCGCATAAACAGTTAATTAGGTTACTAATGCTGGTTCACATCCACGGTGCCACAATAAAATTGATTTCGGTGTTTTGCTTAACTGAGTAACTAATCTCCCATTTTCTAGCCATTTCTCCTAATTGCAAAGCAAGAAAAGCACTGACAGGGGAGCTGTATAATTGAACCCAAAAAACGATTAGTGTAAAGCCTATGAAATTATACCACTTTCGCTGCTCGCCTCAATTTCAAGGCGACCGAGGCAGAGTCAGTTAAAGGAAGCGCCTGTAAAAGCTCTGACTGAATTAACCAAAAAAAAAAAAAAACATAAACGGGCACAAATGAGCCTCTAATTGCGCTGCTCGCTCTGCCTCCAGGTCGCACAAGGCGGTGTGAGCGCGGTTGCGGTGCAGCCAGCCAGCATTAATAAATTAAATCCACAGCAGAGCATGTAGGTAATCCATTACCTGTCCCATAGGAGAGCTTCAAGGGAATATCAATCTAGGCAATTAGAGGAGAGACAATAAACACCGAAAACTAACATGCAAGTCTAGCAGTTTTAAGCTACGGAGCCTTATGAGAAAAGGAATAACTCAAAAAGTCTGCCAGAGTCATTAAAAGTCCATTTGCAGGCAACACCTGCAGAACAAACCAGGGGGAAACAGGGGAGACGGAGGATGAGCTTGGCTGGAGAACAATGCGGAGCCGAGCCTCTTATTGGCTCATCTTGGTTAATTATCCCCGGTAATGAAAAGCAGAAGCAGCACTGGCAAAACCGGCGTGGAGATTTCGAAAAAAAAAAAGAAAAGCTCTGGCTCAGCTCACTGCGTAACACGGCCCACTGTCGGCACACCAAATCTCACATTATGCTGAGTTTAACAAGCCAAAAAGAGGTGGAAAACAAGGCTGCACACTTGCTTACTGACTCGCTGCCATGCATTGATAAAAAAATAAAATAAAGACAGAGAAAAAGCTGAATATTCTTCTTATGACAGCTTTTAAACAGGACATGTGTTCACTTTATGTTGCAATAAACAGCAGATAAATGAACAGCCTACAAAGGAAATGAAGAAATGAAATAAAAAATGACAGGAAATTAGGAATGAGAAAGAGGCATGTGAGATCCGCTAGCGAGGCTGCAGGACCTACCTGCCCGGCAGCTCTGCCCTCCATCCCTTCTGCTACTCGACCGTTTAGTTTCCATTGTACAGGAGGCACTATCTGCTGGAGAGGAGGCTGGAGACAGTCGCCTTCCAGCTCGCTCCTCGGCAGCTGCCTGCTGCCTCTTGTACGCTCGCTCGACTGAGTGAGAGTGTTAAGACGGGGAGAGGGGAGTGTGAGGGAAAAGGGTGAGGGAGAGTGGGTGTCACAAAGAGAGAGAGAGAGGAGGAGGAGAGAGAGAGGAGGAGAGAGGGAGGGAGAGGAGGGAGCTGTGCGAGCACAAGTCTACCTGCCACAAGCCATCAAGCCAGCCAGCCTTGGAGACAGCGCCAAATCAACAGCTGGCCCCTGTGTGATGTCAGAGCCCGAACAGCCAGTCACGGCAGCCGAGGCCGGGCCGGCGCTACGGAGCACTGACTGAACCAAAGTCACCGGCTAAATGGGGCTCTTCATTAGCTACTCCGCTTTAGGATGGAGGCGGGGGTTGGAAGAAGAAGAAGAGGAGGAGGAGGAGGAGGTTGGAGGAGGAGGAGGAGGAAAGGGCAGTCAGGGACATGGGATAGATAGAAAGAGACTGAGAGGAAGAATAGAGGAAGATGAGGAGGAAGGAAAAGAAAAAGGGGAGGGTGGGTGGTAGAGCAGCAAGAGAGAGAAAAGGCGAAGAAAGGCACAGAGGAGGCGAAAAGAGGGAAGCGAAGGAGAAAGAGAGGCAACACACAGCGAGGAGGAGAGGATGGTGGGGGGGGGGGGAGCGGGAGCGACATGTCTACTCTGTGGCCAGCTAGGTGCTCAACGACCAGGTGGAGAGTCGATGGGGAGGCGCTGGCCGCTGAGAGGCCGAGCTGTTCGCTGGGCTACCTTCCCATTTCAGCTGGCACCCTGCTTTTTCCGCGCAGGAAGGAAGACAAGGCTACAGCTAATCCCACTGACTCAGAGAGGCAGGCAGACACCACCTGAATTACCACCCATTACTGAGACCGAGCGGTGAAAACACTGCAATGTAACATTTTTGCTTTGGGGGGAACGTTATAAAAGATAAGCTTGCAGAAAAATAAGAGGCATGTGCATGAAACCACACCCCTCACCTCCTGCTTTTCATCTCTTTCATAGGATTTAACAGTTAAAACAATAGGAGGGCCTCCACTTGTTCCCGCTTCCCTTCTTTATCCCAGTCGAGATCAAGCATCGTCGTGTCCAGAGGAGGAGAGAGAAGCGTGGATAACATAACTGCGCTCCTCTGAGAAATAATCTACTTCATGACGCTTTACTTTCATCACTAAGTGACTGACAGGCTGTCAAAGACACAGGAAGTCACAAAACAGGTCCGGAGAGCGCAGCCGAAGTCTAGACCGCCATAATGTGATTGTTTTTTTTTGTCCTTTCAGTCACTCAGACTTTAACAGCAAACACAGTGGGTGGAAAAGTTCCTGCTGTCACTTAGCAACCAAGACCAGGCTGCGACAACCGATCCGATCCAATCCTTCCTCATAATTGTACCATTCGTTATGCCGGGGTCTCTGAAGAATTTATTATTGTGCTTCCTTAATCCCATGAAAAGGTCACCAATTGAACAAACAATTTATGGATAGGCGGATGAATTATTTAATGGCCCTGACCAAATATTATAGCAAAGAGAGATTTTTTTTTCTCTCCCCCCTGGAAGACGATGAATTATTTAGTCACTGGGCCACATCTTTGGTGAAAGCTATTACACAGCATCCTCAGCCTCAATATCTGATAATGTCATCAGCTCCAAATAGTCCCTAACCTGTGTAATGAATGGTCAACAGAGGGGCCGCCGCAGTGGCCCGAGCAGCAGCAGCGGGTGAAAGATTTTCGACAAACAATTATTAGCATTTATTTTAAGCCTTTAGAGACAGAGAGAGAGCATTTGGAAACATAACCCCTGTAGGAAGCCCAGATGATCGAGGACACACACACATACACACACAACATTAAGAAAAGTGTATGTTGCACAGTTGCCAAACCTGTAGAGATGAACAACCACCGTCTGGGCTCTCTTAAAACAGCAGCTGCAGGGACTGAACCAGCATCCACTCTCCACCCACCCAGGCTCCGCTGGCACCTTAATGAAAACGATACCATCATGATACTCAGCCCTCTGTGGTAGCAACTTGTACGCTTTCACTTCCATCTTTTTTTTTTTTTTTTTCTTGTGTCTATATGCGAGCTGGTAATTGGTCAGGTTAGTAGCGCATTGCAATGAAAAGTGCATATGGTTAGTGGGTAAACAAGCACATGAATGAGTTATTAGATGAATAATGAATGACGTCTAACCGACATAAATTTACTCCAAGGTTTTGCTGCGTTTAAAATCTGTCTGGCAGCAACAGTAACTAACAAAACACATACTCTCAAGGAAGGCTTTAACATTGAATACATCTGCATATCTACACCTTATCATTCATTCATTTTAATTCATATCATACTTGCTTGGTATGACACAAATTTTGCTGATAGTGATCTTATTCTTATTTGGTAAAGTCTCCAGCTGGGCTCTTAATGCACCTTAAGTAAGTAAGGTAAGTGTGCAGCATTATGTGTGTTTTATTAATGAATATGCTTCACTAATATGTATTTTCTTATGCTTTAAGTCCTAGAAGAAAAATGGTACAGGCACCGGGCATGCTGTCAACGCACCATAATGACAGGAGACCATAATGAGGTATGGTGGTGTGAATAAACCATTTAGAAAGCAGTGGGACTTGAATGCACCACTTAGTTTTTTGCTTCCTACTCTCCCTCCTCTCGTCTCACCAGACTCCATTTACAAATTATGGCTGTTTAATGTTTCCCTAAATGTCGGTAAGCCCACAAACCACCGACAACAGGTAATATTGCTGTATGATAATTAATATAACGGTAGCTGAAATTCGGCCGTTAAGACATTTCGCCAAGCAACGCGAGGATGAGATGAAAGGTCAATTTATTGAAAATGGCTACCAGTTAACCTTAGTACACACTGTTCACTATCGCATATTGGCGGAGAGAGGAGCAGCCGGACCAGGCCTTTAAAGTTGTTATATTCTGCCGTTTTATTATTTAATTATTATCATTATTAATAAATAACTGCTGCTTTTTTTTCTCCAGACGAACGCCGAATTAAAAACATGGCCGCTTGCAATTTGGACACGATGTCTGTCTGCTTGTGAGGTGTGTGTGTGTTTCTGCCGGAGAAGAAGACAATATATTGAGCTAAAAAAAAAATGCGCTAGATCGTGTCGGGGCTAGGCTAGGCTAACCATTAGTAAGTACCTGGTATTGTGGCTTTGCTAACGCCTTTAAAAAAAATGGCCAAACACCGGCGCCCCGAGCTGTCACGGACTAGCAAGAGAGATGTTTACTGCTAACAAGCTCGTGTTACATGATTACAACAACTATCCGGTGAACGTGTTTGTTCTCCTTTTAGCTAAACCGGCGCTGTCAGTGTTGTATGGGTTTCCTGCAGATGTCTGATGATGGATGTCGTCTTACCGCTTAGGTTTTTACAATCGGTGTCGGTACAGCCGTTGTCTCTACCGAGGGTGAAGTAGCTAGTGTTTGTGGCAGAGTGAAGGAGGAGAGGCAGCAGCAGCAGCAGCAGCCTGGGAGAGAAGCGTACGTATGACGTCAGCCCCTTACGCACGGCACGTAGGGGCGTTCATCCACTCATCACTCCCTCCCTATCCCCTTCAATGTAGGGAAAGAAGATGCCCCCTCAAAAATGTCAAATTTGTTAAATATAGTATTACTTTTGGGCAAATACCATATACACTGTTGTAAATGGAAAAGTAAATCCCCGTCAATAATCTGTTTTAAAAATGAACTAAACAAATATTTTAGTTCCTTAAATTTACTGGCAGATGGAAATGAAAAAAATAATGGTATGATGGAAATTGCAATACGATGTAATTTGTTTATTTATGAAGAGTCCCAATAAGTACAATGCCTTCAACTTGTGTTATATCTTTTATTTTATTTATTATTTATTTATTTTTCCACACATTTAAAATAGCTTTTTACTTATTCAGTACCAAGCCTTGTAGATTTAATTTTCCATTGGTTTGGAAAAAAAGAATGCAACAGTTTTCCTGTTTGAGAATGTATGTACATTTTGAACACAATAAAGTTTGAAATTTCAAAAAAGAAAACGTCAGTAGGGGTCCGCTACTACTCCCAGTGTCGTATCATACTGGAATAGTGTATTCATAAACCTGGCGAGGCCTCCTGATCTCGTGAGCTCACATTCAATTCTGCTCATGCTGAAGGCAAATGGTCTGGCCTTGACCAGGCTAACACACAGCGTACGTCTAACTAGAAAAACGTTGTTTATAGATACATGATTACTTGATTTTGCTATTAGTTTATGGATTTGTCTTAGCAAGACGATCATTCATTTGTGACCCAGTAAATCTCATATTTTAGGAATGTGGTGTACTGGCAATACAGTGGCGGGAAATGGATGATCTGATTTTAATTGTAGGTTGGATAAGTTGGTAACACAACTCATTTTTTCAGGCTGAAGAGGATGGTGAGCATCCCTACTCCAACAGGAAGAGATTCCTTCTGCAAACCAAGAAAGTAGACTACCCTGCCAAGATCTTTATCCGATATTGCCTATCACAAGGTAAATGTCCCATGTCTGGGAAAAATTTTTAATCCCAAATTTTTCCCAGACACAGTATCCATCATAGCTATCAAACTTTTTTTTTTTACTGTTACCAGTGCCAGCATACATAACAGATGCTTGTGTGCTTTATCACATGTTAGTGTGACTATTTTACATATCAAAAACAACAAGCAAAAACAAAAAGAGCCTATCAACATTGCCATTGTCACTTTTGTGAAAAATTTGAGACATGCATATTGTAACTTTGTTATTGGATTTACATTTTAGTGCAATATTGCTTTAGTGTACTTTTACCATTGTAAATGTGTAAATGTACATTTTTAGTGCAATATTGACTTATTGACCTAGGGGTCACTCAGAATAGAGGTAACCTGCATGACCTCAGTCTTACTTTTGTTCAGGTTCAAATGTAATTTCAAAAGACATAAAACCAACATGGCTACAAAATGCACATTTTAACAAATTTGATGCAAGCTTTTAAAATAGTTTTTTAAGAAAATTGATGAATTGCTCATCTTGCCAACCCTTATTTGTCAATGACCCATGTTATGAAGTTTGTTTGAATGTCTAGATTTTATTTTTGACCACCTGCAAGTTGCAACTTGGTCCTTGGCTCATCTGTCTGGACCCTCTGGTGCAGGCATGGGCAAACTCTTCCACAAAGGGTTACGTGGCTGTAGATATTAGTTCCAACCAATCAAGAGCACACAGTTTGACCAATCAACTGTCTGAAGACTGAGATGAAATGAATCAAGTCTGGTGTGCTGCTGCTTGTTTGGAACAGAAACCTGCAGCCACAAGGCCCTTTGTGGGAAGGTTTGCCCACGGCTGCTCTGGTGGGTACAGGTGGGTAGAGAGATTTGCCTCTTCACCAACAGTGGGTGGAAGTGGGGTAGTGGTGATGCATATGTCAATACTAGACACCTTAAAGATGATGTGTCCCAAAAATCTTTCTCTTATCTTCATGTCAACCTTCTTTACTGACCTTCTTTGTCGAGGCTTTGATGCAGCCATCTTCCTCAGATGGTGCAACCAGGAAGTAATCAGCTCTGATCATGTGGCAATTTACACTAAACATATGAAACTGCACATTTGTGATCAGGAAAGTTTCTTAAGTATTTTTTGGAAATATGTTGATACTCCATTTACTAACATTTTTAGGGCCTTTCAACTGGAAATATTTTTTACGGTCACTTTTGTGACCAATGGGATTACTGTTTACAGTGTTACACTTTTTATCATGAACATGCATGTCCTATCTACTGAGTTTTCATTTATGAGAATGTTATTGTTTCTTCCAGATATGACTTTTTTGCTGTGGAGATCATAACCATAAAACTCCCTTTGGCAGACGCACACCAGAACCATAACTTTTGTGGTTTCTCAAATAATATTCATATGCTGAACGAGGACAAGATACAGTGGGTGACTGCAATGACTGCAATGCTCAGGAGTGCTCAGGGAATACTGGCATGGCAGCCGCACAGTTTCGGCTGCGAGAAGAGCTGAAGGTTTTAAAGGATCTCTCTTATCTTTGTAGGAATAAGGATGCCATTCAGAATGCAGCTGTGACTGTTCGTAATCTTTCTGAAATGTTGAAGACTTTCATTCCCAAAACTTCAAGCTCCCCAAAGAATCAAGCTGACGATGTTGACTTGACCAAGAGAACAGAGGACCAAGAGCAGGAAAGGCCAATGGTCACCAGAGAACAACCACTAAAAACGAATGGTAACAAAAAATGTCTACAGTTTGGTCCAGAAATATTTAGAAGGTGACACAATTTTCATGATTTAGGCTCTGCATGTCACCACATTGGATTTGAAATGAAACAACAGATGTTGTGAAGTACAGACTTTCTCACTAAAAGAAATAACTGGGTGGCATGCCCGTGAGAAATGCAGGCTCCATGTGTGTTCCCTTATTTTGTCCCATAATATCCTCCAACAGTTCCTCTCGGTGTCGACCCTCAGCTGCAGATGTCATCCTGGTGGACATAGATCCAGAGATGGAACAAAGAGGCCCTGCTGACCCAGTTCATTGACGTGGCTCATGAACAGTTGCTACGGATCTCCTCACTCTCAGCAGCCCTCCAAGACACCGTGCCCTGGGATCCCTCCAGTCCACGGCCGTGCTCCTGCTCCTGCTCCTGCTCCTGCTTCTGCTCCTGCTCCATGGTAGACCACGACCACGACCACTTTTCCCACCCTCCACTGCAATCATAGGAGACTCGTACACCCTAGAGCACTGGAAAAGAGAGTAACGACACGCATTGGTTCAATGGAAGCGCCTCCTGATGGCGGAATATGGGTAGGCTATTGCAAAAGCGCCCAAGAAATGACATCTCTGCATTGTTTAATATAATACATCCATGGCATTTACCTGCCAAACCCCCTCACCACCTTCCTCTACGCCTCCCTCCCTCCCTCTGTACTCCCTCCCGTAACAGCTCCCCCTACAGGCACCAGCAGCCCACTGCTTCTCACTCACCACCACTTTTTTTTTTTTATTCAAAACTTTGTTTCACATTACAAAAATGGGTTGGGTGGGGGGTGTTTGTTTGTATATGTGTTCTGAGAAAAATCAAAAATATTGTCTTTTTATATTACTGTCTCTTTGTACCTTGTTTTCAATAAAAAGATAGTTGAAAAAAAAGCAAAGTATAGGCTATCTACAGTATATTATACGCCAGGGGGAATTTATAAGTTTACAAAAAAATGTTCAAGTTTTCACATATATTGATAGCCTTAGTCGCTTTCTGGTTGCTTGAAAATTTGATGGAGGTTAATTGCTTGAGCTCACCGCTAAGAGCAGTAAAGGAAGGTTGTTTTTTTTAATGAACTTACATTTGTGAATATGAAATTTTGCCATTAAAATAATAAGGTTGATAATAAAAGTTATGTTGGCTTTTTCCTTGTTTTTTTTTTCAGGTCAGGGAGCAGGGAGGAAATCACCATCAACATTGATAGCAACAAAATTACAAATATCACTCCATAGTTTTTGCACAATAGGGCAAAGCCAAAACAAATGGGTCACAGTTTCAGCATGTGCAGAACAGAAAGTAAAATTCACATCAATGTCTTTTTAAATCTTTTTACAATGTGGTCAATGGATGGATAAAATCTATGAATAATCTTAAATAAATGAACCGTCTTTGGCCTCACTGAGGTTCCTCCTCCTCCAATCACATGACGTCAGACTTGAACGACCTGCATGAGTTTCTTTTTACAGTCTTTGGTTTTAGCAGAGACGAGTCGCCTGTATCCCCGGGTAGGCAAACGCACTTCGTGAAATAACATTGCTCCCTCCCTTTATTTTATAACATAAATATGTAAAAATGTATGTAATATGAATTAATAGTGTTGCTGCTGTCGGAGTCGTACAATAACAACAGTCCGTGGCCACTCGCTCGTCTTTTCGAGGAGCAACACAACAAACACGGAGATACTGTTGCGTTAGCTTGCTAGTTACTAAACGGCGTTGCTAGGCAGGAAGTTGACAGCTACGCAGCTGTATGAGTTTAACCACCTTACGTCCAAATACATTCACGAGTTTAACACAATATTTATATGAACCAAAATATATTTCCGGGTTTGAACATTCAAAATAATAGAGACAGCAGTTGTGAACACGAGTGGTGCTTTTATTTTTTACAAGCATGTCACTCAACTTCCGGTTTGTGTTGCTAGCGCTAGCTAAGGATGCTACACAAACACATGTGATTATTTGCATTTTTACCAAGTTTTTAGCTATTGTGTGCAACTGTTCAGTTTGCTGTAGGTCCTTTAGCACATTGGAAAGAATTATAAATATTTTTCCTTTTCTAAATGAATATATAGCTATAGTTATATAGTTATAATTATAGCCTATAACTGTAAGATACTGCCTTTAGGAATTAATTTGTTGGTTATTACAAAATTAAGCATTGTAGAAATACAGAAAAGAAGATGCTAATGTGCTTTAAATCAATTGAAAGTTATAGATTTTTAAGAGAGATGATAGGCGTCTTAAAACAAACTCAAAACAAACAAATAAAACAAGTTTTATAGTTAAAAAAAATGATGACATTCATGACGTGTGTCCTCAGCTGTAGACAGCATCTTGTGCTCCTCGATCTGGACAGTTTTACATTTTGACACAGTACTGATTTCTGTGGGGTTATTAGTGTCCTGGATTGACCACAACTGTGCCAGGTGTGGCAACACAAAGGAGATGCTGTAGCAGGTTCTGGAGGCAGCTGAGACAGGCAACTTTTACCATCTCATCTAAAATTCACACTTTCTTTGTCCACTATGCTGCATCATCCAGCTTCTAATAATGGTGCTCCTGTCAGGGCTCCTGGACAGCAGAGGGATGCTACTTACCATTAATATAAAATATGTTTAAATCAGCAATATACAAAGTAAAAGGAATGCGCTCTTGTATCCTATAGATGCTTTGGTTAATATTTACTTGAATTAGCCTACATATACATGAATATTCAGATGGACGTTGTGTTTCAACTGTGTTTTTTCTCCCCTTCCCAGCTGGCTGACTGAGCAAGAACCAAGAAACTGATGAGGACTTACTAATGGAAATGGATGATAATGGCCTACAGACCTCTCACTGTGATACAAGATGGTCACAGCAACTGTCAGGCCTTCCTCACAAGCTCCTGCAGCGCCTGATGCCTTTCCAAAGAGAGGGTGTGGAGTTTGCTTTATCTAGGAATGGACGGTAAGCAGTTTGCCAGTCAATAATAACAAGAAAGGAAATGCACAAATTCGTAAACTAAACATAGAACTACAGATAAATAGTAAGTTCTGTTATTTGTTTTTGGGTGGCTCTATTGGAGTCCAGTGCAGACCCCCTTTGGGTTTGTCCCACTGTGTGTGTGCAGCGGTACATTCGCCTCCACCACTGCAGAGTGTAAATATTGATTTATATTGCTATGAAGACGCTTTCAACTCAAGGCTATTGTCTGAGCATTTCATAGAAGAACACAAGCAGCTTCTTGAATCTTTACTCAACACTCGTCTTTACACTTTACTTTACAGGGAGTATTTATCAGGCTTTAATGACACTCACAATGCTTCTTTATGAGAAACTGAATGTAACAGCTTTGTTTACAAAAAAAAATCACAAGTTACCATTTAAATATCAATAAATCCTGAATGTCAACATTCTTCAGCAAGATAAAATCCTTCCACGTTTACTAAACCCCTCAGTTTTTATTGCAATACTTCAAAGTTTCTGACATTTTGTGATCTTCCATTTCCTGCGGATGAAGATGCTCAGTTTGTGAACACACTTAACAGAAATTCATCTAGGCATGCATAACAAATGTGTAGCATAACACATTCTTCTCTCTATTGCTGCACCAGTGTGTGATTTAGTTTAATAGAATGGCATTTTTACTCAGACAATTTGCCTAATGGAGCTTTAAAGTAAGGAGCTCCTCCCCACCTCTATGGTGCAATGGGTAAAATGTGATTTCCACCAAAGCTACATGGCTCAGGAAGCAAGTAAAATGTCAAGAGTGTATGTGAATATATTCTAAATTCAGAGGGTCAGATAGAGTCCAGCTTATATCTTTCAAAGCAATTACCAGTCCACGGGAAATTTTCTCAGTTGCCCTTAGGACTGTAAGTGTTTGGCTATGGTGAGCATTAGCTGCAGGAACGGGCCGGGACTCGCCTTCCCGACCAGTCGATGTACACTTGGGTTTTTGCCGGAAGGTCAGCACAGGGGGAGCCAATCTGAACACTGCCCCTGTGTTGCGGAGCAGCCATATTGATTCAGGAACACTGGGAGGCACTGCTTTGTTACACGGGTGGGTCAGGAGTCAATTGGCTCACGCTGCAGCATGTGGACAGCTACCTTACTCAATTGGTGTTAGTGTGACAGTAAGAACAACAGATGTAGGAAATCTGGAAGCAGAATTGAACTGACATGTTTGATGTGCAGCCGAGTTAGGTAGTTTACCTACGGTACAGATATAAACAACCAGAGACAGTTACAGGAATTATTCAGGTGGTCTGTGATACCATCTTACATCTAATCTTTAATTTAGGGTCTTTGTACCAGGCCAATGATTGATCTTACTTCCGACCTTGGCCCATTTTTCTCCCACTAAAACATTTACTAAGAGAGCCCTGCCTCTAACAAACAGGTGAGAGTTTGGAAGTCCTCGCTCCAACTTAAGCTTTCACCCCGACGGTCTTTATAGATTTAAAATCAAGACTCATCTTCCCCAAAAACAGAAGGAGATAAAGCCCGTTTCACCATCTCTTACAATAATAGCAGCTGATTCACTACTGGAAACTAATCATTTTGATACAATAGGTCTTTGATTTCAGATAAAGGTAAGCAGCTCCTCATTTCTCGCTGATTGATAGCAAATGTGGCTTGCAGAATAAAGCGGATGTTTGCTCCATGGAAATACTGTCTCCAGCAGCTGTCGTAATAATGCTTTGACTACAGACTTGTTTTGAGACAAGAATATTTGACAAGACTCTTTAATCTGCACTCCATGACCACGTATAGGATGTCATGCAGACTGGAGCTAAAGCTGTGTGTTGTGTCCCTGGTGAAAAGTCACTCGTCACCTGTTGATTAGATATAAGGAACATTTTTTGTTGTTGCACTGCACTGTAGAGCATGATGCCATACTTATTACATTCATTATTTTTATTTTTTCTCTACACAGTGTCATGAATTAGCATTAAAACATGAAACCATTTTAAATCAATCATCAATCAATCTCTACTTCCTTGTTGTTACAAACCCTTCAAGCAGTAATGTGAGATTGGTTTCCATCAAAATGTAGCATAAACCACCTGTTGAAGGATTTTTTTTATTGGCATTTTGTTTGAACGATTTTTATTTTTACACACATGTGCTTAAAAGACGGTGGATTTTTTTAAAGCTCACCCCAACATCCACATATATCCACCACTGCACTTGCACATGCAGACAGACAGTGAGGGTGATTGTAGGCTAAAAATGATATGATGATAATGATATGAAATGTTATTGACAGTAATCTTGATCTTCCTAAGTATTTGAGGTTCCCTGCTGTTCTTTATTTGTTCACTCAATATCCTTGGAAAGAGCCTCAAATTGAAGCAGTCTCTCTCTCTTTTTTTATACTGATACAACAGAGACTTGTTGTAGAAATGACAATATTTCTGCCTGAACACATCAGAGTGCAATGGAGTTACAGACTTTTTGGATTTTTAGGAAGGAGCGTAACAATTGTGGGAAATGTAGGATATGACTAACCGAGGTGCGACCAGATAGGGCAGGCTGACTGACAACAAAAATAAATGTCAATGCTTTTCATTATGAAATAACTCCTGAAATGCGCTGAACATCACAGATTGATGTTGGATATCTACCAGTGTGGGAGGATCTGTGGGCGGATTTTTTCCTTTAAATCTCACAGCCATTGTGTCTTTCACAACCAGAGCATCAAGAGTACCGAACCAAAACATCAAAATGTTGTTGCCGTACTTATGGAGCCCACTTGTATCCGTTTGTGTAGGAGGGTGGGTGAATTTTATGGAGTCAGATGAGGGATAATGTGGGAAAGTTGTTGTACAGTGTGATGATAAAAAACCCAGTGAAATGTGATTGTGCTGTTTGGAAAGTTGAAGGGAGAAGTTTTTCATTTCTAAAATTCAACTCTGTAAAATGTCGACTCTAGATATTAAAAATATATGTACAGTATCACCGTTGAGGAAAAATACATCCAGCTTGCAGTTCGTGTCCAGCTCGCTCTGATTTACCTCAAATATTTTTGTAAGGGCTCGACTGTGCATCTTGTTGAACAAGGCCGAATCTGCTGATGCGATAGGGGATCAATAAGAAGACTGTGTCGTTTCTTTCCGCAATGCTAAAAAATGACTGAGAGAAGTCCATTCAGAAATAGAGTTTGTCTTCTATACACCTGCAAGTTGATGCATTTACGCAGCATTTGTCCTCCTGGACCACAGTTATTGTTCATGATACACTCAAGGACGGCTGCATTGAAGCGTTAAGGGGCCAGTCTGCTAAACACAAGTAAACCTGCTAACTTTGGTAGAAAAAGGTTCAAAAATGGTTAAAAAAAAACATAATATTCTCAGTTTTTCACGTCTGTGTCACATTTACTTTCAAACATGACAGTGAAATATGTCAGTTTTATGTGCTCGGTGACAATTTCAATGGGCCTGTCAACGGCTCTTTTCCCTTGTCAGTTTTTTTTCTTCTTTTTTTTTTTGCTGGAAAGCGCACGTGTCGGTCTCGCCTTTAATGCGTGAAAAATAGGCGAGAGGGCAAATCCAGGCAGTGTGTCCACTCCACTCTAATCTGTTAATATGGACACCGGAACGACAACCACGACGTTTCACAGCCTCATGGAGCCTTCAAATTATTCATAGTTCTTTAAAACCTTAACGAAATGCTGAACGGTGAACTCGGGGGTGTGTTTATTAAGATTGTCATTCAAATTTGGTGCTTGGAAATCCTGTACGTTATGTTACCTCACCTTTTCCCGACTGAGGACCACCCACAGTTTCTTACTGTATAACCTACAGCCATTTAATTTTATAATTGCTTATGGAATCTCTTATTTGAAATGGAAATTAGCACTGAAGTCCATTTGTTTTAGCAGAATAAGGGGAAATAGTTAATTTTCTATCACAGGGAAGAGTCAAATTCGAAGCAGCAGAGGCGGAGATATTCTGAATTTTAGTGTCTAGTATGTGTCAAACTCTGGAAACACTGACTCCTACATTTCCTAGAAGGGAGCATGATTTATTTTGTTACACCCTCCCCTTGTAAAAATGTGCTAATGTCTTTCAAACTCAATGTCCCCGACTGTATCACAGGTTTTCAGTTATAAATATGTAGTCACCCAGCCTCAGCTGAGGTAACCCTGATGACATCATCAGAGGATGTTTATTCACACCTTTGAAAGCCCCCCTCCCCTCCTCCTCCTCCTCTTCCTCGATAAAGGCCACAGAGGACGTTATGGATCTGTTTTTAACATACTGAGCAGTCCGCCTCATGACTAAATTGATCTGATCTTCATGTGTAAAATCAGGGGAGTGCCCTGTAAATGGAGACAAAATGAGATTCAGTGCACACATCAGTCTGAAA
Source organism: Trachurus trachurus (assembly GCF_905171665.1). Lineage (NCBI taxonomy): Eukaryota > Metazoa > Chordata > Actinopteri > Carangiformes > Carangidae > Trachurus > Trachurus trachurus. The sequence goes on from NC_139914.1 coordinate 4,669,195, forward strand.
GCTGCTTTAATGCTCCATGAATTATTCTTTCTTCAGTGACAGTCGTGGCCAGAGGCGTTATGTTTCCAGGTTGTCTGTCTGTGCATGTAACACCTTCAGGGAATTTCTGTAGACTCGCTTTAGTCAAAGGTCAGAGGTCACTGTGACCTCGCAAAAAACGTGAAGGCGCTTTCTCAGGGATGCCTTCATCTGAGTCCAATCCAGTTGTTTTTTTTATTGATTTAATGAGCAGGAGTTCATTTTCCTCCTTGTGGATGACAGCCAGGCCAGAGGGGGTCTCCTGTTTCTCTGATAGCTCATCACAGGATCATTGTTTTGATGATGCTGAACGTCAGGCGATTGTAGCATCAACCTAATTTTGCCGAAAAAGCAGGAGTTTCCAGACTTTTCTGCCTCAGACAGCTCCTGTCCGCTCTTACATAATGTTCACCCGCTCTCATTAATACTTAAACCAGAAGCTTTTTTGCCTCTTGTTTGATAGCAGCAGTAGTGTTTAACGTCACAGTTGATGCGTAGCTACGAGGCACCACTGTGCACATGTTGCCAGATGTTATGAGCTAGTGATACTTTGTCAGAGTTCAACATGGCTGCTCAGCTACAGTATTCACTTTACTTGGGGCTGTAAATTGCATTCCCTTCCTAATTAAGCATGAAATGTATATAGGTTTTAATGTAATGGGATATTATATTTTGTGGAGATTCTATTATACAGCATGAAAAATGTAATTTTACTCATGATCAGTAACCCGTATCCTTAAAAAAAACATTTTCTATTACTTGGATAGTTCCCAGCCAGGATGTAAAGAAGAGTTGTTGTTTTTTTTTTTTTTTAACAAAAGCAAAGTAAAGAGGCAACGCATGATGAATAAACTTTGAATTAAGTTGGAGGGAAATACTTTCAGCACATTCACTTCACTTATTTCATCATCTACAGTTATAGATCCAGGAGGTCAAGGATTATAATTAATACATTTATTTGTGTAGTTAATTAAACACAGCAGAAGAAAGTTCAAGGATCAGTGAAAGACCAGTGAAAGAGTGCAGTCACACAACATCCACAGACCGTAAAGCAACTCACCAATAGTACAGTACAAGATGCAGGTTTTACTGACTCAATTAATTGCTGTACAATCTTCCCTGAAATCCTGCACATTGATATTTTAAAACTTTAAATCATTACAAGACTATTTAACCTTTTAAAGGGAGGAATTACACAGAAAAAAATGAAATCATTAGCAACTTGAAGGGCACTCAGAGAGCACAGACCTCCTGCTAGTATCACTGTTGTAATACAAGACGAATATTTCAATAAAGATAACACATGATGATAATACATTTATTTCCTGCATTAAAATGTAAATCTATGACTAAACAATGACATGTCATGGCAGTAGCACAAAAAGAAGGTGCACAAACTGATTCAATGATGTCAGTTTCACAGCAATATCCAGCTCACCTTTGCTTACTTGAGCAATAATTAGCTTTGTGTCACCGAGTAAGACTGAGGTGTAAAGTCTAGTTGCAACAAACAATGATGACAGATGTCAGATGATGGAAACTGTGTTGCCTCTCCATGACAACTGGCAACCATAGCGTCACAAGCACAACTGCTTATTTACCAGTCTTTTTTTTCATTTCTTAATAAAGTTATTGCTTATTTTATTTATTCTGTTTGGATAGGAGAGAGAAGTTAATATAAAAGCGTAGCTCATGTAAATGTCACCCTGTGGTGAAACTTTATTAAATATTTACATTAACTGACGTGGCAGACACTTATCCAAAGCGACTTACAAGTGAGGGACATCACTAAATCATCAGTGCAGGAGGAGACCTTGGTGTAAGTTCTGCTATGTCTCTTCAATATACAGTAAAAAATTGAAATGAATCACAGTGGAGAAGAGATGAAGCCGGAAAAAAGATGTAATGAACACTGCACAGAAGACCAGAAAAAGCTGGTGTGTGTCAAAGTACATCAAGTACTAAACTTTTTTTTTTTTTTTGAGTGTGTGTTTTTATATTTTAAGCACCACTGAAGTTTGAGGGGAAAAAAAAAAAAAGAAACGTAAGCGAAACACTAGTTGTGGACTGCCCCACATAGCTTCTCCTTTCAAAGTCATACACACAGTTGTCCTCCTACCAGCAGAGAAATAACTTTAGCCTCAAACCTTTTCCGCTAAAAGCTCCTTTATTTGGATTTTACGCCCGTACATACATTCAGAGTAAATGGTAAAAAAAAACCGCACTCTGAACCGTGACCGTGTGTGAGGACCCAGTGGGTCTGAGCCCATCGCCCTTTAACTCAGCCTTTTTGTGCCACGTCGTCCAACCTCTGAGCGGTTTCTCCTGCTGACCACGCTGCACCCGAGGTCCAGTCCTCAGAAGAGGAACTTGGAAGATTGGGGTTAGACGCCGATGGGTGGATGTGGTGGATGTGGTGGATGTGGGGGTGGGGAGGGGGGTGCACAACACATCACCGCACAGAGGTCAAAGCCATCAAATCGTCGTAGCCGGCTTGGGAGGTAGGAGAGCCCATTTCCTGACACTTTGGGGCTTGTGGGTTTCAGAGATAACATTAGAGGGAGAGATGCGGTGACGGGGACCGTGCCGTCGTCAGGCAACAGCACTGCAGCATCCTCGCAGTCTCAAACCGTCAAGACGACACTCAGGTTATTTAAAGGAGGATGATTAATGTGTTGAGAAATGGCAAGCACCTGCCCCAGCCGCACTCCCTCCCTGGTTTGTGAGTGTGTGGGTGTGTGTGTGTGGGTGGATGTATGCGCAAGCACACACACACACACATTCATATATGTGCCTGCATTTGTGCATGGACTTCCTTTTGTGCATATGCCTGTGTGTATTTTCTGCATGTTTCTTCCTTAGTGTCTATTTTTCACACACTTAATGCCTCTGTGTGTGTGTTAGTGTGTGTGTGTGTGTGTGTGTGTGTGTGCATGCATTGCGCTGACTGGGCCGGTGTGCTGGCAATTAGAAAAACCACCAGTGGCAAGGTGCACATTAATCATGTTCCTCAGCTGAAAGAGAGAAATGGGGCGGAGATGGGGGGTTGGGGGGGTGGAAGAGGAGGAGAAAGAATAATGAGATAGTGTGTCTGAGGTATTCAGCGCCGCTCCGTTGCACTGTTTTTGCTCTGACATGATGTTGGAAGCGTTTATGAATAAGCAAGGTCACGACAATAGGCTGAAACCCACTGGGCAGAGAGAAGCAGGGGTTGATCTATCTGTACAGATTCAGCTGAGGGGCCGTGTCGCACTCTCATTGTTCATTATAATGCGCACTGTAAAGAGAAAGTAGTTGGCTGTTACACGGTTTCAAAAAGACACGGCTACAGTGACTTGTTTAAGGTTCAGCTGCAGGTGAATATTACTCACAATGTTTTATACAATTCCATTTTTTTAAATGACATTTTCCTGTGTCATTATAAAAGCAGTATTATTTTATATTAAAACCAGCCATGTTTCTCTTATTAGGAACTGGATGAACCCGCAGACAGTCAGCGCTCTCCAGAGTCTCGCAGCTACAGTACACATCAGAAACACAAACATCCAATAGGAACAACAGCATAAATATTGAATACCAGCAACAGCTCTCGAACCCAAACAAAGTAGCGCTGCATCCTCCTCCTAAATCACAAGTGACAGACTTGAAATGTGTCCAAGACGAAGCTGACTCTGAGGTGGCAAGTGCCTCCCCGCTGCGACTCTGCGGGAGCCTTTGAGAAGTCAGGTTGTGACAGGAGGATTTCTGCCGTGCCTCCACAGTTACTGCCCTTGAGCAAGGCCCTCGCTGTTGAAGCTATAAACTCTGTAGTGGCTAGGTTTTTATCATCGCCTGCTGGTCAGCTCTACAAAGCAATTTCCTTCATCTGAAACCCCCAATCTGATAAAGTTTTCTGTTTCCTTTTGTTTTACAGATGTATGATTGCTGATGAGGTAAGCACACACAACGCTGGCTCAGGAAATCTATTTTCCCAAAAAAAAAAAAAAAAAAAAAAACCAAACCTGAGACTTCGCTGCATGCCTTCCAAATTAATTTGTCAGCCCTGTGCAGCACTCCCACGTGCCTAATCTGTTTTGACACAAGAATCATTCTGAGACCTTATTACTCTTGGGCCTCACATCAGCTCGGCCGTCATATGCAATTTATTGCAGAGTCTGTGTGCGATTGACTTGTTTTTCTCCCCCCACCCTCTCTCCAACCCCTTCGCCGGGTGTCGATTTGGTCGGTCCAGATGGGTCTTGGGAAGACGGTGCAGGCCATCGCCACGGCGTACGCCTTCAGGCAGGAGTGGCCCCTCCTGGTGGTGGTGCCCTCGTCCCTGAAATATCCCTGGATCGAGGAGCTGGAGAGGTGGATCCCCGAGCTGCAGCCCGGAGACATCAATCTGGTGGAGAACAAGAGCAGCACCATGTAAGGTCGTGGCACCACGCCACCCTCCACCAGGCTACTACACATCTCATCACATGAAGTCATCAGCCTCATTGTTTCCTGTTTGATCACATCTCTAACACTGGTTCTGATCCTCTTAAAGTTGCATCAGATTTGTATTTTTAAGCCATTTGAAGGCAGCGAAAACAACCCATAAACCCACTATTTGCACATTATACATATATATTCACACAATCATTAAATCCAAAGCAACTTTGGCATTGTGTCTCTGGCCACTAAGCCCACTGTTCACTTCCCTTTAATCTCTGTTTTGGTCTCCACTACCTCCTGAGGGACGTATTAGGCTCTTTAGCTGCTAAATGCTGATTGCTCTCTCTGTCTGTGTGATGTTCTGCTGTGTAGCAGGTAATGTTCAGTTGGTTTTAGATAACAGCTGCCTGCTGCTGTGGGAAAGGACACGGTGAGTGAAGCCAAACATTAAATCAGCTGCCCTTAAAAACCTAAACAGTGAGCTTTATGAAGTGTTGCAGCATCATTTATCTCATTGTTTTCTACTATATGTTTCCCGTCTAGCAGCAAACACAGGAAAGATAAAGACGGTGACTCGCTGGTGAACATTAAGCACCTGGAGAGCTACGTATTTCCTCCACTCGTCTTTAACATTTTTTCATTTAGCTCACTTCGCCATGTATTTTTTAAATATAATGTGATTCTTCTACCACTTTATTCGCATAAGGAATGAAATCACAAGAATCCTCTTCTCACTTTATAGTTCACAGTTTTATTATGAAGACTTTTAGGCTCTATAATAAAGTGCATGTTTATCATCAAAATGGCTTTTTAGAATATATTTCAATTATAGGCTTCAAACAGACAATGAAGTTAATTTTATTCTCCATATCAGTTGTGGATGACACTGACTGGCCAATATCTGTTTTTAATGAAAGACTAATATTGGCAAACTGATAAAGTCTCAGTATGAGACAATGGTAGCTTGACAGTTTATTAAAGCTGTGGTTTCGGAGCCAGAGAGTTGAAATTTAAAAGGTATATGCAGAATATCATACAGTTTAGTATCATTTTAATGGTTTTAATGGGTTTTTGTCACATGTTCAATTATCTAACCAATGATAAGTGACACATCTTATTTTTAGGGGGGAAAAAGCAACTAACAATGAAATAAATTATCTGTTGATTATTTTTGATTAATTATTAATTGAATATTGAGAAAAATAACCTTTACATTGCTCTAAAACCTAAAGCAACATAAGCTGCCCATAACTGTGTAACTGTATTCATCTTGCGATCACACATGACTATAAAATCCAGCGAATATAAATACGTGCAAAATTAGAACCTGTGAATTTTGGTCATATTTGCTCGGAAAAAGCCTGAATGATTCATCATTATCGGTATTGAATCGACTCTCCATGTTATTAAGCAGAACGGGGCATGTTTTGCACATTCAGACCTGTAGTCAAGGTCTCTTTAGAGTTAATAAATCTGTTTGGGATATCTATGCAAAGGATAATCCACAGGATTATGGAGGCGAAAAGCTACAGCCATTATTTGAATTTCAAGAGGAAGTCGTTCCTATAATGAATCGTGCGGCAGCGTCTCCACACAGATGGAATTAAAAAACACAAACACACTTGGTCACACAGCGTAAAAAATGCAACACAGAAAAAAGTTGCAGCATGTGGCAAATGAATCTTTAACGTTTGACGACGCTGACAGACAAATAATGTCAAAGTGACGTCTGCAATATTGGAACAAGAGCTGAATTTTTTCCAACGCAGGAGGTGTAAGGAAAATGTTATTGTCGTTGGGGGGAGGGGAGGAGACGTGTTTCATTTGCACAGCTGTTTGTATCGATTCCAGTGTTTCTCTGCGTTGTGGACTAATGTGGAGCATCAGCCTCGGAAGCAGCTACTTTTATTATCTTCTCAACTTTCCCCCAGTTCTCAGAGTTTTTATTTTTTATTTTTGAATGAAACAAACTTTCTATATTTGTGGTTGTGATGGGGAGGGAGGGAGAGGGAGGGGGGGCTCCCCACCTCACATCACAGATGAGGCGCAAAGAGGTTGTGAAAGCCCTCTAGGGGAAATGTGTCCTTGAACTGGATGTGTTAATGACTGAATGAGGAGGCAAGAAAAAATTATGCAGCGCCTCTTCTCAGTATTTTGACTCACTTGTTTTTTGTTGAACATGAATGGCACCTCTGCTTGGAAATGTTGTGTGTGTGTGTGTGGGGCGAAGGCAAAGAATTAGAGCCTGACAGATGCTGGAAATGTTTTTGATTTCTCAGAGATCCTTATTGAGTTTCATGCAGCTGAATGTCGCTTCTGTGTTTGTTTGTTTGTCTGTGACGGCGCCTGTGTGTTTGTGTTTGGGCTGCGTATAGCTTGGAAAATATAGAAATTGCAATGCAGCCCAGGAATGGATTTTTTTTTTTTTTTTTAAGCGTTCAAGGAGAGGAGGATTTATGAAAGAGCTGCGCCGGTGCAAGTTTGTGTTCGGCTCTGTGTCCACAATGGTGTGTCTCCCTTTGTGTGTCCACACAACCTCTATTTAAACGGTTTACTTTAGCTTGATGGCTCGGTTGCTTAGTCAACACTCGAGCACATGTTGAGTTTGTATTTAAGTATTGACACACACTTGTCAACGTTAAAGAGCTAATTTTATTATTTTTTTTACATGGAGTTGTTTGAAGTAGTCGTGCATATTTATATACAATATAAATCAGATCCTGAGCAGGCGGCTCACAGGTAGGAAGTCGAGCCGCTAGCAGAGCCATGTGTTGCAGTGCATGGGGAAAAAGCTGTCTCAGACCCTCTTTACAAACCTTTTTACAAACCCAACAAAACAATATTATCTCCATTTAAGTGTATATTGTCTACTTGTAGGGGCGTATCATCACCCCCAGTAGAACACAGTGTATTACACCGCAGCTGAGGGAATCGGAAAGCGATATGTGTTTTGCAGCATCCCTTTAAAGGTGACCACAGGAAGTCTGGCTGCGTTTTTCTTATCACCAACAAATCCAATATAGATTTGATCCAACATGCACTAATAACCATTATGTAACAATTGTCTGATATATCGTGATACCTACAGTATGAGCTCCATTACATACCAGTAAATGAACACTCATAATGTTGACTCCATCCATGTACTGTGTGTACTCTGTTTCTGTTTTCTATACTATATACTTAGTTTCCATTCATTCAAGGGGGTCCCCAACTTTTTCTTGAAATTTTACCACTTTTTTCCAGAAATATTCCTTTTTTCCCCAAGAAATTTCTCTAAATGTTTCCAAAAATTCATGCCATTGGCCCTAATTTGAACATACATGGACTAAAAAAGTAACGTTATTCAGTCTCAGACCAAATATTTGTGTATTTCTGGTGTTTGTTTCAAAATTTTGTCCAATGGGGAGGTCCATGGTCTAATTTGTGTCAGTTTAGGGGTCCTTGATGTAAAAAAGTTTGAGAACCACTGCTGTATCTTAATTTAAAATCCACTGGTTTCAGGTCCTGGAAAATGATTATCTGACATGTTATTAAACAAATAATTAATTGATCGATTGAGAAAACAATCTGCAGAATATTTGATTAGGATATGTGTGTGTTTTTTCTTTCCTCCAGGGGCATCAGCAGCAGTAAGGTGACAGTGTTGGGTTATGGGCTGCTCGCCACAGACTCGCGCCCCCTGGTGGAGGCTCTGACCAGGCAGCGGTTCTCGGTGGTGGTGGTGGACGAGTCGCATTACCTCAAGTCCAGGAACGCGGCACGGACCAAGATCCTGGTTCCTCTCATCCAGAGCGCCAAGCGGGTCATCCTGCTCACCGGCACCCCGGCCCTGGGGCGACCTGAGGAGGTAAAAACACAACAACTGCCCCTTTGTTTTCCTTATAATGTCTTCAACTGTGGAACAAGCTTCCATCGAAAAGGGATTATGGGCCCAAACTCATGAAGATCTGCTCGGCTCAGCTCAGATTTTCCTTCTCACAAAGGTGTTTGACTCCACAGTGCAGGTGGATCGCCATAGTAACTTGCTCCAGAGCAGGTAATACTCAGATCCAACATTCAAAAAGCCAATTAACTCTCTCCGGCATCACTTATCCTCGAGGATCCCGTGGACTTATTTCAATAACCTTTGTTGCAAAAACTTCATTTACAAAGCCCGATATGAACAGACAGTGCAGCGCAATAAATGAGACAAGTAATAAAAAGAAGCACACAGGGGGGGCAAACTATTGAATTTAGAGACAATAAGAAGGGCTGTTCACAGGACAATGGTGTTTGGAGAGCAGCGGAGCCGTTCCCCTCTCCATAATGATTTATTATATCATTTTTATATATGTTATATTGAGGCTGTAGATCGCAGGCGTATTCCATCACTGCAGCTGCAGCGGATGAAGTGAACTTTGTGAATAGAAAATCTTTTCCCAGTCCCACTGTGAAGACACAATATGGCATCAATAACAAGCACTGCACGTCCACTGCATCACATAATAACAATGGGGCACTGATGGAGCTTTGTGCTTCAATTATCGTGAATATTTGACAAATAACTAAGAATTATGAGTCAGTGTGTTTAGTGTATGTATAGGTTACACTGTTGGACATACGGTACATACAATAGAGAACATACTGTTTATGAATAGCTCTGCTCTCCAGTATACAAGGCCTCATAATTATTCATAACCTACAATGCTGAATATTTTTTTGACTGTCAGTGTTGCATACTGAATAGCATGAAACTTTTCTTAACAGCCTCACAGAGTGCTTAACAGATAGACAAAATATATTAACTGAAAAAAGCTGAAAGACAATTTGTTGATTCAACTCTTTGGTATTTTTCTATGACAAAATATTCAGGATTGGATAGACAAAGTTCAGAAAAAATAACTTATTTGGGGATTTAAAAACAAAAACAAACATCTAACAGTCAAGAGATCATCAGACTCTGTGGGTGTGATAAATGTTGCCACTGTGCTGATGAAGAAATACACTTTTCAGTAATAGCATTACTTCCTGTCTCCTCCACCAGGTCAATGGCAGCTCACGCTCAGAAAGTTTGTTTTGACACCGTAGTTTGACTCCGTTTTGTTACTCTATAACAAAGACAACAGTACAAGCAGTGTCATTGGTAAAAGATGAAATAAACATCCAGTCTACCAAGTGGGTGAAGTCAAACATAACAACAAAACAATACAACTCCTAATAGAACACTCATTTGTGCCTGATCTTTTAAATGATAATAACACTAATAATATTATTAAATTTAACTGTTAGTTGGCTGCTGAGACATAAGAGATTGGTCTCAAACAAAGCGATTTTGCTCCTGATTCATCTAATAAATGGAATTTAGAGTCAGAATGATATGAAGATACGTAGTTGTGGGAAAATGAGATCTGTATTTATTCCAGTGACTGCCGTCTAAAGTGCGTTTTCTCCTATCTCAACTCGAATGGCGCGTGCTTGGGACTATTTTCAGTGGCGGATTGATACACATTTGAGTGAGTTAGTATTCCCAGCAGCAGGATGTATTTGGGATTGAGCCAAAATAAACTACAGTGTGTGTGTGTGTGTGTGTGTGTGTGTGTGTGTGTGTGTGTGTGTGTGTGTGTGTGTGTGTGTGTGTGAGGATCAATTTGATCTTTTCATGGGATTTGTTGACAATGGTGGAAATTTCAGAAGAACTTGTTCTTATGAAAAAAAAGAAATAATTAAAAATCTGATTAGAATCATAAATAGGCCTGAAAACAGATGTTTTTTAAGCTCACACACATTCAATCAGGACCTTAGCAATTTAATTAAGTGAAGGATCTTGAATAGTAATAATAATAATTATTCATAAAATATTAAAAAACAAGTCCTAAACTGCCCAGCATCTCCTGTTATCAAATCAAATCAAATCAACTTTATTTATACGGCACTTTTCATACGTTTGAGTCGCACAAAAAACCATGAACACCATGTTCAGATGGTTATGTAAAGAAGATGGTGGTGAGCTGATAACCAGAGGTGACATCATAGTTTTGTGTTGACTGTGTTTAAGTATCACAGATGTCACTGTCGTCTTCGCAGCCACGGCGTCGTGAGCAAAACTTAATTATTGCCTAGACCTGATCTTGATAATTAACCGATGAGATTCAGGCAGCTAATTAATTCCGAAATGAAGTGAAGTTAGTAGTTGTAAGAAATCTCAGGAAGCTGTGAGTGTGTGTGTGTGTGTGTGTGTGTGTGTGTGTGTGTGTGTGTGTGTGTGTGTGTGTGTGTGTGTGTTATATAGCCTATAGCGCAGCATATGTGCATGTGTGATACATGCCATCCTGTCTGTGCCGGTGTCTGCCTGCAGTGGTGAGGTGAGCTCTCAGATATCTCTCTCTCCCTCTGCCTCTGCCACTAGACTCTGAAACTGAATATAACATTTTATCATCCGCAGCATAAACCTGATAAGCCCTGTCCCTGCCTCTGTGCAAGTCTCCTCACTGCCATCATTACTCACTGTGGCACTGACATCGAGTTAGCACACAGCTCAGGGCATGCTGCACTGTTCATGATGTGCCCTCATTCCACCCACCTATTATATCAACAGTGTGAGGGGGGAAAATGCAAAGCTCCTGTTGAACAAGCGCTGAATTTAGAATAGCACTCTCACAGTGGCTGCTTGTTCAGATCGCCTTGCTGATGATTACCTGTCATTACTTCAGAAATTGCTGCAAATACTGAAAATTGACAGGGAGGTGCTGTGTGTACACACAGAGACACACACACACACACAGAGTCTTGCAGCCTCTGATGATGCACATGCAATCTTAAAGATACCGTATGTCCACCGATGACAGGAAACAGCAGCTTGTAATTTATCAGCGTTTCAAAAAAAAGAAAAAAAAAGAAATCAAGATCTAGTGATGACTCATTATTTTCATGTCCAGCAGCAGTAGGTTGATATTCTCAGAGCGTATTTCATTTCATTTTGCGAATCAGTTTCGCCCATATCTGTGGCTGCGCCGCGGTTTGACCTGGTTAATTGGCGCTGACACAAATTACCGCGCGGGGTTGTACTACACAGGACCGGTAAACTAGGCGAAGGACGGCGGGACCTTGAATAAATTGCACACAAGGATCCGCCTGGTGACAGCAGACTAATCATGAGCACAGGTAAGGTCTGTGTTTCGAGCCAAAAAAAGGTTTGAGTTATGGTGTGCTTTTCAGCTCTCAGAAAGCGAAAAGTTGAGAAGTTGTGGGAACTAAAACAGTCTTCATGATGCATGACTACATCTGCCAGCCGAGACTTTCTATATTTATATGATATAATAGAGAAATAAGTCAAGGCAGTGAGCAATGGTTGAACTTATCCCATAGTTTAACCATCACCTGAATTAACTTAGTCATGTTTATTAAGTCAGAGCCATTCAGAGGGCAAAGGTCATGATGTCAGACGCCTCACCAGCCTCTCCATGCAGAGTTTCCACTCACTGAGCTGTTGGAGCGACTTGTTCTGTCGACTGTTCAAGTTGTTGGGAAACTGTGTTTAAAAGGAGAAGTCACAGGATCGGACTTCTCCTGAGATACTGTCATGCACATCCTTCTGTGGCTTGTACAGAGTCTCTGTGTCTCTCTGCCTTAGTGACACACACACACACACACATAAACACACACACAAACACACCCTGCACTGTTTGGTTTAGTACAGAACTGCGGTTAAGACCTTCTTCCCTGTCTGTGTGTTTGCGCAGCTGTTCATGCAGATTGACGCCCTCTATCCAAAGAGATTCGGAACCTGGAGCGACTACGCCAAGAAATTCTGCAATGCCCATTACAGGTAACGTCTGATTTAACAGCTACATATTTAAGATGCAATAATGCAATTCATATTTTATTCTCTATTTCACATCTTGGCATGCTAATTCACTTTACGTCAGCTGTGAAAAGATGCTAATTTTGTAGCTAGAGCCAGATGACCGTTGGCTTTGCCTTGCATCTAGTTTTGAATTGAAAGTCGATGGGAATATTTAGGATAATCTAAGTACACAACTCAAGAAATGTATTCTCTAGGTTTTTTTTTTGACATTTTAAGTTACATGTTGTGCTTTTGCTTTGGTCTGTTTTCATTCATATGCTCCTAATTCCTGCTCAGTTGAAGTTTCAATAAATCTCACCTGCCTCAGTGTGGAGTGGAGCGGTGCTGCCGAGTCGAGGGTTTGTTGTCAGAGCCAGACCACGACCGAAGCCAAGCGTTAAATGCCAACTGGCTGCCAGTTGCCAGTGACGATCAGTTACATGTGTGAACAAACACATCAAATGCATTGTTTTGGACGTCCATCAAAGTCAGTTTGGGGATAGGCCCGGCGCCATTAATGATAACACTTTGTATATAATAGCACTCGGTGTGGCTGGGGAATGCCTTCCTGAGCCACACACACACACACACACACACTGAGAGAGAGGCATCATCTGAATAAATCGTCCCTATTGCATCCCCTTCATAACACAACAGTGACAACCAGGGGACAGTGTGCAGCGGCGTTACAGCTGGACGGTCGCTGGTTTGAATCCCAACACCAGGCACAAACGTGATTTTGAGAAGGAGCTAGTTTGTCTTCCTTCAGCAAATACAAGTTTCAGCACTGAAGTGTGAAACAGCGAATGTTTGGCAGCGCCTTGTTAACTTTGTCCACACTTCCAGCCAATATGGCAGATAACCAGCCTTTGTATGTAGGGCCAGTTCTATTCTAAAAATCCATTTGGCTGATAAATTGTGAAAGTTGCCGGCGAGTTTTTTGGGATGAACCTGCTGCTGTGGCCATTAAACAAAATAGTTTCCTGCTCTGCAAATCGCCCTTAAGCAAAGAAGCGGATCCCCTGACTGCTCCGGCAGAGCTGCTCAGCAGTAAACGATGGGAGGCTGTTGTGGTGCTGGGCAGCTCCCTGGTGGGAATGTTTAAATGTGTTTAACTATTCCCTCAAGGCAGCGCTGTAAATAAGTATGTTTTCTTCTGCAGTTTAAATGCGTGTAAAAAGAAAAAGAAAGAAAGAAAAAGAAAAAAGAAAACACATGCATCAGCAGGCACAGCTTCAATTCTCATTCACTCTCTCACAGGTACTTTGGGCCTCGCAGGCAGTGGGACTGTCGCGGGGCGTCCAACCTGGACGAGCTGCACCAGCGGCTGAGCCAGATCATGATCCGCCGTCTCAAAGCTGAAGTGCTGACTCAGCTGCCTCCCAAAATCCGCCAGCGCATCCCCTTCGACCTGCCCAAGGAGGCCGCAAAGGTGACGCTCAGGGAAACTTATCATTACGTATTCATATGTTTCCACAGTTTCTTACATGGACAGAAGTATTAATTAGACTCGCGCTGTTTGCCAAAAATAAGAATTCTCCAGTTTCTGGGTTTGTACATTTTCTAAACACACAGAGATTAACTGAGCTGCAAACTGTCTCCACCACCATTTGGTATTCTGCTTTCATTGTCTCTAAATTTGGATCAGTCAATAATAGTTTTAAATCATCATTTTTCTCTCAGGTTTGATGATGATGGTTCATAAGTGGTCCAGGACTTGTATGAGGCTTTGTGTCCTGCCTCTTAATCAACAGATAATCAATAGGAGGCTCATTTATGCCACGCAAAAATAGCTTCACAGATATAAAGATTCAATTCAGTCACACAAACTGGATATCTTGGTTTTTTTTTGACTGGTTATTCAGTGAAAACAAGACATTTGAAGATGAAAACTGTTGAAAAATGAGCAACAGATGAATCAATAATGGAGTAATAATCATTAGCTGTAGATTGAGACATCATAGCAGCATCATTTGTTTGGGTTAAACTGACTGCTAAAATGTTTGCAATGCTTCTTAAATACAACACTGCTGTAAAAAGGAGCTTATTAAGAAAGGATAATTCAATGATTCATCCATTCATTAAGCCCATACATATCTGTGTGGTGTTTTTAATGCTGATGACTGTGCAGTTGCTAAAGCTGCTGCTACCTGTGTTTTTCCAAAGTAGCCTGTCTTAACGAGGACGCCCCCACTCCCCCTTTTTTTTTTGTTTTACCATCAGTTATTCCGCTAATATCCGTCAATCACTGCAGACGAGTCGCTGCTTTCTGTTCTGGCAGGATGCAACCTCTCAGCTGTGCGGAAACACACTCATGTGGAGGCGGCACGGATACAGACAGATTAGCACGTTTCTCTATCATTAGCATCACTGGAGGCTAGCGGCTGCAAAGCAAGAGCAACTTGTTAACTAGAATCAGCTGTTATGTCCGGCTGCCTCTGTATTTTCTTGAGTACGTGCACTGCTGTGTGTGTGGGTGTTTACAACTGTTTCAGCCGCCCTAAAGTTATGGTTGCAGTTGGTTCTCTCCTCCCACGCTGTAATGGATGCGTGGGAACCTCCACGTGAATGCTAATGCGGCTCTGACCTGGCCTTTATCGCCGCCTCTCCTCCACTCTCCGCATCGGGTCACCGGTGTCAAGGCTGGGATGGGTTAGCTTCCCATCACACACTGAGAACCCTTTGTTATATTTTGTATCATATCAGCAGGAATGCAGAAACACTGGAGGAGCTCTTTCAGCACTAATTATGCACCGAGCCACCATCCCAGGAATAACACAACAATAAGGAAGCTACTTGGAGAAAGTGATGATGCAGGGGTTTTTTTGTTTTGTTTTTTTGTTTTTTTGTTTTACCTCAGCCTCCCTAAATGTTAAAGTGACACTTTAATTGGGGGCTAAATATGGTCAGTGTTTCGACATAGTAGTGCCAATTAAGCCACAGAGTGAACATTTTGAACTGGTGGAAAAGTTCATGTCATGTCTTATAGTTGCTCTGTTATCTCAAGTTGGCTGAAACAGCAGCTTCCATGCGTGAGATCCTCAGAGGATTGAGCTTGGAGATCATTTGTCTTTGGTGAAAACAAAAAGGAAAAAAAACAAAAAAAAAACGCAATTCAGCTTCACAGTTCATTGCTTTTTTTTCCTACATTTCCACTGAGAAAAACGCACAGAATTTTTTACTCTCACAGCTAAATAGCCTGTTTTTTTTTGTAGAGAGAGAGATGAGAGGAGGGAAGGTGTGAAGTGGCCGGTTCAGCCAAATCTCTCAAATGCAGGAAAATATGAACAAAATGAAACAAACAAACACACACACAAAAAAAAGACCGTGTGGACTTTATTTTCCTCTAAACAAACTGTGTTGATATATGCTGTGTACCAGGACCATTCACCAGTTCATTCCTCCTATCTCATTTTACTCTCTAATGATGGCTTTTATCTTCCACAGCCAGACACTTTTTATGCCCCTCCTGCCCTTTACATTTTCAGGCTTGGCCTTTTGTCAGCGTTAGTCCAGTGAATATCCTCGAGGGTGGAGTGTTTAGCCATTCAGGATTTTTTTTTTTTCCAGCCGATTATAAAGTAATGCTCCAATGTATAATTTTTAATTGGAGGAAGAAGAAAAAAAAAACAACCAAAACACTGAGAAACGGACAAAGCTGTGTTTCTGCAGGTGCTGCTTCGTGGAACATCTGAGGAAAAACCTTAAAGGAAAAATGCAGCTTTGTGCTCCTCCAACGTGATACTGTTTATTCATTCAGCCGTCCTTGACTTTGACGAGGTTTGAATCCACTGAAATGCTAATTATTGCACTAAATGGTGCAACGCTTTCATGTTCCACCACAATCTTCTCATTGTACCTGTGTCGAACGAGACGCAGTGGTGAAACCTGCTCTCTGAGGAAGCCTCCATTGTATACGTGTGTGTGTGTGTGTGTGTGTGTGCTCGCATTAATAAGCCTTCACTCTCTCTTTCTCACCCTCTTCCCCATCCCCCCCCTCGACATCTCATCACATCACACCCACCCGTGATCCTCGCGGCTGTATGTGCCTAATCACGCGCAAGTCACCTCTGCCTTCAGCTCGCCATATGGTTCACAGTTCCTCGCTCAAAGGAAAGTGCTCATTCCAATCGAGATCTCACACATTAATGCTGAATTCAGGCAGATTCAATTGAGAGTTGTTAACAATCGGCGGAGAAAGAGCCTCTAATGACGGAGCGGTTTAAAGTTAGGCAATTTTCAAGAAAGTCAAGGAGGTTCACTGCTCTTCTGAAACTCTTGAAATTACACGCACGCTGTAGGGAAATCGAATCAAACTTGCTGCACGCTGCTTTTCATACATAACGTGCTGCATTGTCTTCCAATAAAATGACAAGATGTGCCAACGCCTGCTGTTAATGGACTGTTTTTTATGACAAACAGTGCTAAACCACATGCGGACGACAAATGCACGGCCTCTCCCTGTATGTCTTGTTTATTAACAGAGGGGGAGCATATGCTGCTCCTCTCCTGCAGCCTCTCCCACTGCGATCCTCTCCGCTCTCCACTCCTGCCTTTAAATACTCCTCGCCAATCACCTTGAGAGCACGCGAGCCGTTTTTGATTTATTGTACCGGCCCGGCTGCTTCTCCATCTTCGACCCCAGCTTGTCACAAGGCGGCTATAATTGGGAGACGCTCATGACCCACCTAACACAGCAGCCCAGTCAGAGGGGGTGGCATCCTTGGGAATTCTCCCTCTTTCTCTCTCACTCTCATTTTTTTTTTTAACTTCTTTTTTTTCTTTCTTTCTCTTCCAGGAAAAGTAGGACACCCAGCAACACTATTAATTGTTTTGCCCTTTATATCTCAAAAAAACAGCAGAAAGAGAGAGAGATGAAGAAATAAAGGACGCGGCCTCACTGTCTTTGCTCTCCCCTTGCTTGCTTGCAGGAAGCCTCGGCCAGCTTCGCCGAGTGGGAGAGACTGATGAGGGGCATGGGGTCGGGGGTCGCCGCCACGGACAACCCCTTCACTGAGGTCATGGGCCTGGTCACACAGATGTACAAACAAACAGCGATAGCCAAGGTAATGGGAGACCAGGTGGTGTGTGGAAGTGGGAGCGTACTGTATCTTTGTTTTAGCTCAGCTTATGTCATTACACCACACAGGAATCCTACTAGTAAATGTACTGTAGTGTGTGTTCATATTTCAAATGTGTATCAATCCGCAGCAGAAAATAGTGCCTAACTTCAAGATTTGCGCTGTTACAGTGAATTATTTAACCTTTAACAAATAACATACAACTGTGGCCTATTTTCCAAAGACCTTTAGCAGGAAGCTTGAGGTTTGGGCTCCACAGACAGAGTAAGAAAGTCAGACAAGTTTTATGAGAAGTTGTTGGTTTTGGTCTTTTCATGGGCTTTGCTGACGATAAGAAAAGTGCAGAATAACATCAGCCCTCCCCTTTAAACATCGCAGTGGTTTAATGCCTCGATGCTGACAGTGATATTTCATCTCGGGGCATTCGTACATAATGCACTCAAGCCTTTATTGGCGGTGAGCTGCAGTCGACATCTAACATTAGCTGCTTTCACTGCTAGCCCCCGCTCCCAGTTTTACTATATAATAGGCAGTAAAAAAAACTGTGAACTTTTCAGCAGCGCAGAAAAGAGCAGCCTCGCTTTCACTTTGACCACCATGGATTGTAGATCATTATAGGCAGTGGGGTTTGTTCTCAAAGTGTTGATGGAGGGGTGTGGAGCATATTAATCAGATACACAGAGGATCAATAAACACACGATCCAGGTTGAAGAAGATGAGAAGTACGAGACGGACAAATAGAAAAATCAAAATCCAGAGTATATGATGAAACTTGGTTTTAGGATTGCTGTCTGTCTAACAGGAGAGGCTTGTATCTTTTATGACTATAGTATTTAGCCAGCAGTGTGTGTGTCCTGTGTTTACTGTAGCAAGGTGAAAGGGGTGTATGGAGAGTGTTGAATCAGGAGACATAAAGGGATAGTTCAACATTTCTGCTAATTCTCCTATCACCATAATCCCTATAGTCATAGGAGTAGGTTCATTACCTTTAATTATCGGTGCATGTTGTTTTGAGATCAGCGGGGCAGAGACGTGAGCCGCTCAACGAACACAGTGGAGGTGAACTGTACTGATCCCCTGTCCCTCATCAAACTCATCAAATACACAATCCAACAACTCCATAACACTCTCGTGGACAAGTTGTGACCTGCACATTCACCACGCCATGAGATAAACATGTAACATTATGAGACAGAGTTGTTTTCGATGCTGTAATGTTACGTAATTATACATGATTATTTCATAGCGTGGTGAATGTGCAGGTCACAGTTTCTCCATGAGAGCGTTTTGGAGTTGTACCATTCACCTCCATTGTGTTCACTGAGCAGCTCACGTCTCTGCCCCGCAGATCTCAAAACAACATGCACCGATAATTAAAGGTAATGAACCTACTGCTATGACTATAGGGATTGTGGCAATAGGCAAATTTGCAAAAATGTTGAACTTTCTCTTTAAAGTTCAGTCTTATTACAGAGCTCATATTTTGATTAAATAAGCTAAGTCTTGTTCTTGCAATTGCTACATAGCCAGCATTAGCATTAGCATTAGCAGCTGTTTACTTAACAGTCTAGAGGAATTCAGCATTGAACATCATTGATGTCGTCTCCAGCACCAGTGTTAGAGGGGGCAGAGGGTTCGTTATAACCTCTTGTCTTATCAACACAACGAAGGCTGAGGCAGTTGTCGAGTGACAGTCACCACCACCTGCTCACCGGCAGAGAAAACGTACAAACAGCATCTTTAACTATAACCACTATCTTTTCCCTAACCTCAAAGGATAATTTCACTTTTCTTTCCCCCCCCAAGTCTGCCTTCAAACAATAGCTGGGAAACAGGTTTTGCTTGCTGTAAACATTCCTCGTCTTCAAAGTGGCTCCTCCTAATGAGCCTCCAATGTAAGAGACAGAGGATGAAATCTACAGCAAAAAATACAATCCAAAGTTTATGTGAAGTTAATATGAGGCCTTGGCAGTTAGAGTTGGGCAAATCAGATGGATGTCATCTAAAGTTGTGAGGGTTTTTTTTGTACAACGTGTTTGTGTTACTATCTCCCATTTCTTACACTGACAGCACATTAAGTAGAGTTGCTTTAATGCCCAGTAATCTCAGTTTATTTCGAAGATTTCCTTTTGTTTTAAATGTTTGCTCACAACCAGACTCCAAAAATCCAGATAAACTTTGAAACAGAGAAACCAAACATGCTGTTTTTAATGCAATGCTTGGTCTGGAGACATTAGGTTCAGTAAATGTGTAATATCTGGCCAAGGGCATCTAGACTCTAACTAATGTAATGGAGTTATGTACTTTGTCCACTTCTGTTTGTGGTTTACAAAAGTTAAATTAGTTCACAGAGGAATCTGGGACATGACTTTTATGACAGAAAAAAATCTGGGAAACATTCCTCTTTACATCCTTAAAATATCTCCTTGTAATGCTGCAAAGCTTGAGCTGCATCTGGGTAATGATAAAAAAGAAAACATGACGCATGGCAACAACAAAAGTATTCTTATATTTTATGGTTTTAATGGTGTTTGTGTTAAAAGTAGTCGTGGAGCTTCTCCGTAGCTGCAGAAGCTGTGCAGAGAAACAGGCGCCATTACATCATTAGTGCCGTATTGACATGTAGTCGACAAAGCAACAACACACACTTCCCTACAGCGATGTGCCCTGTGGTTAACATTACAAAAGATTTCTAACCTCTAACTCCCCTGAAAGCTGACAGCTAGAATAAACACACACACACAAACACACACACATACTATATATTATATATAATCCTAATTGGTTTACATAGATTGAAATTAGCTAAGGAATGTAATTTGTATTCATTTTGACGTTTCAGGAAATGGTGAATTGATGGTAGCTACAGCATCATGTTCTGAGCGCTTGGCCGACCACTCAGTGAGATCTCATGGGAATGCATCGCCATGGTAACAGAGCCTAATGGTCGCCCAGTGAAAGCACTTATACAAAGTAGGGAGTTATAACTGAGGTATTATTTAGTTGTGTGTGTGTGTGTGTGTGTGTGTGTGTGTGTGTGTGTGTGTGTGTGTGTGTGTGTGTGTGTGTGTGTGTGTGTGTGCGTGTCCAGCCTGGCATGATTACACCTTATCTCTAAAGTTACACACCGCACTAAAATAGCATTTCTGTGATGTTGTTGCTATGGAAACTTAGTCCGCTCTCTGTTATAGAAGTGACTTTTTTTTTTTTCTTTTAATGAGAGAGAAATCAGCAGTGTGAGAAGGTGGCCGCTGGATGCATACAGTATGAGGAAGGTTGGAGAGGTCAGAGCGACTGGTGACAAGAATCTAACAAGCGTTTTTACATTCCCTCTTCCCGGGGAAACATCTTGAAGGCGGCGATACAGTTTTCAACCTCTGATCAGTTCCCAGCCTCTCTAATCTCAATACGCGAGGAGGAGAGGGGAGGCAGTTCCTTAATAATCTCTTATATTTGTAGCAGAGTAAACATTTCCACCAAATGTAGTATCCCCCTCTCCAATCGTCAGCCGTGTTCGAGGGGCTGGGTATTCCTCTCAATTAGCCCGGCGCCCTCAGCCATGAGGAGCGCGGCCCTGAGGTCAATGAAGACCGGAGATAACCGGCGAATGCAATCATCCTCACGCTACTTCCTCAGCCTGCCTCCCAGCTTGGATCTTTTTCCCTTTTTTTCTTTTTTTTTTTGTGCGCTTGGCGTTGTTTGCTGATTGGATTTCTGCTCAGTTTAGCCTAACACTGGACCTCCTTTCATTACAAAGCCCCCCACCCCTCCTCCTCCCCCATACACACACACACACACACGCCACCCACCCACTCGCCCACCTCAAAGCCGATACTGTTGGCCCATTCTCATTTCCTCCCCTATTGGTTTTTAGAGTCAGACACACTTTCTCTACTTCAGAAAAAAAAGAAAAAGAAACGCGCTCTCTCTTCTTTTTTTGGATCATCGGGAGGGGTGGGATGGTGTGATAGATTCACACATCTATGTCACTCTGACGAGCATCACGGCCCCTGCCTGCCTGCCAGTCTGCCTGGCGACGGAGCTGCCAAACGCCTTTGGGGTATTTTTATTGCTTTACCCGCCAAGCATCTGCTCCCAATTACCCAGAGAGGACAGCTCTGATGCTGGACTTTAAAGCAAGCTAACGGGCCGCTTCAGACAGCCGAGAAGTTTGTGCACTAATTAAACTCAGCGGAAGGAAGCCGGCGGAGCCAAGCCGTCAGTAATGAGGACCCCCCAGATCAGAACGGGGTCGGCAGGCCTGGCGGAGAGATTCATTATCAGGCGCATCGGCTAATTATCAGCAAGGCAAAGCAGAGGTTCTCCCACCAGAGCAGGTGTGATGGCTGCAGAGGTTGTCAAGTTGCAGGAGGTGTGGGGGAATATGAGGGTGGGGATTCACACCGCGGAGAAGGTCCTGTCTCCAAAACCATCCAGTAAGGGCTCTGTTTGACTCAAATCAAAACCTCAGTATTTCTCACTAGTTGGTGCTATTCTTGGCAGCTTTTTGGCCCGGGGGCTCTGAAATGAGCCGAGCCCCGGATGCTCAATGACACGCTCGTCGTACAGCACATCCACTCCAGCTTTGCAAGGAAAAAGGTGGCGGGGAAACGGCCACAGCCATCACAGTGTGATCGCTGGGCAGCAGCGCGCGGTGAAATGATAGATACGGATACCTGCGGGGTACGGTTAACTCGCCGGCACTTCTGCCCGCTTTCTCTTTTTAGATTGTTAGCTTCACGCTGTCAATCAAGGTCGCTGGCTTCAGCAGAAGCATGTGAGGTGCTATTAAATTGGGGCTGTGATGTTTCTAAAGCGTTGTTAGCATTTGAAACCATTAATAAAAACAAAGGCAAGAGACAGAGATAAAAGAACCCAAAAAACTGGATTATGTAAGAAAAAGAAGAAACTCAAGAATAACATACTGTAGGTGAGAAACTGAACTTTTACTTCCTGAGGTAAATGTTCCCAGTCGAATACATCTTTTTCATTTTTTGGGTGTCTGCCAATCCTGAAAATATCAGAAAATATTCAAAGTACAGTCACATATAATGTTTGAATATACATGAGCCCAGTCAGTTTCTCAAATTGACAGATTGCACATGTTTAAATCTGCTGTTTAAGAAGACTTTAAACTTAATAAAAAAGGTGCTTTATCTTTATGAAGTTGCTGTAAATTCAGAGCTGGTTCCCGCGGAACAAAAGGTGAACTTCTGTGTATCTGGTGTCACCACAATCCCCTGGAAAAACAAAAAAAAGGAGTGCAAACACCAATCATACATCGAGTTGTGAGTTATTGATTTGCTCTCACTATCTGCGCACTGACAAATGCACCCCAGTCGCTCCGTGTGCTCTCGCCTTTTAAAGTCTGGATCCTTGCCATTCAATAGGGAATCGATCACACAGAAAGGATGCCGCGGTGATTAATTGACTTCTTCACTGATCTAGCCGATTCCTCCGTGTGGGGTCGACCAGTGAAGTGATGGATTCAGTAGCTCTCTTTCATCTGTGTCTATTTCTGTGTGTGTGTGTGTGTGTGCGTGTATGTGTGTGTGTGGCCAGGCGGGAGCTGTGAAGGACTACATAAAGATGATGCTGGAAGCAGAGCAGCTGAAGTTCCTGGTGTTCGCCCACCACCTCACCATGCTGCAGGCCTGCACCGAGGCCGTCATCGAGGCCAAGGTAGAACATGTTACGTACTCGGTGATGATTTACCATCTATTTAAAGCAGACCGCTCACACACACTGGTCACCCCTCGACTACAGGAAGCTACAGCACGTCTTTGCAGGTTTCTTCTCCCCTGTCATAAAAGGCCTCAACACAATAGCTGCTTAATACAGGGACACATTTGTCTATTTATGGATGTACATGTACCGTATTAGTCTTTGTGTAGGTGTTACTATGTGACTGTCATGTATGTTCTTCATACATGCTTCATGCACGTAATTAGCCTTTTGACAGCAGGAGCTGCTACTTGGAAATACTGTACATTTGCATGGAAGTTCCCAGGAACTGGCAGAGCTGCTGATGGTAATGACTTCTGCACTTATACAGAAGACTCACTTTAACTGAAGACTCAATGGCTGCTACATCTACTGTAGGAAGATAACTAACCATAACGATGTGACATCATATTCGTGCTGTTCATCAATTTGCAAAAGTTTGCACTGCAGAAACTCACCTGCAAACACACAAGGCTCTGAACGCTCAGCTTTAGCACGTCTGCCTCGAGCTCTCCAGGCCACCGTACATGGTTCTGTCCATACTTTATCAGCTGTGATCAGTCAGACTCAGGACTAGCTTCCTGTGCACTAAGCCTCTGTGTAATATAGTGCTCTTGAAATGTTTCCATCTGGTTTCCTTAAACCTCCAGGGGGTGAGTGTAAAAATCCTTGAATTTGTGTTGTTCATATGCTATTAATCACTTTGCAACAATAGGGAGCACTGTATTCAAACTGCTGTTATTTCATTTCGACACAAATGTTCATTTCTGTCATTTCCATTTAAGGTTTCTCAAGTTTTTTTTCCCAGCCACAGACATGAATTGCCCATTAAGAGCAACCTGGAAAGTACTAAATGTGCAGAACGTATTCATATTTCACTCCTCCTTCCAGGCTAACCAGAGGTAATTGGCCCAACACTTACCTTTTATTCTTTCTTCCACAGCCCTGCTGTGTTTATAAGTCAAGTCCCTGCCATACCCATGATTAAGTTAGACAGAGTACTGAGCTCTGAGCTCTAGAGTTGGACTTTAATAAATAGTTGTTAGAAGTTGTGCAGTATTTGCTAAACATACATCCTAAATTCAGGTGTGACTGTAATGCAGGTACGATTTTAGATAATTAACAAACACAGTAAAACAGGTCTTTATTTGTCTATTAATCTTCATTTCAGTGTTTGTTTTCTAATTTTTTCTAAAAGTCTACTTTTTCTTTCCAAGAAAGTAAACTTTACTTCCACATCTAATCTCTCAAGGCATATTTCACAAGTCGTCACAAGAAAACGGTATCTCTTAGTTCGGCGCCAGCAACCTGTGAAAGAGTTCAAGTGTGTGTCTGCGTACGTGTGCGCTGTATGTGTTCGTGCGTGTCACAGGGGTCGAGGAGGTGTCGACTGAACGTAGTGCTGTCGTACGACGTGTGATAACACATTCCACTGTGAGACGCTCGTTCTCTGGTGCGTTCGCACTCACCAATTAACTGAGATGGGCTAAAAAAAGCAACGACAAGCAACGCGCTGCGATGAGAAGCTTGGCAGAGACAAGCGACTGCACTCCAATCACATGACATTAACGCTGTTTTTATGCTCCTGGTTGGAGGGTTTGTTTGATGAAGCGTGAGCTTGTTAACATGGTGCGCTAAATGCAAGAGACAAACCGCTCTGTCGAACCAGCAGGTTGATTTCTTTGGAGCGTTTTTATGACTTTGGGATGTGGTTTGAATTTATTTGACCTTTTATTTCTGCTGGAGAAGTGGAACGGACCTGTGTTCTTCCCCAGCAAGGCTCTCCTTCATATTCATGCAGTTACAGTTACATTCACATGTGGGAGCTCCACAGCACCAACACACTCTGCCGCTGACGGCCACTGAGCAGCTCTGCAGGACCAGCGGACCAAAACCAAAAGAGTGCGGTGGCCACAGTGCATTAGCGGCTCAGTGAATGTCAAGTTCAAGTTCAGGTTTAATGAACATGGAGCCACTGCTGTCTTTGTGTGCTGTTGTGGAAATTTACAAAATATTGTGTTATTCCTACTGCTCTCGATTTCTTTGAACGAAGCCGTTTTATTCACTGCAACCGGTTCAGTGTTTTCTTTTGTGTATTTATTCACATCTGTCATTGAAAAATCTACAGAATAGAAAACAGGATAATGAAACGCTCCTCGCCTTTAATGTTCCAACACAACTCAGCACCAGCTTTTTACAGACGGACAATACCGCCCCGTGAAAACTGTGTGAACCTTCGGTGGATTGAATGACATCTGCAAATAACCTCACGTCCAATTATCCTCTACAGATGCACATGCATAAATGAGAGAGAGCACTAAACATCCAGGCCGGCGCATGTGGGACTATTAGGCACTAAAGATTTTGTTAACCTGGCCCTGAAAATCATAATTATGTTTGAATCCACATTTATAATGCTCATTTGGTCATTTTCCGGGTAGCAAATCAGTGCGGCCTCAAACCTGCTCTGGTCAGAGGGGGTAAGTAAGTTTTTCATGGCAGAAAAAAACATTCAAATAGCCCCTTTAATGTTTGCTATTAGAAATATTTTGCATATCCAGCAGATACAGAACAACACAAGCATTTATTTGGAGTTGTGTTTGTGGCCAGCTGATGAATCTCAGCTATGCTTTACTCTTTTCCTGAGGGAAATATCTGGCTGTTAGGCTGCTGAGTGTGTTGTATTTAGCGCCGGGCATCGAGCAATACAGTGTGTTCGCCATTTGATCCATTGTTAATATACGAACATGAATTACAGCAGCTTTAATATTCAAATCCATCGTGTTTATCCTACAACTGCCACAGCTTTACCTTGTTGATTCTCAAAAAAAGGCATAAAGCTACTTTTCTTTCCTCAACCGGCGGAGACACGATTCTGCCAATCAATGCTTCATTCAAAGGTTTCAGTGTCGCTTCTCCACCGTCTGAGTTTTCCTCTCGTCTTGTTTTCTTGTCAGGCTGGTTACATCCGTATCGACGGCAGCGTCCCGTCCTCAGAGCGAATCCAGCTGGTGCACAAGTTTCAGAATGACCCCGAAACCAGAGTGGCCGTCCTCAGCATCCAGGCTGCTGGTCAGGTATTCACACTCGGACACTCTACAGCTCGACATATTGTTTTTGTTCATGCATTTTCTAAGCTGTTGTGAACAAAATCTGCAATTGAAATCATTCGGAAGTGGTGACAAATCAAACACTTCACCCTTCATGATTGAAAAATGATTATATTTCCTAACAGGAATGTTTATAGAAAGACTGAACAAGCTGAACACACTGTCCTCTCTGCTTTCACTCCTCCTGCAGACGATCATTATAAGTGCTGTACCACTGTAATGTAACAATAAATAAGGCTAAGTAGAGTCATTTGTTACATATTTGCAATAATGGCAGCTATAACAGGTTGTAGTGAATCATAATCTGGGTTTCTGTAAATAAAAATAAATTCTGAAAAATGGGTTTTACTCTTAATAACAAACTTAATAAACTCATTGACACCAATTATTCCGAGTGACCGAATGTTTTGCTTCCCAGTCAAAGGAAGCGTGCGCGTGCTTGAAGCAGTTATATTGCAATTAGCATGTAATATTCTTCTATTAGATAAATAGGCTTTTACAAAATTGAAATGTCATCGGAAAGGGGCAGGAGAGTTTCATTTGCAGTGGCTGAACAAGGTGTTTTTTTAGTGATTGGGTAATTATTTTGTGTGTCCTCTCCAGGGTTTGACCTTTACCGCTGCCAGCCACGTGGTGTTCGCCGAGCTCTACTGGAACCCCGGCCACATCAAGCAGGCCGAGGACCGGGCCCACCGCATCGGGCAGACCGCCTCCGTCAACGTGCACTACCTCATCGCCAAGGGCACGTTCGACACCGCCATGTGGTCCATGCTCAACAGGAAGGTACAGTAAACGTGGGAAGTGTTACGGCAGCAGATGAGCCGTCGAGCCTTTGATTTGTCATCGCATATTCCATCAGCGATGTCCTCTTTAATGTAAATGCCTCCGCTTTGATTGCACCTCTGCTGCTTCATTAAGACACAAAAATAGCTTCAAACATGTCTTATACACTCTGTTTTTCTCTATATATTGCAATGCATCCATGGAATTGATTTGCATACAAGAGCAGGCTTTGGAACTACACTAATAATGAGAGCTGTCATGATTTGTAATGATAATGAAAACTGATTCTGCTCATTATTAAACCATCACCATCAAAACAAGCAGAAACATGATCAACACAAAAGCTGCAGCGTGGAAACTTTAACGTCCCATCATCCTCCAGGAAACGGTGACCGGCAGCACTCTGAATGGGAGGAAGGAATACCTGAAGGCGGACGTGGGCGACAAAGACAAGTGGGAGTTCCTCAACTTCGCCAACGTGTGGACGCCGAGCGAGATGGTGCTGCAGCCGGACGGAGGCACGGGAAACCGGAGCGGTGACGTGTTCTTCACTCACGTGAGTTCGCAGAGAGACGACAGAGAATAAATGTGGAAATTAAATCTGTTCATGTCAGATTTATAGTTGCACCTTCGTGACTTGGCGCCCTTATTCCTCTTGTTTTCTTAGTTTATTTGTCTACTTTTAAAACTATGGCCATCATATCATTTTTATCCTGTCATATTTCAAAGATTTTAATATTGTTATCTTTTCATCTGTTGGTGTCAGGTGGAAATTAGCAAATGCTGCTATAACCTGGCTCAAGACGTCTTTTCTTGTCCTACAATATTAATGTTTATTTGTGCATTGTCCCTGTTTTAAATAAATAAATTCCTATCCTATCCTACATGCAAAAAAAAATATGATATCAAAATTATATGGGCAGATATTGTGATGGTAACAGAAGGGATATTTGCGTCATAGCTTTGTGTTGATTTGTGAATGAAACCGATCATGCATGTGTGAAAAATCTCAACTGGGTGCCATACCAGAATAGAGTAAAACTAATTTTGCAACTTTTATTTCTTAGTTTGAGAAAGAGAAGCAGCACGACATCCGTTCCTTCTTCTCCCCGGGCGCCAGCAAGGACAAGAAGAGGAAGAGAACAGAAGATGGAGGAACATCTCCCTCCATCTCCTCAGAGACGGCGGCGGCGGCTTCACCAGCCGGCAGAAGAGCAACACGCTCTGAAAACAGCGAGGAGAGAGGAGAAACCGTCACACCTGACCAGGATTTCTCCCCCCATGTGAAGAGGCTGCGGTCACAGCAGCCCACTCCCACTCCCAGCCCCAGCTCTCGATTCGGGGGGAAGAGGAGGTCCACAGCCGGCGCTCCGGTCTCCGTCATGGCCCCGCGGAAGCTGTCGCAGCCGGAGCCTTCGACCGCGGCGTGGAGCTGCGGCGCCTGCACCTACTCCAACAGCAGCCTGCTGCCTTACTGCGAGATGTGCGAGTTCCCGCGCTCCTCTTCTGCTGTCACGTCAGGTACGATAAGAGACGAGAAACAAATAACAACAAATCACCCTCTCCTGATGTGTGTGTGTGTGTTCCCATATTTTCTCTTTTTATTAATGCAACAACTTCATTTCACTGATTGCAAAACAAACTGGACTCCATTAAGAAAGAGACAACAATTCCATCGTCTCTCGCTTGAAATGAAGCACCTGAAGCCGAAATCCATTCATTGCTTTATTTTCCCTCCCGTCAATATCAATCGTAGCAGTCTGTTGACATAATACATTTGAACAGCATTACAGATTTCACCAGATGGAGATGCATGATAGCGAAAGATGGAGGCAGGTTTTGCCAGAGTCTGAAATAGCTCTGTTAGGAGAATATTGTCTGTCGCTCTCTCTCTCTCTCTCTCTCTCTCTGCAGATGACAAGGACACAGTATAATTCTCACCTGTCAAGCTGAGGGAGAGAGAGAGAAAGCAGGCGCCTAGTATTGCTGCAAATGTCTCGCACAAAGTTGGGAAAAGTTGAGCTGGCTCTAGTTGATATCTCTGACAGCCTATGATTGTATCTAGCAAAAAAAAAGAGGGGAGGGAAGTCATTATGACCTGGCAGACTGCAGGTCCATGCTCTTTAAATGTCTGAGATGCTTCAGATCAGCTCAGAGATGACTTTAAAAAAAAAAAAAACACCCTAAAATGTCGCTGCAGTTTCAGCAGCAGTAATATTTAGGCAGAATTAGTTTTACTGCCTTTTTTTTTAATGCACTGTGAATTTTATGGTGCGCTGACTCCAGTGGCCTTGTAATATAAAGTCATACAAACCTATGTGTCTTCACAGTCGGGTGAAACTTTGCTCAGACATCCACTGAAAATTAGCCAGAAAAAAAAAGAAAAAGCATGATTAAAAGTTCAGTGTTACAAAAAAAGGCATGGAAGGGTGAGATACTAAACACAGAGGCTTCTTTGTGCAGCTGTTTTTATTTGAGAGTTCGCCGCCCCGTTCACAATTTGTCAATGCTCAACACCGCGACTTGTTCTGAAAAAGGTTCAGAGGTCAAAATATAAAAGGAAATGAAAGGACTCAAGGTTTTAGAATATTTACACATCAGAAATGACAAAGAGAAAAAAAAATATTAATGTGAGTTGAGTCCAGGACCATGAATTGAACCCAAAACCTTCTTGCTGAGAGGATTTTATGTTTCAAATGTGTCAAAGTGTGTGCACAGGGAAGCAGAGCAACCATAAATGATAAATACGAGATAAATAGAGTGATTAATAGTGACCAGTGCATAGTGAATTGCTATTTAAAATAAATTAAATTAGATAATTAGTCCTACTCCTGTGTAGGCGAAACATGAAATCCTATAACAAGTCAGCGTCATTATTTTACTAATAAACATATGGTTCATGTTCATTATGTTAATATTTTATTCATTACACATTTTATTTCTCACCTGTCTTTTGAAAAAATAAAAAATAAAAAAGCTTGACGCTGCATTAATGACTCTCAACTCTCCTCATGCTAATATAGGATCTATATTTAGTGCAACAGCACAGCAAACAGTGGCTGAGCTGAAGGTCTGTTTGCTGCTCGGCCCACTGGATGTGAGCGCGGTGCACTTAAAACACACAGTTCAAACAGCCAATACCGCGGCTTTTGAGCAGCACACACACTCAACCGCCCACACACACACACACACACATACATTTTAACAAAATCTGGCCCCCCCTCCCCCCTCCCACCTCTCTTCCTCCTCCTCCACCCATTTCATGCTTAGCTACAGCAGATGCTTGATAACTATTCAGCAATCACACTCTTCTTTGTCACAAGCGCCACTCTGCATTCACAGCAGCGGGCTGTGTCAGCTCACTAGACAGGGAATTTAACAACCTGCTAAATTTGTAAATCACAGACTGTGCTGAAAAATAACAACTGTATTTATGGAGATATCTCTCAACCTGGCGCCGCCGTCCTCGGCTCGTGCAAATTTGACAAAATAATCAGTTCAGAGACGATGGTGTGACACGAGGAATGCGAAGAGCGACGTTTTAACGCTATACATATAAAGAGAGCTGTCGCACCGTGTCACAAGTTGTGTCACTAGTATTAAGACATGATCTGGAGAATCACGGACCACCTGCACGTGGTGCCACGAGGACGTCAAAGCTTTATACGAATGTAAGGGAGCAGGTTTTTGAGGCATTTGGCTTCCACTGTTGGTGGATTTGAGCAGGATGGCAAAATACAGCACGCCGGCAGCTGTAGAGGAAGAAAAGTCAGCATGCAGAAGGATATTGGTCTGTCGCACCATGAGGCGTTTGTACCGGAATGAAATGTACCAGAATATGAACCATGACATAAAAAAGGAACGATTTCTATGATTTGATTAAAACCATTGAAGCTGGATGTGGTAATGGGCTGAAACGGCAGATTAGAGGCTGGCAACCAAATGTTAGAGTGGTATATTGACCCTTTGCGGAGCCTTGTGTTCCCTTAGCAACTGCTGCTACGTCTGTCAAGCTTATACAGCACAAATGCAGTTTACAGTGATTATGGAGGCAGATTTACCTCTCGGAAGCAAAAAAAAAAAAGAAAACAGAATCTCATCTCTGGACAAAAACTGTTTTAGCAACTTTAGCAACTTTAGTCAGCAGATTTCGTCAGCTGTAGCCACCCAGTGTTTGCTCATTCAGTGGAAATGAATTGGTTCCCCAGTCGACTTTAAATGATGCACATCATGTCAACATGTGTCACGCTGAAACACTGAGGTTAAAGCTTAATGTTGCCAGCCAAGCCTTAGCAGGGTAGAGCCTGTTTCTGTAAGACAGGAAGACAGGAAATACAGTAAATATGCGGCTCTGCTCCGCCGTTCTAAAAATAGCTTGAACCGACAATTAAAGGTAATGAATCTACTCCTAAAAAACGATAGGGATTATGACAATGGGCCAATTTGCCAAAATGTTGAACCATCCCTTTAAAGTGTAGGCACACTTTTTTTTTTAATAATTCAAAACATTTAAGACGTATTTAGCTTAGCTGTAGCAGTTTCACAGTGTCCCATTATCTTTTTTGGATGTGGCATTTCTTTCTCCATGTCGGTCATCACTTCTTGTACTTAACATTAAAACTGATTTCCTGTGCAGCAGGTAGGAGAGCCGACCAATTTCCAGGTGTGAAATCCCTACAGCTTTCATTAATTTGATACAAATTGAATCACCGTTGTGCAGTATTGTCAGTGCTGGAGTTTTCCTTTTTAATCAAACTGTCATGGATTATTACTGCACCTCCTTGTGCAGCAGGGTTTGGCATCTCAGGTGCTGTTAGTCCGAACTGTTTCCCTGTAGTGGGTTTAGCACCGGTAAACAACCAGACAGCTTCTGTTCAACCATTTTCGGGTCAGATCGGTGGTGTTGAGTTCCTGTGTTTGCAGCTTTTTCAGGCTCGGAGCGTGGGCACGGTGTAGTCCTTCAGCTCTTTCAGCAGTAGACCAGCAATTTGTCTCTTAGCACCTACTGTCAGAGAAGTACACAGGAAGAGGGCAATTTGGTTATCTCTTGGCTCTCTGCACCTCTCAGCCAGAAATCCATCTCTGTTCAGATTTCTTTTTTTTTTACAAAGTCCAACTGAATCTTTGTTGGACAGTTTGATTTTAAAGATCATTTGAGGACGCACTACTTCCTTTTTCCTTGATACATCTTTTAGCCCAGGCTGCAGCTGTTTGATTCCCTGCAGACTGAGGATCACGTGTTTGTGTACAGTCGTAAATTGTGTCTGGATTCAAGACTCAAACCTTATCAAGCCACTACAGACGTAATGGGGACCTGATTGTGGGGGGGGACAAGGGGGATGACTGGTGGAGTCGAGGCACGGCCCTGTAGGATTTCCCCGTTAACATCTTCCTCAGTGGGGACAGCTTAACACAAATTGAGCCGTCACTCTGCGGTCTCGCTCAGCTTGTTAGTGGAGGGGGGCAGCGGTGGGGCCAGGAGCCCGGAGACTCAGATGACATTTGAAGAAGCCGACTAGAGGCTGGCCTTTTGAAGAAACGAGCCACAAAGAGGCAGGATCACTAATTAGCCCTCTGCGTCCCGAAGTCTCACAACTTACTGTCTTGTTAGATTTCACACCTCAAGTTCAACAAATAATGTGAAATATGATTTAAATTTTTTTTTTTTTTTTTTTTTAACCAGAAAACTCGGGAGAAGAAATTGTGCCGTGCTACTTTTTGAAGAAGTTCTGTGCAACAGACTGAATGTGAGATTTCCAGCCTGTTAATTTTACCTTGAATTTTACCTTTACAAAACACTTATTTAAAGTCTGCAGTAATGGCATAATCCCTGCATTCATTAACATTTTTGTGGCTTATATTTCTGCCTGACCTTCACAGAGTTACAACATTGTGCATGAATGAAAATCACATGAATGGTCCGAGAGTGGGACCGCAGAAACCGGCTCGGTAACCCAAGTCCACGAGGTGCCCTGAGCTGATTTCCTTTAAAGCAAGGTCTGCGATTGGCAGTTGGCTACGATCAGCTGTTTGAGTTACCGCCCGGGCGCACAGATGCGGCAATCGCTGACAATTATTTTGTTTAGATTTGATTGCGCGTGATGCAGGCGAGCAATTAACAAAACAATGTGACACAAGCATAACTCATTCTCCCAGCAAATTATATTGGCTGTTTGATCTGAGGGGAGGAAGAAGAGGAGGAGGAGGAGGAGGGGGAGACAGGTGTTGCATCTGCAGCTCGCTGCTTCACTGCCGGTGTGCTGCTGAGCAAAGGATCTAAAGACGATGTTCAGTTAGTTAGTTAGTTAGTTAAATGTATTTGTCTTGCAGGAAATTAGTCTAGGATATGCATGCAGGCTGCTACATGTATACGTACAATGGTGCTTGGTGCATGTACAGGACATGAGTGCATGTACAGTTAAAGTGCATCACAATACGTCTACGAATATAAATACAAAACCACAATCATACAATCACAATACACTATACTCAGCGTCGACACTGCTTTGAGTTCAGGAGACCCACCGGAAGTGGGATGAAGTTCCTGTATCTATTGAGGTCACGTTTTTGTACTTTTAACTGGAACTCTATAGCATCTGCCGGATGGGAGCAGCTCATATTCACTGTATAGGAGCTGGTTTTCTTTTTTTTTCAGATTCAGATTCAATTTATTTGCCATTTTATGTTTTAACATAATAGGAACGTGCTGCAGTGATGTGTGTGTGTGAAATTCTTTTCACATTAATAAGTGCAGGACAAGACAGGACAGTAAAAACCACAATAACAATCAGTGCAATGCAATGCATTAATAATATATAAGCCTGTCTGATAATGATTGTATCAAAATGAACCGGTCTACTGATTTGAGATCTTAACGTAACTAAATTAGTGGTTGGTTTGCAGCAAGTGGGATCGTCTTTTATGTGCTCTGTAAATGCTTCCTTTTAAAATGAACATCCTCCCAAACACACAGGGGTGTGTTTACACATTCCACTACATCCCTGCTAATGTCGATCCCATTCACACCTCTAAAATTGTCAGTAAAGGACTTATGATAGCTAATAACATCACTAATGAGCCATATTGAGTTTTACTTTCATGTCAGCAGTCATTCTGTCACACTGTCACACTCCTCAGATGATGGATATCTCGCTTGGGAATGAAACTCTTCAAAGTCTGATTACACTCTGTGGCTCGACCAATAAAGTCATCTTCATCTCTCCCTCCCTCTGCTCTCTCCACTCCCTCTCTCTCCATCTCTCTCTTCTCTCTCAGCTGGCTCAGAGCCACCCGGGCCTCAACAACCCCCCTCGCCGGAGAGGGACCAGGCGTGCGTCGTCCTCTCCAGCTCCGACAGCGAGCCAGAGCTCAGCCAGGGAAAAGCCCGGCCTCAGAAGCCATGCAAAGGCAAACAGATCCAGGAGGAGGAGGAGGAGGAGGAGGAGGATGAGCCTCCGAAAGACAAACAGAAACTAGGAGAGGCAGAGGAGGAGGAGGACAAGCGGCGGCTCAAAGGCAAACAATCAGCGGGAGAGCGAGGCGACAACGTTGCGGGCGCCGGCGGCTGCCTTTCCTCTGACCACACACAGGGTAATCCCACCTGCAATCTCCTCCTTTTCATATCTAGGGAAATTGGCTGGTGCTGCCTTGTCACCTGCCCATATAATGCTGTTTAATATCATCACTTCAAACCAATAAGGGATTATATCTCATTCCATATGGGGCGAGGCATTATTATTCTCACTATTATTAGTGTCTAGTTGGGGATGCGGCCTATTTCCACACTCAGGGAGCTACAGGAGATATTGAGTAAAACCTCACTAATCTCCAGAGTGCCGCTTCTGAAACAAGTGACCTGCTCAGTGTACCAAAATACACAGCAGATCTGAGGTTCAATCACTGTCCAGCAGGTAACTGATGAGCTCCTGACTGGCTGTTTTTTAATAAAGCAGAGGCTGAGGTCTAATTACACCGAAGGCACAGGTTCCCCCCTCCCTTGCTCCAGATGATGCCGGAAACACGACCTGTTTTCCCCCGTCCACTCCGGTTATATGTGTACATGTCTGCCCAATCTCTCAGGGCTGTGAGGAAACAAATTCCCAATTACACAGTGTGTAATATTGCAAATTAAGACCTCTGTGTTCAAGCACTCGTGTCTCAAAGGGATACACAAAGCAATAAATTGCGCTAATTACAAAGAACTAATTACACCATGTGCAATATGAAGAGCCCCTAAAAAAAATTGCCAGACTAGCAGAGTCTAAGAAAAGCTTGTGACCGGGGTGTTGCCTCTGAAACCGTGCAGGCATTTTGGGTCAGAGGCACTGAAGGATGAAACTGAGCTGGTATCAGTTACTTCACATGAGAATGAATATTGGCCCAACCGTTTAGGTTTTAACAGGCCAGCCATCAACCCCCATTACCCTCTAACACCCCAGGATTGGTTCTGCAACAACTTGGCAGATTCCCTTTCTCTCAGAGCCGCACACACAAACACACACTCACACTTTGACATCTATTAGTGCCCAGAGATTGTCAAGTGCTTAATTTCTCCTCCTTGTAGCTACATGTGGCCCCGGCGGTCTAGGACCCGCTGCCACTGCCCCCTCCCCTGCAGAGCCCTCTGCATTCTGTGCGTCCTCTCTCTCTCTCAGGGGGGAGAAAAAAAAATACTAAAGGTGAGCGAAAAGGGGGCCGCTTTCTTTCTTTTTCTTCTCCAAAACACCTCCGTTTAGAGCGACTCCAGGGGAGAGATAAAAGCTTCACTGTCGATCAGAAATGGCAGCACTAAAGACACAGCTGGACGCCGAGCTGGCCCCTGTGTAGCCTTTTCCTCAGAGCCAACTAATATCTATCTATCTATCTATCTATCTATCTATCTATCTATCTATCTATCTATCTATCTATCTATCTATCTATCTATCTATCTATCTATCTATCTATCTATCTATCTATCTATCTATCTATCTATCTATCTATCTATCTATCTATCTATCTATCTATCTATCTATCTATCTATCTATTATAAAAAAGTGTTATCTATCTATTATAAAAAATAGTGTTATCTATCTATCTGTCTGTCTGTCTATCTATCTAGTAACTATCTATCTATTATAAAAAAGTGTTATCTATCTATCTATCTATCTATCTATCTATCTATCTATCTATCTATCTATCTATCTATCTATCTATCTATCTATCTATCTATCTATCTATCTATCTATCTATCTATCTATCTATCTATCTATCTATCTATCTATCTATCCATCCATCCATCCATCCATCCATCCATCCATCCATCCATCCATCCAAAAAAGTGCATACTGTACTTCCTCCGACTTCTAATTTGATGAAACTTAAAAACCTATGTATATACGTATATATATGTATATAGTATATATATATATTATCATTTTAGACACGTTCAAAATCCATTCATCTATCTCTCCTCCTGTCCGTGTGCCTGTCCCTTTGGTGGTTAGTCAGTGTGTTAGTTACATGCTGTTGTCAGTCTGTCTGTGGCAGTGTGGATTTAATACGAAACACAGCAGTTGTCCAATAAAAGTGACCTATGGGGTCAGGAGCGGTGCCTAATAATTTTCCCTCTACCTGCCCGTGGTTTTAGAAGGCAAACCGCAGAGCTGTCGGCCGCCCCCACCTCTTGATTGCTCTGAGATTACTTTCCTCAGAGCACAGACAGGCAATCACTCCTCCTCCTCCACCTCCTGGTCTCTCTCTCTCTCTCTCCTTACTGTCTGTCGCTCCGTCTATCTGCATGACCCAAACATCTCAACACGGATACTCAGAGTTTTTTTTGTTGTTGTTGTGTGTTTGTTTGTTTGTTTTCTAGGATGCAACTTCCAACACTTCAGCCAAAACGCCAAAACGTCTTCATACTTGAGGAACGCATTTAGATTTTTTTCATATCTTTTTGTTTCGATCCTGCAGAAGATGAGATGACTCAGTCCAATTAGGCGTTGTTTTCTTTCTCTTGCAGTAAAATAACAGATAAATCCCTCGGGGTGTTCTGAAGGCACTGTTCATACTGTGTAAGTGACAGTCTAATAAGACGGCTTTGTAAGATGAATTGCCCCCATCGTATAAATGGCCCACTTAATGCAGCTGGCGTGTTCTGCCACTGCAAACAGGAGAATGGGAGGAGGAGGAAAGAGGAGTAGGGGGGTGCTTACTACAAAAATGGGGTGCACATTGCAGAGCTGCTGGGAAGCTTCATGACAGATGTGGAGGGACAGAAAGATGGGATTTTTGTGAAAAGCTAGTGTCTTAAAAATGTTTTGGCTCCAGACTTGTAGCCTTAACGCTTTTCTCTTAGCTGGTCGCTTTTATATTTTCAGACACGGAGTGGCTGGCCCCTTCACACGAGATCAGAACAGCTTGTACCAGATCGTGCAAAAAAAATTACACCTCTAAGACTGGAGCAACATAAAAATGAAAGATATAGACGCGGTGCAAGCAAAGGTCAAGGGAAGGAAATTACTCATTAGGATGATCTCACCTTTAAACCTCTTACCTTAACATCAGATTGCATCACAAATATATATATAAAAAAAGAAGCAGTGGGAGCAGTAGCTACCATTTCAAATAACAGCAAGTTTGAAACTCTTGACAGTCAAAAACCAAAAAGTGACAGGGATGAAATAGTGGATGATGGAAGCAGTGTTTGTGTTGAGAGACAAACGCGGAGCAGCGGGGTGGCGAGCATGACAAGGCTCTGTTGTTGTGCTTCTGATGGAATTAATGCCGCAGAAATATACAACCAAAATACACTCCAAGCTGAATGTATCAAGGCAGCAGATAAAGGATGGGAAAAGCTGAATAGAAATAGAGTCTGATATGTAAGTCTGCTTACTCTGCAGATGAGGTAGAGAAGAGATGATGATATAAAATATGATTCAGTGATCATACACAGCTTCCCCACTGTTTCTGAACTACTTAGATGAGCTGCATCTCAACATTAAAGTGATAAATAGTTTGCCCATATCGGTTGAAAGCGGCCGTAATCTGAATTTCTTGGCTGCGATACTGGAGAGTGTATATATATATATATACTATATATTTGGTTCGGTCTGTTTTTCCATCAACTCAGACCTTCTTAGACAGTGTTTCTGTACAAAAAGCTGATTTGTCCCATGACCACCGGAGACCCGGTTCAGGTACATGGCAGCACTTGTTCATCAGAAACACTCAGGCGTCAGGCTGTGTCGGTATTTTCACCCTATTAGCAAGCCAAATGGACACACACACACACGCAGACACAGGCGCGTGCACACAGACAAGGCAGACAACTGGCCACGCAGAGTGATTTAAGGCAAGTATCATTGGAGTGTTATAGGTCATTGTCTAAATGAAGCGTGGTCGAGCGGCGGCGGTCTCATTTCCACCGCCTGACCTTTTCTTGCTGGATGCTGGCAGGATGAGCAAGCTACATCGCTGACATTAATGACCTACTCTCTCTTTTTTCTCTTTCTCTGTTTCTCTCCGCCACTGACTGTCGTTTCATCAGTCTCTCTCTCTCTCTTTCACTCTCTCGCTGTCGAGTTAACTTGTGAAAAATGGATCGGGACATTTCTGTCAAAGAAATAGCATTACATATTAAACTTTGAAGGAATACTTTTTTCCTTTTCATTTTTCTGTCTACAGAGTTAGATTTAAGGTGCAACTAGCCTTGGTTAGCTAATTTGCTTAACCTTTACACAAACACAGAGAATACACAACACAGTTTCTAAGAAACTTTTGGTAACTCTTTATTTGACGCCTACAGTATCTCTATAATGCATTATAACCATACTTATAATGAGTTATAATGCAGTTATAGCATCAAGTAAAGCATGTCTCAGCATTTATCCGATCAGACTTCCGGTCTTTACCCGGTGCTCCTGTCTCTTCGTTGCTCATTGACAGTGTGGCACAGTCAAAACCACGGTGGGAGCTAAGTGAGCGGAAAAAAAGAGGCATAATTGAAGATTCACTGTTTTTTTTTTTTTTTAGACCCCTGCATGTAGGTTCATTGTTATATCACCTGGTGATAGCAACAAGCAAAGTCGTTTATATGACAATGTCACAGATAACTACTTCAGCGTTCTCATTTTAGATTCTATGATCAAATGTTTAAAAGCAATAAACATAAATATAAGGTAATTCTTTGCCTTTCTCTATATGCATACGCATTTAGATGTTCTGCTTCAAATGTCATATCCTCCCAATATTGTGCTCGGTATGAATAAATCTGAAAAGCTGCTGGAGGTTTATGTCCCTGCTAGTCATTGCATCACCAGAGGAGCAAATAGAGGTACCAATAAAGCTGTGAAAGCCAGTAATGAGCCAATAATATATACTCTGTGAGATATTAGTCAGCCTCCTCCTCTCTCCCTGCAGACCGGAGCGCTGCAGTGTGTTTGTCTTCCACTGCTGATGCTAATGATGATGATGAGGACAATGATGGTGATGACGCCAGCACAACCCATCCCGTCTACCCGGGCCTGCAGTTCTGCGCCAGCCAGTTCACAGACCGAATATATCTCTACTCCAAGGTACAGTACTGCACTGTGCACAAATTATGGACAAGGGGAGATGTTTTGATAATGATTTTTTTATGAATAGACGCTGTCATGCCTTTACCCCAAGCTGTGTGACACTTAGGTGTTGGTTTTGTGTGTGTGTTAAAGCCAAAAACAGCAGCCAGGTGTCTGTGGTGAGATCAAACCCAGAATAAGAATTTAACAACAAACCCAGAGGTTTAGGTTCATGAATCGTCCGTAGAAAATCAAAAAAGGCTCACAACTCCACTTTGTCCGGAGTCACCAGTGACTTCGCTTGACTTTGAACGACTCGATATCTTTCCCAAGCACAAAGATTAGAATTTATGTTCAGCTCTGAATGTTTTCAGACCCTGGATGTACTTTGTGTGACTCTGACAGCAGCTAATCATCACGTTGCACATGCAGGCAGGGAAAGTTTGTTTTTGGCAGCGTTATCATATTCTGACAATCGACACATTCAGGTAAACACACTTCTGATTAAATTACTTTTTTTTTTTTGCCAGTTTAAATGACAAATGGCAAATATCAGCTATGGCTAATTGAGGTTAATGGCGTTAATTACATCCCCAAAGGCCAAAATGAAACTTGGCTGAGGTCGGAGCTCCGCTAAGGATCATTTGTGAGGGAAAAGAAGCACGAGTGAGTGAGTGCACTGCTCATCACATCAGTTTACAGTTGTTCACATTTTCCAGTTCAACTTGACAAACTTAAAAAAAAAAGTTCTGAATCAGGAGGGTAGAGTAAGTCACCTATGAAAAATAAGCCACAGCTCTATTTTAAATTATAGGCCCTCAGGTTTCATCTATGGGTTGTGACCAGAAATTATATCAGTCACAGTTTGGGTTTCAGGTTAGTGGAGTGTCCTGTAACGTTCAGGCAATGACAGGTACAGAGAGAGAGAGAGAGAGAGAGCCTTTAAAGAGACAGATGGGTACAAAAACCTCAGTTTCCCAGTGACAGGTTTAACCATGAAAGCTGGTGTACACATGTAGTTAGGTTAGGTTATACTTTATCCATCCCTGAGAAGAAATTTGTTTGTCACAGCAGCATCAAAGAGAAAGAAGACATTTGAGTACTAAATAAATATCATAAACTATATAAAATTGTATAAAAACTAAAATACATAATACATAAAATATTGTGCTCTCTGCTTGCTGGATTGAATAACAGATTAAAAGTACTTTGGCAGTCAGAGTATTTATCAAGAGCTACTAAAAATCTTGCTTTTCGCCATGTGCTGCCACTTCCTGTTTCTGTAGTTTCACTGTAGGGTCATGCAACTTCATTACATTGCAGCAGACTTAATCATTTTGAAGCAATCGGTCGCTACATACTGTATGTCCGTCTCTACAGTGAAACATCGATTCATCAGAAATAATAGATTTCAATTAAATCTCTGATTCTCAGTAATGTTTTATTTGCATCTCCAATTTTCAAGTCAAAGAAAAATGGATTCAATAAGAGATGTAAGTGCTCCAGATTTGATAAAAAAATGCTACTGTTGCCGCAGGAATAGTACATCAAAGTACATCTGATAATATCACCCTAACCCTATTTCTGTAAATTAACTTCACTAATTGTTTCTGTTTAAAAACTGAAATTAAATCAGTTGAAGGACACATTTGTCGTTTTGTAAAATCGTATACAGAATTCAAAACCAAATCATCACTGAATCTCACATCAGTTTCCAGGCAGTAGCTTGTTTTTTATTTGAACAGTATCAACAGCCTTTACGTTCCCTTATGTAAACTGCACTGAGTCCTGCCAGTGAAAAACACAAGAGTAGAAACACTGGTGTGGTGGTCGGCCTGCAGCGTAGTAAAAAAAAACATAGTACCACACAAAAAAACAAACATCTACTCACATTCTGTGTTGCCACAAGGCCTTAAAATGGAAATGCATCACTGAAAGCTGCTCACATGTTTACAACTAAGATATATTGGAGTGTATGTGATCTATTGTTTGTCTTTTTAAAGATGCTACATCTACATCTCCCACATCTCAAGTGCTAAGTGGGGCCACTGTCTTCAGATGTGACCTCACACATTCCCCACACATTGATCACAAGGTCATGAATGCATCCTTCCATTCAGAGGAAGCAGGACTCAACAATGTCACATTTACGCTTCAGCAAAGTGAAAAAATATTCAAATATTGGAGTAAATTCTTGTTGATATCTTGTCACGTCTGCCTGCTGGGCTTTGAATTAAATTTCACTTATCACTGCAGCCATTTACGAAAAAAAAAGAAGCAAATGTGTAAACCTATCTCCAAAGTGTCAGGAAACAGGAGCTCCTCTGATTTCCTAAATGAAAGTCACAAGTGTCTGGTGTAATAAGTGAAACCCAAAGGGCACGTGGATTTTTGATACCCACCAAACAGTGTTTTGTTCCTTGCCGGCGTGTTCCTGTCGGATTCAGCTGAAGTGCGAACAAAACATAATTAATTCCCTCTTTCTTTTTTTCTTTTTTTTAAGAGGAAGTCTCATTGACATCAGGATCTCTTTATTAAAGATAGAGCTGTGAACAACAACTCAGCTATAAAAGTAAGAGACGTGGAGTTCTTTCAAACATTGCCAATTAGCAAATAAGACAGACGTGACAAAATAGTTAAAGACAGCATTAAGAAAGTCAGAGATTGAGAATGAAATCATTTCTGAACTAATATTAATTACAGAAAAAAAGCTGCAAATTATTCCAGCTACAAGTGTGTTTGTTTTTTCACTTC
Organism: Trachurus trachurus; assembly: GCF_905171665.1. NCBI lineage: Eukaryota > Metazoa > Chordata > Actinopteri > Carangiformes > Carangidae > Trachurus > Trachurus trachurus. Next base: position 4,711,442 of record NC_139914.1, read on the forward strand.
GGATTTTAAAAAAACATTCGACAGTTGAGTGTCTGGCACAATAAATTCTGAATAACCTTGAGACTTCATTCTTACCTAATTCACTCCTGCCTATAATGACAAGAACAGGAAGCTGCCTGAGTCTTTTCAAATGTTTTTTTTTTCTTTCTAAGATAGTTCGAGGCTGTGAGGTGAAAGAGGGGGACAAGAGAAGCTCTTCAAATCCATTTCCATTCTTTCATTCAATGTAAATTAAAGGTTTAGGAATTACCAAAGGATTACCGGAACGATTTCACAAGGGGCCGCCCCTCCGTCAAACCCTCCACCAACTATTTGTGTTTCATCTACACACACCCCCTCCGCCTGTTAGTCCTCAGCTCTCAGACAGACAGTCGGATCAGGATTTTATTCCAGATATTAAGCACAGAAATAAGTCGTAGAAATAAGAAGTATTTTACATATCAAGACCATTTTACTCGACATAGGCCTTCTGGTAAAAGAAAATATTGAGAAAATAACCCATATTATGTCATACCCATGCTCAATACATACCAATATCATGGAAAAGTTAATTTATTTCAGTATATTGTCCAATTCAAATAGTGAAACTCATATTAAATAGATAAATTACACACAGACTGGACTATTTCATGTCTTTATTTCCTTTAATTGTAGTGATTATGGCTTGCATTTAACAAAAACCCCAACATTCAGTATCTCAATGTGAAAAAGTTCAATTGTAACCTAATGATGTCATACTCTAATCAGCTAATTAACTCAAAACACCTGGGAAGGTTTGAGCTGCACCAGTGTAGTTCAGCATCAGTTCTCTTTTACCTACAACAACACAAAGCAGCGGACTATAAGGTAGGTAATGTTTGCCTTTAGGAAATGTATACTACTCTATATGAATTGATCAGCGCTGAGGCTCATGAATTGTGTTTGCAGATGTCTAATATTGCTGGTAATGGCTCCTGGAAGGTAAAGGACAGAAGCAGGAATAGAGCAAATGAAAAAATGCGCAGCTCGGGTCAATACGAGTGACTAAGCCTCGCTGCATCGATTTTTCACCATTAATTTTTTATGCCTCTCTCAGGTCCCCAAACTTAATGCGAGTGAAATACTAAAACACCAGAGTACCGCCTTGAATATTACTGTTTCCTCTTTTATTGACAGATCTTTGTCGGGGTGAAAATGGGTGGTTGGTACTGTATGAACGCACGGTTCAAACTGATATCCTGTGACTGCAGCTTCTGTTGATTTATTTTGAAGGAGCGACCTATCGTGTAGCTGCAGACTGTCGCCTGCTGGGGCCTTTTGTGTGAAGCCTTCAGGGTTTCATTCAGTCAAATGCTCTTCCAGGAGCTTTTGTCACTGACATCTCAGGAGCTTCCTGCAGGACAGACCATAGTTTAACCCCAGTCTGGCTCTGATTACACTCCTGTGCATTCTTGGCACTCCTCGGTGAGTGCCACTTGCCAACAGACCCTCCGTATTGATCAGATTGTGACACTTGACGCCCTTTTGTTTCATTCATGAGGGATCAGATTCCTTCAACGCTAATGCAGATAAGAGACAAGGCGGTTTTACATAGAGAGGACCGAGGTGTCGGACTGAATCTCCAATGGAATATTACCCTGACGGCAATAGACAAGTGTCATGTACGCGTGGCTGAGACGATAAGCCGCGGAGATAAATGTCCCCCACTGTCGTTTAAATGATAAACTGGGGGAATTCTGGCTGGAAAGCTGTCACGTCGGGATAATCCTGGACCCGGCGTTGAATTCACACAGGGGGCCGCTCAGTGCACAATCAAGAGGAAGATTTGTCACCGGGGATTGAAAGAGAAATATTGAGAGTATTAGGAAATTTTATGTCCATTTTCTACACATCAAATAGTTGTTTTATTCAAGGATTCAGTGTCCCTGCTCGGAGGCAGGGTGGGCGTTTTTGTTTCATGTCAGGACGAGGACTAGCAGATGGGTGGGGCTTCCCACATCAGTATGATTCAGACACACATAATGCTGTGTTAAACTTCATTTGAAATCCTCTGCTGTGTGACTCCACATATTTTGTTTAACTCCTCACGATGTTGTCGTATCTGTTGAGATGTTATGATGACACTATAACCATCCATAATCACCACAGCCCATACTTGCAAAAAAATATAGACATATATATATCATGTTATCTATTTGGACATTGTGGCAGCATGCACCATGTATTATATATAATATAAAGTACACAGACACAACACTTTATATATGAGAAAGGACAATATACTGCACACCAATTAAATTGCATAACGCCTTTCCTTCAAAAATCCTTATTTGTTTAGATATTAGACTTCGTGTCGTATTTTTTTGAAATGTTTGTTACCTGATTTTTGGAATGAAGCCATAATATTGTTGTTGCTCATGAGCTTGTTAGTGGGGAGGATAGTATGCCTCTTTTCAATCACATCTCGCACAGCTCTAATCCTGCTCCATGCTGTTACAGCACAACCCGCTCCGCCGTTCCCCTGACTCCCCATGATATTTATTTTACCATAATCCAAATAAACACGTGGGCCTCAGTGCACTGAGGGTTACAGCACAGCATAGGAAAAAACTTCCTAATGTTGATTTGTATCTCCAAATCCATGTGTCGGCTGCCAGCAGGTATTAACCTTTAGACTTCATCTTTTCTCCTGTCTCCCGCCTGTCCTCTCCGGCCGCCGTTCCCGTGCCTGAAGTGGCTCCGGCAGCTGAAATCCAGATTGCGGCTTTTATGCCTAAATTCAACTGGTCAGCTTCTTCCTTGTGTCTGGCACAATCACTGTGGACTGAGTGAAATTAACACCGGGGGTAATTGGCTTCTCACGCTTCAAAATGGCAGTAGTTAGCACTAATGAAGCAGCAATAACTGAGAAAATGTTTTTTTATCATGGTTAGCTTTTTATTTTTTTACAGTGATTACTTGGTTACCTCCAAGGCGCAGCAGTATGATTACCTCTAATAACAGCCGAGCACATTCTTGTGGGTATAAGGTGCTTTTTTACACTCTTCATAATCCTCATTATTTTTTGCTGCGAATACATGTGTTCTGTCAAAAGAGAAGCATTATCTTCAAAGTAGCGGAGGTATATATTAGAGGGAAGAAAACAAGGGAGATCACTAACAGGCGCCTTGGTTACCACGAGGAATTGCCATGGCAACTGATAAAGAATAAAGAGGATGTAATTAGATTTAAGTTCTGCAAGTTTAGTCATTAAAGATCTGATTGCTTGGCTGAAGGTACCTGTAAATGTAGCACAAACCGAGCTACAGTCAAACTAATTACATGTAAACGCAACAAAACTGGTGACGTGGTTTATTGTCATGGAGCGACAGTTGATCCTATTTTACATGTTGCATCCAAACACATTATGTTTTACAGATGATCTCACTTCTGCACTAGTTTTGTAGCCGACTACAGTACAAATAGTATTTTCTTCATGGTCTTACCTTGTAGTAATCGAGATGATTCAGACAGAATCAACCTTCCACTTTTTACACAAAAACACAAATGTCTTTGCAAGTTGTGTCTGTCATTTTCCCACCCGGCACCCGTTGACATATAAATATCAAATCCACTCACACCAATCTGCTGTGTGATGAGGTGTGGTTGTTGGCCACACTGTTAGTTTGTTGCTATCTTGAGAAAAAGCTGTAAGCGATTGCGTAACTGTCCAAATAGAAACAAGGTCTGAAGTCAATGACGCAATATTTCTGTGATTCTAACCGTGCATGATAAAGATACCGAGCTAATTCGGCGTGGAGAACACAGACAGACAGACAGAATGTGTGGTTTTCTGGTTGATTTTCATGGTTGAAATTAACATTTTTGGTGCTAATTTCTCTTGTCTTTTTTTTTCATTTTGTGAGAGAAATAGAGAGTGAGCACCGTGAGCTATAATCAGCCTCCTGTTGTGTTTCCTCTGCAGAGAGACAGTCTGTCTTACTACCTGGACAAATCTACCAAAGCGTAAGCAAGACCTGGCTGCAAGGGAAATGGGAGATGCTGTTCTGATTGGCCGATTGAATGTCACACACCCAGAGTATCTTATTCCTATGAGTGATCAATTTAACGTCTTTTGAACCAATGGCTCTCTACAATTAAATCATAAGAAGTGTTTTATACCAGTCAAGTGGAGCCAACAGCCATGCCTTGCTTCTCTGTGAGGATGCTCTTCTCTTGTTGTGTATCCTGTTTGGTGGCCTGATGGGATGCATGAACCCAGTCGTTAATTCTGTCCATTCATTTGATGTCAGCCGAGTTCGAAGCTCAGTAATTACCTGACCCACTGTGGAAACTTTTGAACTGTTTCATGAGCTCAGCATGTAGGGAAATGTCCCTTGTAATTTCTCATGACAGTTGTCTTCATGGCCCTTTGTTGACTCATAAAGGTGGTGCTTATTTGATAGCATCCGGTCGGTTTGTCTCCCTCCCTCTCCATTAGTTATATATCCACAATATTACACTGACATTTATTCTTGTCAGGCGAGGGAACAAAAACAACAACGTCTCTTCTGCTGCCGCTGCTGCGTCGTCATTCACTTCGAAGGACACCGAGCGAGTAAAGGCGCGTGGTTGTTGCTGTGTGTCTGTTTGCTTTGATTACGCCAGTGAGTCAGCAGCAAAAGTCCCACGCATCGCCAACTGTTTGGGCAGGAAAAACACGAGGAGCCAGGCAGGAACCTCCAAAGAACCATGAAGGGACCGTGTGTAGAGCGGTGGCGCCACCGAACGCAGGGACATTTACCGCTTCAAAGACCCACTGAGTGCGTTTAATGGTGTGTGGGTGAGAGAGAGAGACAGAGAGAGAGAGAGAGAGAGGGTATTTCAGCCGTTTACCTTGACCGTATCACACTCACACTCATAATACGCAATGAATTTCCCTTTGGGGATCAATACAGTTATTCCTATTTGACAATTTCAGCCAAAAATACAGATTTTTCTCACTAAAATAGGTTTAAATACTTAAATTACCAGCTGCCATTTACCTGTAGTTCCTAAATCATCATCATACGTGTGCCTTTTTGCTTGCAACACTTTTAACCACATTTCTTTCTACATTTCTTTCCGAACAGGAGGAGTTACAGCTGCTTACAACCACATTAAAACCATTTATTGTCTTTATATGCTGCTTAAATCTGTTAGCATGTTCATGAATTCACCCCTCAAGATCATAGCACAGTAAAAACGTTCTAAAACCAACAGACCAGAGAGCAGTACATGTGTATTTTATATATTATATACACAGAGTAAGAGGAGGCTAAGCCACAGTGAGAGTGATGGTGGTATAAGTAGGAGCAGTGGTGGTAATAGCGGTAACAAATCTTTGTGCTTAAGGCTGTCTTCTCCGTCTCTGTCTCTTCATCTGTTAGGACGGTACCACGTTGAACTTGAGCTTCGTCCCTCTGGACATCAAACTAACCAACTGGGACGAGCTGCCCGAGGCCTTCAGCCGGCGCCGGGAAAATCGAATACAGGTCTGCCCTTCCCGCCAGGCTGCGTGTATTGTGTGTGTGTGTATATATATATATATGTGTGTCTCTTGCATGTGTTTTGATATTCATGAATGTGTGTGGGTGTGTTTACTCGTGGGAGGTGTACCCAGTTAATGTCATTACCGTAAAAACGCCTTAAAGGATTTGGCTTTTAGGTTGGTTAAAAAAGAAAAAAGAAAAAAAAAAGCCAATATTTTCTTCTCATGATTGATTAGAAAGACGGGTAAAGCTGTGATGTGATATTGTTTCCAAGATGACAGGAAATTCAGCATATCCTCACGAGTGCAGTTGAAAGTTTTTCCGTTTGTGCGCCCGCAGGCTTCTTCAGAATCACCTTAATTTTAGACTAAGATAATTCAGAGTGATATCACAGTCACACAGGAGCTCGCTCGCTCGCTCCCCCACTTCCTCTGACCCGGTGAAGATGAAGATGAAGCTGTGGGGGTGATTAAACCTAACAGATATGTTTGTGTCACCGCCGCCGTTGTGTGAATCTAATGACACCACCACCACCGATCACGATGGAAGAGAAGGAGGAAGAGGAAGAGGAAGAGTGCGGACGCCCACCTTCACCACTGCAGAGCCCGGAGCGCCGAGGGAGGAGGAGGAGGGAGGAAGGAGGGAGGTTTGTGGGATGATGGAGAGAGGAGAAAAGAGAGGGGGCGGTTTGGGGGTTTTGAGCAGCCAAGGAGACCGGGCAAAAAGAGAAAGTGCCGTTTTATGAGGGTCGTTAAAGGAGACGGCTCATCACCTCAAACGACCCCGCACGCCAACCAGCTAATATTAAATCCTGCAATCTGCTGTGGCAGTAATAGAGCCGCTGACGGACGCCCCACCTGTCACTTGTTTATGTCGGTTTGTAAAACCGAGGCGTGAGTTGCATCCCTCCCCTGACCCATCATTCACGCCCTGTTACACTCCAATCGTCCATCAGAATCAATACCGAGCACGCGGTTTAACGTGGGCAGCAACACGTCTTGTGCAAACTCAGCTCTACAACAGTCCACACTCCAGACCGAGGCTTCCCAACAATGGTCAGTCATTAGGAAAGTGAATATTATAAGAAATGTGTGTTCAAGTCTATTATAATTCCATATTTTCCTGCCTATTAGTTCCCACTGAAGCCACAAGTCTTTAAAATTAGACCTTGAATATATGGTTTTTGGCAAAAGGCGCTCAGGAAGATGATTAGATGGCTCACTATTCATCAACAAGCCTTAATGCATGTGTCAGAAGTTGAAGTCAACCTGAATATATTTCGTCCCTGTGAGTGAATCCACTGAGCACTGTAATTATGTGGAATGAGCTGATTTTTGCTGTGGAAATGTTATTTTAAACGCTGCTGTAATTGGGTCTTGATGAAGGAACGTGTCAGCCAGTGCAACAGTGTGGTTAAATCATGTCTCTTTAATAGTTTCTGGACAAGTATGGAGCATGCAGGATCTATTATGGACAATAACTGCCCACTTATCCAAGAAAAGAAGAAAAATAAGACTGTATGTTGTCACTTAATGTTTAATTTCAATACAGCTGAGTTTACACTATGTAGATATTTCACTGATATCCAATTTTGCTTCATATGGGACCCGTTATTTTTGTGATTAACATGCAGCTTTGTCCAGATCCTCTTTGATAAATCAAAGCCCTCACGGTTTTTCCGCCCACACACCGTCTGACACTCACCTATTAACCCCTGTGACTTTATGAGCAGCTGGAGACAGGAAACGCCATCCCACTCTCCCCACTTAGTCACGACTTTTCACACCTGATTCAACTCCTTGACTCCTTCAGGGAGCGGGGCGAGGCCTCATGAAACTGGCATCGTCTCAGGGCATCGCTTAAGCTTACTGTACTGTACCTTCAGCGCACTGTATGACATTTACATCCATCCTGTCTGCAGTGTTTTGACATCTTCTTAGCTGTAAATGCCTCTTTAATAATAACTAGAATCTAATACAGCATCATTATGGTGTTACTTTTGGTGGTGCAGTATATATATCAGCTGTAATTAATCCTGGAAGAATGATTCTCATCACGTATTGTTGTTTTATTTTCTTATTTGCAGTGTTTCCCACAGGTTCAGAGCAGGAAACTGGAGAATCCCACTTTACCGATGTTCCATAAATGCCTCAGACACACGATTTAATGGCACTTGCAGTAAAATAAACCTTGAAAAAAGAAAGAAATCGCCAAACCAGCTTTGATTAATATTTTAAACATGAGTAAAATATTTCACAGCTGTATTTAATTTCCACAATAAGCGAGGCCAAGGGTTTACATTTCACACTCACTCCTTGAGTTGCCTATTACAGCCTTTTTATCCTCTGTAGCGAGTGGGCAGCTGACAAATGACAGGAGACATGAAGAGAGGGAGGGAATGAAACGCAATATGTTGACAACAAAGGCATGAATCTTACCCATAATGCAACCTGAATGCCTGATACTTGAGCAACGGTTTCACATAATTATGTATTGAGTTGCTTGCAAGATTTACAAAGACACAAACATGTATAACTCGTGTTTTTTTTTTTCTTCTCATCTTTTTTGGTTTTTAATTTGTTCTCTTCTGTATCTGTGCTTGTTACAACAGAAGGAATTTGTCACACTCCTTTTGGGATCGTTAGGTTCTTGAGTTTTGTCATATTTCTGTCAAAATATGAACAATTCGCCTGTTAAAACGCCAACAAAGCACAAACTGCTGTTATGATAGCTTTGAAAAGTGTCTTTATGATGCATATTGAGTTTTATCCTCACAGAAGTAATCTTTTTGTAAGCGAAGGTATCATTCATGGGGTAAAAAACACTCCTCAAGTGTAATATATGGAGGTATATTGCCCATTAGGACTTGGTGCTTCGTGTGCTATTTGTCATTTTGCCAGGGGATTTTCTTTGAATTCTTGATTTGGCTGAAAACGTATACGGCTCTCTCTGGGTTTGATGGCTTTTGTTCAGCTAGCTGGAAAACCTGTGTGTATCAGTGTGTGCGTGTGCATGTGTGTGTGTGTGCTCTGCAAGGTTCAGATTGTTTGTTTTTAGCCCAAATGTTGTTATTTTTTTCAAAATTGAAAAAGAAAAATGTTTTGCTTTTGAAGAGGCGCCAATGTCCAGACTATCAATTTGTGCTGAAGATGAAGGCTCCAGTGGTTTTTTTGGTTCCAGCCTGAAATTGACTATGAATGTTGCGTCGCCCCTGCAGGTGCTGAGGTTCGTGCATGAGTGGAGCAGCCTGGCAGCCATGAAGAAGAAACTGCTCCGACGCAGCGGCCTCCTCTTCCACAGCCCCACTCTGGGCTTGCAGCAGCTGGCCTCTGCCCAGCGCCCTCACTCGAGCACCAAGAGGTCAGATCCTAGCTGGAGATATAACGCTCTTGAAGGGAAATGCGCTGCTTTTGACTTTCAAAAATCTTAGCTGTGATTCAACATTCTGGTACTAATTTATGGTGCGTTGAACCCTCCTCCCTCCTCGGAGCGGTGATTTTTCTAAACATAGCGCAGCAACTGAGGCTTCTCCTCGCAGCTCTGTCAAAACTATGGATTTCTCCACATGTTGGAGTGTTTTTCTTGGGGCTATAGTTGGAGCAATACTTGGCATTTACAGAGTTTGGAGGGTTTTGACCCTTGCAAATCCAAAAAAAATACACTCAACACATAAAATAAGTTGTTAGAAAAAGTGAAAACTAGTGTAATAATAACATGCATAATAAAAAAATACACAATATGTGAATAGCAATTCTCATCATGTAATACAGGAGCAATGCTGATTCTGACTGACAGTTTAGCTTTGTTTTTTTGACACTGTTTCATGCAAGCATCTATTAAGAACTCATTTACACCCCTTTTTTTTATTATTATTTTCCTTAAAAGACAAACAAGTACATTGGAAACAATCAAGTCACTCAGATGTGTTGTCAATTATTTATTGGAGCTCACTTAATCAGAAAGCTTCTTAATTGAGCTTAAGTCGAAAGATCAAAGTTGTCAGCAGCAGTCGTCATTTTCTTGCAAGAATTAATGAATATTTTTCATGAGTGAATCAGTAAAGAGGACAGATTGTCTTCCCCTGGCGAGTCAGACATGTAGTTAGTTTGTAGCGTTAGTGTAAATTTTAAAACGGTGGATATGCTGATGTGAATTAGTTGCCGACGTTATGTCAGAATTCAGGGAGCGATGTGTAAGATTTGCAGCGAAATGAGAGGATTAGTAAATACTAACTGCCCCGAGCGTCACAGAAGGCTGAATAGCATTTGTGCGTGTATGTGTGTGTGTGTGTGTGTGTGTGTATTTGTGTGTGGGTGTATCAAAGGGTGTCAGCTGAGGGATAAGAGAGGATGGGATGAACACTGTGTATGTGCACGTGTGTGTGTATGTGTGTGTGTGTGTGTGTATGTGTGTGTGTGTGTTTTTTGACAAACAAGCATTGTTGCTGGCACACTAATTACAGCTGGCGTGGATGGAGGCAGGGAGAGTTTGCCAATTACAGGGTAGACTGGTGTGTGTGTTTGTGTAACTGAAAGAGAGTGTTTCTCAACTGGGGGAACGTGTTTGGGTGCATGAACCTAATCAAGGTGTGAGTAGGAGGCAATTGGCCCGGGTTGATTTGATACCTGTTTGATTTATTCACTAATCAGAACCAATCAAGCTCCAGCTTCTGCTCAGCGGGGCGATCACGGCTCACCTTCGCAGCGCTGAGACGCTCAGTTTTCAACTGCTTCAAACTTAATGCACTTTGCCGGGGCCTTCCAACGCCGTGGATGCTTTTCGCTGTGAGCCACTCGTGGTGATTTACGGTGATTTTATACGAGTTAAGCGCATTTTAATCTGGTTTGCATCCTGCCTAAGCGCGCTCCATCGCGGAAATTGCAGCAAACAGTGGTGATAAATGGTTTATCGTTTCTATTATCGTCCATTGTGATGAAGAAATGCACAGATTTTATACATATTGCTAAAGAACACAGTTTAACGTGCAAATTAACAGTTATTTAGTTGTAATTGTCACTGTGTACATCACCCATCACCCAGGTATTTCTATAAAAGTAGGATGCCATAAACTCACACATTAATCATCTACAAAAACAAGCACAGATGGTATTTGCCACCGTTCACATTGACAATTAAAGAAAAGTGTTAGAAACATCAGATGTAGTAGTCAAAACATTAGGTTCAGAGAAAGTAGTGGACAATCTGTCATAACAACAGGTTATATCAAAGCGCTTATGTAAAGTTAAAGAACCTGTGAGAAAGAGACTTTTAAAAAGAAAAAGTCCAAATCGAAGCAACAGCAGCCAAGATATTCAGAGTTTTACTCCCCACAATGAATCACACCACGGAAACAAAACAAAATAAAGGCAACACTGGATCCTACACTTCCCATTATGCAACTTGATAGCATCTTCCTCCCTGATAGATGCCCACATCTTTCAAACTCCACACGCCCAGTTGGTAACACTGTGGCTCCTGTTGTAAATGTTAAGTCTCGAGCCAGAACAGAGAGAAGGCAGATAGTTATCGCAGCTCCTCCAGAGCCACACAAAACATTTCCACTGGCTCAGTGGCCCATCTTATGATGAGTGTAACTCATCCTCTAAATTCTTCTCATCACATCAGAGTCAGTTTCAGATACCGCATGTTTACTGGTTTTTGTGCCCGCGCTTCATTATGATAACTTCAAGCCTGCCATCGCGTCTGCCAGGTAAATGCTTGAACATATGCACCTCCATGTTTTCTTCCTCCGAGGCTGACTGAGAGCAGCAGCTTGTTAGTTTGATTTCACAGCTGAACGGGGTCTGCCGGCCCCCGGTGCTGAACCGCAGGTCGGCCTGTTTCGGGGCCCCGGCTGCTGCTGCTGCTGCTGCTGTCTGTCTGCAGCTCTGTGGGGCCGCAGGTACGTCGTCAGCAACCTGCTGCTGCCACCACAGGCCTGCAACAGCACCCGTGCAGCTGGCCACCATCTCCAAATACTGTAATCCAGTGAAGAGCACATGAGCTGCTGCATTTAGTCAGCGGAAAATGCTTTATTACTTAAAATACATACAGATTAAATTAATAACATACAAATGATTTAGTACTGAGCTTCAGAGAGGCTGATTGGTGGATTTTATTGAAAGGGGCAGGATACCGATTCCCCCTGTTTCTAGTCTTTATGCATTAGTTATCTGCTAGTTTTAGCATCGTGTTTAACATACGGTCTAGTCTAAAGTAGCAATAACATGAATTGTATGGCTCTCAAAATGTCAAAATCTTCTTTTAAAGATGTGAACCAACTGTGTTTACAATAGATTAACAAAAAATATTATTGCAAAAATGCCTTTTTAAGATATTTAATACTTGCGTCCATGTTTAGCAGCTTGCAGGTTTCTTCTCCTCTGTCTTTGTGTCTGTTGGCACATGAATATGCTCTGGTACATACCCAAAACCTCCACAGGCCAGCCTCAGTGCATCATATTTAGCATTTTAATGGACTGCACCTTTAGTAGTGGCTGTTTACCCTCTGATGGAACGTTTTCAAAAATGGTTTTGTTTCATACGTGTCTTAAATTAGACATGTCCTTCCCTTAAGGATGAGCCAGAGGAGGTTAGGATGGTGGCAGTGGTGAAGGAGCAGCCGTCACCTTAATGTACAGAATCACTGTCCAAGCTCCGAGCTGTGTGAAAACATGCAAACACACAGACCCAGACTCTCCCAGAGGCGCAGTTGGACACCAGTTTAGTGTAAGGTATCTTGTTTCATGCAGCCTCTGTGCTGGGACTGTTTGAAGCAAAGGAAGCTCTTGTGTTTGATGGAGACTTACCTTTTTCCTCATCTCCCCTCAGCTTCCACAGAAACCTCTCCTCTTTGATGTGTCTCCCTCCTCCACTTTCTGCCTCCTGTCATCCATCTCTCCTTTATTTTTTTCCCCCTACCTTCTTTCCATCTCCCTCCCAAAGAAAGTAGTCCGTCCAGATGGAGGTGTTGGAAATGCATTAAAATGCTGTTACACAGCCTGAAACACTTAAAGCAGAGTTTAACAGTGGCACTGCCTTCCAGTTTAAATAGCAGGGTGTTTTTCATGGAGGCTACCATTTCATTTGTAATCAGTACAGGAATGCATGGTGACATTTCTCAAGTAGAATTAAATAAGCTGTTTGCATTCAGACTTCTCTTTGAATGAAGTGATTACAATAAGTCTTTGATTGTCCTTTGAGTTGGAGAATATAAAAACTGTATATATATTTTTTTATATATATACTATATATATATTAAATGCTTGGGCGTAGAGATTAGGTTATAGATTAGGAATACTGTAAAAGATTCAAAGTCTCAGTCCACAGAGAAATACACACCCGTATTCAGAAACTGAGCGTTAGAATGAGCTGTTAGGACTTCTGTAACTTTGTGATGTCACAACAAACCACCTGGACCGGCCATTCAACACTTGCACGATTTAGTTTTTGGTTCTTAAAACCACAAATATTTTTACTCATAGATCAACACTAAAAATAAATCAGAGGGAAAATGTACAATATGTGACCTTGTACTATTTATGCCGATCCAAATTTGACTATATTTTACAAAATGCTACTCTTATTTATCTTAAAAAGGAAGATAGAGAATGTATATACATGTGAAAATAATATATATTTGACATATTTGGCAACATCACTCTTGATAAAGGGGCATGTATGTTACATATTATATTTCTTATTGGGGATTAGACCAAAGACTAAATAAGTCATTCTATATGTAATCACTGGAAATGTTTATGTCTTTTACTGTGTGGCAAACGTTTCCTTGTAGTTAAACAGCGTAAGTGTATTTTTCTACATGTCCTGCAGTTCTAGGAGCCGAGCCAGATATTGATTTTATTTCAGCGGTGGCAGAGCGACTGTTTGTCTTCCAGCAATAAAGTTTCAACAAACTAAGTTCAAGAATTGACGTAGCTGTCAAAACAAGTGCTGGGAAAATATACCATTAATTATTGATTCACACGACAATTAGTGAACAGTTTCATCACCAGAGTTGATTGTCTGTGAAATAGCCACAACACGCCACAGCTGTCCCCCGGTCTCTCTGTTCATTTTCTTCTTAAAGCCTTTAAAATCCTTGGTTTTTGCTCTGGCACCACCTCACAACCAATATCTGTTAGACTTTATCCAAGCAGCAATGGGTTGGGCACATTATAGATTGTCATAAATGTAATCCATCTCTCTCTCATCAATACAACATTAACATTTTCTCTCATTTCATTATTGCAGAAGATGTTTATCCCAATAGACTCCCATGTTAAATCGACACAGTTCGATCCCCTATTTCAGGTTTTCTTACAGCTTCCATTTTTACTCTAATGGTGTTTAACTGGCAGTTGGTCTTGGGCTGGGTAAAAAAAACACACACTTTGTACACACATGCTGAATTGTTGACAGTCATCCAGTTGGAATAAGGCTCATGCTGCTTCTTGAACGTGGAAACTTCAAAATAAAAGTCCAAAAATGTAAATGTTAAAGCCTGGATGGCTTCATCAAATATCTGTAAGAAAACCATAAAACACCAGCAGCTGCGTGATGTCTGACCTCCCTGTAGAGGAGGAAATAGAAAAGATAACTGCTCTACTGGGACTATTAGTTTGATCCATCATCCCTCTTTGAAAAGCCTTAATGTTACCTGGAGACATTTGGTCGTCGTTGGTTTCCTTTCTCTCAAGGTATTGAATATTTTTTTACACCCTGAACAAAAGAAGTCAGTGCTTTTTTCACCCCAAACCCCCCGTCTCCTGTATTTCTTGTCAACTCAGACATCCTTGGGTCATTTTAATCCTGCACAGATTGACATGTAGTGTTTCATGCAATTTCCAAGCTGCACACCTAGCATCTGTATTACAAGGGCCATAAAAAACAGTGGTGGGGCAGATGGATTAGATTAGATGATTGACGATGCCTGTGGGGAAATTAGATTGCTGCGGCAGCAATAGTAATGGGATTCAGCAGGGGAAGAGGACAAACAGAATATAAGCACACAAACAGAACAGAAAATAAGCAATGAAAGGAGGATTTTTTTTTTTTTTTTTTTTTTTTTTTGCATTTAAACACAGATCGGTGCCAAGAAAAAATATAAAAGTGCATCTGGCTCCGCACCGAGGGTGTTTGTGGAGTTTTGGCAGTCCTGTGAGTGTTGGTGTGTGTTATATGGATGCGAGTGAGTCCCAGAAAGATTACCAACAGTCCCGAGCAACATTAAATTCCCCATCTTGCCCCGGCCGGCGTTAACGCTATCAAGAGAAAGTTTATGGATCCATCTCCTCGCAACTGCTCCCCCATGCTCAACCTGTGAATCAGCTCTCTTCATCAGGCTCTCAGGTTATATAACATCCACAAAACCAACCGTCCACTCCGCTCGCTCTCACTCACAGCCCTTTTTTTTCACAGATACCTGAGCAGAGACGAAGTGGCCGAGGCCTCGCTGAGCAAAGTCCAGCAGGAGGGAGGCAGCGTGCGGATGGTCACCAAGGAGAACTTCTTCACAAAGAGGAGGTCTGCCTCTTCATTAACACCGCCCGCTGCAGAGAGGTGGGTGAAGAGGGCAAACACACGGCTCTTTAAAAATCCTCTGCACTCAAGGTTCAACACAACTGATCTGTATTTTACACCCATTTAGATTTAAATCCTCCTCCATCTCTTGGCCGTGTCGTCCATATACTAATAAGTTGTATTTATGCTCTTTTTAAAGACGAGGTTTCCGTACGACGGCGCATGAAGGCTTTTTACTCTTTCAGGGATTCAGTGTATTTTCATTTTCCTTTTCCTCAGCTGTCGCCATGGAGACCTGCATGCGCCTTGCAGTGGAGGCCCACTCAGTGTGTTAGTACAGTAAATATAGACCATAATACAATCTACCGGGTGAGATGTAACAGCCAGCTCAGCTCAGGGAAGGGAAGGGGAGGGGGTGGCATCACCATGGAAACCTGCAACAAATACACACACTTATTTGTGGAGACTGGCATATTATGGCACTGGTGTGCAACGGTTCATGGGATAGGATGGTCTGAGAAGGCGTTCTGCGTCGCCTGGTGAATGACGGACACATGAGTGAGTGGTGATGGGAACCGAACCCCAGTAGTCGTAGCTTTACAACCGTATTGATGCCCATCTCCCATCTCTGGGAGAGTTCAGGGTGGAGCAACCTCAACACAATCGCTCTGTGAAGGCCGCCTTCTAAGGATAAAGCCCCTAATTAGAAAAAAAACTAACAGCTCAACATGAAAAAAATGTTTTATAATCTACATTAAAGCTTTAACTTCAAAATGAAAAACCTTTTCTGTTTCTCTGACATTATAACATGTGTCTATATTGTTTTTCTGCCTGTTCACATCTCTAAAGCTCAAGACACACACACAACAACACGATGTTCACCAAAATCTCTTTTTTTAAACCAAAAAGTCTGGATTTATGTGATTGAAGTGCTCACTCAAGGTTAAAGTATTGATACTGGTTAAAGTAACACATTTCTCACTCAGTGAAGCATAAACACCTTCTCTTACAGGTTTATTATTGCTAACGCTCAAACCGAGAGTCCACAAGAGGCGCTAACGCAAAATGTAGCAAAACAGACTCCTGACCAACAGTGAGCGAGCACCGCATCGACTGACAGGTGGACTTGCCCAGCGTAAGACCCCACCCTCCCCCACCCCCCCACCCACCCCTCCAGTGCCTTTGGTTTCCTTTGGTATGAAGCTTCAGAGATGAGCTGCAGTGGTAAACATTAGCCGGCTGTGTGCCGTTTGCTGAAGGCATGTTGCGTGATTTCTGGGGTTTGAAGTGTGAGTTTTCAGAGAGTTACCTCATGCTGCGATGCAGAGCTGCCAACACGCTCAGCTGCTTTGTGCATATATGAATCTGAATGACTGTGACGCGTCATGTAAAGTATATGCAATTATTAATTTTAACAAATTGTCAGTCGTACTGTATATTTGAGGCACAGTCGTAGTTTTCTAGCAGTCACTAGCAAACCAAGTATTTCTGGATTAGTTTTTTTTTTTTTTTTTTTTTCCAAGTGCCATGTTTTAACCAGTCTCAGTTTGGGCACACCAGTAAAAACTCTATTTCCGTCTCTCTTTCATCCACAAGACGATGCTGGCACAGCGTTTGTCTCTTGGTACTTCCAGTTTTTTTGGTATCTTCTCAACTTTGAAGCGGCAAGGTTCCTTTTTTTAGAGGGTTTTTCTTCTCCATTTCAATGATTAAATCTCCCTCTGTAGCGCTCTCTGTCTCCTTGGCTCTTTGTTCCTCTCTCTGTCTGTCTGAATTGTAAACCACGGGGAAAGAGAATTTAGTCCATCTGTCCCCCTCCATCGTCGCCCTAGCACCCTGCTGGGACAACATGGCAAGTGCCCAAACTCGCTGTCCTCTGCCAAAAGGGCGGACACACACACACACACACAGAAACACACACACATACACATATTAGAAATGTTCTGGATCCCCTTCCACTGTACTGTACATACACACATTTCACAGCACTGTAGGTCTCTCAACTCTGCATCTGCAGCCCACAAAGCAAGCACAGGTTTTTTTTTTTCTTTTGGGACAAATGGATATTGAACAGTGTTTGCTGTTCTGCTGAGGTTGAAAGAGCCGAGGTTTACATTGAATCTGGATGTTTCCCTGCAGATTGAGGTCTGTCAAACAGGTCAAGGTAGCTGCTCTTTGAGAATTCACTGCACAAAGGTCTCAAAAACCTCATCATGTGCTCATAGAATACATGTATTTAACAGCGTTTTATGTACCACACCTGTCTGGTGTGAGGCTTTTCTAATCCTCACAGATTCACCAGTATTTTTTATTATACAGTATATTTCTAATATTGTTTCTGATCTGCCTCTCTTTTAAATTCTGTTGTTTGATGTTGTTTACTGTCAATGCAAATCCAACAAAGCCTCTTGTGTTTACCTGTTAGCTTGATTTCAGCTCTCTTTAAAGGGTTACTGCTGCAGTTTTGTGAAGTGAGGGGACTTGAAAGAGAAAAGTGTCAGATATTTATTGCATTACTATTGCATAGTATTCAACCAAACGTATGAAAGTATGAAATCCCCCATCATGCAACACAGCAGTATCTTCACTTGCACCCGTCCAGTCTGGAACAGATTTTTCATCGACTGCTCCAAGTGGTAGAGTCGACTCTAGAAGGTCCTGATCATTACCGTTATTTCCTCTCACTCTCCAGAGCCACAGACGACATTTTACAAACTGTTCGCAGCTCGCAGAGGCTGAATTGTAGTTTCCATGACAAGTGAAACGACCTTTGTGTGAAATCGATGTTGTGACCCTTGAAGAGAACCACTTTTGTCCTGCGCTAACTCTTTCCGGTGGCTTCTACTTTTCTGCATTAACTCCACTCTGCTGTGATGATTTACATGATTCAGAGAAGTGAAAGTTATTTCACCTCATCCTGAGACGTTCCTGACATTTCATCCCCAGTACGGGCCCATCGCAAAAAACTCTGTGTCTTACACTTCCCATCATGCAACTCAGTAGCTCCTTTACTCAGATTCAGACTGATCAGATGCTGAAAAAGCACACAATTTGTTTTGTTTTTTCTTATTCATGTAACTGTAATAATGTAACAGTTATTTGTATTTGCCTGACCAAAACATCAATAAAAATGATGATAATAATAATTGTAATAATAATAATGATGATGATACTAGTGGGTGTTGTAGTGGCAGATCTGAATTGTGCTGCTCCAGAATCAGATACCTGCACAATGAGGACACAGAGGAGATGATTGTATTATTGTATATAATTCGACAGATCCTCACAGTGCTGCACCTCACACTCACTCTGCTTAAACCAGCTGGAACTGCAACTCTCACATTAGATCTTTACATGCAATGTACGTTATCGACTCACTGATAAAACAGTGGTGGTCTCTCTGAGGTTAAGCTTGAAGGTGAAGATGAGACCGATAAGAAACTCAACTCCTTATCCAGTTTCTAAATGTGGTCACTCTATTTTCTGTCTCTGCAGCCGGGACAAGGAGGACAAGGAGTCCTGTAAGACAGCGGAGGAGCAGCCGCCAGGACAGTCCGGTTACCTGCAGGCCGTGGACAGCGAGGGCGTCCCTCTGTGTCTGTCCTGCCAGCAGGCCTGCTCTGCCACCGGCGGGGCCTGGGACACGCGGTTCTGCAGCCACAGGTGATGCAAAAAACATCCAGTTAGAGGGCGAATTGTGTGAGTGTGAATCAAACGGCAGATGCATGTAACTCAACTCAACACAGCCTCAAACTGAAATGTAAATCACAGAAGAGCATGTTAAATTTACTTTGGAATAGTTTGTGAATGTGATTTATTAAACTTTCCACGACTCACTGTTCTCCTCCGCGCCCAAAGCCCGCCCATCTGGCACCAAGAAAATTCAATTACAGTCGAAGCTCCGAGGGAGTTTGCACCAAACAAACGGAAAAAGACAACAGTACAACGATGACGCCACCTTGGTTTGCTTTGTTGAAATGATGCCGTTTGTTGTTAGCAGACATAATCAGACTCTAATAGTAAGAATGGCTCATTACTTAATCCTTTCCTGTCATCCTCACTTCCTCATCTCTGCTTTTTAACACCAACATAAAGACTCTTTTAGCACTAAGTGGAGAAATATTGTAGGTTCATTGTCTGAATTTTTCTTTCTATCCTTGAGCGAGACCCTGCACCTTTCTTCGCTCGGTCTGAATAAGACTGTCTGCTAAATTCTTACAACTCGAAAAAACGTGTTGTGTCCATGTGTGCCTTTAGTCTTGCTACCTATTTAGGGTGGAAATTCAATTTCCTGAAGTGGCTTTCAAGAGCCGACTGCAGGTCATTCAGTCAAGGTGATGCACTTCACTTCTCTTTGGCTGGATGTTATCAAAATTTAACACATGACTCTTCTGAAAGCAGCACAAACACAGTGGTATCTGCAGTCCAGTAGGAAAAAACACACCTTTGTTTGTGAACAGAAGATGATTTATTTTTCATGTTAAAATTTAAAAAGGTTGTAAATTCAGTCCAGATGTTGCCATGTTTTTTTTTTTTTTTCCACCCGTAGGTGCCAGGAGGAGTTCCAGTTGCGCTCCAGTCAGACGTACATGCGCTCGCGGGTGCTGGAGGTGGAGCAGGGGATCTGTCAGCTCTGCGGCCTCCACGCCCACGACCTGTACCTGAAGGTCCATGACGCTCCGCCTTCCCAACGCAAAGAGATGCTGGAGAACACCTGGCTGGCCCAGCTGTCACTCAAACAGGTGAGGGAAGCCAATATTTAATCTTTATATACTTTATAACCTATATTAAAACACTAATTTCACATCCAGCACTTTACTTTTCTTCCAAAATCCTTTAAAATCAACAAATACAACGCATATACAAGGTTGTTGCTCTGAGAAACAAGCGCAGTGGCAAAGGTGTTTACATGATGGGAACTTGGTTTTATCCATAACCATAAAGCTGACCAGCCCTCGCTCTCCTCTGGAGGTATTTTTTTTTACGGCGCTCCAGCTGTGATCTCTGCCGTCTCCACAACAAACTAAACCTCCATTTGCTCTTGAACTCACCTCTCGAGCTGCCTGTAAACATCAAGGCCTTGTGGGAGATGGTGTTTGTAGAAGGCTGCGCACAACAAGCAGACTACACAACAATATTAGATCTCTTTTCGAAAAAAAATAGAATAAAAAATCTCTACCTCTTTAAAGCATTACATTAAGAACATAAATATAAAATACATTTTCTCTTTCCACTTCTTTGATGATTTCTTCTTTCTTTAATAACTGTCAGAGACCCAAAGATTTCAAATGAAGAGATCAGAGAAAAGGTTAAACACGTCTAAGCTGCAAAACTTGGTGTTTTTTCCCCCCATGATTAATCATCTGATGATCCCTCAGATTTATTTCAATCTTTGGAAAGGTCACGACCCCTCAGCAGGAAAACCACTGGAGTAAACTCAATATAAAGTTAAACGAAGCCAAAGTCACAGCAACAGAAGAGTTTTTCCTTGCACGTTGTTGCATTGATATGAACAATAATGACGTATGTACTGTAACAGTGTAAGGAGCGCTTTATCGGATCAACACATTTAAAACGCGCTGCGATATAAAGACACTCCACCAGTCTCCTGATGGGAGCTAAATAACTGACAAGGGAAGCCTTTTTTGTCTTTGTGTTTGTGCAAGTGCAAAAATAAAAGTGCCCTGTGCTCTGCATCCCACCCACCCACGCACACATGCGCACACACACTGTTTCTCACACACACACACACACACACACACACATACACACACAGGTTGATCTGCACTCCAAGGGGCCAGCTCCCAGTAAATGGATTGCTGGGCCCATTGATTTTTTCTCCCAGTGCCAGGCCTCGACCAGTAAGCCTGTTTGATTTGGTTGGCTGTTATCCTGCAAAGCCAGCCCCCCCTCCCTCACCTTAAACACACACACACAGACACACACACACACACATAACACACACCACCTTCCTTCCCAGTGCCGCCGGCAGCAGCATCAGCACCAATCGATGCACCGAGCTTTAGAGGAAACAAACTCAGCCACATGATAAGACGCCGCAGCGGTGGAGGAGCCTCAAGATTATAGGCTCATTCTTTGGTTCATGCTGGGGGTTCTGGTGTGTGTGTGTCTGTGTGTGTCTGTGTGTGTCTGTGTGTGTGTGTACTGGTCTTTATATGTACCTTGGGGTCCCTTTCTGTGTGTGTGTACCGTGCATGTATTGGTATTTTGGGTTGTATTGGCCTTCAGGTGCCTGCAAGCAGAAGTTTGTCTAAGTGTGTATCAGTGGGTCTGGTGCAGCAAGATTCATGGGTTTCTGCACAAAAGCAGGATGAATCGACTGAAATGTGCAAGTGTGTGTGTGTGCGTGTGTGCGTGCGTGCGTGTGTGCGTGTGTGCGTGTGTGTGTGTAGGGATGTGAACTCTGCCCCTGTGAGCATGCCTGGTCTTTAAATCTGTTGGGATCAATTCCAGCTCGCTGCCTTAATGTCGGCAGAGGAGCACTCAAAGCAGGAAAATGGATTTTTGGCCCTGAACTCCTCCCATCAGGCTCCGCTCTCTCTGTTTCTAATTCTCTCAATCATCATTTGCTCTTCCACTTTCTTCCTCTGTATTCTGTCCGTCAGTCTGCGTTTCTTTCTTTCTTTCTTTCTTTCTTTCTTTCTTTCTTTCTTTCTTTCTTTCTTTGTCCTTTTTTTTTTTTTCAATTTCTGCCTCTCCCTCCTCATTGTGTCTTTTCAGTTTTTCAAAATAAAAGATTGCGGTAATTCAATTTCCAGGTCACTTTTGTTCACAGTGTTTCCTCCCCGTTCTCATGGACCTTGAGGTTTATATGCAAAGAAACAGAAAAGAAAAAAAACAAGGTCCTAGCAAGGTCGGCTATTTTGTGTCACAGCTTCGACTTCCATCTCATCTCCTTTCATTCATATGTATCTTCTGTGTGACTTCACTGAATAAGTGACATTAACCAGGTAGGTATGCTCCATATTAAAACCATTGGGAAGCTGTGGCAGAGACTTTTGTTGAAAACATAAAGAAGCTGCATGAAAAGAGCTTTGCTATCGCTCCAACGCCAGCGTTAGCATGAACAGTTGTTCGCCTCAAAGTCCAAAAGAAAGTCGTCTTGTACTTTTCACAATATTCTTTCATTTTATAAACGACTGCACAGTATGCGGCCCATTAGTTCAGCATGCTAACATTAGTTCAGTGTTGGTAGGTTTCTTTCAAAAAGAAATTTGTGGACCAACTTAATGATTGTGACATTTTTGTCCGATCGGCAGTAACGAAGGAAAATCAAGAAACGTTTTGTCACAAATTGACAAAAATGTGAACATAGGAGCATGCATCCTGTTGTAAATCGTTATTCCCTGTGGTTTATTTAACCTCATTTCTGTGCCTTTGTCTGTCACACACTCACAACTAGTCACTGATTAAGTTTCCCTACAGCTGCCCATTATGTAGGCCATAAGCATTTTGGTGATTTATAAGGCTGCACCTGAGGCATCTGTTGGGTGTGATGGATAATAGAGAGCTAAAGTTCACTGTCATCGATTTGGTGCAATTATTATTTTCATCAACTGGTCTTATCCTCCTCACAGTCACATGGGCTTACATTAATCTCAGCATTTAAACCTTTATCAGAGGCATCCTGCGTTTTGTTTTCATTATTTACTGCTGTAGATTTCTGACACTTATGTGCTTTGCTGTCTCATTTATTTTTATCTTTTTGTTATTGTGGAGCACACTGCAGAAGTGCCCCTGCGGTGCAGAGATTTGTTTGATATGAATGATTTTGTGTGTGTGTGTGTGCATTGGTGTGCTGTAAAATAACAATTTGGGTCACTATAGAGCTCAGAAACACTGAGCTCTACTGAAGAAATAACATCAGTTCAACAAAAATTAACTCCAGCATAGATGGATGGTTTGGGAAGGCCGTGCAATCACAGCTTGTTTTGGGCAATTTGGAGCGCTTTATGGAACCATCCAAGGGTAGTCGGTGTACCGAGACGCTCACTGCTCCACTCTGTGTGTTTTCTAGCTGAATGAAATGATCCGCGCTCCGGTCGAAGGGGATTTCTGGCAGGTGGACCACATCCGGCCGGTCTACAGCGGAGGAGGACAGTGCTCTCTGGACAACCTGCAGACGCTCTGCACCGTCTGCCACAAAGCCGTACGTGAACAACCCGCACCGCTGCACCCATAACAACCCCCAAGGGCTTAAGGGGCAAAAGCAATTTATCTAACATTTAAGGTGCACTGTGGATGGACCTCTCCTTTATCCACGTATGAAAAGAAAAACTCATCACTCATGTTGAGGATCATGTGCGATGGCAGTAATGTGATACATGGTCAAACACATAGATCAAAAGTCATACCATCGCTCACAAAGCTATATAGATATTCTCTGTAATAACATCACATGATGTGGTTGTATGACATATTGATATATAGCGTTTGTGGCAAAATACTATAAATCTGTCTTGGGAACATTTTCCTCTGTGGGCATCTTAGGCCAATTTTTCATAATCACTGGCAATTCACTTCTTAAAAACAGAACTGATTTGAGCCGCAGAGGTTTCAAAATAAAATACAGCTTTTATTGTAACCATAAATGTGCTTTATTGTCACGCCGGAGAGCATTTTTGTCAGAGTGGGTGTCAGTTTGGACGGAGATGCTTCCTCCATTGACGTATATAAACTGATGTGGAGAACTGGGCGTTCTGATAAGGGGATCCTCTTCGCTGTTTATGCCACCGCTCAGACACTTTAATCTAAAGATGCTCGATATATTGATCTCACTTTTTTTTTTCCCTTCTGCGCCGACTGCAGATTTAACCTCTTACATCATGTTCCATTTTTCTCCACAGAGGACGGCTCAGCAAGCCAAAGAACGGAGCCGGATGAGGAAGAGTGCCGCTGCCTCCAAGGTTGCGTCAGACATCAGTAGGTTCTTCATCAGGAAATGAGACGACACACAGGTTTAGTAAGGGTTGTATAGGTGTAAAATCTCCTGAATCAAATTGGTGACATGATTTCTGACAGTTTGGACCAAGATGCATCATGATTTTTTCAAAGACAAGCTTCACATTACGGTATACCGCAAATGCCATTCACTGTGACAGATTAGGATGAAAGGCCAGCTTTTCTTTTTGGAGTCGCCTCTGCTTCTTCTTCCTCACTTTCCGATGATATCACTCAGCGGCGCCCTGCTGGACCCCGCTGCAGGGAGATGCTGTAACAGTGGAGATTTACCTGAAATAAGAAAAAAAGAAAGAAAAAAAGGAAAGAAAACACTGACGACTACATCAAATGCAAATTCAGCCAGCTCCTCTCTCGTCCCCGAACCGTCACGAGTGCGGTAGTTTTGATTTATGACGGCCCCCTTTTTTGCTCGAGGCTGAAATGGAGCAGGTTGTTTAGAAAGATGCTGCTATTTTAAGATTTTGCAAACTTGGTGGAAAGTAGCAGGTGAGAGATGAACCAGGGGGGGATTTGCGATTAAAACTCTACGCCAGAAAGCACAACCAAGTGTCCTCAATGACAACAAGTAGCACCTTGCGAATCTTCCACCCCTGGATGATAGATGCATTCTCCTGAGTGAAATAAAAACCTATTTTCATCATGTTGCATGTGTCTCCTTCTGTTCTGCCGGTGCTTTAACCACGGTTCGGACTGTAAATACACCAAGACGTTGGTTGTTCTGACAAGCTCGCAAATCGTTTCATTGCCTCAAGTCAGGAACATCATTGTCCACGTCCACGCATCTACCTCCTCTTCAGCTGTGCTTGATGATCTGAACAGAGCTAAAGTCAGTCAGGAGGGCTATGTTTAGAGAGACGGAGAGCAGAGTTACTATGGAAACAAGGCTTCAGGTTCAGCGATGTCGGGAATATTGAATCTGTTCTTGTGAGAGTTATACAATGAGCCAGACAGACATCAGAAACTCCAATCAATACCAGCAGGCTCCTGTGAAAATGAGGCCGTCACATTCCTCCGCAGCAGAATTTCACTTCCCCCCTCGGAGGCCGAGGCTCCGTCGACAATGTCGCAGATGTTGTCATGTCACGATTTGTCTGTTTGTCAAACTCCCCAACTCAGCACATTCCTGCCATCGCTGGAAAGTTTCTAATTTTTCTGGCAGGCCCAACTTCTCCCGGCCAATGGAAGCGCTCGGTGGAAGCCACAGCCTCAAACTTTCTCAGAGCCCATGTGGGTGCGAGCGTGGGTGTATGTGTATTTCCCCTACGGCTGCTCCAGGTCTCCACTTAATAAGACCGTTGTTCCTCTCCTGTCCAAACCGACAAGCTTTGTGAGTAATGAACATCTCCCAGGCAGCCTTCCAACAACAGCAGGTTTCAGTGTCAGTCCCTGTCAGCAGCCAATGACTCTGATCTGCTGTTTTATTACACCCAAAAGGTGTGTGTGTTTGCACGTGTGTGTGTGTGCAGAAGAAAAGTGATTGAAGAAGGAAGGCGGAGAGAAAAGTGTAGCCAAGTGTGTTTCTGCACGTTACACAAATAAAGCGTGTGTGTTTGGCAGAGGAGAAGTGTATATTGGAAGAGGGAGGAAGTGTGTGTGTGTTTGTCAGATGGAGCCATAATGAGGCAGCGCCCAGATGAAGACGTCTCATGTTCTTCCCAGAGGGTCTGCTGGGTAAAGAGCGGTTATGCATCCGCGTGACACTGTTTGCATTGGACAACCTATCAGCCCAGAGGAAAAACATTACCTCTGCAGGTGATGACAGTAATAAAGATAGACTGGAGCACCGACAGACGGCTGCAGAGGTCTGCCTGTTTGCTCTCTGTCTAACACACCCCTCCTGTTTTTTTTCTTTTTTCAAGTCAACATCACAGCAAAACCCAACTCACTTTTCTTCTTTCTTTTTTTTTTTTTTTCTCCATCAAGTGCAATCAACATCTTTGCCTCCGCGCCACTGCTGCAGACATATTTCAACATGTTCCATAGCAACACGGCATACAGTGAACGTCACATGGCCAAAATTAGCCGGGGCAAACATGTAGCGGAAATAATGACTTATAGCTCGAAAAGGCACGGAGTATAGTGACATGAGAAAGACAGAGGAGGGAGAGAAGAAAAATAGCGCCACCTGAAGAAAATCCAAAGCAAACAGAAGTCAAAGGAAGTGCAGTGGTGAATATCAAAGTTAAAGACAGTTAATACAAGAGCAATATAATAGTGCTTTAATATTAATGTATATAGAGCTGAAAATAGTAAAATATTATAATATAATAAAACAAAAAATCCTATTTGTGCGCTCAAGTATCAAGAAACATTTGGATATCAATGCAACGCCTCATGTTAACATCAGACTTACACCCCCAGTGTGTCACAATGTAGGCCACTGAACCTCCAGGGGCCTCGGCAGGGCTCATGGGGGGTCCAAAGAAAATTGAGAAATAGATTAACATCGTTATGACTCAATTCCATATAGGAATTTACTCAATTAAAGACGTTATATTATGTATAAAAATGTAATTGTAGGTTTCACTCTCAGCACCATTCCCCTGTAGGTTGTGCTGCTGACAGTATGTCCTTTTAGGGGTCTGTGACATGAAAACGTGTGCTGCTCCGACCAGGCAGGAACTGACAGTAAACTATACAAATCATTCATAATTCAATCATGATTTGCATTCAGACAGCAAGGCGTTATATTTGGCGCCATTCCACTGGTTATTCCATTTCAACCTCGCCTGCCCTCATAATCTACTTTGGCCTTTTCAAGCTGAAGGAAGCGCTTCTACAAACCCAATCTTGTGTGACAGGTGTGATGGAGAAGGGCCAATAAAAGCCTGCACAGAGCGCCGCGTGCAGCCGTTGGCTCTCCAATCCGTGGCTGAATCCTGCTGTGGTTTGATTCCTGGCTGCCATACTCTCCACTGTGAACCCTCTGTGCCTGTGACCCTCGCTGCCCTTCAGCAAGGAAGAGGAAATAGACGCGAGGGAGGCCCGAAACCTCCCCTGCTGCGCTCTTCCAGCAGTGGAATAAAAAAAAAAGGGGACGGCAGCTCTGATGTTCTGTCGTCTGGAGGAATGTGAACTAGAGAACCTCATTACAGAAAAGGAGCGGACCTTTAGTCAGACCTCTGCGGTGTTGTGTTTCAACAACCAGAAAGCTTGTACTATAAAAGGCCGGACCTGTATCGTCTAATTGAACTCTCGAGTCAACACCTAGGAAGGAAGTCTTGGCTTTAAACAGCCGCAGCCGACGAGAGGCTTTTGTCTTTATTGTCACATTATCTCTTGGGATGGTGATGAGATGATTAATCATCTCCTGCTGCAGCCTCGTGCTGGCACCGCTCGGCGGAGCGCGACACCCTGGGTGGAGGAAAATGGTATTATGGCCCAGGTAATTGGTGGAGGACCATCACTCATAAGCGATCTAATTAATCTCATTAAAGCACCCTCTCTGGTTGCACGGAGATGTTTCTTGAGGCCCGCTGCAGCAGAAGGCGTTTTTTTCCAAAATGATACTCCAGGAGGAAAGGAAAGAAGAAAAAAAATGCAGCTGAAGCCAGTAACAGAGCAATCGATACAACAATCCCATGTAAACCGTGGCGGGCTATTTTCTAATGTCATCCGGCATAGTAGGGGATGTGCAGTGCTAAAAGGATGCTTTCTCATTGCTCAGCTGGAGATGGCTTTTGTCAAGTCCAAATTCTATTTATTCAAGATGGCTCCCTGGTTGTCTCCCAAGATGCATGGCATGCTGCGGATTAAGACCAAAAACGCAATCAATTCACCCAGCAGGAGATCAGGGGAAATAACAGATAAGGTTCTTAGCATAATTCATACAGTCCCCAATCTGGCTAGGATTAATGTATGTCTTCACTGTAGCTCGCTCTCATTTGTATGTTGGAGCTGGTGTGGGGCTAAATTGGCGCCTCATGTGGCCCATTACAATCAGGTTTTGTTTAGAAAGGCCCCTGTGAGGACTGGATCTGACCACATTGTTTTACATGGCATCTGTACCTAATGCAATTCAGGACTGATGTGACCTCATCTGCATTTTATTATCATTAAGAATTTATTCTCTTGTGTCAGTGTGTTAATCAGTGTAGAAGCAAATTATATATATGTATATATAATGGAAAAGGTCACATGCATGAAATATTTAAGCCTCATGTTTATGGCATTAACACGATATATCTTTGATCGGTTAAAGGGTTACAGTTACGTAAGTGAGTCCTGGCGGCACTTGACATCAGAGGGAAGAAAGCCACAGTGGGCTACTCTGTTATCGCTCTCCCCTTTCATTTATGCCATGTTCAGATGATTGGGGTTAAAAATGGAAAGCAGAACAAAACCCCCTCCAACAAGTTTCCTTTTCATGAGCCTTAAAAGTCGTCTTTTCATCTCCTGTTTTATTTTGCGGCCATTGATCAGCCATCTTTCATAGATTGCTTCCAGACATCTATTCAGCCACTTTGTCGCTGCTCAGCATGCCTCTATTTCATAGGTCTTAATGGCAAGGTCTGGCTTTCTTTCTTGCCTCGGATTAAAACCTGAATTGCAATCACTTTAATTGCCAGCAAATTCACAGGAAAGGGTCTTTGTCGATTTTTGTAAAAAAGTGAATAACACAACGGAAAGTTTCACAGGGCATGCTGATGGAAAAATGGGCATTTTTTTCTCATTTGGGGGCAAAACAGGGGTTCTCTTGCCTCATTCACTGAAATTAGGATACTTTTTTTTTTTTTATCCCCTTCAGCGCATGAGCCAGAAAAAGGTCATGTCAGTCTTGTGACAAGAGTGACAGGTCTGGGGCATCATTACTGAGACTTGGAAGGTCTGTGTAAGCACCTTTGGTCACCTCAGGAGAATAGATCCCCACTGCGCTGCCGCCGGCCTAATGAGCACAGTCAGCCCTGCATCTAATGAGGAGAGGGCGATTGCGACTGTCTTCCATCAGACCTCCTCTCCGTCCCTACAACATCCCCATAATGCCTTGAACACACAGCGTGAGCAACCGAACAGCGCCTGATATCTTGTTACAGATCAATGCGAGGGGCTGCTGCAACGTCTTAAATCGCACGCGTACATTGTGACTTGAAGTTGCCTTCAGGTTCGACTCTTCGGCGGTATTTACCCGCGCTTCTTACACAGTCACTGAGATCATGTGGTGGCGGTGTGTCTGCGCACGGCTGTGAGGAATAAATCAAGGCGCTTTCAAGTCATTGTGAAAAAATATCAGCAGCCTGTCCTCTGTGCCATCACTTCTCTCCAGTTGGCAAGACATGCTTGTGGATTACATCTACTAAAGCAGTCCTTTTTTAGCTCCTAGTCAAACACTTTGTGGATTCTTGGCACGTCAAACTCTTTTTAAAAAAAACAAACTCCACACTCCTGATAACTTACTTTTTGGTTGTGTTCTCAGGCTCTTTGAATTTCATATTGGAGTGTGTGTAATGCTTTATAGATGCCAGAAGGGAACCTCATCCCGTCCAAGCAGCTGAAAAACAGCTCACCTTCTCACACATGTTGCGAATCATCCTGCTTCGTCTACAAACACAGCTACAGGTTCGCCACTTTAATATTATATTTCAGCAGAGTTGAGCAGCAACATGAGCTCTTATCTCTCCATTAGGGTTTTCTTAAAACTGGATGAACCTCTTTCAGTGGGTATCGGTGGACAGATTGGCTTTGGACTCAGCAACAATTGATTCGCCTTTGGTGGTGATCCAGATCTGGGATTTCTGCCACTAGATGATTATCACCTTGTAGTCATAATTATAAAACTAACAACAAAAACACAGAGTTGACTCCCAAAACTTTTGGGATAAGTTTGCAGAGGCCAGGGTTTACACTTGTAAAGTGTGAGGAACACTTTCTTGGGGTGTAAGTTGGAGAGTCGCTCAGCGTTGGCGGAAGATTTCTGTGTATTTTATAGTTTATAAATTAGCCCAATTAAATCAGGAAGGAAGGAAAACACCTTTTGCTTTTGCAAACACAATATTGTACATTTTTCATAGTTAGGCTGGCATTTCAGTGTAAACAGTTGGCCAAAGCTTTTTAAAAAAGCTGTGTCCCTCCCTCATACAGCGGCATAGTAGGCAAAGAGTTGGACCTGTTAATACACAGTTGGTGCATTTACTGTAACCAGGAGCAGTGTTTAATTTGGCTCTTTCCTTTTTGATTTTCTATGACTTAACAATATTAGAAAATGATGGTCATTCTCAAATTAGTTTGTAAATGATCTCATTAGCTGTTGCTACACAACCCGGTGCTAAAAATACACGTGAATGAAAAAAAAAAAAGTGCAGCCATGTGAAATGCAACCAATCTGTCATCAATCTTTCATCATACATATTAATCATGCTCCATGCTGATGCAAAACCAATTATACCTGTGTCACAAATGTCTATTGAAATTTATTGATGAGCACTTTCACAATTGGCTTTTCGAGTGGGTTGAATTTGGCCACTTCAACCGTGGACATCTTCACACCCACACTACATTTTCTTTTTCTTCTTCTTTCTCTTTTTTTTGTATACACAGTTATGCCAGTTTCTCAATTACTGTGTGAGTGGGCTGGTGCAAAAAAAGAAAAAAAGAAGGGGGGAAAGTTGGCTATAGCAACGTTCACCACCGGCCCACACAGAATTATTCTATGTGATGATATAAATCTTATTTAATTATATGAGAGCGGGCCGGTTTGCCAGCAATGATGAAAGGAGCGAGGTGTTCAGATATACCTGCAGAAGCGAGGGCTTTTCACGTGGCAAAAGCTTCGGCGCTAATCCTGAGAGTGTAAAAACCAAGTCAGCACGGTGCCAGCGTTTATATAAGTCCACACCGTTGGATAATTTAACTTTTAGTTAGTTAGTTTTGAACATGTCC
Organism: Trachurus trachurus; assembly: GCF_905171665.1. Taxonomy (NCBI): domain Eukaryota; kingdom Metazoa; phylum Chordata; class Actinopteri; order Carangiformes; family Carangidae; genus Trachurus; species Trachurus trachurus. Next base: position 4,742,311 of record NC_139914.1, read on the forward strand.
TTGATCTGTGTTGGGTGCGTTACAGAACAGGCAGCGCTGGTACCAGCAATTAAGCAGCAGCAGCCACTGGTGTTGGCTGTGTGGTAGCAGCTGGGTGGTAACATGGGTGTTGTGATCCACTTTGACATCAGACGTATGATAGTCGGTGGGGATTTGAATCACGTTGGTGTGATCTAACATCTGCCCGTGTGTGAAGAAGGAGAAAAAGGGTCTCTGCCTCCGAATCTTTAAAGACAAGGACGACTTCAATCACAAAGTCGAGCCGTAACTTTTCTGTAGTTGCGGTCTTGTTCACGGCAGGAGTTTTCTTCCAATGAAGCGCTTTGTGTGACATGATGTCTTAAAGGACGGATGGTTTAAATTCACCATTCGACATCTTAATCCATGCTTACAAGTGGGCGAAACCTTGATGTACTGTAAGCACTAAGCATACATCGGTTTAACAAGTGCAAGGTAGAGGTAGAGAAGTGCATCGTGAGTGCATCTCGGGTATGTTGGAGGAGATGAGGAGATGCTTTTCACTTGTGCTGAATGGCCTCGAGTTAAATGAGATCTGAGTCTCATCTGTCGACAGTGGAAGACGGCACAACCAGGATTCCCTCTGGGGAGAGTGACTCGACGCAGATATTCATCCGCACTGATACAATAACACGCTAATTTTCTAACACAGACACTCTAAACACGCCTGTCACCACCTGTCCAGCTCAGTCTGCATGAACCGAGGAAGTCGACACGTCTTTGTTTTTGTAAAGTCGTGTAAACGCCCAGACAAAGCCGGATGTTTTTGAAAAGGTGCGAGCAGAGGGAAGTTTCAATTATCCGTCAAACACTTTGAAACTTAAAAAAAAAAAATCCCCTGACCTTCCCATCTTCTAAAAAATCTCTCTGCTGAACGTTCCTCACGTCTTTGAAGCCCACAGTTGGTAAATTGACAGAAATATTAGGTTCGGCTGCCTTTTCTTCTTCTGGTTTGTCCTTGTTAGTCACACACTGATCACTCCTCTATTCTCTACAGTTTCTCCCTTCAGCCTTTGCCAAGTATATGAAAGGAAAAAACACACAGAGGCATATATCGGAAATAATAAAATTAGATTTTTGAAAGAGAGACTCATTCATGTCATTCTCTTGTTTAATTAGTTTCCTTAACGAGAGCTTAGACAGTTTGTTCACTACACTAGAAATACATCGCAGTTTAATTATTTGATCCATTTATCTGTACACATTGAACTTCCAGTGCATTCCTCCATGTCTCCACATGCCGTGCAGCGTCGTGGCTGTGGCCCTTTAATAGATTAGCCAAGTTCAGATGAAATTTTAATAATGTCTGTGGGGGAACTTTGCTTTAGCTAAAGAGAAGAAGAGCAATAAAGATGATACAACCGGTAAATACAGCAATCAAACACACTCAGGGAAACGGAGCAAATGAATAAAGATACAGCGTCTTTGGTTTGGGAGCACTGTATCAGGAGGATGTCATATATATAAATATATCCGCACATGGCAAGCGCTGCATAAGCTATTCATAGCGTCACATGTACTGTAACATATGTGCTGGAATGAGTTAATGAGTCGTTTTAAGTTAATGAGGGGCTGATTCAAAGAGAGAACGACGACACACTGAGGAATTATCCTGCAGCAGGTGCCTCTTTGGGATATTTCTCTCAGACACACACAAAGGATTAAGCTTTGTTACACCCACAATGGACACACAAACACGAATCACTACCTCACACACACACACACATATACAGACCTCTGCTGTTAAGGACATGTGGACAGATGATAAATAATCTTTTGGCATCATTATCTCAATGTCAGCGTTTTTGGGAACCGTAGGCGAACAAAGGCAAACATGCTAAATATGAACACAAATACAAAAACCCTTTTAGTGTTGTGTGACAGTGGCTGCTTTTTATTTCCTGCTGTGCTTGCCTCTGCACAGCAGGAAATAAAAATATATAGATTTTAGTGTTTTTCATTATTGTGTAATATATCTTATGAAACCGCAGTAGTTATAGAAGCAAAATACCATTATCATATCTCAAACCCAAAACCAGAGTCACTATTTTCATCTGTGCTGCTTCACCTTAAAATATCAATAAACCCTTGGCAGCACCCCCACTGCTTCACCCGACTGCTGCGAACACAGAGGAACCAGATTTCTATGCTCTGTCGACCCAAATCCAGCTTTGGAAAGCCTCAACTCCTACCTTTCCAATTCAGCTTTCTCAATAACCAACTCATCCTCCTCCTCACACTCCCACTCGGCCGCATAATCCATAGCGTTTTGTTTCGCTGCTACACCGATGACACCCGGCTGTATCTCCCGCGGAAAACCTGGCGATCCAAAAAACGCTTCTGTCGCGTCGAGCACATAGGACGTCCTGGGACTTGTTGAGAGTTATTTTATCGGGCCGTCTTCTCCACAAAAGACTGATCCTAAACAAACGTCACAGTGAAAATGGCAACTTAGGAGAATCTCGTTTAAGTCCTTGTGCAGCTTATGAAACATCAAAGGCTGTTCGCTTTAGACTATCAGAACATTTTACCAATCATTATCACTTCATGTCAGTGTTTTTTCCTGCTGTGGAACCAAGTGCCACGCGAGGTAGCTTGCATAAGTAGACTCCAGATAGACATCAGAGCTCATTTTGTTACACAAAGCTGTCTAGTCCTGTCTGCGTTTTTAGCCTGGGCAAATAAAAATATATATTTTGCCTACTGACTAGCATCTTTGAGAACAAGCTGCTCAAACAAACTAAATCAATTATATTTGTATATTTCTGCAGAGTTTGTGAAGTCTATGAAAAAAAGTTTGTCTCGTCTTTACTTCTTACTTCAGATCTATGGTAGACAAGGTCAATTTGTTGCCTGGTTTGATTGAAAGAAGACAAATAGTCGGGGATTTCAGTGTTCAGTCTGTCTGGTGTTTTATACTGTAGGTACTTTACAGTCAGTGAGGTCTTTCCATTGTTGTTGTTGGAAACCATGCAGGTAGATGAGCATGAAAGGAAACTAGAGGCTGTATGAAGCCAAAAACAATGAGCTGAAAGATACTAAAACGCTGCAGAAACGTTGATGAGTGCAGCTTTAAGCTTTGCAGCTTTGCAGATACTTCTCCCAAAATCGATAATTCACCAATTTTCTACTTACCATCATGCCAAGGAAGGGTTCGGAAACACTTTTGGAGTTCCAGGGCTTTTGTGCAGATAGAGTTCACTTTTCAATCGTCCAAAACACACACTATGAAACATCCAGATACCTCCATACTGCTCGTCTGTACAGACCCAAGTGTCCTGAAGCCGCCACATGAAAAAGTTGTTCGGAAAAACTTACTGTAATTTGATCTCTGTTTTTAGCCTTGTTGTAGCAGTAGCTTGCGAGATGTTCTTCCGTGTTTACATCATGCATCCAATGGTTTACAACGACGAACGAACATCTCGCAGCAAATCAAGATTAAATTTAATTTTTCTGAACAACTTTTTCATGACGCGGCTTCAGGACACTTGGGTCAGTACGGACGAGCAGTATGGAGGTATCTGGATGTTTCATAGTGTGTGTTTTGGACGATTCAAAAGTGAGTACAATTTGCTGCCATTATATGAAAACCCTTTGCCAGCCGGACCCCCCCTGGAACTCCTAAAGCGTTTCCGAACCCTTCCTTGGCATGATGGTAAGTAGAAAATTGGTGAATTATCAATTTTGGGTGTAGTATCCCTTTAATATTATAAAAGAGCCCACGCTCTAACTTCTCCACACACACCTGGACCAACCCAAACCCCCACAGCCCAGTCCACCCTCGCCACACACAATCAACCGACCCGCGGCGTGCAGATGAGGTCGGCAATGTCGTTATATTCCAAAAATAAGTGTAAAATGTGTTTTGATAAGTTGACTCACACGGTGAAACACAGTCAAACAAAACCAGGTCACTGTGACCCGTGAAGGCCGGCGGCGTTACGTGGACTGTTAAGTGGACTCTGCAGCGACTGGGTTATCAGAAAGTGACAACATGGGACAACTTGACATCCATCCATTAGTAAAAACCACTTATCCATATCGGATTGTAGAGGGGCGATTACAACACACAACGACACCGACTGTGTCTCTGTGTCTTTGGAAAGTATCGAGCCACCGGCGACTTCAGCGTTACTTTGCATCGACTCTCTCCAAGTCTCTGAAACTCTGAGATTTGTGACAGCAAAGGGCCATTCATGTAATTTTCACCATCATTAAACCACTCAGTGAGGCATGTATGGACGTATGTATACTCATTTATTCAGTTTTTTCTTTTAGATTTAAAAAAAAAAGAGAGAGAAAAGACACACAGGATTTTTATTATTGGCTGCATGACTACAGTCTTTTCAGTTGTTGAGGCGCTGATGACAAAAGGCATAGCAGAGTATAAACTGAACCATTAGGAGGAAAAATAATTATCAGGGTAGGTATTTTCTTGGTGTTGTGATTGCAGGGTCATTATGCTCTCCCTAATGAAACAAACCAGCAGAGAGCCTCCATCTCGGCTCTAGCCGTTATCGTCGCTCTTCAGAGAATATAAAAAGGAAAACACTTCAGCAGCAGGCTAATTAAAACCAGAGAGGTCTGGATGAGGAGGCCAAACAACCTACACAGGTGGTGAGCATGTCACTGTGAGTGTGTGAGCTGCTACTGTAGCATCATGTTTATGCATGTCTGTATGTGTCTGTGTGTGGCAGTGATTCATGTATGTATGCGTTTCTTTTTTCTTTATTTGCGTGTGTCAGTGTGGTATGAGTGAGGCCGCAAATGTGTTTGTGTGTAACAGAAGCAGCAGGTCTCATGTATGTGTGTGTATATATGTGTGTGTGTGTGTGTGTGTGTGTGATTGTTAGAGGTGCTCTCCATTCATTTTAATGGCTTCAGCCTCCACCGCTGTCGTTTCGTTCCGCAGCCTCCACCGCTGACAGGAAGGACCTGGCAGCTTTCATCTGACAGGACCCTGCTCAAATAGGCCATTGGTGCACCATAATTAGTTCAAATGTCGAAGCTGGTGAAATATTGATGATTGGGGACGAGTGGGGAGGAAGACATTTCACATCAACTGTGTGTGTGTGTATGTGTGTGTTTTTTTTTAGCTGTCTCTTTTTAAAGGACAGCTGGTGCTCTGCGGTTCCCACCACGAACATGAATCTCTGGTGTTCAGGCCACTAGAGGATGCATTTGCATCGGGCAGAGAAATAAACTGGGGTAGTAAAAGGAATAATTACAGAGGAAAACTGTGAAATAATGTCTTGTTTTTCTCTGAGAACAGCTGGCTGAAGAGAAGAACGCTGCAGATTTTTTCCTTTTCTTTTTTCACAATGAGAAAAACAGATACCTTAGCACTGGTTGGAAACAAAAAAAAAAAAAGTATACCACACTACGAAGACAGAGGCTAATTTATGCTCCTGCCAATCATTGGATATAATTGCGCTACCATGGCATAATGGCAGCCCGGGCCCAGTCATTTTCCCCCTCCGGCTCTATCTCAGGTACTTAGAGGGGTTTCCATCAGCTCCTGATTTTTCAAGAGAGACCTCTCAGACAGGAATGACAATGGACTTTCAATGGCTTATAATTATGCCACTTTCCTGCGCAATTTCCTGGACATCATTTGCATTAAGACTCATATGGATATAAGTGCACGGAGTGCCGCTCTGCCGAGGCCTTTTGATCAACTCCACCAAGTGCCATGACATTTCCTGGAATGTGTCTGAGCCTCCGCTGTCCGACAGTTATCTGAATCTGTTAATTAGATGGATCACATCCAAACTTTGTGACAGTCTGTGTGTGTGTGTGTGTGTGTGTGTGTGTGTGTGTGTGTGTGTGTTTGTGATGGAGGATCACTGAGTGTGCAGAGAGACACCTTGGATTTATGGCATAAAAAGCGGCGTCCTTTCTTCAAGGTTATTGAATGCTGCATCTTGTTTGCTTTTTTTCTTTTTCTTTTTTTTTTAAATCCTGTAAAAACAGAGGAAATGATGCTGGATGTTTGTGCTGTCCATCTGCTCTGCTGCCACTGAAGGCCAAAGGTAATACTGCCATCTAGTGGACACGAGGCAGTAGAGCAGCAGAGGAATTTGTGCTGAACACTAAAAACCTGAATTCAGTATATATTAAAAAAAAAGGGCTGAGATTGCTCTTATCCAAAACAAAATGAAGTCAAATGATGCATCAAGTATTGATCTGGCAGAATATTTAAAAGCAGCATCCTGGCTTTGAATCAGCCTGGAAAGTTGGATCATGTGTTCATGTGCTGCTCACACAGTCATAGTGATGATAATAATGGTATTTGTGTGTGGGACCTCTGCCTGCACTCGGCTCCGTGCGCTCCTGTTCTTTGAGTTGTAATTAGAGCTTGGCCGCTAGTTTTCCTTTCAGATGGCTTCTTAATTCTGGGATTTGCTGCTCACAAAAGCCGCTCTCATATCTCCTCCTCTCTGCGGATTTTCGAGCAGTAGGCGTCTCTTATTCAGCTTGAGAGGATGCTGAAAATAAATCATCACCCTCCCACCAGTACGCGAGAAATGTCCAGATGGTTGAGTTTTCACTGACATCCTCCTGCTGAATTTCCCCATTGTCTTTCCACGCTAAAATTAGAAGGTAATACTTGGTGAAAGCGCTGCGTCTGCTCTGAGGGTGCTAGTTAATTATCAGGAACTGGATTTATGTTCCACCCGCAAATGAACCATCAGCGCTGTATTGTGTGAGAGTGCAGAAACAAAGATAAACCTTGAAAGCCCCTTGAGGTTCTGTTGAAGGGACCAAATAGCAGGTTTCACTGTCAAACACAAAAGTGTCTTCTGCTTGTTTCTTTTCCCAAGAACAAAAGGAGAGGGGGGAAAAAAGAAAAAATGCCCTCAAGGTAACTCAGCGATGAAAAGAGGATGAACACATTTTTCACCCACAGCTCCGATAATTATGAAGACACAAAAATCCTGCTAAGATGCAAAATGCAAAAAAAAAAAAAAAAACACTCATCTGAATATGGTGCTCAGGCAGCAGCTCAACATGCATCTCTAATCATTCACATTAACATTTCTAATTCAGTGGCACAGCAACCCAACTACTTACTAATCACTTCAGCACTCCTCTACTTATTGCCAATGATGTGGTCAGTTAATGTAATCAGCATTTTTAGGGTTATTGACCTTTAACAATCAATTAATCAATCAGCTTTCTGTAACTAGACAGCAGGAAATGACCATTATGAGCTGCGTTTTGATGAGAATTTTCCTTGGCGGCGTTTGACAAATGACTGTTTTATCTTCAAATGCAGCGAGGGCTTAAAATTCAATGGAGAATAAATCCAATATTATGAGGCTGGGATTAAACCATCAGCATGATTTGGCAGTTCTCTTCAGTTTTTTCATGCTGCGTGTGTTTTCCAGGCCAAAATTAAGGGCTTTCGTTTTTTATATTTGTTTTTTCTGCTGAGTGCTGTGTGCAGAGTGTTTTTACACTCAGCAGCGAAAGAATCCCAAGTGCTTCATATCATCGATTTTATAACGAGTTTAGAGGTGAAGACTTTGCATGGGTGTCAGACCGAGATTGAAAAATGGTGAAGAGACAACTCCATGTGAACAAAAAGGTCCATATTTAGCTTATTGTACCAACTGTAAATGATACATAACTCAACTTCCACTTACTACCTTTTAAATATTTTGCCAGTGAGTCGGAAGTGGTTGAAAGATAAAGATAGTCGCACTTGAGAAGCTCAAAATACTTCACTTATTATCAGCTGAAACCGGCTATAGTAGCTTTTAACTGTACATTGTAAAGGCAGATACGCTTCAGGATTCACACCACACACACAGGAAGAGAAAATGTGGTGTAAAAACCAAAAAAAACCAAACACTTTTACACCTTTATTTGGGCTCCCAATACACAAATCGAGGATATGTTCATCAATACAGTCTGCTTTAGATCTCATGATACACTGAATGGAGGAAGGTCTGGACTGATGCAATAAACCAACAGTTTTTAAATCTGAACTACAGTCCTATATACACAATTGTATTTTAGAGATCTGTATTTTCTGATAGTTAACATTTATCATACTGAATAGCGATTGACGAGGTACAATCACAAGGCCTTTTTGCAATTTTTAGCCGATATATCTTGAATGCACTTTCACAGCAGATGTAACGTAAACTTCATTTGTAGCTCTATAATGAGTCTGCACATTAAGTTCAGGTGCGGCTTTGGACGTCCCAATAGACAGCAAATAGACAGCAAATGGAGTCGGCCTCACATTTGGATTCATATTTTTTTGTCGTTTTTTTTCTTTTTAAAACTATCGATGCACTCTCTTGAAAAAATAGGCAGACCACGTGTTCCTAAGACAGATAACCAGAGATCTGCCGTCTTCGTCAGCAAACGGACGAGGTGATAACATCTCCACAGATACAGGTAATAAACCCAAACAGAGGAAGGTTCGTTCTCATATCAAAAAAGTTCAAGACCTGAGATTTTTAGTGGAACATAACATCTTAACGTACAAAAAAAAAAAAAAAATGAAAAAAAAAAAAAGTAACTGTCTGTAAACTGTCACAATGGCTGCGAACACTAGCTGTCTTCCCTTTTGTGACTGAAAACATGCACGTTAAAATCATGTCAGCTCGCCTTAAAACATTTAAAACTCAGTTTTTCCAGCCGCGTTCTTAAAACTTCTCCATGGTTGTTTTTTTTTTTTGTTGCAAGCTAGTAGTACACAGCTCTATGCATATAATTTTACATTTGACAGCTCAACGAGGATCGTCAATGATCAGTGTGTAGACACGACTGAGGGTGATGCAGAATTCAAGATAACTTAAGACAAATAAAATTTTTAAAATTCTATTAAACATGGTAATACCTTATTCTAGACAACACTGGGGGCTCTCCGAGGGTTACAGGTTCATTCCTTGGCCCCTTAGTAAAGAGTCCAGCATGTCAAAAGTGTCTTTGTAGTCAGTGTGTTGGCCGTTGGTGGTCAGCATGCCGTTGGTTCCGTCGTGGCCGTGGTGCTCCATCATCCGCTGGCCGCCCTCCGAGGCGTAGTGGGCCGAGCTCAGGCCTCCTTTGGAGCTCCTGCTGCTCTTGGTCGAGTGGTGGTGGTGGTTGTGGTTGCCGGCGTCGGAGTGGGGCCTCTTGCGGGACGAGCCGCCGGAGGAGCTCCCGTCGTTGCCGGGAGCTCGCAGAGACAGCGAGGCGTTGTTGTCTAGCGTCCCTCGGTTGTTCCCGCCGAGGGAATACGAGTGCGAGTGTCCATGTTTCGAGTGGCGGTGGCCGCCGTGCTCTTTGTGCTTGTCTTTCCCCGGCAGAGTCCCGCCCTGCTCCGAGCCGCCGTGGCGCTCCGACGAGACTTTGATTCTCATCTTGAGCTCCTCGCTCGTGGCCGAGCCGTTCTCGGCGAAGGACGAGGGCTGGCGGGGCTTTTTGGAGCTGGACTTCTCCCGCCGGCCGTCCCCCGATTGGCCGGCCTGCTGCGGCTGAGAGCGTTTCTTGTGGTGGTGCGAGGAGGAGAGGGCCGGCGGCGGCGGCGTGTACATGTCTGTGTTGAGGTCCTCCTTGACGCCGTTCTGCAGGGCCAGCTCCGCCGCCGCGTGTTTCTCCCGGTACTTTTCCAAACTCAACACCTTCTGCGAGCGCGATAAAGCCGCGGCGGCGGCGTTCGCACCGAGCTGCTGGTTCTGTTGTTTACCGCTAGACCCGCCAGACCCGCCCGCGGATTTGTGTTCGTGTTTGACCAGAGTGAAGTCCGAGTGCGGGGGCTGGGAGAACTGGTCGTCGCTGAGCGGCTGGAAGGGGGGGTAGGGCCCGGCGATGCTGGTCAGGGAGGGCATGTCCGAGTCCGACGACGTGGAGGGGAAGAAGGAGCCGGCGACGCCAGAGAGACTGTCCAGGGACGTCCCCTGGAAGGCACTGTCCACCGCCGAGCCCTCGGTCTTTGGCTTCTTGGCTGCTTGAATGGCCTGAGAAACAGCAGAGGAGCAACGATTCAACATCGCATAGTGACACAGACACACTATAAGTCCTGCACTGCCCTCGTCGTCGTGGTATTAAACGCCACAATTATTTAATCGTAAAGATTCCCCAATACCGTTACTTTCACAAAAATTTGATGTTGGAACCTTATTGGCAGATGTGCGCAAAAATAAAAGGTAAAAGCACAGATACTGGTCCATTTAACTAATATACAGGGATGCAAACGGGTCAGGACCAAAAAAGAGAGGAATTTCCCGGGGGGGGGGGGGGGGGGTGCTCACCATTAACAAATAAGTACATTACAATATCATGGAAAGGCAATTTCCAGTAGTTCAACCCCAACCAAGTATTGAGTGCATATAGATATGCATAGTGCATAGTTTTCGGAAGGCCAACATTTCTATATTAAAAATGCTTAAAAAAAAAAAAAAAAACCTTTGCAATATTTCCATTTTGGAGATAGGCCACTGATTTTTAGGTCTTCACTGAATGTTAGTCATAATTATTACTATTAAAATAAACTGAATAGATAAAGACATGGGATGTTTCATTCAGTGTGTAATGGACATATATATATAATGCGTTAGTTTCACTTTAATTGAACACATTCTACATCGCGGAGGCGACGTCTTTCCACTTAGGGCTTCCTTCACCTCTAAACGGGGCAGAGCTCCGTGGAAACATCTGCCTGACATAGCAACGTAGGGAACCGTGCATGTCCGCGGCGCACAGCTCCACATGCACGGGGGAAAAACGACGTCGCTGTCGCACCGATGTACACGGATACGCGCCGCTTTAATGAGCGCACACGTCGCGCGTCTACATTGGAGGTCGGCTGTTATCAGTATTTAGACAACCATGAATGAGTTCACCTCAGTTTCACGTGATTGTCACTGTCAGCCTGTTAGAAAAACATTTTACTGACCCCAGCTGAGACGCTGAGACGCTGAGACGCTGAGACCCCCCCCCCCCCCCCCCCCCCCCAAAAAAAAAAAAAAACTCTTCGGATCTGAACGATTCACACAAGTCACCTAATTGGTCATGAAAAAAGCGAGTTTCGCTTTTCGGCGCGCTGTTTGCATCCATGAATATAACAATGAATTGGTAGGAATTTAAATGTTAGCGTGTCATTTTTAAAGCAAAACAAAAAACGATTAAAATAAACGCAAACATTTGGTATAGATAACAATTCATTTCAAACATTTCCCCTGGGGATTAAGAATTGGTCATATATTAATAGATACTTGAAATATTTTGTGTAAACAATGACTAATGTAATTATATTTTGACTATATTTGATTTTACACATTCATAGTGTTGTGAAATTAATAAATCGTAATACCATGATTATTTCTCTGGCAATAATCGTACCAAGAATATTTATAATCGTGACATCCCTATTGTCGTCTAACATTCATGACGTACCCTCCAGTTTCGTATCCTCTTCAGCCGGCTGGGCGTCTTCTCCAGGATCTGAAGAAACTCGTGTGTGAGCTCTGAAAACAGTGCGGACGGAAAACTACGTCAGTGACTCATTGGCTCATAGACGGAGAGAGCTAAAACCAACTGGCGTGGCTTTGTCCTGCTACTTTCAAGATCTTGTCACGTCCGATTGTTTTATTCTCCAGGATCTATCCCGACAAATCAGTTCACACACACACACAAAAAAGAAAACACAAAAGGTGTTTTAAAAAAGCAATTTAACACAATTTCCTTAATCCCGATGTGATGCCTTCAGTGTCTTTTTGTAATATCTGTCTTTTAAGATGATGAAACGAGTGCGTGTGGCATTTTTAATAGTGAAATCTCCGAAACAACGGATTGATGATCAAAACAGTTCCTAATTAATTTTCTCACTGATCGTCTAAGCCAGAAGCTTTCGTAAAGGACAAGCCCGCTCTTCTATTAACTCTGATGTAACTCATCCCTAATGCTGATCTGAAGCACTCAGTCCAGACTGAGCGCCAGTGAAGGGAGCAGCTCTTCACTTCATTAGCAGCGAGACAAAATTAAAAACGATAAATTATGATATTTAATTTGCAGATCCGGTTCGGATTGAGCTGTTGGAACAATAGAAAAACGCTGCTGCTTCAGAGAGCACGAGGCTTTTATGCGACTATTAAACAACATTTTATTATTTGTGACAAAAAAACCCGCAGCAGTTCATGAATGACAGTTATCTTTCAGGGAGGAGAAGAGGCGCTCACCGTCCAGCAGCTGTAATGTTACGGTGCGGTCCACGTACTCCCACCAGTGTTTGCCATCTGTGGACACGGGGATCTCCCAGTTGGACCACTTGCAGGCCAGGTGGATGCAGACGCACGCGACGACCGTGGGCCGATACTGCAGGCAGAAGGTGGTGAGGTGCAAACTGCGGGAGACAGGAAACACAGGAGAGACATGCAGACGTCAGCTGAAGAGGTTTTACACTAAGACACGCACACATTACACGTTTTAAATCAGCTTAACAAGGCAGTAAACACACCATCAAATGAATAGTTTTAGAAGTTTAAGCCAAGGCTGACAACCCAACGCAAATATGTCCACGTCACATACACACAGCCTTACCTTACAGAACAGGAACATCTAAGTAAACCTGCGTTTTGTTAGGACATGTCCCTAAATGCCTGAATGAGACAGTTTCATATGATAATGTAGGGATGTAGATAATCTGAACCTCTAGTGGGCTTCATTGGGTTTGGATTTAATATAAAGTGGGGAAATTATCAAACATTAAAACAGTGTTTCTCAGTCTCTTCATTAAAAGTAACAACATGTTTTAAAATAAACTCTCTACTCAAGCATTAATATAATATATTCATTGTATTTTAACTGTCACAACATCAAACATGAGAGCGCCGAGCCTGAGAAACACTGATGCCGCTGGCCAAGACAGTTGATTATTAGGGTTTAGGTTTATCAAGGTTAGTTTCCCCTGCACCTTGAATCCCAAACTACACTGCAAACCGACTCAAGCACTCCAACTAAAACGGAAATAAAAGCAACATGGCGACACAATCTAAAATAAACTGAAGTTATTTGACCACATTGATGATTATTATGTTTGATTTAATAGATTTAAATCTAACTAGAGGCAGATCTTCATCCACTGTGCATTAAAGTTGTGAAGACCGCCATCATCAGTCTCTGAAACACAAGTGAAGTAAATCAAAATCATTGTGTAGCAAATCTACCACAACTAGTTCCTCTTTAAAAAGACATTGAGCCTCATGCACGAGAAAAAAAAACTACTTTAGCATTCTCCATTAACAACTAATATCTAATCTTTTTACTCTCTGAGAACATTTGTGAGTCTGCGCTGTGGCGTTATTTAAGCTAATGATCAACTCTCTACACTCAATAACGCCCAGCAATCGGTCTTAGGACACTTGTGTGGAACAGAAACTGAAAATGTTTAGATTGAGAATTTGAGCAGGTTTTTGCATGAGGCTCAATAAAGCGAACACAGACGTGCACTTGCACTACCACAGCATGTTTCCCTGAATCAAAACCAAAACCCACAGACAGCACATCCAGTTTGCAGTATAGTTTGGTGTTTCACTGTTAGCTATTTTTGGGGGGGTGGAAAAAAGCAAAAAAAAAAAAATGAAAAATTTAAAGAGAATTGCAAACTATACTTACCAAAACACTCTAAAAGTTTAAGAATCTTTAGTGGCAATCTATATTCAGGCTACCGTTTGAGTTTGTTGTTTTTTTTTTTTTAGACATATGCACTCCGTACCAAACAACCTTGAGAGGTAAACAGCACCACTACACTCCACATTGTGCATTCAACCCCTCTGTGCCAACCCAGAGCCCTTGTACAATACACCGCACACAGCAGCCCGGCCGGTACTTCCCCGACTCTGGGGGTTCCCAGGACCCGGGCGCAAACAGGGCGTTGGACACAGGAAGGGGGACCCTGCAGGACAGGAAGCTATAGTGTGCCATTACAGTGCAATAATGGGAACAGGGTAATAACCTGTTGGTAGCCATGAAATAGGAAGTCTGTGCCAAATCCTTGCTTGCTGCAAAAGAAAAAGGAAAGGTTGTTTTAGAGCTAGGACGTCACTTCATTTAACATTCATATTTCCACATTTCTAATTGGATTTTGGAAAAGGCTTCTGTAAAAAAAACTGATTGAAGAAATTAAAAGTAGAGAAAGAATGTTATACCTCGCACTAGCTGGGAACACCTCACAACATCTGTGTGTGGATGATCAACTGTTATTTCAAAACCTGCAATCAAGAATGTGAATGACATTGATCATCATCAGCCACTGGTACATAGAGATGTGAAAAAAAATATATATATATATAAAAAAAATAAAAAACTTCAAGCGTCTGATCAGTCGTTGAACACACAAAATGGTGTTTGTCTCAATTTCTGCTGCAGTAACGACTGTGAGAACAAGTACCGCAGTTCAATACACAGGAAAAAGAGCAATATACAACGTCAATGCAGCTCCCAAACTTTTTAAGAGCACTCACCCAGTGTTTGCAGCACTATTGTTTCCAGTGCTACAAGCTCTTGTGCCTGCTGCTGGAATGCCTGAGGAAGATAAAAAAAAAAAATCAATGAAGAATTTAAAAAAACTGCTTCCCTATCCCTACATCTAGAAAACACACAATTCAGCTTCTTATCAGCAGCTACGAAAAGAAAAGCGCTGCCAGCCAGTGTACAAAATTGCACAGGCTACTTAAGAGCTTAGGACCTGCAGCTTTTAGCCTTGACGCACTGCTTGTGGTGTAACATCCACACACTGTTTTTTTTTTCTTGTTAGTTTTTGTTTTAAGAGATAATCACAGGTAGAAATGGCAGCAGTAATTTAATTGAAAGCTGCGTCTTTACTGTACTTACATTGCCTTTAGTGTCTAGGGCAGGCTCTTGTGGGTTAATGCAGGCATGGGCTATTTTAATGACATGCTCCAGCTTCCTGGGCTGCTCTTCGACTTTAGCTGCCAGGAACAACGTGGTTTGGGAAATAATCTATAAAGAGAAAAAGCTTGGTTAGTTTTTTTTTCTAACCCACCCCCACCTTAGTAATTATAGTATCAAGCAACAATGCTGTGGTACTTACATTTCTATGGAATTTGGAGAAAGAGTGAATCATATAAAACCTGTGCATATATACTATAGCAGTGTTGATGATCAGTTGAGACCTGGGTGCAGCAGAGTCAAGGCAAAACACGTGGATGATGATGACGATACATCTAAAATATACAGTGACAAGCCATTTTTATAAGACAAAAAAAAACCCTTGGTGCATGATGAGCATCGTGCTAGCAAGAAGCAAGCGTGTGTCCTGTAAGTTAAAACCAAGCGTGGGATCAAATCACTAGTTAAGCCTGTCGGACGGCGTGGGAGTCGATCAGTAACACTGGTTTATAGGTTTATAAATAACGCCGGTGGTGTTTTGTGAGTGTTTATCTCTCAAGACACCGCGCTAACAATAGGACCTGCAGCCTAAAGAGACAAAACAATAGCTAAGCTAAGCTAAGCAAAGCAGGCCTCGGCACTTCAAATTGAGGCTTATACTCGTTATTTTAAGTTAATGAAAAAGATAGGTTCAACACTTTTAAGAAATAACACATCTGAGGGTGATAACGACGCGTTTTCGGGGCATTTTAAAACGCGTAATGATTGATTATAACGAGCCTTATCATCCCCGGATCAGTCTATGAGCCGATGCTAACGATGCTAACAAGGCGCCGCTTCTTTCCAACAAGGATACACGTTGAGTCTCTGGCCGATGTCTTGGATGAGGTTGGCGGCCTGTTGCCGGTAGGAGAGCTCCCTGTCGGC
Organism: Trachurus trachurus; assembly: GCF_905171665.1. NCBI lineage: Eukaryota > Metazoa > Chordata > Actinopteri > Carangiformes > Carangidae > Trachurus > Trachurus trachurus. The sequence goes on from NC_139914.1 coordinate 4,758,103, forward strand.
CTCGATGCCGCAGCGCCGCGACGGGGTGTTGTCCAGCTGCTCCCGGGTGAAGAGCCATTTCGTAGAGGGTCCCCGGTGCACCGCCATTACGCTCCCACAGCCAAGCCCGACGGCGCTAGCACCGGGAGGGAGTGGGGGGCGACGGGGGCACCGGAAGGACGAAATGAAACGGCCGCAGCAGCAGCTGAGGCGAAACCGGTGCTGCGGTTTCTGAACAGCGGCCCCCGGCGGTCGGAGGTGTAAACAGCCGTCTCCTAATAATAAAAATAATAAAGATAATAATGTTGATGTTGATGACAATTGTAATAATAATAATAATAATAATAATAATAATCAAATAGTAATATATAGAGAAATGTTATTATGGATAATAGGTAACATGTTTAGTTTTTGATGGATCCCTGATACGGCTTCACTATATGTCATCTCTGCCCTCAAAGCTTCATTTTTCTCTCTCTCTTTCTTTCTTTTTTTTTTTTTTAGAATAAAGGAGGAAGAAAACCCAATGTAATCCCCCCCCCCCCCCCCCCCCCCCCCCCCCCCCCCCTCCCTTTTAGGTCACATAACCCACAGTCAGAAGTTCACAATAAGCAGTACTGTGCGTGCCTAACAAAGACAGTGCAAAGTACAAATAAGTTAATATATATAAAAAGTACAATACAAAGTAATCTGCAGTTATAAATGAATAAAAAGATAGATGTGCTCTTGTAGGCAGTTAGACTTTGGCTCAGTCCTGCGTGATGGTTATTGTTAAGAGAATTGAGATTTAATGCATTTATTAAACAGAATTCTGCATTTCTCTTTTTAATGAATAGTTCATTTCGTTTGAGATTTTTTTAAAATCATTTATTTTTGTCAATATGTCAAGGTTTAAATCATAAACTGACACAATACAATCAAGGAGTGTAGGTGTCAAGGCATCTTGTGTTTGAGCTTTATTCCTGTGGTGTCCACCAGAGGGAAGCAAATACTAGGATAAAAGACTTGGATCTCCTGCTGTGTCAGAATCTACTCAAATAACTATCTAATCATGCCATAATAAGGATGGAAAGCATCACAAGTCTAAGGCACAACAACCGGCTTCATTGTCAGAGATTGAATATGTAGTTTGCATCTGTTTTACCCTGAGCACTTTGCACATGTGTGACAGACAGGTGAGTTAACAACAACCGTCTGCCTTGGCACCTTGGCACGAGACCCCGCTCACGTGAACCACCACCGGGTTCAGTGGGCCTAATTAGAGACCAGGTGTGGCATTCACGACATCGCGACTTGCAGCCTGTTGAATTTTTTTTCTTTTTCTTTTTGCTCGTCCAGTCTTTGCGCAACATCGATTTTCAGGTGTGAGCACATAGAGATACTAGTTCCGGTAAGTACCTTCAAAATAAAGAGCCAATTTCCTACTTTAGCGCAACAAAAATGTCGTATATTAGTCTCCACGTTAATGTATTCATAATATTAGATGCGAAATTGTGGCTTAATTATTGAGAGAGAAAACAACACGGTTTCTGTTTGATAAAGTAAAAGTTCAACCCATTTTAGCAGCAGCCCTTTGGTTATTGTGGACTTCAGGTAAATATTAGCTGTTAAACATAGAGTATACAACTTTAGGATAATGTTTTATTTATCGACTGACCTATTAAGCGGTATTATAAGGCTGTCACTGGTTCAACTGTGGCTCATTTTAGTGCTTGATACTTTGCAATTCAAAATTTAATCTGAAGTTTGGGTAGCATGTATTTATCAATGCAAATGTGGTGTGGAGTAAAAACGGAGTGGTGACGGTCGGATTGACGTTTGTTTTGCTGTCCACATCTCCTCATTTCCGGTCTCATTCCACCTTACAGTGTCTAATTTGGCGCAACTGGACCTGCAGCCGTGCGAGCAGCCTCCCTCTCTCCCTCCAGCTCCGTCTCCCCGGTCTCTCTCCACCAGCTCACCGCCCGCACTTCTCGCCCAGGTGCGAAAAATTGTTGGAGTGCCTGACTTGAACCGCAGCCTGCCGAGAAGATGATGACGGACTGCACTCAGCCAACTAACCCCACCACCGCCGTCCCATACCCGGCTGTAGTTGTGGACCCCAACACGGCGGCGAACGGCCAGTGCGAGCAGGCGGACTCCCAGCAACAGCAGCAGCAACAGCAGCAACAGCAGCTCAACCCCGAAAGTCAGGGAGAGGGTTTCAAGATGGACCAGGAGATGAAGATAACAGACAGCATAGATGACCGAGGTAAGCGGTGTGTGAGACAGCCTCAAAGTTGAGGATGTTTAGGTGTCCAGGGTGCGCGCTGTCTGTGCGTAATGCCATGGAGAGAACCAGACAGACACATATTTTACTGTATAGCTGCAAATCTGTTTACACTTGTCTCCAAACTCTCCATTCACCTATAGTGATAAATGTTGCAGTTCCATGTCTTATAATTAACCCTCTGAAAGGTGGTGTAACTAATGATGGCTGATATGGTCAATATGTTTAATAATTTACACAGATAAGTAGACATAGACTACAGAGTGGGCAGATCTGCATTCTGCTCGACTCATATGTTGTCTGAACTCCTGTGCTGCTGCGATGCCAGATTTAGTGAATAAATTAGTGGGATTGCCTTTGGGAGGGAGAGAGGAAGCCACAGGCAGCCATTTGAACAGTGGCAGGTGCTGTGTTGGTGTTTCAGATCAATCAGACCACAAAACATAACAAACTCTGACATAAATACAAGTGGATATTCATTTTAATGGATTTTTATTGTCAAGCATATTCGAGCTCCTTCAGACTCTTTGTCATGGAAGTGAAAACAGTGGGACACTAGCACACATCTGAAGGACTGCTGCAGCATTGCTGCTTTTGTTATTTAGTGTGAATGGGCTCAAATCACCAGGATAGACGGAAACGACAGCCTATACCTGCTTAAACCAGCTGTATCCACACAAATTAAGGTCAATAACAACAGTGATGGATCTGAGTTTATTGCTGGTGCAAATGTCACATGCAAAGTCAGGGAGCAGAGATGTTCAACAACACCAGCAGGCAGAGAGAGAGAAACCATAGTGTGTGGAGATTCCTCTGGTTCAGCTGTTAATCTGTTACTGGTGACAAGCTTTTCATTGATAACCAGTAATATGTTAGATCAGCTGATAATCACAACTACAGGTCATTATTTGCTTTGAACTCACAGCAGAGTTGTATAGTGAAGCTGCTCTGACCAAGATGCGGTATGTTTATGTATGTTTATATGATGTGTTTAACCCAGAGAGAATTATCATCCAACATCATCCAGCTCAGTATTTTAGTTTCCCAGGCCTTCCCACTTCATATTAGGAGGAGGGGTGGGGGTCTAAATGGTGGACATGACGGAGAATACTGGGCCCAGCCAGCGCCATGGTGTCCACTCCCACTGACCCACAGACCCCGAGGGTCCCGGTCGGTCTGAGTGTTAGTGGTGCACCAGGAGACTCTCCAGCAGACAGTCTGGGCCCGTGTCGTGGACACTTTTACACAAATCTGCAACATTTTTTTGCTTCTGCTTGAGGCAATAACCTGAAGTTCATGGCATTGTGACATCATTGTGACATTACCGTGGTTACCACAAGTCCCCAGGCATGTTTAAAAAAAAAAAAACGGTCCATAAAAAACAGAAAACAGACAGTTAAACCACAGTCTATGAGTTAAACACAGGGCTGAACTCCAAATATACTTTACTTTTCATTAAATTGTATCATCGTTATTGTTTGCAAACAGGAAGCGAAGAAAGGGAGTTTTAAAAAAAAAAGTAAAAGTCCCAAACCCACAGTTGTATGCAACATGTTTTAATTTCTGTCCTCTTCCTCTTCATGCCATTTTGTGTCCATTTGTAACGTTGCAGGAAGTGAGAAAGTGACCACAGCCAGTCTGAGTGCTGCTCTTTGAGTTGTACCTGTGGTCTGTGGGTCACTGTGCCCTGTGTTGTGGTCTTGCAGGTCTTCTGGAGAGCAGCATGCGTCTGAAGCCTCACGAAGCTCAGAGTTACCGCAAGAAGGCCCTGTGGGTGTCCTGGGTGTCCATACTGGTCACCATCATCCTCGCCATCGCTGCTTTCAGTGAGTAACTCTCTCTCTTTCTCTTTGATCAGCCTCACAGGAAGTGTTGCTTTTTACATTTACCAGTTAAGAGATGCCGGTGCCTGCTGCCGCTGTTGCACTGTCCTTTAGGTTTGTCAAATACTGTGACCCCCTGTTGGTCGATGTGACACCCAACAGTGTGATTCAAAGTGAAAGACAGCATGAAGGACGAGCAGCACTTCATACCTGCCTTCCTGCGTCTCTCCACAGCTCCAACTTTAAATAACGATTTCATTTCTCTCAGTTACGAAAACTAAATCAATTTGAGCTTTACTTGACTTTTATTATGGATCCCTATTAGCGCTTGCCCAATAGACAAGATAGAATAGAAAAAGAAAAGGGTGTGTCATAACATCTTACATTATTTGGTCATACAAACCGATGCTGTCGAGGCAGAACAAGCTTGAGCGCTCATGTTGATGTTTTTCCTTTTCGTTGAACCTCCACATGTCAAGGATGAAACCTTTTATATCTCCATGGATATGGTGACTCATTCTCGGTTTTTTAAATGGAGAATTGGAGAGATGATTACTTTATTTCCGGTTAATTTCTCTGTGTCAGAGGTTTCTCTCTTTTAGTCTAATGTGGGATAAGAGACTTGGTTGTGTTTTTCACTCTCTAAAAGACTGTTTTAAAAAAATCCTCCAGATGTTTTGGAGAAACTCAGAGACGAACGTGTCAGATAGTTTTAAAAACATGGTGTAAAATTCAACATTTGGCGTTTGAAATCGCGATTCTTTTGATGGTTGACGATCAAAGACTGTGTCAGTTTTGTCTCACACATCACTCACCATCACATACTGTGATATTTTCCACTGATGCTTCTTCTTTCCCTCTGCAGTAAATGCAGATCAGAGCCTGACAGACACACGAGTGAAGAGCTGCTGCAGCGCAGTTTATCACCTCAACACTGGTTTGCAGATGTGCAGAGACAGTGATAGCATTTTATTCTCCTTCATGACTTTGACTTTTACATTTTCTTTTTGCACAGAAAAGACAAATAGACCATTTTCTCTCCACTGAACATTTTCTCATGCAGCGTCTCCATTAGACATTCTGACTGTAGCCCTGCAGTCGGACCCCTCTCCTGTCACATCCTGCCTGCTCTTACTCATAAATGAAACATGGCACTGCTTTCAAATCAGCCGCACAAACGAGCGAGAGGAGGAGATGAATGAGGCCGGTGCAGCCGCAGCGATTCTGCCTGCATACAGTGATCTGACTCGGGAGTCAAACTGGCTCACCGTCATTTACACGTAATGGTTGTATTTCGATTTTGAGCGTCCTGTGGGAAGGTAACAGAGTCAATGAAGAAAATGCCGTTGTTCAATAATTAATCAAGGTTGTATCAGAGGATGGAATTAGAATTGGACTTCGATTTGTTGCGTCTCTCTGTTGGAGGAAAGACGCTAAAGAGCAGTGATATTTTTTGTTTTGGAAATCAAAACCTCTTCCTGAGTTACTCCATGTTGTTTCAGACACGAAGCCCACTTCCTGTTCTGATTAGGAAACGCTGGTCGAGCAGCCGGACGTGTCGGGCTCCTCTGACTGCTTCCCTCTTTGTCGTGTGCGTATTGAGTTACTTGAGTGATATGAAAGGAGTTTAGTCCCAAATACAATTTAATGGCTCAATCAATGTGTGAACAATGTGTTGAAGATCATATTCATGTATTAACAGCATGATAATACGACTTTATTTAGCACTATGTGGATAAATGTTACATTGGCTGTAAGCTGAAACTAGTGTTTTGCTATTATCTGTGATAAATTAAGTCATTATAATGAAAATGTTCACCCGATGCAGTTGATATTGACATCAAACCCGTTTTGAATTCATTATCCCAGTTCACCGAAGCATGAATTAATCGCTGCACTGCAGACTCACCTTCTCTTTGCTTTTCCATTTGATTGACACTGTAATAAAAGTTAACATTTATAAGCAAACAATCAATCGCACCAGTTGCGTGATCGCTCATTAAACTCTTGTTAAAACCCGACCTGTAAAACCGTCACTGCCTCTTTGCAAACACGCTAATGTGTGCTGAATGTGTAGTGTGCAGTGTAGTCCCAGGCAACAAGTCGCACTGTAAATAAGAATAATTTTAATTTTGCGAAGGCCTCATGAGAATCGTCATATTAACAAGCAGAGGAGCATCACATTAATGTTTGACGTCTTGGTGCTTTGTTTTCATAAGGTGCAAAAAAAAGGTGACAGCTTGTAGTCACACCAAAGAAAACATTTGTAATTTCAAAGGAAGCAAAATAAACAGAAAGAAAAAACACACGGTCCATCATTAGGGACCCGAATTATAAAGAGTTGACTGAAGCATTGGAGACGATGTTGCCTTTGCCTTTGATGCTGCACCAGCAACAGGCCAGTCACGGACTAATGAACTGTTCATCTCTGATGTCCAAGTAAAAGCTATTCGCTGTTATTTTCTTTACATGTCACACAAACACTTGTCAGAAAAAGGAGGAAATGCATGACAAGAACCAACATAGAGGGGAGTTCAGGTTTAAAGAAACAACATTATAGAAACGTGTTTTCTACACTCTTGGGCAGAAGCTGCAGAATGTGATTAGCTTTGAGAAGACCACTGTTAAATCTTTTTTTTCTTTTTCTGTATGCAACCATTTCCGTACGTCACCGCTGTACGAACTGCACTTTTTTGTGTGACATTCCTCACCTAAGTGGCGATAGTTCAGAAGGAAAAAAATAAGTTATTTTTAAGAAGATACTGTGACTCATGTGCTCAAACGTCAGTGTCGGTCCCATGGTGAAGGATTTACAGGCGCATCTCAATAAATTTGAATATCATGGAAAAGTTTATTTATGTCAGTAATTCAATGCAAAAGTGAAACTAATACATTTTATAGATCCATTACACACAGAATTAAACATTTTATGTCTTAATTTATTTAATTTATTTTAATTGTAATGATTATGGCTTACCTAAAATTCAGTATCTCAAAAGACCAAAGAGAAAAAGCATTTTGAATATGGAAATGTTGGCCTTCTGAAAAGTATGTCCATCTATATGCACTCAATGCTTGGTTGGAGTTATTTGACTGTATATTGTTGGCCGACTGCAGTGGATGTAGAGCAGCGGGGGGTCAGTCCAGTCACCACCACCACCTGCTGCTGTTCCCTGTCAGCGCCACATGATGACTGAGAGATAGCTACTGAGTAACGCACCCTGTAAAACATTTGCATTATTCAAACATCGCAAACACCTGCATCGACTTAAACAAACTGTATGTGAATCTGTGTGCGTGTGAGAATTTCATTTCAGGCAGACAGGTGCAGCTTTAAGAGTGAATACATCCGAGTTGTCACATTCATGGGCTTTAGTTTAGTTTAGTTTAGTTTAGTTAATGTTTTTGGTCCAGGCAGCTGATTCATGGATAGGAGAATAAAAAATAATGACATAAATGAGTTGATATCCAGGTTTTAACAACAGTTCACTTGTACTTATTGCTCAGTTGTTACAGTTCAGACCCATTTTTTTCATTGTGAACCCAATGACATATCTGTAAAGTTTTGTGTACCTAACACAACTTGTAGGAACAATCTTCCCGCGTATAAACATTAAACAAAGTGCTGAAACCGCACTGTGACAGATCCAGACTCCAGTTACAAATGTTTGTACTCTACTGTTCTTTTCATTTATTTGTTTATATCTTTTGTGACACACACTCGACACTCGGCCACATGCCTGTCCTGGCTGATAATAATAATAAGTGGGGGAGCTGAATGAAGGAAAATAAAGTCAATAACATGGCGTATGCATTCATTGCTACAGCAGGACAAACACCGTCAGTCCACCAACTGGAAAAAAAAACAACAGCAGAGTGTTGCACTGATCTGCATAATGCAGCTGTAAAAACCAGAGCGCTCTGAACGGTGTTTTATCTTCTGTTCTCCTGCTTCTCTTGTCAGATTTGACAGGGAGGGTGTGTATGTTAGTATGTATGTATGTACTGTGTGTGTGTGTGTGTGTGTGTGTGTGTGTGTGTGTGTGTGTGTGTGTGTGTGTGTGTGCCCGCAGCTCCGTCCCTGCTGACATCCAGCCAGCTTCCCTGGGAGCCAATTAGCCATCGCTGGGCTCAGCTTTGACGACCGTGGAGCCGCGGCAGATTCATTTGAACACGATTTCTTCTCTCTGCCCCTAATGAAGGAGTAAGGATGAGAGGAAGAGAAAGAGGGAGGAGGAGAAGTAGATGTATAATCCTGGGTGACAGTAGAGCAGATCTGTGGGGTCCAATCCCAGACTAGATCTTTAAATACTGAAAGAATAATGAAAGCAAACTGTTATTTCTATAAATCCTCTGTGTTTCTTTCTCTACCATTCATTCTCTCCTCAGTCCTTCACATGCATGCAACAGACCAAAGGCTCGCATGGCTGCTACTTTCTTCTTGTTGGGTCACACTGTGTCCACACAGTCCCTCCCTGTGTCTTCACTATCATTTGAACAGCTGACAGCTTATGTTTGCATAAGTTTGTAACATACTCTAAGTCTGTTCCCACTTCCCAGGAACGCAGGGTTATCTCTCCGCCCTGGCCGTTGGAAGAACAGGTTAACCAGGCAGCACATCACCGATCTGTGTCATTACAGATGTTGCTACACGCAGTACAGTGTGTACTATGTGACGTATATGTGTAGGATGATGCTCAAGTTAAACTATCTTGAAGTAGTTTTGCATTGTTTGCATTGTAAAAAGGTTCATCAAGGTTATTATGTGGTTTGCTTTAAATGACTTGTTTGTTTGTGGAGGTTATGGAATCTTTGTTGTCATGGTTACAACAATGACATAATATCAGACTTTTTCTCCCCGTGATATTGATCTTAACTTTGGTGCGACGCAAATGAATTTATTCTTTTTTTTTTATCCGTTTATTTAATTAGCTGCTTATTTGGATCCACATTAGCCACCAGCGGAGTGGCAGCTAGCTGCTCTTCCTGCCATCCACTGAAGTAAATATTACATCATAAACATAAAAACTAAAAACTGCATATACAGAAACTGGGAAAAAACAAAACACCAAGAACAGATGAAATGAATTGAACGGTCTCTGTTATTCAACAGTGCAACATGGTTTGGAGTGTTTGCCACATATTTCTTTATTTGCAACACACTCTGGTTAAAATATTGTTTAATTATTTAAAACCTTAAATGTGTGAACCACAACAAAAATGAAACTAGTATATGATTGACAGTCGTGAGGCTGAGCTTGTTGGGATGATGCTGTGCAGGATTCAAGATGAAATCAGGGGTTTCCTTTGTTATTTTTTTACCTTTTAATATGATACTGATGATGACCTCAAGAGAAAATAATAGTAAAAACAGGTTTTCATGTTGTTTCATTTTCAATATAAAGCACAGCAGAGCTTTGTGCGTCAGCATCTAAAAGGAACCTGTTGTGTGTTTGCCTTTGTGTTGTATTTCCTGACCAAAAGTTGTTTTTCGGATCATTTTTAGAATCAGCTGCTGTCACTGTTTCCATGCTGCCTCTCTGCAGATCTCTGCTATCACACTCATTTGTATTCAAGGCTTGTTCGTGTGTGCTTAAGTATTTGCAATGTGCGACTGTGAAGGCAGCACTCGTCTCCTGTTCTTGTTCTTGTTTTTGTTTTATTCATTTATTTATTTTTTTGTTTTGGTCAGGGCAAAGGCAGGGGAGCGGATGATGATGCTTGTGCCTTCAGCCTGCAGAGAGCAACTGAATGGAGGTGAAACAATAAAGGGGGAGGAAAAAGAGGATGAGGAGGAAGGAGGGCAGGGGAAGTGGTGGAGGAGAGAGAAAGGGGGTACAGAGAGGGGAAAGGGGGATGAAAGGACGAAGAAATGAGTTGTTGTGCAGCAGAGAGAAACCGAGGAGTAAAGGAGAAACACAGGGAGAGATACCACACGATGCTGTGTTTCCTGCATGCAGGGCTGAGGCAAGTTGCTGGCCCCCAGTGAGTTTGGCTAAAAATAAACCTGGGAGGAGAGGAGAGGATTCCTCCCCTCTATCTATCTGCATCTCTGTCTCTCTTTCTCTTTTGTCTCTTCCTCCCTCTCCCCTCATTGCAGGTGTGTGTGTGTGTGCTTGTATGTCAATGATTACACCTGGTGCTGCATGGTGCTGCGGCTCAGTGTTTGTTTTCAACACATCCAACGCAGCTCCCTTTCATTTCTACACAAAACTAATTGGAAAAATAGAGAAGCAGACAGTGCCGCCGGACCTCAGTGATGATCAGCTCATCTCACTGCAGTGAAACAGAAGGACCCAGCCGCTGTCCTGCAGTAAAACATGGAGTTTGAATGACGGACACTTCATCTTCAACCTGCTTTTATCAGCTCATCTTGGTGTTTTCATGTCTGCTAATGGGGGTGTAACACATGTAGAGTGTGTGCTCAATAATAGCTGCATAATAGGAAGTACATGTAACATACAGAATGAACCCACAGAGACACACAGTGCACCAGCAGTGGGATAGATCCTCGTATACCATCAGGCAGGGTTTCTCTCTCATCTTTTCAGATGTAAGCAGTGAAAGCATTTCTTTCCTCGTTGCAGAAACATGTTGCATCTGTTTGTTACCTGCTGATCTAAAGTCACACTTCTCTCCTTCTCTCTGTTTTTCTCTCCAGCTGTTTCCATCATGCGTCACAGCGCCTCAGCTTTTGGATTCGCTGTAAGTCACCTGTAAAGCCTGCACTTCACTAAAGCTACGCTGCTGGCGAACACTGTGTGTGTGTGTGCTGCAGGGATGGAGAGAGAGTGTAACATGTCTGACTGTTCTCTCTGCAGTTCGATGCTATGCTGGATGTGCTGTCCTCTGTCATTGTGCTGTGGCGGTACAGCAACGCCGCCGCTGTTCACTCTGCACACCGTGAATACATGTAAGTACAGTTAAACCACATCCCACCCAGATCTACTGTGGTCTGGACATGTAAAACTACACTACAGATGATTTTTTGGTTATTAAAACCACAAATATATCCTCTAATAATGGATCAACACCTCAAATCAAACAGATATATGATCATGTAAATAGATAATGATGAATACAGTGAGTCGATCTTGTATGTTATTATGAAATGTTATCGTCTGCTGTATTATTTATAATGATGACTAATTACTTTTTGGGATTTTCCAAATCAGTCTTCAGGCAGCTGTGGTGTTGTTGTGATGTTTTGTGCTTTTTTAGTCTTAAAAATGATGTTGGAAGATTATCTGCAGACACCCTGCATCTGTTTGAGCTTTTGTGCTGGCCCGCCCACAGGATGAGGAGATGAAATCAATTTCAGTGTCCACACAGTCTGTGAGTGTGAGTGTGTGTCTGTGTGTCTGTGTGTCTGTGTGTGGTCCGCTTTGTCCTGCAAAGGAGTGTGTCAAACAGTCTGTCTCTTCAGCTCTGTCAGCCTTGGCCCACTGGGACCGATCACAAACGAGCGCCTCAACGTCTTATCTCTACCTGGCTGAGAACAGTGTGTGTGTGTGTGTGTGTGTGTGTGTGTGTGTGTGTGTGTGTGTGTGTGTGTGTGTTCAGGGAGCTGGCAGGACTCAGCCGACTGAAAGAAAGAAAAGGAGCTTGAATCTCAACCTGTCGTCTCTTCATCTCTGCTGGTCTGTAGTGTACGAAGACGTAAAGAAACGACAACTGAAGTCACGTGACGTTTATATTCACACAACACCAACGGGTCGATCTATAAAATAATTCCACCAAACAAAAAACATCTGTTAACTGAGATGAATGAATATTCTCAGTGTCTTGGCCCCTTACTACAGCATCTGGTAGCTTCATACACACATTCACACATTCAGGAGTGGAAAATGTGTGGCGGTCTCAGAGGAGCGACTGCTAATTGCAGCGGAGTCGACAGATGAGAGCACATCGTCCTCTGGAGATGAGACAGTCACACAGGAAAAAAAGACAAGGATTCATTAAAAAAAAAAAAAAAATGTTTAATGTAAATATCTGACGATAACGTACCAGGAAGTAGCATTTCCTTTAAAACTAAAACAAAAACATGAGCTGTGTTGCTGATTTTGATACGACACAAATGAGTATTAAATATTTACACTAATCCACTTGACAGCAGTTTGCATTTTGTCACTTCGTCGGCTAATTGGAGAATTTGGACCGAGTTCAGGAAGCTGCTTCCCCGGTAATTGGCTTCACCAAGAGACCAAGCTTACACACACACACACACACACACACACACACACTCGCAGAATCATACAGTACAGTATCAAACACCTTTAACACCCACACACAGTTTTTCATGCACTCAGCAAGACATATAGTACACACACACACTGTAACTGGAGCCTTGTGTCTTTTCTCCGTTTCTCCTCCAGCAGTTTTTACTTTGCATCTTTGACAGAGAAGATTTGGGTGAGTAGTCACCATGCCCAGGTACAGACTAGTTGCCAAGGTAACAAGCCCCGGATATCACAACAAGACAAATTAGGCGGCGGTGTGGTGGTCTGCACATCAGGACGTGGAGCTTTACAAAACAAAAACACCTTCATTCACTTCCCTGTGGCTGGTTTAGAAAGGTGTGCTGTTTGTAAAGCTATCGATGATGTCATCCTCCTGGTGTACGTGCGTGTATGTGTGTGTGTGTTCCTGTGTGTGTGTGTTCCTGTGTGTGTGTTCCTGTGTGTGTGTGTGTGTGTGTGTGTGTGTGTGTGTGTGTGTGTGTGTGTGTGTGTGTGTGTGTGTGTGTGTGTGTGTGTGTGTGTGTGTGTGTGTGTGTGTGTGTCCCCCGCTGTGGATTGCCCAGAGTCATGTTGGATGTTGCCTTGGTTACCTCATCCGGTCAAAGCCCAGGATGCAGAGTGTGAAGGCTTCAGACTTGAACACACACACACACACACTGTGGTAGCCATGCGTGACCAGAGGCATATGCTCCAGTTGTTGTGTGTCTCCCTCCAGACTTTGTTAAGTGGCTAAAGGTGTTTTAGGATCAATCTGGAGAGAAGATCGTACTTGAAGCTCTGCAAAAATGTGGTTATGGGAAATGGCGTCGTGCTTGGCACTGGAGAAATTAACTTAAGTTGCTGAAGGGAAACTAAATAAGTTCAGAGAAATATGGGACACCTTTATGCAGCTCCTGGAAAGTGATCAGACTGAAATCAATGAGTAAATTTGATTGGCTGCACTTGTGGAAACTGGCATGCCTCTTACCAATAAACAGGACCACTATTGATTTTGTGTTTTATTTTGTTTTGATTTCTATTTTTTTTGTTTTATTTATTTCTTTCACTCAGTGTGTATAGGGTGGGGGAGGAGGGGTGTTCACAATGTTGCTTTCTCTGTGACTGTATATTTTGTGTGTCAAAAAACTATAAATATATTGTTAAAAAAAAGGCAAATGTGGCAAAATGTAAAGCAGGACTGTGGTTAAAAGACACTGATGCTTAGTAGGTGTAATGAATATTTACCCTGTTGATCTATTTGTATGCTAATTAGTAGCACTAGCACATGAAGTCCAGCTGAACTATTGAACAGTTTAGTATAAAACACAGGTTTTCTAACAGAGTTTGGTTGGTAGACACTTGAGCGTTGCTGAGGGGGTTTTTGGATTCTGCTGGGGGATTTTATTTCTACAAACCGAGGCTCCGTCGGCGCTGCAGGTAGCAGCTGTGCACCACTCTCACCACTTTTTGGGTATTGATCCAGGTTTTTCCAGCGCCAAGGTCGAGAGTTACATCAGGATTCGCTCAGTTTCAAATCCAAATGTCTGGAGAATGAAAACCTAAATACAGAAGAAACTTTTGCCTTCAGGAGTTTTTCATTCTCTCATCACAGTTTTCTCCTTTCTTCCCCTCTGCAGAGCCTGCATCGTCCTCGGCGTGGTCTTCATCCTGTCCTCTTTGTGCATCATGGGTAAAGCCATCCATGACCTGGCCACCAAGCTGCTACCTGAAGTGGTAAGTTCACTGAGCGCTGACACACTAAACGCTACCACAAAGCTTGTATTGGTTGATTTGTGTTTGTTACACAACAAAAGACAGGATGAGACTGGATTAGTTGACCAACCAACACGTGTTATTTCCCTGCGTGACAGTATAGAGTACAGTATAAACGACAGTGTGCAGGAGATGGCTCTGCTCGTGGTGCAGCGGTCAGGAGTTTGACTCAAATTGGAGATGGAGGAGATTTGGATTAAAGCATCCACCATATGGGACAGATTATTTTATCCATTTAACACTCGACGCTAGACGCTAAAGACATTAATATTCAGACACTGTAGTGCTCTGATAGCCGTATTACTGTCAGCTGAGCAGTCACTTAACAGGTCTGTCCATCTCTCTGACCTCCGGCTGCACAATCGAAGCCAAAATTTGGTGCATAATCAGATTTTTGGGAGGAATTTGCAGCTTTTTTTAAAGCTTGGCCAGATAGTAGCGACCATTTTGTTCAGCACCGGTCTGCCAGAGACGAGGATTTCACTTGGAGCCTAAAAAAAGCTGCTGAGTTTGTGCCCACATCTAATAATATCTTAGCATTCAAAGACAAACAGCGTGCAGTTTTTTTTGCAAGAAGCAGATTCTGTCCCCGGCTAACAGTTTGAGCTGGCGGCGGATCTCATGAGGCGATGTAGTTTCTGCTTTTCTGCTGCTCACTCACTCACTGAAGAGTTGGTGGTTCAGGTCCAAGCAGTAAGGAGGAGAGGGGCTGCAAGCCTGCAGAGCTGTGACTGAACAGATGGAGGGTTTCAGCCCCAGCGTGGAGTCTCCAAGCAAAAAGAAATAGAAAAAGCAAGTCTAGATGATTTGGTTTTAATTAGATTTAATGCCGAGAAACTTCGATATTTAAGTTGGGAAGCATGACTTGTGTTGAATACTTTAGGTCAAGAGGTTTCACTTATTTTCAGTCCAGAGTGTCATGAGGTATAAACTGAGCCACCTGTTTTCTGGAGCGTGAATTTGACAACTTATCTACAGGATTCAAATCTTGTAAATCTGATGTTGAGGTGGAAGTGGAAGATTTAATTTTTCAGGGTTCTTACAAAAATATGGATCATATCAGGAGGAGACCTGGAGTTTTCTTGATGACATCTTGTCCAGTCCAGATTTCATCATTCGTATGGCATCATGGCAGCTACAGCTCCACATCTTCGGGGTGTGTACTTTGCATATAGCAGGGCTGCAGCAACACACACTGAGCTGAGAGCAGAGGAGATGAGATTTTAACGACTGGCTGGTTGAGATCTGATCGGCCACTGGGTGAGAGAGGGAGAGCGAGGGAGGATTTGTGAGTAGACGTAGTAGCTCATTGTATAAAGCAGAGAGTCATGAGAAGATAAAACAAAGCATCACGCTCCAGTGTTCAGTCGTTGCCATCGCCATCACGTTCACATCCTTGTACAGAGACGACTATTGCCAAGCAACCGGGTGATAGAGCTATTTCAGGGAGTGTGAAGCTCCTGAGCCTTCACACCTGAGATCTATGACATTCCTCTGCAAAACAAGAACACACAGCGTCAGACCTAAAAGACATAGAAACTAAATTAAACTAAGCTCATCTACGTAGCTGGACGCACTTGAATCATATTGTTGATATTCTGGGATGAGCAGCAGAAACAGAAGTCTAACGCGTTGAGAGATGCACGTTTCAGCTTCTTCTGTAACTCGCTCAGGCTCCAAATTGAATTAGTTTTCAGATCCTTTATTGATTTATTGGTCCAACTGAGTTTCCCCATCTCTTCATGTGTGGCTGCAGCGAGGCGGGAGGAGCCGGGCCGGACAGACAGACAGACAGACAGACAGACAGACAGACAGACAGACAGACAGACAGACAGACAGACAGACAGACAGACAGACAGACAGACAGCGAAGCACCAAGGCGTAAACAAAGGCAGAGTGTGGGATCAGCGATGCAGACAGATTGTGTTGTTGGGAGCCGACCTGCTGCTCTGCTGTCACACAGACTGCTTCCTGGTGCATCATGGTTGGAGATATATATATATATATATATATATATATATATATATATATATATATATATATATATATATATATATATATATATATATATATATATATATATATATATATATATATATATATATATATAAATAGTACATACAGCGGGGAAAATAAGTCTTGAACGCATCAATAGTCGTGAGCAGCATAGAGAGGACATGGCGGTTAAATGCATTACTCATTGTTGTTGTTTTTTACCTACTAATTGCAGGTCTGTCTAAAGCTCTCTGTCAGTGATCCTCGGCTCTTGCACGACTCTTCTTAGTTTCAGTATGTTCTGCAAAATAAGTTTCTGAAGGTCTGGAGAAGCTCTTTGCTTTCCCCTGTCATGAGACGCCTCTTGTGTGACACCTTGGTGATGAGAAACCTTTTTATAGGCGTCAACTTGGACTAAAGCAGCTGATATGACTTTGCACTGATAGGAGACAGGATGACTCTCTAAGTACTGACAGACTCCAGCTGCTTTCTGGGCTTCCCAAACCTTTCTGCACCTCCTTTTCTTCATGTGTTCAATACTTATTCTCTGTGTCATTTCACTTTATTACACATTACTTAATTTATGGACATAAATGTTTGGATTTCTTTGTATGTGTGCATTACTTGGGTTGTTGTCAATATGTCAATAGCTCTATTAGGAAAATATTTTCTGAGAAAAATGTTGACGCGTTCAATATTTATTTTCCACGCTGTATCTACGTATAGCTGGCGTGTGGCTCACGGCCTGCCCATGTTTGAAATAAGAAGTGTTTCCAACCACCTTCCTCTCTTTCCTGCTCGCTATGAAATGTTAATAAGGTGAGAAGCTGCTTCGGTATGCAGCGGTGGGGCAGGGAGAGAGAGGGAGGGGGGAGGAAACATGTGGAGGAGGATGTTTGGGTTTCGACACCTGACTGTTCCTGCTCTGCTTAATCCTCTGAGCCCAATTAATATCAGTTAACATCTAAAACGACACCTTCGCTATTCATACAGGCATTTTCAACAATTGGTTTGTGAAAAACGTTTCACTCCCAGTGGGTTTCTTTTTTTTAGTCTAATTTCATTTTGAGGGGTCAAAGTCTTATTTTGAAAAGAAAATAACTTCAACATGTTTTTTTTTATTCTTCTTATTTCAGTCAAGAAGCTTGAATCTATCCCTTTTATCCCTTCAAAGTAAGAGCGCCGAAATGGTCTGTTTTATTTAGTTTGCCTGGGTTTATTCCCCCTTTTAACAGTCTCCTGCTGCTTCTACTCTGACTTTATGTTTGATAGTATCAGTTTCCTCATTTAGCTTTCAACTCGACAAGATTAATTGTGTTTCCCAAAATGCCTTTGGGTTTTGTTTTCTGCCTCACACATAATTTATCAGTGAAACGTATTTGTACCACTTGACCTGCACAATCAGTCTAGATAACACCTGTTGCACCTGTTGCATTTCACTTTGATCCTTTATTACTCTTAAAAAAACAAAAAAACAACCCATTGAACATTCATTTCCCTCTGCTCCCTCTGTCCCAGTAATTATAGATGATGATATGTTTCCTAACTCCTCTTCTAAAACCATCTTTATATTCTGCACCGAGACCTGGTTGTCAAATGTAAATGTCAAGCACAGTGTTCACATTCAGGGCAGGGTCTGTTTGTCATGAGCCCGATCTCTGAGTGTGTTATGTTTGTGTGTGTGTGTGCGTGTGTGTGTGTGCACGCATCTCCCTCTCCCACGGGCCAAAATGTAAACCCACCCAGTCTGAATATTGATCACTGAGAGGATTTCCCCATGATAACAGACTGAGACTCTCAGTGAGTCATCCAGCATCCATCACTGGAGCGTCTAGAAGTAGAACTAAATAAATAAGAGAAGACGAAGTGAAATATGCTTCATCTAATCAGATTAGTGAGTTTTGAAGGATGTGATGTCCATCTTTTCTTTTCTTTTCTTTTTCTTATAGTTTGCTTTGTCGTCTCTGTGGGTGTAAATAAAGTTAAACCTGCTGCAGCTGCTGCAGGAAACATTGAGTTTGCACTGGAAGACAAACAAACAACACAAATCGAGGGAGAGCAAATCAATCCAACACGATCTGAGATACAAGGCACAAAACTACTGCACAGCACAGAATGAAATCAATAACAATGAGCAGAGCTTATTCAAAACACTGCTCCGAATGATACTGAAATACAAATACAGACACTGTTTTACATGCATTGCTTCTGTTAAGTGTTTTCCTGTCTTGTATCTCACATGATGCAGCGAGCTGAACTGATTTATTGCCGAAGGAGGCACATCCTGGACTCCTGCCTGAACTCTGGCTATAACTTACATCCCAGTGGACGTGTCATGTGACCGCTCCCAGATCCATGATGCTGATTTCCAACCATTCACTGTGACGGTGAATTATGAAACCTATCGAGTCTGTCTGGGCTCTAATGCCTCATTTGTCTTTGTTGCTAAAGGAATGTGTTCAGTATTTTGTGGATGTTATCTCCACAGCTGAGTCACAGGTCTGAGGTTTTCTCTCCATCTGCTCTTTGATGTCTGTGAGTTTCGCCAAATTAGCTTTTCATGGCTCCAAGGCCATAGTGCAATATTAATGCTGCCGCAGAGGCACCGAGTGCTCTGCAGCTCTCCTTCTCTTCTCTTTCTCTTTCTCTTTCTCTTTCTCTTTCTCTTTCTCTTTCTCTTTCTCTTTCTCTTTCTCTTTCTCTTTCTCTTTCTCTCGTCCGTCTCTGCCTCCATCCCTCCTCTGTGCGCTCTCGTTTTTAAGGATTTAGCTGCTGTTGCTTCCTGTCCACAACACAACAGGTACAACAACAACAGGTTATCTTCAGGTTCTTCAAAGACAAAAGAGACAGAGCATACCGAACCTCAGATTAATAAAGAACGTTATTCACGTGGAGCCGTGAGGAGACACAGACAGAAATGTAATAAATGTCTCTATATTAAAGACTAATATTTCCACACACAGATTTATTATTATCATTATTATTATCTCACCGTCTGTGTGTGTATGTGTGTGTTTCCTCTCAGGACGACTTCCTCTTCAGCGTGTCCATCGTCAGCGGTTTGGTGTGTATCCTCCTGGCTGTGATCAAGTTCATGCTTGGGAAGGTGCTCACAAGCCGAGCCCTCATCACCGATGGTAGGTCAACACACGCACACACACACACACACACACACCATCATCTCCACTCGTGTAGCTTTTGAATCTCTGCTCCTCTCACACAGATGTACAGTAACCAGAGATGGACAGAGTACTCGACCCCAGTACTTGAGTAAGAGTATAAATACTACTGGTCAAAATTTACTCCGTTACAAGTAAAAGTAGCTCAGTCGACATGTTACTCGAGTAAGAGTAAAAAAGTACTTGCTTTTAAAGGTACTTAAGTATCCAAAAGTACATGCTTTTACATTTACTTTAAGTAAAAGTAAGAGTAAGAGTAAATTTCTTATTTTTCACATCAATGAATTACTATAATTATTTCTAAATGAATTTAAGGACCTTTTAACTCTTGTTTCTGAGAATTAACATTATGAAACCAGCTGCACTGATGTGCTGCTTTTAGGGGTTAGGGTTTCCTTCTTTGACAAACACAGCTTGTGTCCAGTAGTATTTTAAGAAAAAAAAGAAAAAGAAAAAGAAAGAGCAGACCTGAAAGTAACGAGTACTTTTCAGCCTTCCTAGAAATTAACTCGAGTAAAAGTAAATATATTTGTCTTGGAAATGTATTCAAGTAAGAGTAATAAGTACCAAATAAATCTAATACTCAAGTAAAGTACAAATCCTCTGGATATATACTTAAGTACAGTACTCAAGTAAATGTACTCCGTTACTGTCCACCACTGACAGTAACAGCGTTTACATGCAGCTTCCTCTGTGACACATTATCTGTATTACATCATGTCTCATTCATGATATCACCGCCGCCTCAGACGTTCGTGTCCCGGTCGTCACACATGTGATTCATCGGCCAGAAGACGACCTCTCAGGCTCAGCAGGAATCTTTGTGTAGCAGTGCATAACCCAGCAGTCAATATCACACGTCCTCTGGACTCTTAGCGTGTGTCCGAGGGAAGCCTGAACACGGCGAGCGCTGAATTCCAGCACCGAGCCTCCAAAACCACGCTCCTCAGCTGACTTTTCTCACATCAAGCGTTTTTTGTTTTTTGTTTTTTGTTTTTCTCCTCCCAGGATTCAACTCGCTGGTCGGAGGAATCATGGGCTTCTCCATCCTCATCAGTGCCGAAGTGTTCAAGCACGAGCCCCAGGTGTGGTACCTGGACGGGACAATAGGCGTCCTCATCGGCCTCATCATCTTCGCCTACGGAGTCAAGTGAGTTCCTCATGTGCAGTTTGTGGAGGAAAGTTTTCAAGTTGTATCTGTTGCCTCCAAAGCTTTTGTTATTATTATGTATCAATACAAGCATTAAAGCCAATTAGTTTCAGTGAGGATGAATTTATTTTTGTGTGTTGAACCATAAAGTTCTGTGTCGACACCTGATGTGTTTATTTATAACACAACATCCAGCCAAGTCTGTGTGGAACTCTTGTTCTTGCTCCATTAACTCCTGTTAAGACTAAATTATGCTCAGTAACTAATTATCTTGTGAGGAAGCCTGAACCCAACTTTGCACTTTATTTCATTTTAATTTTGAGAAAGAAACCCTGCATATACAATAAAAATTAAAAGTAGAAAAACTAAACTTTGCTCTCAGTCTAAGCTTTTAATTTCCGTGTGAATTTTACATTTATTCATTGGCCTTGAGCTAAAACCTTAAAGGGAACATATATCTTCTGGCCCCCAAAATGTGAGAATTTAGAAAAAAAATTAATTTTCAGGCTCCATAGGTTGAAATCCATGTGGTTTTACGAGCTGTTCCCTCGGTTGTCTTCCAGTGATGTAACTAGGTTTTGAATTTGGCTGTTTTGAGAGGATGAAAAGAGCTGTGGTGTTTGATCCTTGGGGTATTTTGACCAAAGCATGTTAGAGATACGTCTTTAAGACACCTGGTAACTATTTTAATTTGTGTAAAGGGGGCATAATATGTCTCCTTTAAAGGTCTCAGTAAGTCAGAGTGGGATTTGTAGTTTTTTTTGTCTAAATATTCCACCTCGTCCTGTGCAGGCTGCTGCTGGACATGGTCCCACGGGTCCGACAGACCAGGAACTACGAGCGCTTTGAGTGACGGGTTCAGGTGGGACGGACGGACAGACAGATGGACGGACGGATGGACAGACGGACGGAGGTGTTGGGGGGCGGGTGGGAGGTCAGAGGCTGACTGACTGACTGACAGGAGTGGGATGGGGCTCTCGGACCCCCACCGTCCACTCAACAGACACAACAGACAATCACATTCAGCCCTGGAGGCGTCGGAGGCCCGAGGACGACGACGGCGTGAAAACTTCTCGGCACCTTTTAAGTGTTTTACAAAATGTGCTGTACATATAATATATTAATGTGTTTTCAACAGTGAGTGAATGCTCAGTCCGCTCTGTCATGTTCTCCATTATATTGAAACATGAGGTCATTTGGAGCCTGAAACACGAGTAGAAACGACCAATCAGGAGGACGGAGACGAGCAGAGCGTGTGTGGGAGAAGACGTGTTGGACCCCTGAGAGTCCCCCGAGTCCATCAGAGCTGCAGATCTTTGTGCAGCTTGTGTGGCTGACGTACAACACTCAGCTACACCTCATCACCCTGTCAAAACACAGCCGTTTATATTTCCCATGGTTCCTAGAGGCCTTCGCTCAGCCGTGCTATAAAAACGCTGCAGATCGCAAGGTTGACGTGATTGATGTAGCTGATGTAGCCGTGGAGTATTAATGGTGTTTTACCCCTTTTTATGACTAGAGGGAGGATATATCAATACAAGGCCCATTTGGCAAAGGAAGCAGGTACACACACACACACATGCACGCACACACACACACACATGCACGCACACACAGAGGCTCAGTGCTGTGATTTGCTGTTTACAATATTTATCTAGACTTGTTGTCGGAGCAGGGAGGAGAGTTTGAGGGCACAAGAGACTTCAGGTAGCCAAGTGTGGACATTAACAATGGCGCCATCTACTGACCAGAACAGGTGAACACACACCAAACAAAGAACACAACACTTTTATTTTACTTTACTGTATTTTTTATTTTTTAATCTTTTTTTTTTTGCTCCTGGTTTCCATGAGTTGAAATTTGAAAATGTGCAAAGTCACATGTGTTTAAAAGTGTTTGTGGAGCCTCCATGCAGCTCCGTGCTGTGGCAGCAGACAGACAGACAGGAAGTCAGTCCACATGTGAGTGACTGCTCTGCTCGTTAGATGACACCAGGTGCAAATGATTAGTTTGTCAGGCAGTGAGGTGGATGTGACACAAGTTTGGACTGAAACTTTGAGGACATATTTCAGATTCTGAGTCGTCGTTTTTGTTGTTTTTGTTGTCGGTCCGTTCCTCTTCGACCTCTGGAGATGAGACGATCAGCTCAAACTAAAGTTCAAAGGGAAACATCATGTCTGAGAGGTGCAGCAGCAGGCTTCAGCTTCTGGACATGGTATGTCTGTGTATGTGTGTGTTGTCTGCTTTAGGGAAAGTCTGGTTGTTTCCTTTGATTTCAACTCATGAAACATGGGAGTAAAACCCAAAGTGTTGCTCTGTTTGCAGCTCTGTGTGAGTTCCTGCACGTTTTCAGCTCTAAAAACTCTGTCAGGCATCATTCACCCTCTTGTAGTGGAAGGCAGAGATGGACGTGTGTGTGTTGTCGTCTCAGGTGTCACACTTCATGTCTGAGCTGCTCATGTGTTGTTTATTTTGGTTCAACTCTGATACATTATGTTTATTGAGTTAAACTCAGCAGAGGATTAAACATTTAGCTTCAGCAGAAGTTTAGTCTTGGTTGTGTGGTTGGTGTTGAGTTTGTCATGTGACAGGAGGAGGTTTGATGTTTGATGATTGGTCCAGTCTGGTTTTAAACCCTGGCTCCAGTTGATTATATTATATGAATAAATGGCCTCTTAGTTGTGGATTTTAACCCTCGCTGGGTTTTTGTTTGTGCTTTTGAAGCCTGATGAAGATCAACGATCAAAACATTGTCTGTGATGAACTCAGAGCCGAGTGAGTGTGTGTGTGTGAGAATCAAACCTTCTTGTTTGTGTAGTTTCATTGATTTAGTTTTAGTTTTTCAGTGAATATATAATAGATTAATATATACTGTGAAGGATTCAGTCTCCAGCAGCTTCAGCTCTCCTGTGTGTGTGTGTCAGTGATGAATGCTGTGTTTGTGTTGCCGTCATGTCTGATCACACTATTGGCTCCGTATTAGTGAAACAGGCTGATCAATACGTCTTTTATCTGGAGCTTCAGTTTGTTTTAGGGTTTTAAAAAGGCCTCTGTTGATTCTGCAGGTGAATTAACTTTGTGAAGCCGATTGATGTAAATCATTAATTTCTGACATAGACTCAGATCTTCTCAGTGTGATGTTGTCAGCAGAGCCTCCACTTCAAGCTGCAGACTGTTTTAATGTGTCAAATAGTCAAAAGTATCTGATTATTATTTATAGATCAAAACAGAACAAAGTGAGTCACACATAAAGAAGTTCTTGTTCCCATACACTGATGTAATACATGTACAGATGTTGAATTTCTATATACAACCTACACATGATATAAAATAGAAACAAAATGTACAAATGATGCATTAAGCCTGTTAGAAATTGGACCAGTTTCATATATTGACTTTTATATTGATATGATACGATATTATGTTGTATAAATAATATACATCCATCCTGAAGCCTTTTAGTTTAGACTGATCTTATGAAGAGGCTGACACCTAATTTCTAGGTGAGCAAAATGTAGCAACCGATAGACTTGATTAGATTAAAGTGAAAATCCTTTGCGTACAGTTATTTATTTTTCTTCTTTGCGTACAGTTAACTGCATCAAGCCTGCCACTCAGTGACTTCACCAGACTGATGAAGGATTTCCAGTTCAGTTCCTCTCTCAATCGGCAGACAAATAATATTATGCATAATATTGACTCCTGAGTTCATGTGAATGTGTTACATTAGGGAGGAGCTTGCGTGTTTGGGATCATGAGCAGATCCTTTTTGTCACTTCGTCTCATCATTTCATAAAACTTTTGTCCCTAGATGTTGAGCCTCGTCTTTGCACCTGTACTATCCCCCTTCTGTTCTTATTGATCCCCCATAGAGGTCATGTAGAGGTCACACAGGGTCGCAGACTTGATGCAGTTATTGTAAGCAAATTGTTTTGATAACTTTAGTGAAATAAAAACATCATATAGATATTTTAAGTACATGTACATTGGTTATTTTACATGTGTTTTAAACCTACAGTATATCTTCATGAATGTGATGATAGTACATCACCTTATAGGTCGATATGGGAACATGTTTGTCATGTTACATTTCTGTATGGGACCAAAAGAAATACAAATTATTATTTTCTAAATTCAAAACAAATGAATCTTTAATCATTGTGACTTATTCAGTTTGTTTATTTTTTTAAAGATTTTTTTCATCTGACACCGGTTCATTAGCACGTTTGATCCTCTATATTGATCTTTACACCTGTGTGCAGATTATTTTTTATTATTTTTTACCCCAAAGTTTCAGTGTGAAGGCTGCAGCTGACTACAGTACATCATGGATATAATGTAATATATTATAATATAACAGCTGAGAGTGTGCAGTGTTCACCTCCTGGTCTTTAACTCCGAGGCCTTAATCACACTGATCAGTGTTTGGTGACTGTGGAACATGAATGTAATTTATCAGGGGGAGTTTGAGCTGATTGACAGATTACGAGGGAGGGGAGGGGGGGTTGGGTCCTCATCTTTTCATACGTTATCCTGTAACTGAATGTACACACTGTGCTGTGAGACTAGTTTCTATGATGAACAAACAATGTGACAGTGCTGTTTGGGTTTGAATATGAATACTAAAAGTGGTATTTTGAGACTATGAGTCACATTTGTGTCAAATATCTGAGCGTTAAAGGGATAGTTCAACATTTTGGCAAATTGGCCCATTGCCATAATCCCTATAGTCATAGCAGTAGGTTCGTTACCTTTAATTGTTGGTGCAAGCTGTTTTTAGAACGGTGGAGCAGAGCCGCGAGCTGCTCAGAGTTACGCTACGCTACGGAGGTTAATGGGATTTCTTGGTTTCCCTCATCAAACTCATCAAATACACAATCCAACAACTCTAAAACGCTCTCGTGGACAAATAGTGATCTGCACATTCACCACGCTATGAGATAATAACAGAACGTTACCAGACAGAGTTGTTTTTGAGGTAAATTCATGCAAAGCAGCTGATGCTCGTTTTCGTCGGGGGCAGTTGTTCATCAAGCAGTCTCTGCATTTGCCTCGAAAACAACTCTGTCTGGTAACGTTCTGTTATTATCTCATAGTGTGGTGAATGTGCAGGTCACAACTTGTCCACTAGAGCGTTTTAGAGTTGTTGGATTGTGTATTTGATGAGTTTGATGAGGGAAACTCAAGGTAACAAACCTACTCTATAGGGATTATGGCAATGGGCAATTTGCCAAAATGTTGAACTGTCCCTTTAAGAGCACAGACATATATTAGATATATTTCAGCAAATTATGGGCTACAGCTCATGATTAGGTTTATTATCAGTAATCAATAATGTGTTTTTTTTTTCTGGTTAAAATGCTCAGAATCGAGGCATGAATGTAACTCTGTCCGTCTGCTCAGTTTTGTATGACTTTATGAAGTGTATCCACACAGACACACACACTCATGTTGACAGTGTGGGTCCGTGCAGTGACTGTATTTTTCTGTGTAAATAGTTGATCTCTATGACTGTGATGTTAAAAAAAAAACAACTGTAAAAGAAGAGAGAACAGAGTCTTTTGTCACAGAAAAAAGGTTTATTTAAAAATAAAGTTATATCCCTCTTACTCATCAAAGACTGTGAAAACAAAAACAAAAAAACCAACAAATGAACAAAAAACATGTTGTCAATGTGTTTTCTCACTCCTCGCTGCTTGGACCAACGCTCTCGCCTCTGTGCCGTTTCAGACGAGGTCCAGACTGGACAACGGGCCGATGACGCACGTGTGACTGTGAGAAGCTGCTTTTTGTGTTTTCTTGATGCCAAGGTCGACAAGGACGAGTAGATGTGGTGAGGAAACCGTGGCACACACTCTGCACACCCTGTCAGTCACACCCAGCTGCTGATTTCTCTGAAAACCAAAGGCTTAATCGATATCTAACGAGCTTTAAAACCGGCCCAATTAGCATAAAGGAAATAAGGCTTTTATTTTGTAGTTGCAACAAAACATGTTTGACTGATTTGATCTGTTTGAGTCCAGACGTCGGCATTATAGTCTGATACATTTCTACAAATTTGAACACGTGTTGACAAGAGTTACATCAACAGTTAAAGGGATAGTTCACCCAAAATTCAAATTTCACTCATTATCTACTCACCCTCATGTGGACTAAGGGCTGGGAGAAGTTTCAGAGTCCTCCGTGCCTTCTCTGAGTTACAGCGGGGCTCCGCGCAGCAGTATTTGTTCATATAATGGTTGTGAATGGTGCTCACTTCGTCCAAAAAGACACAGCAAAAAACATCCAAATACCTCCACACAGCTCGTCTGTAATGTCCCTCTTGTATTGAAGCCCCAACATGAGAAATTGTTCCACCGGTAGGAAGAGCAGTGAACTGAGACACTGGGAGCTTCCACTACAAACAAGCTTAAAATATAGACTTATTTAATTTTTTTTTGGAACAATTTCTCATGTTGGGGCTTCAATACAAGAGGGACATTACAGATGAGCACTATGGAGGTATTTAGATGTTTTTTTTGGTGTGTCTTTTTGGACGAAGAAAAGTGAGGTCCATTTGCAACCGTCATATGGACAAATACTGCTGCGCGTACCCCCCTGTAACTCAGAAACTTCTCCCAGCCCTTAGTCGACATGAGGGTGAGTAGATAATGAGTGAAATTTGAATTTTGGGTGAACTATCATACCTTTAATCTCAAACCTGAGCAGCTTCAGCAGATGAAGTGCAACAGGTGCAAAAATCTTCAAAAGTCGTTTTAGATAAAAACAGATTGGAGTTTTTTTTAGGTTAACATGTTCAAGTGGTTGTAGTGAAACTGGACACGTCACAGCTCGGAGCCTAACTTAACCATGAAAAGGCACATCATCATCATCATCATTATCTTCATCTTAATCATCAAGTTGTTGGAAACAATAAATTGGCAGCAGATCTCTGACCTGTTAAAAAAAAAAGAAATAAAAAGGAGGAAACAGTCTGAGCTGACACAGTGAGGAAGAGGAGGACGGTGCCGTTGAGTCTGAAGTCATTTGTGTGCAAAAAAAAATAAAAAACTGAGATTGGAAATCAAAGCACAAAGTGTACAAGCCTTTCACAATAAAAGCAGGAACATTTGTCCACTTCTGTCCGTCCTCAGGAGACGCTGACAAGAGGAGGAAGACGATTACAAATGATCGTTAAGAGAGAATTATTATTTTAGAAAAACAAATCCTTTTAATATTTGACTCCTCGAGGCTGAACAGAAGCAGACAACGCCGTCCTCTCTCAATCATAACACTTTTTCTTTATTTTTTAGATAAGCACGCAATTTTTTTTGTACGTTTTTCTTTAATTTCTGTCCATAAATAAAAATCTATAAAAGGAAAAACAGAAAGACACCCTGCCATAAATAAAAAACCAAAGATTTCCAGCCAAACAGAGATAAAGATCTGTATACAAAATAAATTAAAAAAAAGAAACCCATATGAACAATATACAGTGTTACTAATATCTTGTTAAACCTCTGCAAATAGATAAACGTAGTGCATTTTTTTTTCCATTCACCACAAAGAACTAGAAATGTTTCACTTTTTGTCTTTTTAATTGTTTTCTTTGCAAATCTGCAGGCAAATTAAGATCCTAACCGTTTATCCAAAACGAAAACAAGGAGATGCGAGGTCGTGCGTTGCGTTGCGGGAAACGTAATGTCGTTGGCGTGTTTTTAGTTGTGTACAGTTTTTTTTTTTGCTGGAAGGGATGTTACAGCTGTTGTCCTCCTGTCTGTCTGGCAGATGTGGGATGAGCGTTGTTGACAAAAAGACGCAGACGGTTTTAGTTTTAGTTTTGCTGCGTGGTGCCACTGCTGCTACTGACGACGACCTATCATCTACGTCACGTCACGACATCCTACCACACTGGCGACTCCGTACACGACAGCTTTTAGCTACAGAGAATGACCCCTGACCTCTCGGGCCTTTTGTGTGTCGTACCGAATGCTGGCGTGCCGATTCTCTCTCTACTGGCCTTTTTTTTTTTACTTATAGAAACACACACAGTTCTTCTTTGCAGCTTTAATTTAAATTTAAACGCCCTGTTTCAAACTGTGCAACGTAAACATGAGAAACCGAGGAGGAGGAGGAGCTGTGACTTCATCCACAGCCGGACTTTTTCCCTCTGACTTGACTGGATGAACGAACGAAGCTGCTGCTTTTAGGGTCTGGGTCACGTGACAGGAAATGATAAAACTTCCAGAATAAAAATCTAGACATCTATGTTACATGTCCGCTCTCGACACGCGTCGGTGCGCGCCAGAGGAACGAGTTGGTTACAGTGTAAAACTGGGTTCGTCTTCAGCCAACATCCGATAGGCCCCCTCCCCTCTGAGTGTGTGTATAGAATATATATATATATACCGTATATTGTGTATACAGCTCGGAAAACATTAAGAGACCACTTCAAAATGATCAGTTCCTCCGGTTTTACTATTCGTAGGTATGCGTTTGAGTAAAATGAACACTTTTGTTTCATTCTATAACCTACTGACAAAATGTCTCCCAAATTGGAAATAAAAATATTGTCATTTAGAGCATTTATTTGCAGAAAATGGCAACGATTCTGGTGTTTTCAGACCTTGTATAATGCAAAGAAAACAAATTCATATTCATTTTAAAACAACATAACACTACTTTTTAAACTTAGGAAGAGTTTAGAAATCAAAATTGGTGGAATAATCCCAAACAGTGTTTTTTAAAATTTATTTATAATCTTTCTTCCTCATTAAATATGATTTGGTTCAGGTGATCAGCTAAGTAGAGTGATCAGTTTTTTCTGGTTTTACTATTTATAGGTATGTGTTTGAGTAAAATTAAATTAAAAAAATGTTTGTTTTAATCAACTACCGACAACATTTCTCCCAAAACTGAAATAAAAATATTGTCATTTAGAGCTTTTATTGGCTGAAAATGACTAAACTAGTCTATATAACAAAAAATATCAAGTCTTTTCAGACCTTGAATAATAATAATGCAAAGAAAACATGTTCATATTTATTCCTTGACAACACAGCAAGAATATTTTAACTCAGGAAGAGTTTTTATGGGTGGGATAATGTCAATGTTTAATCCCAGCAGTGGTTTTTATAATCTTTTATAATCTAGAATGAGTTGCGTTTGTGTTGGTATTTAAAAAAGAAAAGAAAATAATGACTATCAGTCAAGAAATATTTGTGAAAGTGGTCTCTATTTTTTTCCAGAGCTGTATATATATTTGCATGTATGTGTGTGTGTGTGTGTGTGTATGTGGTAGAGGGGGGGTTTGGGCCTTCAGTTGTGCCAGTCCAGTGTAAATCTACCTAAAGAATAAACAGTTTCAGATTTGAACAGGGGGAAGGGAGGGGGGCGAGGGCGAGCTGTCAATCAATCAATCAATTAATCAATTGATCGATCAAGAAGGGGGCGGGGCTTGAGTCTCTGCTGGTCAACCTGCTGGTCACTCAGACAGGAAGCCAGATGTGCAGTCCACCGCTCCTTCGTGTTGCAGCAGCCGAGGGAAACAATAAATATGAAGAACCAACAGTCTGGTGAGTGTCCGTCTTTCTGTCTTTTTTTTTTAATAAGCTGCTCTGACTTCTCTTATCCAGATGCCCTCAGCCTCGTCCAGGTGTTTGTGTGTCCTCGCCGCCGCTGCCGCTCTGCGTGTGGCTGCTATAGACAGTCCTTGCACAGCGCCACCTGGCCCTTCATGTAGTCGCGGCAGGGGCAGATGCGATGCAGCGACTGGTGGGCGCCGGCGCAGCTGAACAGCAGCAGGTCGGACTGGAAGATGCAGTGGCGGCGGGTGTCGCTGTAGGCCGGGACCACCGTGTCGGCGCTCGACTCCACCGTCTGGCAGTCCACGCCGAACCTGAGGGACCAGATCAACACACACACTCTCACACAGCTGGATGATGATGATGAGCCTCCGCCCATTTTATCAGGTAAACGGAGCCCTCTGGTGGCAGCACAGCGAAACTGCAGCTCACAAACTCTAAAATAATAGCACCTCTACTGTAAATACATGTGATTTATATATACAGCTCTGGAAAAAATAAAGAGACCACTCCAAAATGTTCTTAATAAATCAGCCTTATCTCTACATGTATGGCGGCCATCGATTCCAGTGTCTATTGAACTCCAACACAAGCACACCTCGCTCTACTTAGCTGATCACCTGAACCAAATCATATTTAATGAGGAAGAAAGATAAATAAATTTTTTTTAAAACGCTGCTGCGATTAAAAATTGTGATTATTCCACCAATTTTGAATTCCTCCTTCCTAAATTTAGTAGTGTTGTGTTTTAAAATGAATATGAATTTGTTTTCTTTGCATTATACAAGGTCTGAAAACACCAGAGTTGTTGCCATTTTCTGCAAATAAATGCTCTAAATGACAATATTTTTATTTCCAATTTGGGAGACATTTTGTCAGTAGGTTATAGAATGAAACAAAAGTGTTCATTTTACGCAAACACATACCTATGAATAGTAAAACCAGAGGAACTGATAATTTTGAAGTGGTCTCTTCATTTTTTCCAGAGCTGTATATATATGTGTGTGTGTGTGTGTGTGTCTCCGTGTGTGTGTGTCCCACCTGGCCAGGTCTCTGTCCTTGTTGAGGTGCTGGAAGAACGACGGTTCACAGATGAGCTGCTCCTCCTGACACACCTGCTTACAGGAGCGACCGGGCTCGGCCAGCTTCACCTGCAGAGCGCTGAGAGGAGGCCACATCACCTGACCGTGGCAGAAGTCCTGACAACGACGACATCAACAGAGGGTTAAAAACACACAAAGAACAGCTCAACTCTTCTTCAGGTCAGTCAAACTAAAATCATTCTGGGGAAACCTTTGAGATTAAATCATTTAATTCATGAAGGCAACTTGGAATAAATAATTGTTCTGTTACCAACAAAGTTTAAACCTCAAAACATTAGGAGAAAAGAGTCACTGAAACACTTAACTTATCTTGTAAAGACTGAATTTTAATATCCACAAGTTTCCGAACGGGTTAGGGTTATTGTACGTTTACGTTTCCATGGTTTTCAGTCGTCATAGTTGCGGTGGGTAAACGCATGTATCTATTAACGCTGGCTTTTAACACGGATGTCAAATTGTGTGATATCCATCATTGTTAAAAGCTGGTGTGATGATGATCCATGCATTTTACAGATTTTCATTGAGGGAAAAAAAAAAAAAATCCATGCATTTACCGCGACTACCGAAACCATGGAAACGTAAACATAAAATTCCACCAGAAGAGCAAAACCGGGTTACGTTTTTGATGTTCGGAAAAAGGTGGATAGGTGTTGTGAAGTTTTGATGTCTTAATATTCATTACTGGTGTTTGTTTGACATGTTTATGCGATGTTGTTGCTGTCTGCACCGTATAAAACTACAAACTGAAGCCGTTAATAAAATAAAATAAAATAAAAATGCAACATTTTATTCAAGAAGCTTTGCAGAGAATGATTCAGACAGATCATCAATGTGTTATTGAGTTATTGATCTCTGCAGACACGTGTTCAACCTGCTCCACAGCACCACGGTAATCTAATCTAATTTCATCTCATCTCATCTCTGTGGTTGCTAACAGTCTGACTTGTCACCATGACGACTACTGTATAATGATGATGAGGCGGCGGTACCTGGTTCTCGATGAAGGCGTTGACTCTCTGCAGCATCCCCTCGCAGGTGAACTCGTAAGGCAGGTAGGGCTCAATCTGATCAGACACAAAACACAAAACACACTCGGTCACACAACCAACAAAACACTGAACACAGCCAGATTGAGCTCGTTTCTGTGTGTGTACGTACGTCACACACACACTCACACACACACACACACACACACACACACACACACACACACACACACAGCTCAGTCTGGTGTAACATTAGCTGCAGTCTTTGGAGCATTGTCGACCTCCACACTCTGATTTTCAAAGGGAAAACTTCAAACCCTCAGAACAACTGAAATCTTTGTTGCTGCTGCACAAACTCACTTGCTGCTTTTTCCCTTTGTGTATATGTGTGTGTCTGTGTGTATCTGTGTGTGTATCAGGAGGAGTGCAAGCCAAGCTGGAGCCTGGTGCAGCAGCTCTCCATGGATCAAAAAGCACGAGTCTCCACAGACTGGACCAGTTGTTGGGAGTGGACACAGCAGCAGGTGAGCAGCTCTTACATATAAATACAGACCATTTACTATATTTTATTTATGAGTTTTGTTAGTTTTAACACATTGATTGTCATTTTAATGTTTAATTTTATCCTGTTTTATCATTCCTTACTAGATGTGATGTATTAATCTTGTTTAATACTGTCATTTATTGTTTTTTCCTACTGAATTTAATATATATATATGTTGTGCTTGTTCACACAGGTGACTTCAATTTGGTGCCAAACGAGGTCACACCCTCCAGGAAGGCAGAGCTGCATCTCCATTGGCCGAGCACAGGTGTCTGCACTCCCATCCTGACGATCAGCTGCAGCGACCAGAGGAGCAGAGTCCTACAAATAGTCATTCTGCACTGGAGCGTCAGCGGAAGCGTCAGGGATTGCAAAGGGTATGCGACTTAGCCAACACGACTTTGCCAAAGAGACGGAGCCAGGAGGAGCAGAGCACTTCAGGTATTGTATTGTTTATTTCATCTTCAAACAACTTTTACTTCACTTTTTTTTTTTTTAAGCCTTGATCCCATTTCTTGTTTGTGCTTAGGGCCAACAATGGAGTCTGCATGTGCTTCACTTGGTAAGTCAGACATCTTGTAGACCAGGCATTTCCACAAAGGGCCATGTGGATGCTAGTTGGTATCAGTTGAGACAAAAACCAGCATCCACATGGCCCTTTGTGGAAATACCTGGTCTACAAGATGTCTAGACTCCATTGTTGGCCCTAAGCACAAACAAGAAATGGGATCAAGGCTAAAAGTAACATTGAGTCTTTGTCTTCTTTTGTCCCAGGCAGCATCTAGAAGAAAGAACATAGAAAGTCAAGGTGAGTGTTTGTTGAACAAGACTGAATGTAACAAGTTTTACTTATGTGTTTTTCTCAAGGAAATTTAAATCAAATGCAACTGGACTTGGTTATTTGTCTAGGCAGACATTTCACCATTTGGATTTAAATTTCCTTGATAACTATGACCTAGACAAATGAGAATATTCACAGGCTTATGTGTCTTTGTGTTGTTTCAGAGTGACAGTTGCCAACCAAGATGGATGAGCTGAGTTTGTGTTTGCCAGAAAGTAAATAAAGATGTTTGTGTGAAGGTCTTGTGTCTTACTTACCAACAACACTGGCTCTGAAGTCAAAGATGTAGGGCCATGGCTCCCTCGGTGAAGCACGGTGAATTACAATTTAAAGGACAGAGTGCAGACACCTGTGCAGCGCCACCTTCTGGAGGTTGTGACCTCATTGAGCACCAATTGAGCTCAATGCACAGCTCCACAACTTCCTGAACTTAATGCTGCTTTTGTTTCCTGTCATACATTACCAGACAAACTGCTATGTCCATTAATGTAAGACAGGAAACAAAAGGAGCAGTATTAAGTTCAGGAAGTAGTGGAGCTGTGCATTGAGCCCAAATGAGGTCACAACCTCCAGATAGTGGTGGTGCTGCATCAAAATTACAATGCACATGACACAAAAAACAACCACAAGTTACTAAGTCAAACTATTAACAGTTGGGTTTATGTTTTTTTTTCTCTAAGATAAGACCTGTATTGTTTTAATGTGCATTACATTATTAAATCTTGAGAATGCCAAGAAAAACATCTAAGGAGTGAAATTAAGGCAAGGCAACTCAATGTGCTTTATGAAGACAAAACATTTAAAAAGGAAGCATAAAACAGCTTCAGCCTCTGAAAACCACATGGTTATAGTAAATTTTAACAGAGTGATTTGGACAATACTGACATTAACTTCTTAAATCAGAAGTTAATGTCAGTATTGTCCAAATCCCTCTGTTAAAATGTACTGTTACCATGTGGATACAGCACAGGGGAAAGTTAAATTTAACAGATGCTCTGAATCTACTATTAAACCTATAACTGTGTGTTTAACATTTAATTTTACAGATTATTGTTCTTGAGGGGGGGGGGGAAATCCCCAAACTTTTTTTTTATTAAAGCAACCATACATTTGTTTGCAGTGTATTTTGAAAACTGCCTAAAATGAGGAAATCCAATTAGAAATTCAAATTGGTGATCAATGAAAGTGTCTAAATGCTCCTGTATGTGTGTCTGAGTCGTGATTTTTTTTTTACCTTCTGGCTGAGGATGGAGCGGATGGCTCTCTCCACTTCCGCAGAGTTCTCGATGTCCACCGTCCACACGTGGGGCTGACCGATGTACACCTCGGCGTACGGGTGCTGCGACGTCAGCTGTGGACGTCAAACAAAGAAACATGTGGTTTAAAAGTCTCAACATGAGCAAAAGAAGGAAGTGAAGTGAGCAGAAGAAGGAAGTAAAACTCAAGCCTTTCTCACCTCTCTCAGAGTGGGTTTGCCCTTGAAGAAGTCTGTGTTCTTGCTGCTCTTGGGAGGGTTGAACTTGGGGTTGAGGAAGGCGCAGCCGTTGGCGATGGCCTCCAGGGGGGCGGGGCCCTCGTAGGGGAAGGACAGACCCACGAACAGCTGCAGCAAAAGAGACAAAACATCCACCATGAGCTCATCAACCAGCCGTCACATGCTGCTTTTTCAAGGGACAGTTCACCCAAAATTTAAATTTCACTCGCCCATTATCTACTCGCCCTCATGTGGACTAAGGGCTGGGAGAAGTTTCAGAGTCCTCCGTGGCTTCTCTGAGTTACAGGGGGTCTCGGCGTAGCAGTGCATGTCCATATAACGGTTGCAAATGGATACCAACTGTCTTCGTAACAAAAAGACACCCCAAAAAAACATCCAAATACCTCTATGCTGCTCGTATGTAATGTCCAACAAGCTTGAAATATACTTATTTCAAAATATAGACTTATTCAATTTTTTTTCGGGACAATTTCGCATTTCGGCGCTTCAATACAAGACGGACATTACATACGAGCAGCATGGAGGTATTTGGATGTTTTTTGGGGTGTCTTTTTGTTACGAAGACAGTTGGTATCTATTTGCAACCGTTATGTGGACATGCACTGCTACGCCGAGACCCCCTGTAACTCAGAGAAGCCACGGAGGACTCTGAAACTTCTCCCAGCCCTTAGTCGACATGAGGGTGAGTAGATAATGAGTGAGTGAAATTTCAATTTTGGGTGAACTATCCCTTTAAATAAAAAGACACATTTAAACTTCAGTGGCCTTCACTCTGACCCCCTCGTCACCGGCTGCCAAAAGCGTCAGACTCATTTCACTGATCTGAGTCCAGCAGGAAGGAGCCGTCTGGTGACACAGGCGACATCGGAGGGTGAAAAGTTTAGTGTGTTTGCTGACGGCAGCAGTTGAAACAAAAGCCCCCTCCCGTGTTATTAACAGCTCACACAGCAGAGGCAGCACTTCTCCTATATTACACAGGGAGGGTGTGAAGACCCTGCTGTGACTCCTTGTCCTCCGACCGTTAGAATAACAACTAACTACAGTACTTTAGCATGAAAACAAGCTGAAAGATGCTGACTGGATTCAATTAAAACAACTTTTTTAAACACATGTCCACTTGCTACCAAAACCTCTGACTCTGAAAAGGTAAAATGATCATGCAGCTTTTCTCATCCATTAAATAATCCCTTTAAAACATGCTTCTTTGCAGTTCTTGCACTGAGAACAAATAAGAGTCATTAACCAGTGCAGGATACATATTAACATTTAACTGAGTCAGACAGGAGACTAATTATTTGGAAAAACAAGTAAATTAACTCAAACTAGTGAAGTTGCATGGAGAGAGGATGACAGTGAAATTACAGAAACTTGTTCAGAGAGATTTAAAAGTCTGTAACGTGCACTTCAACAGAGTCAAACCCATCTGATTTCATTTAACTAGTGAACATATAAAGAAGCGGAGGAGACTCTAATAACACGATGAAGGAGGGAGGCGACACACAATCTGTGTCTAATTTAGTCGAGGGAGTGGGAGAGAGTTAGTCGGCGACAATGGTCAGTCTGTGTGTGTGCGTGTGTGTGTGTGTGTCTCCATAGCAGCAGACCAGAACAGGCTGAACAATGTGTCTTTAACACACACACACACACACACACACACACACACACACACACACACACACACACACACACACACACACACACACACACACACACACACAGTGATGTACCATGAAGAGTGTGTGTGGCTGTGAATTCGTCTCTTTTACAACAACAGACGTCTGCCAGCAGGTGGCAGCAGAGCACACGTCTTCCTCTGTGTGTGTCTGTGTGTGTGTGTCCCTCTGCTGAGAAACAGTTGACCACTATTTATAGGAGGAGGAGGAGGGGGGAGAGGAGAGAAGAGAGGAGACACTGAAGGACTCAGAGGGAGAAATTAACGGCCGCTGCCCACCACCGAGTCTCTGATGGATTTAAAGCAGGAATCAATAGGAATCTTGGTCCTTTAGGTGAAAGCTCCTGATCAGTCCACATTAAAAAGGTATTTCACATATTCATGCGTGAGGCCGAGAGCCGCCGGCGTCAAGGACGAGCAGCTCATAAGAGGAGACGCTGCTGCTGCTGCTGCTGCTGCTTATTGATCAGCGCCTGTGTCTGTGGTGTAAATATAGATCCGGTTCTTAGCAGCTGTGCAGGACGACGACAGGAGCCGAGTTTAAAATACAGATCCAGGTCGAGATTTTAAGTGCGCTTTATAAAAACACACCTTTTCTCCTTGGCCTTCGGTTCCACAAGGACTTCTAATCCTGGCTAGTTTTGTTTAAAATATCTATTAGTGCACTGCTGTTTATGACTACTGTAGCTGTAATGCGCATATGTTTGTATATGTACGTACGTATGTACATGTACATACATTTGTGTGTGAGAATGTGTGACGGTATGCATGTCTTCTGGTTTCTTGTACATGCGTTGTTTTTTGTTTCTGTCTCTGCTCTGTGAAGCACTTTGGACGACTGTCACAGGTCTTTTTAACTGTGCTATATAAATAAAAGTGAACTTGAACTCCTCAAAGAAAAGTCAAAGTTACTTCCCCGCCGCCTGATGTCAGAGACTTCTCCAGAGGAAAACTCATGTCAGACGTCGGCAGCAACATGTTTTTAGTCTTCACTGCTGTGTTTTTACAGCACGCCGTCGACGGTTTAAAGCCCACGAGGCCAATTAGCTCTGGACATGTGTAGGTAACAAAACGTGTTGTTTAAGCAGCGCCACACCTCCCTGTCTGTCCAGTGAGCTCTTCAACAACCACACAGCTTCAAGTCAAGCGTGTGGGCTTTTGTGGGTTTTAATGGGGCCGCTGTCTCCGTGCACAACCACGTGTAATGATGACATTGACAAGATGTGGAAGTTTACGTTTGAGTGAGTGAGTGCTGCTTCCTTTTAGGCTCTGAGCCGCTGTAATGATCTGCTTCATCGCTGAATACACCTTTGATTTTCTCTCTCCGTCTCGTCTCTGGGTTCTTGGTTTTTAGTTTCTGGACAGAACAGAGCTGGATTTGCCGGTGAGGTACTGAAGCCTCGCTGCGGCCGAAGCAACGCTCAGGATCTTTTTTTTTGATACAAAAGGGGGTTTAAGATCGTTATCCTTTTTCTTTTTCTACAGCTGCCTGAATCATGATGTATGGATTTCTTCCTCCGCCCCAGCTCCTGTCTGATGTCTCTCTCTCTCTCTCTCTCTCTCTCTCCCTCTCTCTCCT
Organism: Trachurus trachurus; assembly: GCF_905171665.1. Classification (NCBI taxonomy): domain Eukaryota; kingdom Metazoa; phylum Chordata; class Actinopteri; order Carangiformes; family Carangidae; genus Trachurus; species Trachurus trachurus. The sequence goes on from NC_139914.1 coordinate 4,796,273, forward strand.
TCCTGCTCTGATGGGAAAGCATCTGGTTTCAGAGGATCCACAAATCGAAGCTCCATCCTCCTCCATCCTCTTCGCTCCTTTTGAAAAAGACTCTGGAGCCAGAGCACACAGACAAGACTCCATCTTTCACTGCCAGCAGCACTTATAATGACAGTTTTCACCTTCAGCAGACAGACGCCGGCGCTGTCGCTGTCAGGTGTCTGATGATCACCGTGTCATTTTAATTCCATGTCTCCGTTGCAGCGAGGAAGCTCCAAAACAATAAGAATCATTGTTTCCTCTGCATGCGGCTGAAAGAAAAGTACTGCAGGTCCTGTAATTTAATTTAATTCACTGCCAGCTGTGATCGTCCAATCACGGCTTCATGACTGAGACTTGGCCCGTGGAGCTACGGATTCCTCCACCGAGGAGGAGCGACTTCCCAAAAACTAAAGATCAAGATACAAACTAAACATTTATCACAGAGCTTTTAGGACGTTTAAAGGGATAGTTCACCCAAAATTCAAATTTCAATTTTCTACGTCCAAAAAGACACACCAAAAAACATCCAAATACCTCCATAGTGCTCGTCTGTAATGTCCCTCTTGTATTGAAGCCCGAACATGAGAAATTGTTCCGAAAAAATTAAATAAGTCTATATTTTAAGCTTGTTTTAAGCTTGTTTTTAGCGTAAGCTCCCAGTGTCTCAGTTAACTGCTCTGCCAGTGTCAGTGCAAATCGCGCAATTTTTTTCTGAACAATTTCTCATGTCGGGGCTTCAATACAAGAGAGACATTACAGACGAGCACTATGGAGGTATTTGGATGTTTTTTGGTGTGTCTTTTTGGACGAAGAAAATTGAGCTCCGTTGGCAACCGTCATATGGACATGCAGTGCTGCACGGAGCCCCGCTGTAACTCAGAGAAGGCACGGAGGACTCTGAAACTTCTCCCAGAAGAAGAAATTTGAATTTTGGGTGAACTATCCCTTTAAGTTTTTTCATCCAACCTAATGGAACTAGTGTCAGCTTATTTAGTCAGCTGGCATGTACTGTTTATGGCATGTGAACTATTACAGCTGCAAACGAATGAATGCAGTGTATCGAAGTGATAAGACAAAGTGATGATGATAATTTGCCAATAGCTTATCAGTACAGCCAGTGTTTAAAAGACTATGAGGAATCTTCCACTGTTAAAAAAAACTGCACACATGCTTCACTGAGTGTGCACCCAGCTGAACTGCAGTGACGTCAGAGCAGCGTGTTGAAATACTAACACCGATCAGCTGATACCGATCACTTCTGGCATTTCCAGGGATGTGTGACGCCTCAGCCGGAGACACTGGCAGACACGTTGTTTTGATTTGGTGTCTTGGCACGTGCTGGTACACTGAGCAAGACGAGAGGCAAGACTACACACTACACACTAACACACTGCACTACACTGCACAGCCCAGTGCTTCAGTGTCAATGCATTGAAGGTGATTGGTTACTAGAGGGATCAATCAGAGCTTCCCTGACCCGTCTGTCTGCAGTTTGTGCCAACTCCACTACTATGACTGCTGCTGCTGCAACGAAACAAAGCACAGCTGTGTTCAACAGCTCGGCGCACACTGTGTGAACACATGAAGTGTGAACACATGAAGTGTGTTCTGGTGCCGACACGTGTTCGTACGTCACCGCCGCCACTGGAGGCGACGGTGGGCTCAGAAGCCGAGGCCTCGTCTTTGTGACAGAGAGAGAGAGAGAGAGAGGCCGGAGTAGTGAGAGGAAGAGAAAATACAGCCACTCGACTGAAGGCTCTCTGAGGAGAGAGGAGAGGACCTCTAGTCGCAGCAAGACATCTGAATAAGATCATATCAGATATACTGATGCATTGAAACGTGCTTTCAGGTGTTTCCATTAAATATAAACCTGAATGTCTGAGCAATCCTGTTGTTTCGCTTCATTCATAGACGGCCATTCAAAACGAACGCCTCACACTGACTGACTGCAGCTACAGGAATGTTCAGAGCAGCTTTTAAGGTCGCGGCACATTGAAGAAAGAAAAAAAAAGAGGCCAGAGTTTGTGAAATAAACCAACACTGTGTCCTCAGTTCTCTGCAGGTTAGCTGGAGTTTCCACCGCACTTTCTCGGTCTTCATTTAAAAAGAAATGTCCAAGAGACGAGCGTAGGCGTTGGTTTTTGGCTTCCACAGTCTTCTAATAACAACATCCTCTCACACTTATTATCTCGCTGCAGAGTCACTCTTTTTTTTGTTCATGAGACGATTCACAGCCATGTCTTTGTGTGTGTGTGTGTGTCTGTGTGTGTCTGTGTGTGTGTGTGTGGGGGGAAGACTGACCTTGGTCTCTCGGAGGAGGAACTGCAGGTCTCGGCCGCTCAGTATCCCGTGGTTCTTGACGTAGCTGGGCAGGTGCACGGTGCTGGTGCCGTGCACGGTGCCGTGGACCTCCATGTAGCTGTGGATGATGTCCAGGTATTTCTTCTTGTCCTGGAAGAAACAACAAGAAGAAGAAAAAGAAGAAAACAGGCACAGTCAGTTTTTTTTGCTCTCTCCGTGACAAACTGAAATTTTAAAATCAATGCATTAAAAACATTTGACTTTTTTCAGGTTAAGCCGGTGTAATCCTGAAAAAAACAAAACACTCTCCTGCATAATTACATTTTTTTTTTAGCGAGCGGATCAGTATCATTACTTTGTTATGCAGCCTGGTGAACTTTTGTTCATGCTACCTGTCCGACCATCTGGCCACAGCGACAGGCTCGGCTAAAAATATCCCTGTGTGAAGAGCATCGGTGCACACAACAGCCTGCTATTGTTGTTAAAGTCCACCTGATCTGTGATGCCCCAGATCAAACGCACTATAAACTATTCAGAGGATTTTCCAGTGAAACCTGCTTCCTTTATACAACCACCAGTCATGAACCAGAGCACTTTCATCACACAGGGGACGCTGCACAAAGTCAAAAGTGAAAGAGATTTAGAGGGACACGACACTAATTTTACACATCACACATCGCGATTACAACGACTCCTGTTTGATGTCTCGTGCTTTACAGAAAAGTCAGGACATCTGGAGCTCTGCTGCATCAATTATGGTGAATTTACCACTTCTGGCCTTATCAATTAAGTCAACGGTGCTTCAAACGAAGGATCATGGAGGAAAACCATGAGTGGATCTTGTAGAAAACGTATTTGCCTAAACAAATAGATGTGTTTAATTTTCCTCTCTCATTGCATTATTTAACGTGTAACAGAATTAGAAAAGATGTAAAAGAAACAGTGAAATAGTGACAGTGACCTGAGATGGTGAGCATCTTTTTTTTTGTCCTGTCAAGCTGCTCACTGAGCTTCTTCTTTATTTTAAAAATAATAATTCATGTTAATCAGATTGGATAGAAACACTACTTCCATAATAATAAAAGGCTTTTGATCGTCCCCTCACTGAGACTGTCACAGCAGGTCTTTGATTTCCAAAAACGAGGACATGACAGTTTCGTAACCGAGACCAAAATCTGCACACAAAATATTCCCCCGTGTCGTCTCCTACTGTTGAACCGTCGCTCTCACTTTGTTCTCCACCTGCTACAGACGGAGCCACGTGGGAAGCGGAGAGCGGAGAACAGAGGAGCTGAGTGCTCTCAAAGCCGCGGCCTTCTGGGAGGCAGAGTACAGTACAGTACATGGGAGCTGGTCATTTCCTCCATAATGATGGGATGCCTCAGAGGCGCACTTAGTGTGAGCACAAAGTCATGCTCACTAGAAATGTATTGATTACCGATAGATTCAACCCTCATGTGGCGGCAAAACCTCATTATTACCACAGTAAAGTTTACCCATGCCTCCTACACACCAGCAGCTCTGCCTCAGGGGCACGTCCAAGCTCTCACTCTGGTAGTGTGTGTCTGTGTGTGTGTGTGTGTGTGTGTCTGTGTGTGTGTGTGTTTGTGAGAGCGAATGTATGTGTGTGTCTACCTCAGTGCTTTAGAGGCTTAAATTTCAGGTAGCCGCTCGTCAGGGTCCCCGGAGGCCCGGCTATCTGATGCCTGAGGCCAACCTACTGTAACTAAAGCAGCCTGTGTGTGTGTGTGTGTGTGTGTGTGTGTGTGTGTGTGTGTGTGTGTGTGTGTGTGTGTGTGTGTGTGTGTGTGTGTGTGTGTGTGTGTGTGTGTGTGTGTGTGTGTGTGTGTGTGTGTGTGTGTGTGTGTGTGTGTGTGAGAGTGCGTGATCAAGTCCTAATTAGAAGGCGAAATCACTACCCTGTAATCTTTTCACTCAGGAGAGCTGAGCTAGGATTTATGTACGAGGGGGATTTATAAATGAAGGTTACCGGCAGGTATCTAAGGAGGAAACACGCTGCTATTTCTACATGTTTTACCCTTCAGAGCTGAAAAAAAATGCTGTAACTCCAATGATTTGTGACATTTTCAATAGATCTTTGTTGCATTTCTAAATCAGTTCATGTCAGCTCAGGTCCCATTAAAGGCTGCACTTAGATGGTAACGGTTTGTTGACATTCAACAAAGCATAAAACTGAATTTATAAAGTGATATTGTACGAGGTGAGATCTTCATGTTTTGTTTTTTTTATAGGGCTCCAGACTAACATCTAACTTCAAATTTTAGGAGCACAAGAAGAAAATGTAGGGGCGCACGCTGACTTGCAAGTCAAATATTCACATTTTCTTTTCATTCATGATCCTCACACACATTTACTGGTTTCACATGAGCAAGTAGATGATACATTTACTTGCACTGTCTCAAATTTTAGGGGCAAAATGCCTCCATTTAGGGGCAGTTTGGAGCCCTGAGATTATATATCAGGTCTATGTTTTACATTAATACTGTGACAGTGCTCAATCCACAGAGAGAGACTATAATAATTTACATCTTTTATCTGTGAATGGACTGAATGTATCAGAGCTGAAGACTGCACAGGAGTGTAAATACACGATGCAGCTGTGACAGAGAGAAAACAAAGAACAAGTGAAGAAAGACATCATCACGTTCCTGAAGGCAGAAGGATGTGTGTTTATTGTAAACGCTTCAGTGCATGTGTGTGTGTGTGTGTGTGTGGCATACAGTTGGCTGCCCCGACCCTCCGAGGCAGTCGCCACACAAAGCTTCACGGTCAGAGGACATCGCTCGCCAGATGCTCTGTGGAGTGAGGCAGGACTCGGCTCACACAGACTGAATAAAGGAAGACGATGCTCAACAAAAACAGTAACAACAACAACACAGAAACAGGCTGGAAGATGAAGGAAACTGTACAGATGTGGAGCATGTTAAGAGACCTGTGGTTAGTTTTTCGACGAATCGTGGTTTCTCTCTGCTTTTCCGTCTCGTAACGACGTTGTGTCAACTTCTATTCATAACCCTGTCTCAGCTGTCAGCACACTGTGAAGCACAAAGAAGTTATGACTGTGGAGCGCGAAGAAGACCGATAACATTATAAGACATCTTCCCCCCCTTTTGTGTCCTCGCACAACGTCTACTACGTCTTTATTCATCTGTGCGGTCTAAGTGGATGCGTGTACGAGAATGTACAACACGCTGCGTGAAAACGGGAAGGAGATGGATCGCGGCAGCCTTGCAGCAGCACAGGAGCACATACTTGGGGGAGTTATAAAATAACTGCTTTAGCCGGAGAGGTTGATTGAAGCAGGAGCGAAGGAGGAGGAGGCGGAGCAGGAGCCCAGTTTTTTATGACCTTGTAAATCAGAGGGAATTTGTAAACCCTGGTTGTGAGAGGAAACAGGAGAAGCTGTAGCTGCTCTCTGCTGGAGGAGGAGGAGGAGGAGGAGGAGGAGGAGGCTGAGAGATGAGCATCAGGGGAAGAGAGCTTACTGTGAGAGACACAGTGGAGAAATGAAGGGAGGAAAAGGCCAAGATACATACACAGCTACTCACAGTCCATGCTGCTGAACGGGATAGTGTTTGTATAATAGCAAATGAGCTTCTGTCAAATTAGAAGTTGTAGAGAAAACATCGAAGACTTCTAGATCCAAGACTTTCAATGAAGCGTAAGGAGGAAGTTTTCTTCTACAGGCCTTGATGCCCGATTCCGATTTGTTGCCTATATCCAATTTTTTTTGTCCATCTGCTTACATGAATTATTGAAGTGACCCATATCTGATATCTGCATTTATTTACACCTGCTTCGACGCATTATTGATGACGTACAACTCGCATTGCCAGGGAATATCCAATCTGTCTTTTTAGACTGCAGATGCATCGGAAATTCGATTTCTATCTGATTTGTTTCTACATATAACGGGGCCTGACTCCGATCTGACAGTATCCGATATCGTGTGTTTTTTTCCCCCGTTTACAGATCCGATCGGTGCCAGTTGCTTTTTCTCTCTGTATTTCCTTTTCCACAATGCATATTCAGTCTTTTCTAATCATTATTACTTTATTTTATTCCTCCAAAGATAATGTGTCAATATAGAGGCAAGGTGAGCTGTTTGTTTGTACAAGGCCACTTCTTCCTTTTGAATTCTCTATGGAAGTGGGAATCAATCACCTTCATACAGTATATGTGAGTGTACAGCAGATTTCCTCTTTTCTCTGTAACGTCTCCTCTCTATATGTTCCTACAGGGACGGCGCTTCAGGGCTGAGAGCAGATTCTGATGTTTCAGCACTTTATCCTGACAGGTAGCCGCGCCGAGGCACCAGGGACGGAGCAGATTCATCTCGCTTTACTGCACATTTCAGATGAAAACTATCAACTTCTCCTTCCACCTGAGACACTGTGCATGAGAGAAACGCTCTTGTCTTTGTATTTCTTTCTTTCTTTCATATGAATTGAATAGCGCATTACCGCTGCCTGTAGCTTCAGCGTTTACTTAACAGTGATGGTTTCCAGGTCTTAAATTGGAAAAAAAGTCATAAAATAAAATAAAATAAAATAGTTTCTGAGTCTACCTCAGTAACTTCAAGAGGCGAGAGCAGCTTTTGCCTCATTAGCATGTAGACAGGTGCACTCAGTTTGACTTACTCGACCCTTAAACTGCGTTCAACATCAAACACTTCTCAGATCGTCTACCCATCTGAAATTATTTCCATCTGACAGACTCCAGGGCCCCGAACTGGAAGCTTGTCAGTCAGGACAAAAATACACCTCATCCTTCCTTCCTTCCTGAGGAGAAATCATTTACATTTCATACAGTAAGCCACACACACACAGCTGAGAAAAAGAGCCACGTTGCAGCATTTACTGGTCATAAAATGTGAAAATTATGTCGACAAACAAAATGACTCCAAGCAAATTGCAATATTTTGTCTTATTCTCAGTGCTAGTGGATTTAATAACAGGTCACCATGCACAGGGTTCACTTCTTTGTCCTCCTACTGTACATGCAGAGTCCATTATGCACGCGTCTTTGCAATGACACCATAAAGGTGAGTCAGTCATCAGCGATAACGCTATTGGGTCATTTCGAAGCGTGGTGATTTGCACAAGGGCACTTTAGCGATATGAATCATCTATCAGAGCTATCGGGGCCTCGTGGTCGAGTTCGTCACCGCCATATTGGGAATTAATCAATGTCCATATGATGAAATGATATATAATCATAGTTGTCTTAACTTCAATTAATATGCTACAGATAAACCTTCACCTGGACTATGACACATAAATTAGCTTCTTGGTACATGCAACTGTAAAAACCCAATGGACACAGACACTTTGACAGACACTTTGAAACCCCCAGAGGAGCACGGGTGGTAAAATAGTATCCAGAAGTGCTCAGACTGCAGTCAGGAGGTGTTATTTACTCCGCTGCCTTGCCGCGCACCATTAGACATAACAGTCCATAACCCACTGCAGCTTGGTCACCGGCCAGAAGCGTGGTGGATGTGACGGTGAGATAGTCGGAGGAGGAGGTGCAACGCGACTGCTGACAGGTTCGGTCCCAGCTGCCCACATGTGAAATGCATAATCATCCGAGGGTAACAGGCTGAGTGCAGGAGAAGTAAACCAGGAAAATAAATAAAGACATGTGTGATACAGTACTCCGCTCTGTCCTGCAGCAGTGAAACACCTGTAACGTCACACGCTTCACTGGCTGCAAGCAGAAGCTGCTCACACCTTCTTCCATACATTTAAACTGCGACTTAGTGAAGCATCCAGTGAACAAACAGGTGTATTTGTGATGCTTCATTATCTATATAAGTTAAATAAAGCCTGTAGTAGTGGCTGCAGTGTCGGCTCTGCCCTGCTGCAGCTTCTCTAATTCATGTCTGTGGCTGTGATGATCTCATTACGGCTCTCCAGCGAGGCGAGCGCCCTCCCATTTCCTCTCTTACCTTCCCATCATAAATCTGGATGAATCATTTATACACAAACACAAACCCATGATCATTCACAGAGGCCGTAACTGGGTTAATGTTTGAAAAAACCCTTATCTGCCTCTCATTTCATGAAATCAAAAGCACAATGCATCATTTTGAGAGAAGGCGAGGTCACGGTCCAGCCAGAAAAGGGCGGCGTCTAAACAAGCAGCTTATTGAGCTCAAGCAGGACATCTTGTGCTTCTCTTTAGAGTTGTAATGTTTCTCATTTTCTCTGAAGAACATTCAGCCTTTTCTAGCTGTAATGAGCCACACGTAATTGGACAGCTGAACATTTTACACTACAGATCTGAGCTACAGTACGAGGTGAGGCGGGGACAAGCCAAATCTTCTGGAAATGTCTTGGGTCTAATTCAATAAAAACATCTGTGACAGAAGAAGTTGATTTAATAACCACAATAACACCCCCCCCCCCACTCCAACCCAGCTCCATCCGCAAGATGTCAAATGTGAGTTTCTACACCGGGTTAAATGCTTCATCAGATCAGACGAGCGCAGGGGAACGAGAGAAGGTTTAAAGGGATAGTTCACCACCCAAAATTCAAATTTCACTCATTATCACTCATGTCGGGGCTTCAATACAAGAGGGACATTACAGACGAGCACTATGGAGGTATTTGGATGTTTTTTGGTGTGTATTTTGGACGAAGAAAAGTGAGCACCATTCACAACCTAGCATTATATGGACAAATACTGCTGCGCGGACCGCCCCGTAACTCAGAGAAGGCACGGAGGACTCTGAAACTTCTCACAGCTTTTAGTCGACATGAGGGTGAGTAGATAATGAGTGAGATTTTAATTTGGGGTGAACTATCCCTTTTAATGTTCAACTAAGCTCAGTTATCCATCATGAGATGGGGATGAAACACACTGATGAGGCCGCGAGGGTGAGAGTGTGGGACTGTTGCCCTTCCTGCTCTGCATATGCCAGCCAGCTCTCTCTCTCTATGTGTGTGTGTGTGTGTGTGTGTGTGTGTGTGTTTCTGTCAAAGTGGCTTGATCTGTCTTTCTTCAACACATCCTCTGATCTGCCTCCAACGGCCTCCAGCTCTCCCCTCCCTGCACGTCCTACTCGTTTCTCACCTTCCTCCGCACTCCGCGCTCCCTTCAGCCTCATCAAACGCTTTTTCTTACGCTCTGAACTCGCACTGGGAAAAAAAACAAAACAAAGCAAAACAAAACAGGGGAGTCGACTCATTTCTCTACATGTAGCATGTCTGTGAAGTGAGTGTAAGGTAAAAAGCCGCGATGTTTCCTTCGATTAAAGTCTTTACCGCTGATAAAACGTTGAGATCGTCCAGTTATTTAATACCAATAGAGAGAGAAAAAGACAGGTAGGTAGCCGACAAAGCTCTGCGTTCCTACTCCTCCGACTGGGTTGCTATGGAAACAGCTCGCTCAGAGGTGGTCAGGCCATTTTTATTTTGGGTCTCTCACCATCAGCGCTGCCTCCTCTACAGTACGACAAAATAAGTGCTTTCTTTAATCCCCAGGATGTGTCTCTCTCTATCCGTCTGTCTGTCTGTCTGCTGCAGCAACATGTGAACTACAGTGTCTCCTGTGATGGTTCAAGTCCAAACTCACACATTTAATTACTTTGTTTTGTTTTGTTTGTTTTTAGCTTGGAATTTGGCCACTTGACCATAAACAGCTACACAACCAACGCTTAAGAAGAAAGGAAGAAAAAACAAACAAAAACCTTATGAAATGGTCTTGTTGTCATTATGAAAATGTGAAACACGCTGCAAAGCATCTGGAGAGCGTCATGCTTTTTGGTTTTTTTTACCGTTTCACTTTCAGTTGCACAGGTGTTTATAAAAATGTACAAAAGAATGTGTGTGAATGAGAAAGGAAAAGAAAAAGAAAAAGGAGAAAGGCCAGCAGCACTCGTGTCCTTCTCATTGTTTTTTATTGCAAACTGCGTCGGCGCTTAACACACACAGACCGGTTTCGACAACGTCTTCCTCAGTGTGCCTTTCTTCTTTTTCTTTACAGTAAGTGCAACTTTTGGCCGTGCACCTCTTCATTTTGTTCCTGAAAGTTTTTTGGAGAGTGCGTGTTTTTCTTTGTTTGTGAATGAGAAAGGAACATATCTGTGTGGAGGAATACTGAGCAACTTGGTTAAACTGCAGATAAACGGGGGTCAGGGAGAGAAGTCTAAGTAATTTGACATATTTGAGTAAAAATTAAATTAAAAAAAAGTAACACAATAGTTACTTTTCCTGGTAATTAATTACTTTTATGATGTAGAAACTCTGTTACTAACTCAGTGCTCTGCTTCACACTCTGGTTCACGTCAGCTACACCTGTAGGACAACTGTGACCTGAGCTCATTTGCATATTGATCAGACAGAGAGAGTCTTTCATTAGGCTGAATTTCACACGGAGACTATTAATTGGCTGAACCACATTAACCTGTCAGAATGAAAAGCAGCGATGGAGAGACGTCACTTGGCTGTAACACTGCTGCCTCGGGGGGATCGAATGCATCTGCTTTCCCTCACGTGTTTCCAGTTTCAGTGTCTCGTGTGGAAAATATTGTTTCCATTTCACATCTGTAATGACCATGATCTTTTCCTTCTTCTCTTATCTCACCAAAGGTTAATCTTTAATTTGTTTTATGATGCCCATCAGGGGGGAAAAAAAAAGAAGCATAAAGTCCTACATGTGAAATTTTGAAAACTGCCGCTGGGCTGTTGTATAAACCTCGCACCAGTCTGAAGGGGGCTGTTTGAAGGAAATGTTTACAAAGGATATGAAAGGAGAAGCAGAGCGGCAGCATTTATTCATTCTCTATTATTTCAATTTGAATTATTTATTGTTAATTGACCCTTTATTTCTTGTTTGATCTAGTCTACTTTTAACTCCAGCTAAAAGAGAAACTGGATGAACGATCAAGACATAAAATTGGATATATTATAATAATGGTGGCTTAAAGCAGATGGAGGATTTCATACATGACTTCATTTTTTTAGCTCTATTGCTGCATATTAAAAAGGACTGACTGCACCTTCCACAAGTGTTAGTTTGGTGAGTCCTCAGATAATTCATCTCATAACCTGAACGTAATTCCATTGTGAATTTAACCTTCATGCAAGAAACGATTTTCTCACAGTGGGTAAGCTTTCTATTTCAAATAGTGGGTATATCTTTTTTTTTTTTAAATGAAACCTCTCAAGAGCAGAGAAAGAGATCGAAGGACAGCGTGATTTAAGAGGAGGAGGAGGAGGAGGAGGAGGGGGGACGGCGTGAGGCAGGCAGCTCGTTATCACTCTGCCCCAAAATGGCCCTTTAATTAAAAGCAGGAGGTAATGAACACGCCTGGGAGTCTGATTAGCAGCTAATGCCGCTTGCTGTGAGTTGATGGGCTTCCCGGTCGGCCCCTTCAAAGATACACTGAGCGTCGCCACACCACCACCCCCGCGCACGTAGGCTACAGCACGGCTCTGACTGCATCACAGCAGCCACATCCAGGCCGAGACTTCAAATCCAAACTGTAAACGTGTTTAATGAATAGGGTTTTAGATTAGATATGCTCTCTGTCAATGTTTTCCAGCTTGAGTTCCAACGAGCATTTATTCAAACACTGCACTACTTCCTGGTTCTGGCTCGCCGTGTGTCGCTGAGTTCACGCTCAGAGCTGCCAGCTACAAGCTCAGTGGGCAGTTCTGCTGGTGCGAGATGGGAGTGAAGTGTCTGGATGAAGGGCACTTCAACACTATGTTTGGATGAGTGTTTATTTTTCATACACAAGCCTGTTTTCTTTCCCGCGGGAGCTAGATTCACACAGGTAACCATAGCAGCCCAGCCTCCCTCTGCTCTGCAACCATACATAAATCCTATCACATGTTGCACACTCTGGATTATTCTAAGAAATAAAAACAAAGTGCATGTTGGTGCTAGTTAGGAAGTTAGCAGGGAGTCTAAACTAAAAAGTAATGCATGAGTGGAGTGGTTGAAAGAGTCTTCTAAAAGTTAAAGGATAAAGCAGCTTCTTCCATTTTAAGTAGTAGATAATTAAAGGTTTACATAATCAATACTGTTGAATAACATGCTTTAGAAGGTAACCACATAATCTATCAAATAATCTCATCAAGCTGTTATCTCTGGACATAAAGCCAATGAGTTGGTTGAGATAAAACAGAACAGCAGAAAAACAAACCATGATTGGCTGATGATGGGACGTTACAGTAATTAGATCACGAGCCAATCCTCCACATGCTCGTGTTAGAAAGCGCTCACTCTACAGGCATGTGACATGAAAACAATTCCCATCTGCAGCCTTTATATTATCACTGCGCTCGGTTACTCTGTCAGACATCTAAAAGAGAGAGGCAGCTGGATCTGGAGCAGCCCGCTATGAAACATACATGGTGTCGGCTGAAAGCTCATCAAGGCGCGGGCAGTAATCCAACCATCCACGGCGTGCCAAACAATGTGCAAATCTCTCCAAGTCTCTAAGTCGTTTTTGTCTCGGATACAGTAATCCCCTGGTCTCCGTGCCGCAGTGCGAGCATGCATTTGAATATATTAGAAACTCAGCGGAGAAAGCGATAAGCTGAATTTGAGCTACTAAACCAGACTATTATTAAGTTTTGTGTGAAAGTTTTCACCCAAGGTTGTTCAAAGAGTTTCAGTGCAGCGCTCTCAGAGGTCTAAAAATGGGTTATCCTTCTCTGGCATGCCTCGTGGAGTCTGTCACTTTCATCTTCATGTCTGTATCTATGTGCTCTAGAAGGGTTTCAGTCTGACTGGATGGATACCGCTGTTGTCTGTTTATGACTAGAAAAAAAAAGCTGTACGGTGTGTGAGTGTGTTCAGGATCGCTGTACCTTCCAGAAGTTGTCGACCTTGCCGTAGACGAGCGACTGGTTCTGTCTCTTGATGTCGTCTATGTGCCGGATGTCGCTGGCGTTGAGGTGCTGCTCCACCACGAAGCCCAGGAAGCTGTTGTCCGGGGTGTGAGCTGTTAAAACACACATCAAAGTGTACAGAAATAAATATACAGTATATACATGCTTTATGTATCCGTGTGCATCTCAAGGTCCTTAATATGATGCATTTTAATGTAGTTTACAGCAGGACAAGGCCGAAAGAGACGAGGGAAAGAAAAAAAAGTAGGTGATCTTTTCTCAGGGACTAAAACGACAAATGAGTTCAGGGGTAGTTAGCAACCACTTAGTCACCGAGGCGGAAACAAAAAGGTCTGAAATAAATCTTACATTACATTACATTCACTCACTTGTAAGTCGCTTTTATCCGAAGCGACTGACAAACGAGGGACAGCGCTAAAGCTTCGGTGCAGAGGGAGACCTTGAGGTAAATACTAAGTACTGGATGTGTTGAATGAGGCAAAGTGCAAGGACAAGGTTCAATAAAGCCTAGTTTAAACCACAGCGTAGCACAGATTCATCACAGTTGCACAACACAACTCGACAAGCACTCTGGGTTTTTGTTTCCCCTCGGTTCCTTTACTGCCCAGCGATGACTAGTTACTATGGGAACCGCGAGATGAGCAGGTCAAGTGCTGTGCCCAAAGCTGGCAGTGCTGCTTTCCCTCGCCGCCATCTGCCTTGTAAAACAAATGTGCGAACAAGGATACGGAGAAGGACTGAGAAGACGCAATCAAAAATTAATAAGGCTTAATAATATAATTCAAAATGAGGAGTTGGGGGAAGAAGCAGACCTCGGTGTGACCGGCACAGGCGGAGAAGAGGGAGGGGGGTTCAGTGCACAGTTGTGGTCTGTGCTCGAGCCCCCACGGGAGCCGCTGTGGTCAGACCTCCCTTTTTTTTTTACCACGACGCTCGTACTACAGAAGCAAATTAAGGTCAGTCAGTCGGAGGAGATGAGATCCGCCCCGGTAGATTAAATATAAATTTGACTGAGATGGTTTCAGAGCAGGATTTCGCCACGACGGCTGCAAACTCAGGTGTCTGCGTGCACATTTTAAACAAAACCAGCATTAGCTATTGCAAATATCCTCACAGGGAACGAGGCAGGAAGCAGCACTGTGACATTTAAGTTAATACACGATGACAGGTACCGGTATGCATGGCACACACTGTGTCGCAATCCTTTCACAAACAAGGTTGAAGTGTGTTTGTCTGGGAGTTGGCTGAAATGCGACATTTTCTCCCACTTGACAAAGAGATGAAGTTTGCTCGCTCCCTCCCTCCCCTCCAGGCAACTCGCATATTGTTTGCATTCACATATATGCACACAAATAAAAGAGAAAAGAAACCGAGAGCAACGAACGCGTTGTGCAGACTGAACGAGCCCGGCGCCAGACGGATGCAATTATTGAACAAAAACGAGCCGTTGCATTTTTCTCCAAACAACAGAAAAGGGCACGGAGAGAAGTTTTCTATAAACCTCTGCAATGATTGTAATTCATTTCATAATTATAATACATCTGTTCAATGATTTATGTGTTATATAACTTCCAATGGACTAATATAATGTTTTTGGACAGGCTCTGCACTCCGATTATTCTTTATTGTGCAGAGCATGAGAGCGTTACATTATCGTCACAATGCACATGACGACATCGCTCAACGTTGTAAAATGTGTGCATTTCACAACCTACTGTATTCAAATCCTGCTCCAGCTTCACATTTCCCAGCTTTACAGCTCACACAGGGCCCTTTCAGTAGCTGCTGTGTGTTATCTCATTTTGTCCTGTGTGTGTGTGTGTAGGAGAGCACAGGAGTGTGAGAGTGGATGTTATGAGGCCGAGGTGTCAGTGTGGGCCGTTCCCAAAATACCTGGAGAGTCTATGTAATCCTGGGTGATTAAACAATAACATTAATAAGAGCAGTATATAGCACAATAACACTGCTTAAACTGAGGGAATAATGTCAAAAACATGTGTAATGAACTGTTGTATAATGTTTTGCATTATTTGATATTATTCATTACATCCTCAGACCGACACACACTGATACTGTTACAAAGGGGCCAATTCAAACACGATGTGGTCCAATCAAATTAGAGGAAGCTATTACTCTTTAATACAAACATGTCAGAACAAGACGTCTGATGATTACAAGTAATTGAGATGTGTGTGTCTGACGGCAAAGAGTCAAAGATGGTCCGGGGCAATGGGGGGAGGAGGAGGAGGAGGATGAGGAGGAGGAGGAGGAGGCGCTGACACTCATCTACCAAACTAACTGTGTAAACAGGACAAGCTGTTAATTAGTGTTCGGCCCTCATGTATTTGGCAACAGATGCCTCCCTTCCCACTAGAGCAGCCACTCAAAATGTCACTCAACTTGCCACAGCTTCATTCACTATTAGCTGACAAACAGCCGGGGACGACGACGACGCTGCAGAGGCAGATGCTTTGCTTCCCAAAATTATGAGTGCGTGGGCAAATTTGCTCTGTAAGGAAGCCTGGGCTCAGTTCTGTTTGCTGAAGACGAGTCTGCACTTCTCCTAAAGGCAGAACAACCTCCTGTGACAGGGTGAGAAGAGGCTTCGTCGTCGTCTTCTTCTCTTTAAAGCAGCAGTTAGGTCTCACAGAGTCAGTGGTAGAAACACACTGCAACTACATGATCACCCTCTGGTACGTACGTGCACAAGAAAATGCACCCAACAAATGTAATCTGAAGTCAAAAACTAAAAGGACGATGTGATCAAAGCTGGGCCAACACTTGAGAAAGCAGATTCATTTTACAAGAAACTAACTTCTGCAAAGATGCAACGTCAGCGGCAAAATCTCCAGTGCTTTGAAAACTCCACATCAAAGACTCGTACGACTTGTCTGAATGAGCCTGAAGGGTGAAAATAAACCAGATACACCTGAAACACTTCCACACAAGAAAACTTTTCAGATTTCCACTGATGGGCATTTCAGATCTGCGCATCAGAGAGAAGTGAAATGTGAACGCTGGACACCCGCCAACGCCAAAATGAAGAAAAATAAGTGCATTTAATCTGAGTAATTCACTCTAATCAATCGCTATTTTTATCTCTTTAGTTACTGGACTATGACTGCTACCATCTGCTGCAGGACTGATGATTGATGAGGTGTGTGGATTGTAACAGTGCGACCTTCAGTCCTGCTGAGTGTTTGTTTTTACTCATTAAGACTGGTTGCAGGGAAATAGCAAAGTCAAAGGTCAACTATGATATTTCATCTGCGTAGACCTTGCCTGCTATAGCTTTGTATTTATTGTGCTATTGTAGAAATCTTGAATTTAAGCCAATGTTAGCAGGTAAGGTATAAACAGTGTTTATTAACCGGGTGTGTTTGGACTGCATGCGCACAAGTCGTGCTGGAGAAACGAAGTCAAAGATCACAAAGCAAGTCCATCGACCCCACACAGATGAAAAACTAAAAGCCTTAAGTGTTTGGGTGCACTAGCAGCAACATTATCAATCAAAGCTTTCCAGGCGCTATCAGCAGAGCAGATCTCAGAGTCAATTACACTGTTGGCAGGGCTTCAAAGATAAATATTATCTACTGCTATGTGCGACCTCTGATCAGTATTAATCATCACTTCCATGGGGGATTAACATCCAGCCGCAGGGGACACGCCAAAGAAAAAAAAAAAAAAGAAGAAATTTACATATGGAAGCGATTGCTACTGTGTTTTAACTGATGACCCTGACAGGCTGGGAAAAGAAGAACTTTTTCTAAACAGGCTGCAGACTTTAATTTTTACAAATCAACCTTCTGACTTCTTAACCCCCTGTAGGGTTAGTTAGAAAGTAGAAATAAGAAAGAAAGTTTGGTGTTTCCAAAATGATTAGATAAATGTGGTTGTATCTGTAGTCAGTGTAGCTCCTTTGCTTTGTCGTAATGAAGAGTACACAATAAATTTGACTTGGAGGACTCGAGTCTCTGCATGTCGCTCTGACCTACAGGAAAGGTTAACAACATTATACTTCCAGGCTTTCCTGAGTATAAAAGGACGTGTGCTTTCAAACACAAATTGTTCACCAGAAAAACAGTCGCTGCAATCTTGACTCTCAAATAGATTAATGAGGTCAATTTGGCCTTGTCTTGTCTTATTGGCCAGAGGCCACAAACGCCCAATTCCCCCAACCAGTGATTTATGGAGCACGGCCTAATCGGAACAAATGGACCAAAAACAAATTCGGAACAAAAATATCACCTACTGGCACCTGATGTGTCTGTTGTCATGTCTACATCCAATAGGTGAGTTTAAATACGAGTTTTAGACTCCAGAATACAAATATGACACTTTATATACACTTTGCACGAGTCAAGATGAAGTCTCAATCGGTTTTCTTACTACTGGGAACTAGAAAATGATCATACACTGTATTTTCCAATAATATAAAAAACACTACATTTTGTTTCTTCAGCTCATGCTTGCAGAAGCAGATGAGCAGTGACAGGAACATGGTTGTCTCTAAATGCAGGAGTTAACATCCTGACACCATCACGGAAACGTCCTCAAACACTAATCTCCACCCGAGCCGACAGTAACACCTGCTCAGAGATACACACACACACACACTTCGACACTTCAGCTATAACAAATATTATTTTAAGCACTGAGAGAAAGGAAAGCTCAGATAGCTACAACAGTCAACACGCTGGGATTTTATTAATGTACTGTAGTGTTTGCGTTGCACCGTGCACTAATTCTTTAGCCTCGGGAGAAGCTGTTGGGCAGCAGCACAATGCAGAGAGAGAGAGAGAGAGAGAGAGGGAGGGGAGGGGAGAAAACTCAAGACTGTCTGGTCTCTCGTGCCTGGAGTGATGCCATTGTATGGTTTTAACACTCGGCCAGACCTCTGTGCGCTTGTTTCAGCAGCGATATCATCTAACCTAGCGACTCTTAACTAGATTTTGTGCGAAAGCCCCAGTGTGTTATGAGAAAGACGTACCCTATTCACCGCACAAAGAGCCCATTCAGGTGCAGCGGTATTCTGCAGAGCTCCCGGCCTCACCTCTCAAACTGGGACCATAGGAGTAACATTTCACTTTCTCTTAGCCATGGGGAAAAGGTCAATACCCCTGGGGGGGATGGCTGGCTGGCTCCCCCTTCTCTCTCTCTCTTTCTCTCTCTTTCTCCCCTCTGCTGCACCGCCGCCGCCACTCATCCACCGCTGCCAACGTGCTTGACTCCAGTTACAGAGTGATCTCACACAGTAGGAGTCGTGCACACACAGAGAGCGATAAAAACCCCCGACGTCCTACATTCACAATCGCAGCAGAACGGAGAGCCGAGCATCTGACCTCTTACTGTACTTCTCCTTTAATCTCCTTGATGATATTCCATTAGCTTGCACCGCACTGGGTTTTTTTTACAGTCTTTTATGCTCTCTCTCTCTCTCTCCTCCAACCAAAACATCTCCATTCAAGGGAGAGAATCTGACTGGCACGGCAGGCGTAGATAACAAATAAACCAGAGAGAGACGGATACTGCGAGTAGGTGTTTCTGTCTGGCAACTTGAACTTAAGTAAACCACAGAGAGAGAGAGGTGTGAGGACGTAGAGAGGTGAGGAAAGCAAAAACAGCACAGCTCAAACTTCTTGAAAAACTTAGACAGAGGATAAAAGATGTTTTTGCTACAAAAAAAATAAGAAAATGGTGGCAAACTGTTTTCTAAACCGTGCAAAACTCAATCCTTAGCTCTTCCTTTATTAGCGATGGATGTCTTGGGGCACGTGTGTGTGTGTGTGTGTGTGTTGACGTCCTTGTCACTTACGGAACATGGTGTTGAACTGCTGCGGGTTGAGGTTCCACTTCCCCCACGGCGTCTTGTGGCCCTTGGACTGGGCGTAGTGGGCGTGATTGAACTCTGGCTCCGTCCCAAACGAGTCCAGGACCCGCAACATGCACCTATTGACGACACAAAAGAGACGAGTTTTAAACATTTCTGCCGACCAGAGATGGATCAAAGGGATATGTTTCAGGGGAACAGTTCACACACACACACACACACATGATGATTACATTTAAAGCCACAGCACTGTTGAAATAAGACTTCAAAGAATTAATAGGCAACAAATAAATATTTTATTTGAGTTTTTGGATCTTGCAGCCGAACGTGATATTCGCAGGTCCTTTAATGAAGCAGAAAATGTGTTATTTTTATTTATTTGTCCAAGTGAGGTTTGGTCATTTTCCACCACATCTGGAAATCTGGGGATCTGGAAAGGGAATAATAGGCGGCTGTTATTCCCTGCTTCTTTTCTTACTGTGTAAAAAAAAAAAGGTTGATTGAGGAACCATCTACGGCACAGCTCACATACAGCAACTGTTTGTTTTCCTTTGTAATATGAGTGGCAAATGGCCAAAGTTTGTTTTTCTCATGTGGTATAAGGTTTCTAGGTGGGAACTGCTACATCAAATGCAATGGAAATAAAACTCAAATTCATTTTTTTCCCACAGTCAGAGTTACGTGACTCACAGCTGGAGCGCTGCTGCGACTTCGATCAGCATGAAACTCCCCCGGTTAGATCGGCCAGGATAAAACATTATCAACTGTGTGAGAAAATATCTGGCTGTCTGATAACAACAAGAGGGCACAAGCTTCTCTGTGCTCAGACTGACTTAACTATGACTCCCGTGGTGCGTTTTTGGCCAGAAACACAGAAGCTGGAAATTCTGTTTCTTGCACTGCTGAGTAAGTTATGGATATAAACTGGCGCCATGTTTTTGTTCCATGCTTTAACGGCAAAGCATTTTGAATCTGCTGCTGGTTTGATCTTGCCTCTGACTGACGAGGCTCAAGGATATCCCAGCGTTTAGACCCGTCCGACATGCAGCCAAAATTGCAGAAAAAAACAAGGATCTATTAGAAAAATAGCTGAACTTATAAAAACTAGTAGTTACAACCTAAAGCTATAGAATTGTTACGATGTTTGGTAATATCAATGAGTCAGTTTAAAAATACTGAACGGCATCTAACCGCTCAGAATCATAAATATTATGGGGTCTCATCTCATCCCCTTCTTCCTTTTTTCCACAAATCCTAAGCACAGCAGCCAAATTACATAAAATTTCAGAGCTTTAGTTTTATCTTCTCTAGCTTGAGATGCTGTAAAATGATTGGTCCGATGAGATTACACAGGGAGAAGACGATGATGAACACACTGGGAGCCAGAATTTGACTGTTTATCAAGTAATACATGCAAATAATTCATTCTGATGTATTAATTTTGTAATATTAACATACAGTATAAGACCTCAGATTTGGGATTCAGTAAATTATAGCCTACTAATGTTTTTAACAATGCCTGGAGATTCGACTGTCAGACAGAGCGGTAGAGAAAAGCTGCCCTGTGGAGGTGTGAGACTGTGAATGACGATCGTGTCTCATTCAAAGGTCACAGCACTGGATTAATTAAACCACAACCTGGAGAGGGGACGGTGGGTGTATATTCAGAGAACCACACACACACACCACGAGCGAACTGACCTTTAATTCCCCCGCGCTGCAATCACCGAGTCATTCATTGTTGCGCTCTTCTGTTTCCCAGCTGCTGCTTTGATTATGTCTGCCCTGCTCTGTCCTCGGCTATCTTCATTTTTTTGATTAGGAAAACAAAAGGCCAGTAAAAAGAAACCTAATATCTATCTGATACCACAAACTGCTAAATCTATCTCTCCTTCTCAGGCTTATTCTTTTATTACGTCTCTTCGACAACAAAACCCTGAAAGATGGAGCCTGCTTTGTTTTGTTGGGTATTTTGGGGTGTGCCAAAAAAATCGATTCACATAAGAATCGCAATTCTCATTTAATACGATTCAGAATCAATATAAAATGTCCCAAAATCGATTTTAAAAAGTAAAACAATGAAGCAAATTCTAAGGAAAATCCATTTCCTTATCCTATATTTTTTTTAAATAAAGAGGCACTTTTAATTTTGTTACTTAAGCAATATGTGATATTGCTTTTATGCAACAGTTTCCATCTAAGCATGGATAAATGTTTAAAACTCAATAAATGTGAAAAAAAGACACTTTAGTCATTCTGTCTTGCAAAGCAGACTGGAGTAGATCATGAGGATCCGTTGCACACCGATAGACTGAAGCAGAAATCATTATGAATCAAATCGTTTTGAATCGAAAATCAATTCTGAATCGAATCGTAGCCCCAAAAATCTGAATCGAATCGAATCGAATCGTGAGATAGTAAAAGATTCCTACCCCTAGTATTTTGCAGAAGAACTGAATTTTCTTGTGGGCAAATAAAAGTAAAGTGTAAAGTGATTCCCATTTTAGATAAAGGCAGAATAATCAGCATTAAACACAGTGATAAGAAGATACAAGGTGCAAACAGACATGAGCGCCTCGGATACACACACACGTAGTACATCTGCACCTAAAAAAAAACCCTCCTCTCTCTCTCAGAGAAAGGCTCTCCGCCCAGGCAGATGCTGTGCAGCTGGCTGCGTGAACTGTGAAAGGCCCTGAGAGAGTGGAGAGCTAGGAAACACACTCTCCATGAGGAAACTTTACACTGAAACCAGAACAACAACAACAACTACAGCCCACATGCCATCTCTCCACACGCTCCTGGGAAAAACAACCCTGTCGTCCGTCCCCAGGTAGACACAGTACAACCTCAACAGATGGGCGGGGGGTAGCTGGAGTGGTAACATGATGTAAGGATGGCTGCAGTGAGACCGCTGAGTCGACAGTGGGCGTGATAGGAGTCGAGGTTGTTCAGCTCAACAAGTACGCACTTAGTAACACTTGCTGCAGTAATGCAATGGAGTTGTGCTGAGTGGGGATGCTGCGCTGCTCTCAGAGTAACAGCGTAATGTAATCCATCTGAAGTGATCCCAAATGGATAATGTAGAACAATGGCTATTGCAAACGACAGGTTTCTCTCCTGGCCCAATTATATGTCCCACATGAGATCGGCGATAAATAAAGTAGTCCCCTGAGAGTCATTAGAAAACAGATGGAGATATTTTGCCTGGTATGAATCTATGTGAGGGTCTATTACATGTCTGCACAGCCCCGAGGCTCCAACACAGCACCTGGATGATAACGGCCATATGAGTTAACGGCCTGTCCTATAACAGCATTAGGCTGAATTACTGTCCAACATTAAGATTTGGTTATAAAACACTGAAACTGGGGAAAAAAAAGTCACGTTATTATTATTATTATCATCCCGGAGCGGTCGTCTGGCTAATGACGCCTCACTTTCGTTTACCTTTCGATTAGATCAGCTTCTCGTGAACCGTGAATATTCCCTGGAAGCCACAACGTTTTTTGTAGATAGTAACCTGAATTATGTTGACCATTCAAGGCATTTAAACCAACACCCAACATCTGATAAGCTCATATCACGCTGCTTCCGATTAATTTGACTATTTACTGTAGGGAACATTACGCTGCTGTCCTGCAACAGAATAGGACAGTTTAAGCAAAACTTTAAACCAGCTCTGCTCATGCTAGTTCCAGCTGATGGTTGCTGCTTGCATCTACTCCATCCTATTGTTTCTTAATGGTAAACTCTGTTCTGTGCCATTGTATAAAAGAAAGATGAGAGGTTTAGTGACAATAAGTAAAGAGGAGGAGGAGGAGGAGGAGGATGGTTGGGTAGCACACTCCTGACAAACTTGACTAAAAATACAGCTTTTTACATGATTCACAACTCACACAACTGCCAAAGGACATTGTTGTTGTTGTCTTGGCAGCACCACAGACACTGCAATAACACTGACACTGTGAATAAACTTAAGTTCACACCCATACACACACACACACACACACACACACACACACACACACACACACACACACACACACAAACACAAACACACTGAACACGCAGACAGTGAGTGTCAGCCTAAACTGAAGAAATGGAAGAGCTGACAGCTAATCTGGACGAAGAGGCAAAGTGATGAAATCCAACTTTGTGGGTGGGTCATCGTGTAGCCGATGACTAACCTCCAGTTTCATTTCTCTGTTATTATCCCCAGCGCCAAAGGGCTGCACCAGTACACACTGACACATTTTCTGCAGCCTTTGCTGATGCAGATGAAAGTGCAACGTCTGATTAAGTTACTGGATGAAAGGATTAAATGAAACAGAACAACAAGGCAACAGTGGCGCTACTTTCCATGCATGCAGACAACGGCAGCTCAGAGTATTGCCATTCCTTCCACAGTGGCATTAGACACAGTGATACAGTAAAGCAAGACAGATAGCCTGAAGACTGTGGCAATAAACAAACACATTAATCACAAAGGCCTGACAGACTTGGTTTGTTTCTCCCCAAACACGAAATATCAACCGGAGTAAATGAAACAATAATGACATCGCTTATTGTTTGCAAGAATTTGGGGTGTGATACACAAACAAATGTGGCAGTTTGCGTCCACAGGGTATTACCCACCTTCCTGAATGACAAATAAAGTCAGGAGGAGATTGAGAAGGCTACACGCAGAGGGATTCTCAGGCTACAAAGGCAGGAAATGTAATTCACTCCTAATAGGAGACGGTAAAGTAAAAGACACTCTAGGTTATGTGAGTTAGTGAAAGAGAAAAGAAGAGGAAAAACAGCTCCGACCTCTTTCACAAAGCTCCTGAAAATCAGCACGGTGACATCAAGTGCTCTGACATAAGTGTTCAATAATAGTGCCAGTAATAATTCAGGAAAGCAGCAAGACTTTACATTATGCCAGCGGCTGAATCAATTTCCTCAGGGTATAAAAAGAGCGGATGCAGTTTAAGGTGTTGGGCCGCTCACAAACAAAACCTGGTGACAAGCAGGAGGAACCGGCAGAGCCATTAGTGCCCCAGACGTATTGTTCCTCCTCCTTTCCTGTCAGACGGAGCCGATGAGAGCTTTTTGAAAACAAACCGGGAAGGCCTCATCCACAGTCCTCAGAGGGGCAATCGGAGAGTGAATAGACTCGGCTGGTGAAGACATCACAAACAACAGACGCTGCTCCAGCCTTCTGGGGAATTGTGGTTTATGTACGAGAAGAAAATAGACTCATTGTCCCACCGAGTGCCAAACAAGCCGCAACTCAGTGCCTACGTGAGGGAAACCGTTAAACCACAGCCGCCAGCTGTAGCACAGGGTTAAAAAAAAAAACTATGCAAGTGATTGAATTCACTGAGCGGCTGATGTGATGATATGAAGGAAGTGAAAGTACACAACACAAAGTCAGACAGAGCAGGAGGTTTTGTCCCGAAATAAATCATATCCTTGACAGATTTTACTAACTGAAACTTTTAGGGGTCAAACTAAGCTGAGAAAAACTATCATAATAGTTTATTTCTCAAGTTTAAAAGTCAGATTGAAAGTTTCTCAAGCAGATCATTGACTGTGAAGGCGATGTACTTACTGGTAGTGGACCCAGGAAGGCCCCAGCGTCTTCTTGAACTGAGTGAGGCCCACGATGTCGATGTAGATGAGTTCAACCACCTTATCGCCCTGAGTTGGGCAACTGGACTTGTTCCCCATCACCTTGCGCATGATCCTGAGGAGAAAGTTTGGGATTTAAAATTCGCAAATATTCACACACCCACGGACTTGACGAGGCTCGGTAAATAATATTTGGAGGTTAACATGCATCTTCTGCCTGCTTTACTTCATTTTTATGCCTTAATAGAGAGCAAAAGTCCTGATGTTGCACATGGGGAGCTCTTTCTGTACCTAGAAGAACCATCAACAAATATCAAACCAACACCACAGCAGCAGCAGCTACATTTGTTTGCTCAGTCAAATCACCTTAAACAAATGCAGAAATGTTGTTGCTATTCCACGATAAAAGAAAAGGTGATAAACAGAAGGTGTTTTGACTGCCGGCCCTTTTCACATTTGAATCGTACAAAAACAGTGCTGCAAGGAATGATGTAAAACAGCAGCCTGGAATCAAGCACGGTGCTGTATCTGACCTTCGGCAAAAGAACATCTGGATACACAACAATCATTATTGAGATTGGCTCGTGCTGTGTTTGGATTATAAAAAAAAAACAAAAGACACTAAAAAGATAAGTTAAAGGGACAACGAGGAGTTTTGGAAAAGCGAAGCGTTTTCACACTACATTTATGAGCCTCCGCGCGCACCGTACATTTCTTTGACCCGGCGCAAGACGGACTCATGTTTTCATTCATCAAAAATTAAAGTCAGAGGTTCAAAGAGGTTCACATACCATCGTAGTTCCGACCATAAACGGCGATTCTGCGGCGTTATTCTCATAACTCGCCATGAAGGAAACGCTGGTCGGCTCGACCAGCATTTCCGCCACCACTAATAATAACAAAATAACGATAGAGACAGATCGATATATTTAGCGAAAATGGAGCCATTAACAAGTGTGAGTAGCGGAGATTCATCCACATTAACGTGAGACTTTTTTATAACCGAATAGAAACTCCTCGTTGTCCCTTTAATCTTTTATTTTACTGGCTGTTTATCCACCTATTCCCATCCTTCAGGAAGTCTCTTACTGCCACTCATCAGCCCTGTGGTGCAGCTTAAATCCCCTTCGCCCTGAATCTTGCCTTCCAGGCACAATGCGGGCTTCCCTTTCTTACTGGTAAAAGATACGAGTGCTGAATACTGGCAATACCTGTAGACAGTACTCGGGCTGAATAAAAAGGCAGTGATAACCTGTTGTGAGCTAAAGTATATCCTAATCCTCAGGGTGCGTGGTGGTACTCACTCTTTAAGCTCAGCCAGGGAGGCTGAGATGCGAACATCGTGGCCCAGCAGGTACAGCGTGGTGATGAGGTCGCTCCACTGGACCAGCTCGCCCAGTGGGCCCCCGCTGAAGGCGTTTTCTGCTATCTTGAAGCCCGACTCCTTGGTGAGCAGGCCCAAGTGAACCAGGATCTGATAGAGAAGGAAAAAAATTATGTAAATTACAACTGACTGACTGATACTCTCTCTCTTTCTATGGGAAAATACATCTCGCAAACATTGGTAAATGTGTAATCTAATATGTAGGGAGTAAGGCGCTAAAAGACAGTGCTGATGATCTTGACAGCTTTATTTTGTAGAAAAAGAAAATAGACAAAACAAACATTCAGAAAAACCCCACTGGTTTTGTATTTCATCAGCACCAGCAAAAAAGAGAAAAAAAAGGAGCATTAAAAACACATTTATCCTGGTGGGGGGTGGTTGTCAGAAAGCAGTTCCTCTTTCTCTCTGCACACGACGAAGCTAGAATATGAGCATCAAAACAAAAAAAACATGCAAACACCGGATGGTGGACGGTTTTTTCGGTTGTGTGAAGGAACACAGCGTTCCACAGCAGAGCAGGAAGTTGATGGCAGGCTTTGTTTGAAGTGACCAATGCGTTTTTCATTGTTGACAGCCAACCCCAGTCCCACAGCGCACAAAAGTCAAAGATTAATACGTGAGGATTAACATCCAGAGGAGATTAGCAGCTGAAATAAAGAATTTGCTTTGGAAGTACCAGGAGAAAAACATTCAACTGAGGAACAGAGGAGAAAGGAATTAATATACCATAGATATATAGATGGATGAGGGTGCTCGTTTCTTGCACTGTCTGCCTTGCTAAAGGGGATGCTGCTTTGCATCAGCACCAAAGTATCATGGGAATGTGATGTGTGAATTATTAACAGGGCCAGTGGCAAGCGGCGAGTACATTATTCAGCGCTGGGAGCTGCCACCAGCTTGGGACACAATGGAATATCCATGTCAGGCCTCACCCACCACTATTTCTCCCACTGAGCATAAGTGGTGTTATCTACGAGTGAACCTTAGTGTGTGTGAGTGTGAGTCAGCGCAACGCACCTGAGAGGTGTGTGTCCAAGGGTTACAACTGCACTCACTTTGAGGAAGATAAAAATATATATTCGAGGGAAGGAACGCTTCCCTCGAATAGTTTCTCTGGGGAGTGTGTAGCTGCTTAAAATATCAATCTGGACATTTCACATTATACATATTGTTATTCTGTCACCATAGAGCCAAAGTCTGATCATTTTTATCAGTTGCTGCTGCCAAGTCCAACAATAATACGCTTTGCTGCTTTGCTGCTTTGCTGACTGTACTCTGCTCCTTGGCATGTGACGAATAAAACTTTAAACTTTGGTTTAGTGGTTAATGACAGAAACATAAAACACTTTCATATATACAACTACATTGTATTAATTGTTTGGAGAAAAAAAACAATAACTATAAATGCACTGGTTTAATGTGCATGGACATGAACAGTTATTTTGCAGAAAAAACATTTTAAAAAAAGGACAAACTGTGTGCTGCTTCACCCACCTTCTTCCTCCGCCGCTTGGCCAGGTTCTGCTTGGCCACCAGCGAGCGGACGGCGCCGACCCACGGCTCGGCCATGCGCTTGATCCTCAGCATCATCCAGCGGAACTCCTCCCGTTGTGACATCACCCGGTAAAGCTCCTCAAAACTGGTCCGCGCCTCGGCCTGCACACACACACACACACACACACACACATCGGAAATCAGTGTTACAGTCAAAGGTTCATTCAGTTTGTTCCTCTATTATCTTCAACACTGGTGTTTCATATCGAGCTGCTCTCATCCTCTCGGCTGCTGCAATGACGTAATCCTTGGGCGATCTTTGAAATATTTATTTACTGTAGTAATCGTAATTTAAGGGCTGTTTACTTGGAGGGAAGACACACACAAAGACCCAAACAAAACACAGCGTGTTTCAGGATAAAAACCTTTATCCACTCTGCAAAAACCTGATCATTCACCACCTCAGAGAAGCGCAGAGAAAGAAAAGCAGGAACGGGTTACAGATGAACGAAAAGAATAAATGATTGTTGAATGTATAATACATGTTGCTCTGTGTTTATCACCATCTGTGTGACCTATTTGTCCAAGAAACATCTCTACAGTCATTGTTGCTGGTTTTCAAATGGCTCTATTCAGATGACTACTACTATATAAACTATCTATAGTGGAAATTATTATACATTGAGCACACACAGAAATGGGTTATTATATTGTATACTTGGGACTACTTTCATATTGAAGGCAACGTAGTATAGAGCTGGAGAGTAAAAACACGGCACATTCAGAAAGGCACAGTGCTGTTATTCATGCCGAGAGGCACAACAAATACAGAGGCATTCAGCTCGTCAGGCCCTTCATGTTACAAGTAAGTGTGTGCTCTGACTGTACCGTCTGAAAGGAGTGAATACATGAGTCACACCTTGAAGAGCTTGTTTGTTTGAAGGGTTTACAGGAGAGGAGAGGAGAGGAGAGGAGAGGAGAGGAGAGGAGAGGAGAGTAGAGGAGAGGAGAGGAGAGGAGAGGAGAGGAGAGGAGGAGATTACAGTACATTTCATCAGAATTTTCAATCAATGAGATGTAATGGAAACCAAATCATGTTGTGAAGCGCCTAAGAACATATTGTTCTGTTTCCTTCCTGCATCCCAACATCGATGACTAACTGGAATATGATACAGAATATATGAAAATGAAACCGAGGCTAGGGTCGACCGCACTTGCAGAAAACCTCGAGAATATAAGAAAGAATATGAGTGGAAATACTAATACTTTACATTATTAGAGCCCATCTCTGAGAAGGCATAGATAGACAGTCTGAAGAGAAGCAAGTGAGAGAAAGACGGAGTGAGCACAGGAGAAGCCACAGAGCCATTACCAGCTGCTAAGGTGGGCGAAATAAGTCTGTTGCACGGCATTAGCATCCCTCATCACGACAGGAAATCACTGCTGCTGCCTCAACCTATCTGGGCCCGAATTAAAATCTCCAAAAAGCCTGTCAAATGGCATCGCCCCACCACCACCGAGGGCTACGTGCTGTTGATGCATCCAGCGAGAGAAGGGTGTGTGTGTGTGTGTGTATGTGTGTGTGAAAAGTGCTTAATATTGATTCATCCGTAGCAGAGGGAAGGGGGCGTGTGCTTTTCGAACGAGGAGCGCTGATGATACAGTGGCGGGGAGAGGCGCTCTAAGTGGGATCTGAGCAAGCTGCCGCATTTGGCAGGGATAGAAGATCATTATTCCAGATTTGTCTCGAGGTCCCGTCACTCCGGCTTTTGGTCTACTACACCGCCGGGATCGGCTCGACTCTGTTACACTGTTGACACTGCTGATCGGCCTCGGCCTGCTTGTTCATTTGCTTCTTCCTTTTCACAAGTACAATCACACACACACACAAGCCTCCCTGCTGTTTCTGAACATCTAGTCCTTCTCAAACACTTATAAATATACTTGTAAAAAAAAAAAATTAAATATTCCATTAAATGGTTTTCATAGTGTCATTTTCTTCGGTGCTGTCTCCACATTATGATGATGGAGTGGGACTTACTGTCGAGGGGGACTCGGTTTTAAACATTTATGCTAATGGCAAAAAAACTCCCCGTTACAAAGTCTGGAGTTGTCACCCACACATACACGCCTCATTGACATCAATATATTCAAGCAACTTGGACAGTAGCCGTGACACTTCTAATGTAATCTGTCAACCAAATACCAGGTTTTCTGGTAATGGTGCTTGTTAGATTTAAACTAATGGGACTCAGTTTTTTTAGGTTTTTTTTAGAGCAGCAGTTACTTAATAACAGAGTGTGTTTTTGTCGACTTCTCGATTGCTGCGGTTGTTTCTCACCTGTCCCCTCCTGTCGATCTCTTCGGTCAAGGTCTTCGTCCTCCAGGGCAGACGAGGACACCAGTTCTCCACCTGTTTAGCAAATCAAAAACAAACTCTTAACCACCATGACACAACAACACGTCAGAGAGGCACGCACTTGGAAACACAAAGGCAAATGATACACAAACACATATTAGTCTGCTGTTGTGCTTCTTTGAGGTCAAAAGTTATAGGGCCGTTACAGTAAACGCCAGAAAAAGTGCTGGCTGGACGTTTACTCACTGCAAAGGGTGAAAAGTTTCATCTAAACTTTTTCATTTTGTCATACAGTATGTAAATGAGCAGCTGCAGCTCGTCTGATTTACTTAAACGCATCTAAATAAGACGACACTGAGCTGTTTTGATGTGCGTTGCATATGTATAGAAATCACTTTAGTGGAAAAGAAGGATAGCTGTTGCAGGGAGACAATAAAAACTTGTTAAACTTGAAACACAAGGCCAGCATTAGTCTGTATTTTGTCAAGATAAAAGGCACTGTACTTTTGTCTATTTATTTAGATAACACTACATAAAAAGAAGGACAAATAGTATTTGTCGGGGACTATTTTCTGCCGTAGAATGAGACATAGGGTGTTGTGAGCATGTACAGAGCATCATGTGATTGAGTAGTTTCTGAAAAATCAATGACTTCATCACTGCTGCAAATGAATATATCAGTATTCTGGGTTTTACTTTTCATATTTAATTGGGTGTTGCTTCTCTGTGTGCAAACTTTTCACTTCCTGCAGTATTTTTACAATGCGACAGACACAAGTGTTTTCACTGCCTGCCAGCTTTATTTCACCACCGTACACCTGAGAGGCAAAAACTGGGCCATTATAAATAAAAAAACACTTACACAAAAAGTATACAGTATATTTAGTAGGTGGGTCATTTGTTTGGTGTAAAACAGACACATGTTTGACTCTGCTGCTGCTCACTGATCTCACTTGAATTATATTTGATGTAAATGCAGTGTGCCAAGCTCTCTCACCTTCTACTTTGCTTTCACAGCATTTCCTGCATGATTGGCGTTTGACCACAGAAACGGTTTCGTGTATGTGTGGGTGTGGGTGTAATGTGTGTGTGTGTGTGTGTGTGTGTGTGTGTGTGTGTTTTGCATATCTCGGCAACAAGAAACTAAAAACAGGTTTGTGGAGGAAAAAAAAGAAAGAAAGAAAAAGCCTCTAGAGACAAGGTAGGTTTGTTTATTCTCCTTCTCAAACAGTAACACACACACACCACGCTAGTTGAGCCTTGACCTTATGCTGCTGACATCCATCATGACACGCTGCCCTCCCCGGTTTGCCCACCTCTGCAAGGTTAACGCGCCGGTCCGCGAGTATGAATTATACATGGCAAAGCGTGTTCGCTTGAGCCTCGAGTGTGTGTACTCTTATCATCATCATCATCAGATGAGCGAGCCACAACGATGGATTGAGAAGAGACCCATCACAGCTGTTTCGACATGGAAATACATGCACGTTGCCACGGCAACCGCAAGATCTCACAAGAGAGGAGCCCCCGGAGAGGCCGTTGTATTAACGGGGATTGAGACACAGAGTGATTTGAATGTGAAAGTCGCCCTCAGATGAAAATCAAGTGTTGAACCTTATTATGAAAAATAAACGACTCACTTTGTCAAAACAATACAGTTTGCATTAGCACAACCAGTTTTGGTCACAATAGTTTAGGTCCAATGTTTCCACCTCATTAAGCCTGATTCAGATTTTCTTAATGAGTAATTAAGAGGAGATTCGCCTCAATTCAACCTGTATTCTTCCACCCGTCTGTGGGGATGTAAGTTTAGATTTGATCTGCAACAACGAACCACAGGAACCGTTTTATTTCATGAAAAAAAAAAAAAAAGTTCCTGAGACTAATAATTCCAGGAAATGCTTCATTTGTTTTGCTTTTTATTAACCTTTCCATGTGGGGAAATCATGTTCTACAAAATATCGCAGTAGAAGATTTATAAATAGTTTAAAACCAGAGGAACATGGAGGAGCACGAAGGACGTTCAACTGTTCTTTATAGCAACATAATTCTGTTTGTTTCCATGAACAGAGAGAAAAGAAAGAAGACGTTTTTTTTTTTTTTTCCCCTTCTAATGGATTTTGCTGCTGCCCATCTCTCTTCTATTTCCATACACAGCTGGCCGGGCTTTTTGTGCTCCTTCTTAGTTGACTACAATGCTTTCAGCCCGTATACAATATTCATGACAGGCTACTGACCTTTCCAAAGCTGAGATATTACTTTTCTGAAAATAAAGAAGTTCGGCCATTAGCTAACATTTTTAAAAGACATGGAAGAGCTCTCGACAAAAAAATAAATAAATCAGGAAAAGGATATTGCAGCAGATGGGAGGGAGAACGAGATACACACTGTTTAATCTCAATCAAACAGAACGGTAATCATTGCTATGATCTGCGCATCTACACAGCTGCATCTTATGGGAAGCAGATGTGTTGTCTGGACCCAAGACGACGACGAGTGTTTTAAAGTGTGTAAACCAGCAACTCGTCGTCAGCACATCATCTGTATTCAGATGGCGAGGGGAAATGTGCAAGAGCAAGACCCATTATGAATTTCTCAGAGAATCTGAAAGGCAAATATAAAAAACCCACAAACTTGATCAGATTTTAAAGGGATAGTTCACCCAAAATGAGCCATGAACTGGGTGTCAATGCAAATCACGCGAGATTTGGACAGACCAGGAAGAGCAGTGCTGGGAGCTTCCGCTACAAACAAGCTTAAAACATAGACTTATTTAATTTTTTTCGGAACAATTTCTCATGTCGGGTCTTCAATACAAGAGGGACATTACATACTAGCAGTATGGAGGTATTTGGATGTTTTTTGGTGTGTCTTTTTGGACGAAGAAAAGTGAGCTCCGTTCACAACCGTCATATGGACATGCAGTGCTGCACGGAGCCCCGCTGTAACTCAGAGAAGGCACGGAGGACTCTGAAATTTGAATTTTGGGTGAACTATCCCTTTAATTAGAATTTATGCCAAGAAATTAATATCTGGCAAAGACAAATCATGCAAAATTGAGAGTCTCAAAGCGTCCCTTGAAGAAACACGGGCCTCTATATGTTCGTGCTCGTCAATAATGTATAATCTGGCAGAGGATATGTAGAGACTGAGGCAGGGTAAAGGGAAAGTCATTCCAAGTCTTGCCTTGTAGGCTTAAAAGTCATCTCTTCAGGAAGAACCTCACACCAACCTCATCTCCCTCCCCACCCACTGAATCCCCTCCCCCTACTCCCACACCATCCCCTTCAACCAGCTCTAATTTGCTCTCATAAAAAATGAAACTCCCTCTACTTCTCTCCTTTTGCTCTTATTTTTAGCGCTTCATTCTTATGTGATCATTCTCAAGTTACAGAAATTTCGTCAAGGGGCACCGTGCCTGTGAAACATCCATTTTTCAAGGTTGGATGTGCCGCTGTTGTTGCTGCAACTGCACCTTAATATCATCTCTTCAGTGTGAGCTTGAATAATGGGAGCTAAATGAGTAAAATGCTGAATGCAAAATGTTCCCATTACATTTCAATTAACATTACAGTGGTTTATATTCGGTAAATACTTTGTAGACAATCAAATGTTGGTTATTCCTGAGCAGAAAATAGTCCTCATTAAACACACGTTTAGATCCTGTTTGAGCTATGTTTGCTAAAAGCTGTTTTAGGAGATCATTCAGCTTTTTATAAACTAGCAAAGCATTATGGGAAGTGAGAACGTATTGAAAGACTCACAAATACACTGACTTGATAAGATAAGAACACAATTTTAGATCGTCCATCTTTCATGTTCTGTATCGACTTTTCCATGTTTCTCTACAAATTTTATTTAAAACCTTCATTTATAGAAGCAGCAGCAGCTCTGAACAATTTTACATTTGCTACACTGTGAACCAGATGCCGTTTGCTTAATTTCCATTGGTTGGGAAACCTTCCCCCGTGCTGAACAATGCGTCACTGTGATCTGAACTTTGCATTTGTTCACCTGATGATCTGTAAACTGTGGAGACTTCCTGTCGCCTGCAAAACAGGATTAAACTATCCTACACTAAGTGCAGTTGCTCAACCGCCAGCAGTGGAAAAGCTGTGACAACCGAATGATGACGTGTGGTGAAGTTAAATGTCACAGAGGCTCCACAAATCTGTTCAATCTTGCACTTGCATTTGAATGGAAACTTGACTAGTAGTGACTTCATTTTTTCTTACACCTTTTTCCCTCTCTTGCAAAATTTGAAACTAATATCGGCAAAAGAAAAGTGAAAACTTCCATTTGGTCATCATAAACACTCAGAGGACTCACCTCACTGAGGTAGATGAAGAAGGAGCAGGTGGATCCATCCACACCGTAGTTGGAATAGCAGGAGTCTGAGCGCCACATCTCCTTCATCCACTGAGGAAGAGGAAGAGAAGGTGAGATTAAAAACAGCCGCCCACATACTGAAAAATTGAACATTAGGAAAATATGTGAGCCCATTGTGTTTTATTAGCAGTAGGCTCACACTCCAGACTTTTTTTTTTCTCCTTGTTGGATAGAGGAGAAGTCAAGTTGATGATGCAATGTACCATCCACCGAGCTGTGTGTGGGCAGGTTGTGGTGCTGCTGAGAGAATACACAATGCACATTTGCAAAAATCCCTGGCAGCAGCTCCTTTTCACCATCCACATGGGAAAAAGTCCAGGGTGACAAATTAGAGGTGCAAGATAGTGACTTAAAGAACAGAAAAAAAATAACTGGCTTCAATCAAACGGAAAATCTGAGGTTTGAAAATAAAGTAGAGACAGTTTTTTTTTTCCTTTCATCAAATCCATGTGAAAATCATTCTCCACTGCCAACAGGATGAAGAGAGCGAGGCTGTTGTGCTGCAGCTCTCGCGTCTACGTGCCGATATAAATCAGTGTAAAAAAAAGGCACTCTTTCTTGACTAGGATGGAAGAATATGTATCCTCAATAAATTTTTGGACCTTGAAGGAGGGAGTGTTACTCTGTCTCTTTTGATTTAATTTTCTGCGTTGTGAGTGACACGCAGAGTGAAAGGGCTTCCGAGCCGGGATGTGGACTGACAGCTATCCTGCTTTTGTTCACAGCGCTCCAGTGCAACGTGCGTGCTGACTGACTGACAGTAACCTACATGGGTAACACACAGGGAAACATAAAAAAGAGATGATGATTAATATAAAGCCGTGGCAGATGGGCCTGGATGACGCTCCCCTGGATAGTGGAGGCATGTAGAGATTGTGGTATTTATGTTTAAATGACAACATAAGAAGTCTATAACCTGAGAAAATGAATTTGTCAGATGCTTGCTGCTGGTGAAACTGCTGTGCAATACCACTTTAGTGAATCCGGATGCTTTTTGAATGGTGCAAGGAAAAACAGGCTCTCATACTCTCTGTGTGTGGTTGTGTGTCTATTGTGTGTGTGTGTGTGTGTGCACGGATCAGGCTTTGGCATCCTGGCACCCAGTTGGAAAAGCTGACAGTATTTGGTGGAGGACTGGGACTGGCCGAGCAGATGGTGTGTATGATAGGACTGTATCATCTCCAGGGAAACACACACACACACACACAGGCAAACTGAGAAATTGGACTGCAATTGTGTGTATATCTGTGTGTTTATGGTCTTTGTGAGCATGCACCTGCGTCAGTGTGCAATCCTCATTGTTCCTGAAAAGTAAAACTAAACCTGAACTGTTGTCATACGTTACATGTGTGAATAGGTAAATGTTTGCCAACAAATAAGCCACAACAAATTATCCCAATCAGACATTCTGCCACATATTCTGATGATTAATTATGTATTTTTCTATTAGATACTGAAAAATAAAAGCAAAAGCAAAACAGAATCCTAAACATTTTTGCTGTTGATACATTTAAAGAGGAACTATGCAGGATTTTTACCTTAATTAAACAGCGTTGGAGTAATTGT
The DNA here is from genome assembly GCF_905171665.1 of Trachurus trachurus. Taxonomy (NCBI): domain Eukaryota; kingdom Metazoa; phylum Chordata; class Actinopteri; order Carangiformes; family Carangidae; genus Trachurus; species Trachurus trachurus. The sequence goes on from NC_139914.1 coordinate 4,832,123, forward strand.
GATGGTTTAATAAGTTACTTGTTTCATTGTAAACAAATGCACGTGGCCGAGAGGAGGGTTAGCAAAACAGAGGAAAAGCGACTGGACGTGCATAGTTCCTCTATAAATAAAGCCTTATCACTTCTGCTGGACAGGTGCCACTTTGTCCATCTGAGCCAAAATCAATAATGTTGCAGCGGCAAAAGAGAAGTTGAGTTGAACCAACTGACTAAGCGCCGTCTGTGTTTCTTTAATATCTACCAGACCAAACCAAGCCAAGCCACATCAGAAAAAACCCCCGGGGTGCACTGATGTGAGCAAGAGCATGTTTTATTGCCTATGAATTCAACTTTTAATTTGTAGGAAGAGGAACGTTGAAGTTCATCTTTCAAAGGTTGCACAGTTTCGCCTTAATAATTGATGGGATTTTTTTCGCATCTTAAACTACCTCTCTCTCCTCTTCTCATAGTTTTCCTGTCTCGTTCCGTGCACTCGTCCATCGGCTAATGGCTCCACTGTGAACTGAAACGCTGCAGGAAGGAGTCATTTGGTTAAACTTATTCCTATCACCTGAATTTTTTCTTGCAGTTTCAGTTAAACAGGTGCATCCTGACTCCTGATAAAAACTCATGTATCTTTACAAACCATCAGCCCACACCACCGCCGCCGCTGCTGCCTTTTAAACTCTTGCAAGTCACATCCGCACGATATGTTTGCATAACTGCAGAGTGCTGCTCAAACACTGTGGTGATAATGAGCACAATGGTGTTGTTTTTTTGATTATTCGTCAATAAAATAATGTGGCCGCGTGGGTCTTGTGTCGTCTGTCTGGTTTTGTTTCCCAATTTCTGTGGGCGGAGCTATCTTCCATGCTTCTCTTTTCTTTATTTCAAACAACCTATTCACACAGTGATGCAAAACTGTGAATGACAAACACAGAAAGTGAGACGGAGAAGCTGCATGTGTGTATGAGTCACCTTGACCTTGCCCTCGCAGTGAGGGAAACCATCCAAAGGCGGCAGCTCGCACTTCTCCTGGGCTCCGTTTAGAAGGTCTGGAGAAGGAGACAGAGAGGGAGAGAAAATCAATAAGGTCAGGATAATCAGCGCCAGAAAGTCTTTCACCGTCTGCAGCTTCACCTGGAGGTTAGATCCTCACACTGGAGACGGCACAGAGCAGAAAGTTATTGTTTGACCACTCCGTACCTCTCTGTGTTGGCATTTATGAGTTAATGTCACTCTGAAAAAGCTTTTTAATAAGCTTATAAAAGCTCATAATAGTGTGGAAATGTTACTTTCTGACCCAAAATGAGTCAAAATGGTCGAGTTCCAACTGTTCCCAAGCAAAACAGCACACTCTGTACATCCTTGTCAACTGTATATACACAATCAGACAGACAGACAGTAGGCAGACAGTAGGCAAATAGATCACATGACATGTTTGTAAAGCAAAGATGGTACTTCCTTGATGGCTCACAGACGGGGAATTATCTCATGTGTTTTTCATACAAGCCTGAGATGATGTCAACACACTGCCTGACCTTTAGTCTGACATTAACAAACCAACCTTCAGCACTTGCTGCTTCGCCAATAAGCAAATGTTCACATGCTGAACGAAGACACTCAAAACCATAAACCCTGCTAACACATCTCCCGTGTTGCATGTATCATTGTGGCCACCTTACTAGGGGTGGGAATCTTTTACTATCTCACGATTAGATTCGATTCAGATTTTTGGGGCTACGATTCGATTCAAAATCGATTTTTGATTCAAAAACAATTTGATTCCTAATGATTTCTGCTTCAGTCTGTCGGTGTGCAAAGGATCCTCATGATCTACTCCAGTCTGCTTTGCAAGACAGAATGACTAAAGTGTCTTTTTCACATTTATTGAGTTTTAAACATGTATCCATGCTTAGATTGAATTGTTGAAACTGTTTCAATTTTGTTACTTAAGCAATATGTGATATTGCTTTTATGAAAGTGCCTCTTTATTTAAAAAAGTTAAACATGCTGCCTTTTAAATTCTAAGGAAATGGAGGCCGACAGCCAGCAGATGTGTTTGATTTTTTTAAACCGATTTTGGGACATTTTATATAAATTCTGAATCGTATTAAATGAGAATTGCGATTCTTATGTGAATCGATTTTTTGGCACACCCCTAGCATGCTGATGCTAGCACTGAACTCAAACCACAGCTTCACACAGCTCCAGTGTTGACTGATGCTATGTAAACTGTTCTCTAGTCAGTGGTACGATCTGAGCACTGTGGGTCATGCATCATCGTTGTAAGCTTTTGGATTGACAGCTGGAGACTGCCCATTACTCTGTGGTCAGGGAAGAGTGTCAGCCAAAAGCTTCACCTTTGGCTGGACTCCATTACAATGGACAGAGCCCAGAGTTATGTAAACACAGATCATGGAGTGTTTGAGACATTTTTTAGGAAGAATATACAGTAAAAAATAAATAAAATAAATCACGTATCTGCAGTGGAGAAGGGAGTTACTCTGATTTCATTTCTGCATTGCTTTCAATACGACAGGAAACCAATATCAGTGTGGGATTAACATTTGTAGCTTGCACGCAGGCTTTCCCCCTCCATATAATCACCTTCTCGATACCCCACTCAGAGATGTTAACGTCATCACCACTGACCTTTAAATCCAGAATATAAATAATGCATAACAGTGGGCTGTGCAGCGAATAGATAAAAGCTCCGAGGCAAACACCACGCTGATGTAATGAGCTTGTGGGTGGTGTTTTAGGAGCAGGGTGTGCATTTATGGAGGGGTGTGTGTATGTGTGTGTGTATGGAACTAATCAGTGGCTACTGCACTGTATCAGCCGGGTTGGGGTGTGTGGGTGGAGGGTGGAGCAAGAGACTCGTCCGGTTTATTTACACAGAATAGTTTTCTAGTGGTAAACTCTCTCTGTGTGAAAAACATATTTCTAGCTCGGAGGTGTGTATCAAGACGGACTGAGAGATAAAAGAGAAGTGATGACAGGCCACAGACTACTACAACTAAATATATCAGCTGTACTATAGCAAAATAAGTTACTATTGCGGGCTTCAGTCAACATATTAGGAAGGAGAGGACATTGCATTGTGTACATCAGGCTGTGAGCCACAGTGCGACACTGAAAAATGTTATCTCCTGTGGTTAATTGACGTTATTTTGTGAGAAAGCTATCTCTTAAAAATATCACTCTTGGAAAGGAAGCTGCAAACACAGCCGCTTTACCATATTCTGATATTGAAAAACAAAATGAAAACAATATCACATGCTGCCTTCCTGTCAATATGCAGTAAACAACTAGCTTTAGCTGCATGTGCATGTGATCTTCTATAGATGTGTTTGCTAAGTAGCAGTAATCCCTCACCTTTGTATGTGTATAACAATAAGTGCATGATGTAAAACCAGCTGTCTGTTAATATTTAAACACCCACTGTTGCTGTATTCAGTGCAATAAAGAAAAAAAAGACATGACATACTTCCACTGCTTTGATTCTGATCAAACAAACAGATGATCCAGTATCAAACACAGTCTCCATCAACCACAATGAATGGAAATGAATTGAAGTCATCCCTGGGTGGACCTGAACATTAGCTGAAGAGCTACAGTGGGAAATTAGTCTAAATGAAGTCTCTCCACAGCTGCAATAAGCCAAGTAAGACCGTCAAGCAGAACGATGGAGGTGCTACTTCTCTATTTGTATAAAACACAGCCCTCCTGGGACGTGATTATTAATGATGTGCTGTAAAAAGAGCAGAGAGGTGGGAGGCTGTTGAGCCGTTTCTGATGGAGTCAGCCGGTCACAAGATTCACACGATTCACCAAAACAAGCTTCTTGTTGTTTCCGTGCTGTACTGTAGCAGCCGAGCGAGTGGCAACTGGGAGGATTTAGTCTGAAGAGGCATTGAGCCCAGACCTACTGCACCTCTGAGATGTAAACAGGCCGCATGCTGCACCACGCTCTTGTACAAACAGAGTCATTTCAGGCATTTATTATCCCTGCATACGGGCTGAGGCAGAGGTTTTAAAACTACGAAGCGTGACTCCCCAGACGAGGAGGCGCTGGAGAGACGTTAGGTGCACAATGGCGTTGTAGAAAAAAAAAAAACGGAGAGGTGTTGTTGTTTTTGTCTTCTTTATTCGTGCCACTTATCAACACCGTGAGCGGCTGGAGCTGCAGCGGTGGCTGAGATGCACGATTCATGGAGGTAATTAAAACTCTTGACAACTCTTAGCTCTGATTGCTGCAATTTGTGCCAAAATTCCTCTCAGCTCTTATCACACAAGGAGGAGCACACTTTATTTTATCAGTGTGACATGAAATCAGACATCGTCATTATCTCTGGTCTGTGTTGTTTAAAAAATTAAATCAAATCTGCACAAAAATCATGAAGTGCTTGGCTCAAGGCTGTGGATCCATGTGTGCTCTGGGATTTGGGAGAGTTTGAAGCTTTTTTGCCAAAACGTATTTTCTTTTTCTTGAAGTTTGTGGTTTGTGTTTTTACTCCTCCTCAAGTTCTTTGTGTCCTTTGTTTCTTTCTGCAGATTTATTGAAAGTGTTGCCAAAAAAAACCTCACTTGTGATTTGTCCTTTGGTTGAGTGGTTGTCTTCTTGTACAGCGTTCAAGAGCCGGTTGCTGTCTCCTCGTCCTTCAGACACCCACTCGTGCAGTCAAGTCCACCAAACAACCGACCAACAAGCAAACAGCCCGATGGACAGCCCGTCATTGGGATCAATAAAGTTTTCTCTCTCTCTCTCATTCACTCCGTCAGTCACTCAGCCGGCAACAAAGCCACCAGGCAAAACTTCTCCCGGTGTTAATCAAGCAGAAGAAGCCGCTGCCAAGGAGAAACTAAATATAGCTGCCTTCATAATCAAACACAGGAGAGGTGGTGCTGCTTCAAGCAGAGCTGGGCCCTTACCGTTCACCTCCAACGCACCGATTGCTCGCTGCTATGTGTTTAGGATGACCCACACATGGTTAAAACAACACTCTCTGGCAGGTTGTCAAGGATTATTAGTGGAGCCTTGACTATAACAGAAAAAACTCCCATGCAAACACAGCAGCAGCATCAAAACCCAGTGTGACACTGAACGGGGTGATGTGAGGTGTGACTGATGCGCTGAAGCGATGTGAGGTGATACACCGAGCGCCGAGCCAGGAAACAACAGAAAACCAAGACAAAGAACGGCGAACGTTGCACAACAATAAGAGAGAATAACAAATTGTACTCTCTCACAAATAGTTCACAGAGCCAGACTTTGACATCCCAGCAGAAACACACAACAAAGAGGCTCATGTGCAACAGATTAATAAAAAAAATATAAAAAAAAAACACCTCAAGGTATGATAATATAAATCGAGCATGAACAGTACCACTAATGAGCTGAAAGACGACGCACTGAGGAACCGACAGAGAACTCGCACTGCAGAAAACAGATGAGATCATTCAAACTTGCGTAAGACGTCCAACGGCCTCTCGCAGCTCTGAGGTCAGCGGCAGCAAGGCCTGCGCCGGCCATCTGATGGGCCTTAAGTGGCATCATCTCTGAACAACAAGTGCTATTACACACAGGGTTACTTCCCCCCCCCTCTCTCTCTCTCTCTCCCTCTCTGTTTGTCCAAGTCCATGAGGTAATCTGACATTTGACAACTCCAGAATTGGATTGAGGGCAGCTGGTTTGTGTTATTCTCTCTCCTAGTGTACTTTTCGCTGTCTCTCACTCTTTTTCCTCCCATTCTCTCTCACTTTAATTCATTTCATTTTCAGGCACACCACCACGACACAGAGAGAGAGAGCCTTCCCATAAAATAACGGGGGGGAAAACGACTCAAGTGCGAGTTAGTGGCACAATATGGTCAGTGGAAACCAAAACAAGTGTGACACTGACTACATCTATTGGCAGACAAAAACGGAGATCTGTAAGTGTTTTGCGGCCATTAGGCTACCGGCTCTCAACGAACACAAAGAAGACACTGCAGCAGCCGTGGATGGATGTGATTTGAAATAAATGACGTGTAAATGAAGTGTCACCATGGAGATTCAGATGAAGGGAGAGAAAAAAAAACTTCTTTTTTTTTTTTTAAAAGGGGGTGAAAGTGCAGCTTTCCTCGTCTCCGTGTCCTCTGATCCTCCGGCTTAGAAATGCTAATTTTAGATGCACTTTGCGAAGAAGAAGAAGAAGCAGGAGGTATCAGTGTGTGGGTTTGGGGAAAGCTTTGTGTCCATCACGGCTGCTGCTCATCAATTAGACACAAGGTGAACCGCCACACACACACGCAGGATCAACAGCTGTGCAGGTGTTTGTCTCAAAGCAGGTTCAACTCAGTCCGGCTCTCTTTGGGACGTTTCAGGAGATGTTTCAAATCAACGCCAGCAGACAGAGCAACAAAAAACACAATAATCACAGCACAAAAAAACAAGATGAGAAACTGTGTGACTGTGATCAGATTACAATCCAAAATGTTCAAAGAGCTAATGATATAAATAGGTGTGGTAATTAGGAAAGTCCCAAATCGATTCCAGGCAAACGATGAAATGGATCAGTCTCAGCTGAAATAAAGCCCATCACATGCGAGCAAGCTGCTCTTCTCTCAAAGAGCCGAGCCTCTCAGTGGACAACTTTAGTCAACATTTTAAAGGAATATGAGCCATCTGCTGCTCTGCTCATCCATCCACTGGGGATCAAACCTCAGAAACCTCGATTTAACTTATAGATGGCCGCTGTCTTGCTGCAGCTCTCTGGAGACGAGGTCCGCTGTGTGTGTTTTGGTTTCGCTTCCTCTCTCAAATCGTGAGTCATTTCCTTGATACTTTTATCTGCTCATCTGAGAGGAGTATCGATAGGGGAGAGAACAGCTCATATAACAAGGAGGAAATTGTATGACACCACATCTGAGGCCGCACTGGTCAAACTGTGTGTGAGGATTTACTGTCCAGTCCACATCAGATGAAACTGCACTTTCAGCACCTGGAAGGTTTGCACTTTGCAGTGGCGGTGGCGACACATACACACACACACACATACAGCGAAAAGGGCTTCTCAGTGTGTCGGGCACGTGTTTGGAGCTGGTCAAAACACATGCCTCGTGTGCTGCCTCCGGTCCCCACAAGTGTTTCACATCAAAGGCCTGGAGGCTACAAAAAAAAAAACACACACACACACAAAAAAAAGCAAATCCAAATTTCCTCCATGTAATCCAGCTCTACAGATCACTTCAAGTCGCCTCTCTCTCTGCCTCTCCCCGCTGCAGAGAGCAGCACAGCGTCTGGCTGTAATCAATCCCTCTTTTGTGCTCGGGCAATCTGATCGGCCCACTGTTCTCTCCCAAAAATATCCGAGGGGGGAAGATTTGGATTTTTGCACCAAGAGCAGCGCAAGGACACAAGGCCAGCCAGCAAAACCTTGATTAGCTCCCATCATTGCAGAGCTATGACTAATGTTCCACTGCTGATTTGAACAAATGGTGGAAAGCTGTGGGTTGGAGCCGGGGGACCCAGCCGGACTTGGGAGAAGTCTTGAAAAAGACTCTTGTTGTTGTGTGATGCGGGGGAAAGTGAACTGAAAGTGTCTCTGGAGCTAAACACGGCCACACAGGTTTCATCCGAATGTTTCCCTCTCGTCGGAAACTCTTCACGCTTGGACGCGTTCTCGGTCACCTGCTACACATGTGCATTTCCTGTAAACAGCGCAGGGAGGCCACGCTCGGCCTGCTTCGGTTTAACTCGCAGGCGCTGCAGTGGAGCAGAAAATATTCTATGTTGTTGTTAGAGAAGCAGCTTCAGAGCCACACGGCTGCATAATGCACAACTAAATCGGTTTGTAGCTGCCTGTGAGCCGACGAACAACTGTGTGAGATTTATACACGTTGCATTTCTCTGCATCAAGAGCTCCTGCATCTGCTGCTTCCAGCCACTGATTTGGATCCTGACACTCTTGCCTGGAGAAAAAGAAATAAAATGATCTGCATGACTGTGGACTGTTATGGAGGAAATGTGCCCAAGGAAATGGCTGATATTTGGAAGAAGAAGGAGGCAGTGCAGATTGTATTCCTGCAGGGCCAGGGCTGTGGCTTTAACCAGCATGAGAACAATACAGGCACAGCAAAAAGAGGAGACAATGGAGGGAAAGAGGATGCAGAGAGAGAGAGAGAGAGAAAGTGCAGAGAAGCAGAGTCATACAGTATGCAGAGAGCAAGGAGACAATGAGAAGTGGTGAGAGAATGGTGTATATTTTATTTGCTTCGCTTTTAGCATCACTCCACATTCCAGCTCTGACGTCTCCGACCATAACACTCGTGTAAAAGCTTCACAGTCGTCAGTCCACGTCCGAAAATAGCACAGTGTTTCTGAAATTTCATAATGAAGGGGCCCCTGGCAGAGGATTGAATAAGGAGCGAAGGGAAAAGACAAAGAGACGGTGAATAAATGGGGTGCACGTGTCCCAGCCGATGGTGTGTTAAGCCCCATATGTTCCTTCCATCCCACCGCTGCCCCTCAATCAGCCTCAACCTCAAGAGGGACGAGCCAGAGAGGCGAGGAAAGAGAGGAAGACAGAGAGTGTGTGTGTGTGTGTGTGTGTGTGTGTTTGTGAAGATGTGGGGCCCTGGCGTGTTGGATGCATGCGGGGGGATATCACGCTTTGTGTTTGTAATTTCCCTCGAATGGCCTCGTCGCACTTTGTGATGTGATTGATTCAAATTGATTTGCAGTTAATTACTGTTCTGTTACAGTTTCGGTGAAGAAACGCTGCAGCAGCAACAGCAGCAGCAGAAGAGACGATGATCTATATTTCAGACCCCAAGTTCGGTCCGATGACTGACAAAACAGACACCTTGCAAAATGACTGCCTTTAAAATAACAGTGGGTAACGAGAGTCTGTATTTAACCGTCCCTCTCCGAGACGTCTTCATGCATTACAGCTGTTTACAGATGATTTCTCAAAGTCTGACAAGTTGACACTTCACATTGTGGGAGGCACAGCTGTAGTTAGAAGAACGACTTCCCTGCCAATACGCATTTTCATATTTTATTTTAAATATCCGGGGCAGTGATGGGTGACTTAATGGGCAGGCAGCTGCAAGCATTATCCACTCCACTTCACAAATACACACATTAAATTTGAAGAATTAAACTAAAAACACCAAAACTATTATCTGTTAAATACTCTCATATTAAACCGATAATTCTTCTCATTTTGGTTTAAAAGGTTTTGTCTGTAAAATTGTGAAAAGGACCTTGAACAATTTCAGTGTCAAAGGTGACATCTGGATATGTTTGGTCTTGTCCAAAACCCAAAAATATTCTGTTTATTATCAGATGGAAAAGAAAACTCACATTTAAGAAGCTTGAATGATTTAAATGACCATTTAAACTGTTTCTAACCAACCAACTACGTAATTATCACACCTCTAGTTTGCATACATACGTCAGCGCTTACGTTTAAAAATAAAACTTCAGCTTCATAGTAATACGAGCTGCCTGGAAAAAGGGGGGGGGGGTTTAAAATGTTTAAACACAGTCAGTACCTAAATATAAATTATTATCATGGGTTTTAAAATGAAGTTTGTGCAAATTTCATTTACAGTAAAACACAATTTCCTTCACAGGCAGTTTCACATTACCTCCAGTCATGACCAGAGTTATCTATAACTGGAAAAACGCTGCTTCCTACTCTCTGTTCTGTGGTAATGTGTCGCTTTCGTGGGTTTTTTTGGTGCCCTGCTACAATGGGTCAGAGGATGTTTCGGCTATTTAGCTACAGTAAATACGATTAAACATTCAACAGGTCTTCTGAGAGCGCTTCAATGGCTGCAACCAGAGGAGCAACGGCACCCTGAGGTTCCTAACAGTGGATTTCCAGTCCACACTGGCTGCACTGGAGCGGCCGGTTTAAAGGGATAGTTTGGTTTATTTTCCATCCACAGCAGGATATCACTCAGCTTCTGTGTCGGTGCATCAAATAACCTAAACTACCCCATTATGTAAGTCTATTTCTACCCTTTTCTCTTGTAATGTGGATCACATGCTTCAATCTGGCAGTGTGATGATCCCAACACCTCAGGAAGCAGCCGCAGGCTCTGTGCACGGAGGCAGAGAAGCAAAACTGTCTCTCTGTTTGTTTATAACACCGCTATGAGAAGATCTGATGCGCTCCATATGTAAGGGATCTCTAGGGACACGCAGCGGCACGGGAACAAATTCACGCTTGTGTTCTTCTTGCCTCGCCGCAACGGATTCTATACGCGTGGAAGTGAAAGTATGCAAGAGTAGAAAGGGGGGGCCTGTCTGTGCCTGTTGTCTGTCACCGCGCAGGGAGGGAAAGTCCTGGACGGGAATCGAAGCTCTCCCGCCCTGCAGACACAAGAGGACAAAGATGTGGAGGCGAGAAACGCTTCCTCTGCAGAGCTCCACATCAAAGGCATCGAAACCCAGGTCTGCTTGGCCTAATAACAGGCTCGCATTTCAGTGTGCGTCAAACAAGATGCTGGATTTTGGGGTTTTTTTTTTTTTTTTTGCTGTTGTTGTTGTTGTATCATTGTAGTTTTTAAGTCCGAGTCAGAATCATAAAAAAGGAGCTGTTTTGGCTGTTGAGGTTGGAGCGACAGGAAATGTGGGGTGAGACTGTGAGAGATAGAAAGCTGTTTGACACGCAGGATGTTATGCGGTGTCTAAACTGTTGGCCCACCTGACGTCCTCCATTTTTGAGACAAGTGGTTTTTCTGCAGTAGCCATTTCATACATCAGCCGTCAGTCGCTGTGGTTTTCACAGGAAACAATGAATGTGTGTTGTCCTGCGTGAGTTTTCTCTCATTAAAAAACAACCTCAGTGCTGCTGTTATTAACTCTATTGAAGATATTAACCAAACTTTCAGCGCTGCTGCTTCAAATTAAAAATGTTCAAATGAGCTGGCTGTGGCTTTTATTGTGAAGCAGCCACAGGAAACTCATTACATTTCTGTGGTCTGCCAGAAAAATAAAAACAGATTGTTATTCTTTCCACTAGTTTGTGGAAACAACAAGGTGAACAAGGTGAAACTAATACTACATTGTATAAAGTAAATCAGTTTGACGACAAAAGTTATAATTGTAATTCTGCTTTCAATTATACTGCTGTGTAATTTACATTAGACTGCAGGGGGAAGAGAAGGAGGAGGGTCGGGGATTCATGCTCGTGTTTGAACGTGTGCGCAGGCAAACAGCATCTCTCAGCAACATATTAGCATGGAGCGAGTTTGTGTGTCTGTTACTACTTTATTAGTATTGATCTGTACTCTGGGGGAAGTAAACAGCCCTTCCAGAGCGTAATGAAGACCACAGGCTCGGCTCTAAATCCAAGAGAGGCCCCTGAGCTTTTTCTCATTATCCAAACGGTGACTGTGTACGCAGATTAGATGTTTTAAAATTCTGCAGGGAATGAAATTCACCTCGTCTCTGTTGCCGTGCACAAATACGAGCGCAGGCTAAACGTCTAAAGATGAAAAGGCGCAGGGAGCAGTGGAGTCACGAGGTCAGCGGGGCGCCTGCAATCCCCCGGTGGAAACCCTACACTCGTTCTCTGTTGACACCGAGGCCTTGGATATCATCTTTCACCGTGAATAGCAAACAAGAGACGTGACTGGATCGATACCTGAAAGAGACAAAAGGTGAAGACGCACATGTCTCTGCTCACTGGGAAAAAAGAAAAAAAGCCAGAAGTGCCACAGAGGCAGGAAGCTACTAATCGGTCAGCGCCGCTGAGATTGAAGCTTTATACAGCGGCAAGTATCTGATAAAGGAAACAAGATGGGAGAAAGAGGAGGAGGTGAGAGCTGGTTAGATGGCTGAGTAACCCCCTGACCATTCATTAGATGTGTCTATCCATCTGGGTGGTGGTGGTGTGTGCGGGAGGAGATTACATTTGTGTGCACACAGATGAAACGCCGCTGCGGAGGTTGATTAGCCACATCAGTGAGAAATGGCAAAAACAAGGAGGTTGCTGCAGACTGATAGTCTCCTCTGCCTCCAGCTAAGGAGGAACAAGATTGACTTGTTTTGTTGACATTGCAAAAGCGACATCAGTGCAAAAAAAAAGAAAAGAAAGGGTGTCGTGTTGACACCGTTTGTCATTCCTTCAAAACATTAACAGAGCTCTCGCAGCGCGCACGACGGAGCGTGACTGTTAGAAACTGAAGCAATGAGAGCGGGCCACATTTTTGTGAGATGACCAGTCTCGAGTCAGAAGAAGTGGGATCCGCAGTCTGTGTGCAGCTGTTGGTTCACAACAGAAGAGAAGCTGATGTTATTGTAGCTGCTACATTGATCACACATCAACATAAAGCTTATGCATGTTAGTGCATTCTTCATTCAAAATACCCTTAACTTAAATAATTTGTGCATGATTATATAAATATAGGTTTGGGAGCAGAACAGCCTCTTCAACACAGGTTCAAAGTAGATTTGAAGGGCTCAGTTGAAAGACAAGATCGAGAGGTTTATTGCTGATATTTGCGAAACAGAAGTGTATGAAACATTTCTTTTGCTGGCGTCCTGAAATTTTGTGCCAATTCTGGATAAAAAACTCTTGATGATGCAGCCATCCTCGACTCCAAAGACAGACAGACTGAAATCCGGGAATAAACTCTGAATACTAACAAGACCCAGACTTGGTCTCTGCCATGCGAGAGTCCTTGGCTTAGAAAATTTATACAATCGAGGTGGAAACAACTGCAGTCCCAGGGCTGCTGCTCAGCTCCATCTTGATAGCAGCCCCTCTGAAAGGCAGGCGTGTTCCCCTCACTGTCCAGATTCTTATCTCTGTAATTGCCTTCCAGTCAAGGAGGAGCACTAGCAGAGCTGGCGACGGCGCTGCCTGCCACCCACTCCACGACAGGAGACATGCTCCGATGGAGACTCTGGAGTGCCGGGGCCTTTAGTTCATTGCCAAGAGAGAGATGTGGGTGCCGCTTTGTCAGCTTGACCTGCATTCAGCATCCAAATGTGGCCTCTCAAGGTGCAGCAGGATGTTTAAAGCGAACAGGGAGCTGCAGGTTTATTGACACGTCGTGGGTCTGGGTACCAAGAGAGGACATTTACTGTGTGAGAGCCAGCTCTTGTACCTGCAGAAACGAGGCTGCTTGTCTGTTTTATTTCATTTTTCTTATGTTGTCAGCATTTAAAATACTAGATATTGTCGATTAAGGCTTCACCAGAATGAAACAATAACAGCTCAACTAACTATAAATCTCTATAAGCAGTCCAAAACCCAAAGATATTGATATTGATTGGAAAACAAGAAAATATTCGTAGCTATCTTATTGGCATTCAAGACAAGGCTTTAAAAGAGAAAACGCTACAAAGGCAGTGACAGCATTTGCTTCAAGATGGCACTACAGCAGCTGACATTGGGATTAGATCCATTCAAATGTGACTTTGCACGACTCGATCAGCTTAATCCATTTCTGCATATATTGCTTCCGAGCACAGGCTCCACATACCGACTGTTTAATGCTGCGCAAACAGACCGAGAGCACGTCCCACCAGGGTCCCGGAAAAACCAACACCTCGCTCCCTCAACTGGGCTGAATTCATCATCTGAAAGCTGGCAGGAAAATCAATGAAAACTAATAAAAGGGTCATGCAGCGTGAACAGAGGCCTTATTTGAATGATGTCCAAGGATGCGGTCTGGTCCCATAAAGTGCCTGGTGTGCACTGTGCAATGCTGGGAGAGTTTAATTTGTTGTATGCCTTGGGAATGTTTTCTCACTGTGGGAATTTTGAAATAAAAAAAAAAGCCTCAATCTGCGTATCCACATTTCTTTAACTGGTCTCAACTAGTAGGCTTATATGTAAACAGCAGACTTTCATACTCTGAGCGGTGTAACAGTGGAAAAGGAAAATGTAGAAAATCTGCCCATACATGAGTCACAGTTCCTAAGAAAGACTCTCTCTTGTCCACTTAATGTCTTTGAAGACAGACAGCAATTTTTTTTCTTCCTCCGGCTACTCAAGATTCCTGTCTCCGTGCATTCATCAAACCCACCACAGAAAACAAAACGTTGACACCTACCTGCCACGTTCACCTTCTCTGCGTTGGTGGCGCTGGGCGTGGCCGTGCTGGTGCCGTTGGTGAGGTTGCCCCCCGTGCCGTTGTAGATGTTCTCCACCTTGGACTCCAGCTTGCCCAGCCTCAGCATGATGTTGTCCAGCAGCACCGCCAGAGTCTTCTTCAAGTCTGTCAACCAGAATGTGGACAGATCAATAGAGAACCAGATAATGCTCTCAAACATTCAGTGTTAATATTTCAACTTATAACAACTGCATTTAGAGCATTGAAATATTTGGGTGACCCTTTAATTTACAGGCCGCTAATGACGTCATAATGTCAAGAAATAGCCAAGAAATAACAAATAATTGCGTCATAATGTCAAGACATAGCCAAGAAATAATGATTGATTGCATAGAAATAGCCCAGAAATATCGGTCAATTGCCTTTCCCAAAAAATTCAAAGCATGAAAAGCATGTGTAATCTTTTACCTTTATGAAAAACATCATATTACTATGAAATTGACCGTTATTTCTACGCTATTTCTTGACATTATGATGCAATTACTTGTTATTTCTTGGCTATTCCTTGACATTATCACGTAGGCCTACTTATCACATATTTAGCAACCTGTAAATTAAAGGGTTACCCAAAGTTTTATTTTGAAAAAAAAAAGAAAAGGAAAGAAATTATACGTTTTGAATTCTCCGAGAGGTGCAACTTTAAAACACTCGATTTCAAGTGTTCACTGTTCAGAAAATCCAGTTGACCAATACTTAAAGAGCAAAACTCATTCAAGTTCACACAAATTCACAAAGGCGAATGTAAGTCAGGTTGTATCCTAGCTACCAAAGTTACTTGTGAGGCGGCAGCAGAGACACATACAGTACGTTTTGCCCTGATTGCTTCCATTCAGATTTGATTGCTTATCGTTGGCAGGAGAAGACGTTCAGTCCTGTGTGTCATTATCGCTTCTCCTTCCAGTGAATACATGCATGGAAATTAAGCTGCTGCTGCTGCTCCTAGTCTGGGGAACCTTGCTCAACTATGTTTAAAATGTACGACCAGGGAGGCTCTATCTCCCTCGAGGGCGAGTCACCGGACTTCGGGCGGATCGCTTGAAGCTTATTTAAATGTAAAACCGGAGCCACTGCGTCTTTGGAAATGACCTTGCTGTTTAATTTGTGCCTTTGCATTTCCATGGGCATTGCATGAGCACTCATCTGCATAGGACACAGCTAGTGGTAGAATAGAGGGATGGGTTAATGCCTGGCATTTCTTGGCCTTGTTTATTGCCGTGTTTGTCTGATACAGTATCCGGCAGCTACTGCAATGACATTTATAGGGAAATGTGAAGTTGTTCCAAGCTGCTGCGCCTTGTATTTACAACACGACAACGTGTTTTTTTACGTTTTCAGCCAGCACATGCTTTTTGTCTACAACACGGGACTCTTCAAATCCATACAATATTATTTATGGATGTGAAATGTGCAGAGCCCGATTCCACCAGAGCATCACGCTCGCTTTTGCTCAGATGGCGATAATTGCAGCTTGTCTATCACATACAAGCGCCACATTTACCCTCGGCGCGATGCATTTGACACGCCAGTTTTCATCACGTCAGAGAGATTGGCAAGGCTGCAACGAGCAGGCCCTGCCAGAGCAGCACCAGCCTGATCTGTGCGGGGGGAGAGAGAAATGCCAGGGCATTTGTCTGATGTGGACGAGCCCCGTGTGCGCTGGGAGGAGCCCCGATGCACAGAAAGCAGCGGAGTCGAGGCCAGGAGGAAGCCAAACAGAAAGCTCTGGAGCCGCGGCCCTGCCAAGCTATCGAGATGAACATAATTGGGAGAGAAGGGGTGAGTCCAGGCCTAATGCTCCCCTCTGTTCACCTCAGGAACACAAGCCAGGGCCCTGTGACTCCACTTCAGAGATTCAGGAGGCCTGTTGGGTATCGGAGCTCCCATTTCTTACATGTGCATTAGAAAAAATACCGATCAATCTGCAAAACGGCATATTTTCGGGCTAAATCCACCAATTTTGTTTGAAAAAGATGATCTGCTTTGCTTTATGATGATGAGATTTAGCATAATCTTTAAGAACAGCGTCTTTCCTACAGACAATAAGAGAACAGACTCTCATCGATCTGAAATCTTGACTCATGTTCAAAGCATTTTCTCATTTCAAATGGATGTAATTGTGTTTCAACGTAGAGCTGTGAGCAGAGCATTGTTTTCCTCAACCCCTCCCTTGCCCGTGCTCAGCTTGCTCTCTGTTTTTCTCCTCCTCCTCTCTCTCCAGATCTCCCACTCGCGCACATGAAAGCACTCTGACAACGGACCCATCTGTCAGAGTGGCTACAAACAACAACACATACCTGTTTATTTGCATATAAAGCCAGGGAGTGGGATCTGATTGCAAGTGGTCAATTGAGATGCATGTGGCCTTTTAAAGCCAGGTGTGAACAGAGAGCCTCAGGATATTCCCAGCATGCACTTTCACTTCAACCAGGCAGCAGCAAGAAAGGCAAGAGAAGTCATTTTTTGTTTAGATATTGGGTCAATTTATCAAAGTTATGTTTGAATATGAGTCATTTTACCCGTGGCTCTGATTTGCCAATGTTTCTAATCTGCTTTTTAAAGCTATTTTTTTGCTGCCCATCTGGTTTGTCTTTCAGCAATGACTGAAAATCAACATGAGGGTGAAGATATTAGTTGTATTTACTGACTCTATCTTACAGTCAAGGCTTTTTGCCCTTGAGGAAAGACTGTTCGTGGTAAGCTGAGGTTATTTTGTCCTGCAACAGTTTGGAAATTGCCAAGACAAAGCTCCTTTTAAAAGATAAGCTTCCGCCTCTAAGTTAAAATTTATCATTTATTGCTGACATAAAGTTAGGCAACGTGTTTTTATTGGACAGTTCACTCTAAAGTTGTGCTGCCTCTATTTGGTTTGAGGCAAGGTGATGTCTATGTACATAAAGAGACTCAAAGATCCACAGAGGCAGTTTGAGGACAATTAAATCTCATCTTATTGTAAATCCGATCCGATACGAGCGAAGATATCTATGTTTTGCCCTTTAAAAAAAAAAAGGCCAGTTGGTTCAGAGTGTGATATCAGCAGGAACACAGTTGGCGAAAGTGCAAATTAAGAAATCGAGAAGGAAGTTTGCATCAACACATTCAACATTCAAGTGTGAGTCTGAAAGCAAAGTTTAATAGTGTGAGACCTTTATTAGCCAGTGTGTTAAAAAAAAAAAAAGCATCCATGCTGCTGTGAATAATACTCGTCCTCCTGTACACCAACACTGCTGCCGGGTAACCAGATGAGTCACAGTACACCCAGGGACACCTTTCTGCCTGTCCCAATATTTCTTAACAAGGTGATGCAGATGCAAAACAAATCCTGCAGCGGTAAACACTTTGAACTTCACTTTGCTTTTAAGAACAGTGTCATATAAAAAGGTAATTATCCGGGTGCACGGCGACCTGTGATTTTTCATTAAGCCGATGTGCGTTTTAAAAAGAAGTGATAACGCCGGAACAAAAGCCTGAGGCGTGTATCACTGATCCCCATTGTTTACTACCATCCATAAAGCCAGTCTAAACCTAGCCTGGCAGCGCTCTCCATGTCTGTCCACTGTAATATCACAGAGAGAAGACAGAAGCAGAAGGAGCACACAATGACCTTCCAACGCCGGCGAGGACGGAGAGGATTAGAGCAGCAATAGAAGCCGGGACCACACCCAGTCCTGTCTGCAGGCAGGGGGATCCTCCGTCCTGACTGTGGTGTGGATGATACCGACCCTGCAGAGTCGCTCGCAGCAGAGCGTACGAGTGTGATACGTGGAGGAGGAAATCCACAATGGCTGCTGCTGAGCTGTAAGAGGATACAGTCTCAGGTGGATTGTTACACCTGGCTGCACGGATCAGTCCGCCCGGACGTGTAGGACAGAAAGGATCACGTCTCGCTCCGCTGTGTAGAGGGGAAACGGATGACGACAGCTCCTCAGAGCAGGTTTCAGGTGGACAGATGTTTCTGGTGTCCTATGGGACAACTGGAATCTACTAACTGGATCCTGCAGAGCGCTATATTCATATCTAACCCAACTGGCCCAACCAGTATATGAATCAAATTACTGAATGACAAGAAAAAAACACAGTGTCAGCATTTACTAATTTCTGAACAAGACAAAAAGAATGAGTGAAGTTGCAGGACAAGTTGAGGCACTTGTACGACATCATGTACTACACAATGTTTTTCAGCTTCAAAACATCTTAATGCGGAGAGGTGCTGTCAAGAGCCTCTGTGAGCCAGACTCATTCAGCTGCCGAGCAGTGGCACAGAGATATTCCTCTAAAGCCTTTGAGTGAGCCTCACCCTCCTAACCAATCAGAGAAGGCTCAAGTCTGGGGTAGGGCTCACAGCTGTCGATCAATATGTCAATGCATCTCTGGTCTACACTCAGGCTTTGAGCTAGCATTAGCTGCAGGACGATATTGTTAAAGCGGCGTCGTCAAGCTCCCCATTCCTGTTTCAGCTCAGACAGCAAACACGACGACGATGTAGGTGGAGGTTGAGTGTAACAGAGCTGAGAGTCTGATTTAAAATATTCATCAATAGGATGAACGTTTAGTTCAGAGGACAAGTGTAGAGATGTGGGAAATCAAATACTTCTGAGAAGTTTCATATTTAAAGAAGAGATCAGGCTCAAGCTAAAGAGGAATACCATCTGTAAACACATCTACGGACTAGTTTCACACATTTGACGGGCTCCAGATGTTCAAGTCACTGCACTACATAATGTAAAACATAAAGACCTGCATTTAGTCAAATGTGCACCACTGAAATCCTCAAAACAACCAAAAGGTTTCCAATCCCGGCTGTGCATAAACAGGCAGAGCAGCAGCTGCTCTGCTGGTTTCATCCTATTCAACAGGTGTCTTTCTCACAGTCAGTCCGCGCATAAGCTTGGTGCACCAAACATTAAATTCTCCTGCATTAAGATTTTATAGGTCATTTATGAGCAGCAGTGGAGGAGCCCCCTCCTTCTCCTTCCTCATTACAAATCACATCAAGGAAAATCATCCACCGATGAGTCAACACAGGAAGCAAACGGTATCTTGCTGCCTCCCTATCTAATCAAGGACATGAAATGGATTCTGATGTGATATTGGACGGCGGTCGGCAGACGGCTGCAGCTCCAGCAGCACCGTGAAAATCAATCCATCATATGAGGGAAACAAACCAAGGTGGACAGGACATTGTTTCCCCATGAATCTCTGGCTGATGCTACATGAAAGTCTCTTGGCTTGGATCACATTTACCCAAACAAATCCTTACACTAACATTATTATTCCTTTAACCATTGCTGTTATTGATTACATGATTTAATCGGCTATTTGTCCAGTTTCACTATTGCTGAACAGCCAACATTAGCATTAGCAGCTGTGTTAGCAATAAAAGAGGCTGTAATATGTTGCTTGTTCGGGGCAGGCAATGACTTGACTGAGTTTTTTTCTTTTCTAAGATTCTAGATGAATAACGGTAACGAACCGACTCCTAAAACTATAGGGATTATGGCAATGGGCAATTTGCAAAAATGTTGAACTATCCCTTTAAGAGAAAGTATGAAGTTTTTACACTGAACACTGAGGAGTAAACAGCTGTTGATGCTAACGCTGGCTATGTAGCAATTGCAAAACCCCCAAAGATGTTGAGGTTTGCTTTTCCATAAACAGCTCTGACAATTACTGTGACAGTAAATGGAAAAAGTGCAACCTACTGTTTGTTTGGATATGGAGCTGCTTTACATAGTGGGGTTGATATTTCCCACATGTTTGCATGCATGTACATAAAACCTGAGCAGTTCAACGCTCCGACCTGCAAACTTCATCTCTGTGAAACTCTGTGAAAACTTCTGCACTGCTTTTGTCGCAGACTCCTGCTGCTTCTTTACATCATCTGGGAGCTGATTTAATCTCCAGGAGCTTTACTGTATCCTGTTGTTTCTCTGGGCATTAGAGAACAATCAATTCCAATCTCAGGTTTCTAATGAAGCCTCCTTTTGAGCCATACAGGTCCATTAATGGCATGAATTAAACTTATTGAAGGCTCTTCTGGACCTGTGCTATTACACTTTTATGCTCCAATGCAGCTGGATCGGCTTCTTGGGTATAGAGGTACACAGGTGGAACCACTACATCCAATTTAAAAAACATAAAATGGCCCTGCATCATAATTATGTGCCTCTTTGGCTGTATTACTGTGTGGTAGAAAGAAATTATGGCTCATGCAACATCAGTTAAAACATCAAATCTGCTCATTCTGGGATAGAAACTCGCACAGTCCACATTGTGTGTGACTCTTTCAGCCTCAGTGTGTCACAGGAACAAAAAGACGTCTCTGGAGAAACACATCACAGATCCAGGTCAGGCTGGAAAAAACCATCTGAAGATACGGGATGAAAATACTTTGCTCTCAGCTATTTCAGTCACTCAGCAATCAACACTAAATTTTCTCCATTTGAAGGAGGAGATTGGTTCTGCTGGGTAGCTTTTCAGTGTGCATAAGTGCATAATGCAGCTTGGTCTTGCTGAAAGGCAAACGGCCACAAGAGGACAAAAGCAGCGCTTCTTTTCTCTGGTAATGCTGTGTGGTTGCATGAGGCAGCTACTCACCATAAGCAGTCATGGTGCCCACGTAGGGCCCATCCATAACACTCTGGTTCTCCTCGGCCAGTGCTTTGATGTAACGCTTGCTGAGGTCCAGGATCTGCTGCCGCAGCACAGCGCTGTTCTCGTGGCTGGCTCGCTGCTGGATGGTGAAATGCAGCAGCATCATTCCCCAGATGAAGCCGAAGCTGACCAGGAAGAAGCCCAGCTTCTGGGAGGACAGCTTCCACAGGAAGGGCGTGGCCATGCTGACTGGACGGAGGAGCTGTCGGGGCTGCTGTGACTCCGGTTGAATCGAGGGAAGGTGCAAAAAGGTCGGGAAGGAGAATCAGGAAGGCAGGCGGGGCATGGCTGTGTCAGTCGGCGTATCTGCGGCGGTTGCTTTGCCTCACCAGCGCAACTTCCTTCTCTGACCCATCCTCGTCGCTCAGCGGCATCTCACGGGGCCGAGTCTGACCTGCTGCATCCTGCTGCACACAACACAAGACAAACAGAGGGGAGAAAGAGAGATAAACGAGTGGTCTTTTGGTTTGTCCGATAAACAAAGATAACAAGGGAGTTCCCACTCCCAACTTAGACCCACATGTACACAGCACAGTTTCAACCCTGATAAGAGGAGCGAGTCAGCAGTGTCAGCGCCAATACGGTGAAAACAGTGAAAGGTTTTGAGAGCTAAAAATAACACTGCCATGTCATTTGATTTGTCTGACACACAGAGTCCCAAAAATATTCAACTAATCGATAAATAAACCAACGAACAGTTTCAGTTATCTGTCAGAGGCAGAGGCCTGTGTCCTGCTGTATGAAATAATGTTATTCTGAGGGGCACGGATGGATTTTCAAAGGGTCAAAGAAACGACTTCATGCCCCGACAGGAGGTGTTTGGGAATGAGCACAGAACAGAGCTCAGGCCTCACTTTCAGCGCGGCGGGTGGTTTATAACCGCAGCACACCACACAGCACAGAGGCACACTGTATCCCAACTGGAGGTCATTGTGTGTGGAGGCTCCTACGGTATGCGCACAGACTGGTGACAACCATTTGACTGGATGGGAGAGGAGGCTCACTGTGGACTGTGACAGGCTGAGCATGCAGGGGGAAAACGCCTCGCCTCTTCATGTGTCTGGATTTATGAAGGTTTTATTCTTTTAAAGAGGAGAAATAACACAAACGCTGCTGGAGAGGTGCCGTGTCCAACTTAAATCTCCTTCAAAAATAAGGATTAAGTTGCGCCGGGGAGAGCGGTATTGATTATATGACGAGATAGTGATACAGGCTTTAGGCAAAAAATAAAAGATAATTCTTGAAAGAGGAGCTTCACGAGATGTTTATGATTGATGGGGCTGTGTGTATTTATGCAAGAGGGTTTATAGTTCTCTGGAATCATAAACATTCACATCACCTGGCTGCAATCCATCTTCCTCACTGACAAGCAAGCGCACAGACACTTTGAACACACACTGCCACTTTCTGTCTCTGCATTTTCTTTCCTTTTTGAAATCTAACTCCCAACAGGCCTTTCTGCTGCATAAATGAAGAGGATCTCCCCCTCTCGGACTGTGTGTGGTTCAGCATTAGCACATTCTGTACGACAGGAGATATAAAGGTCACAGGTTTATTCATGTAGTCTGACAAAAGGAAAAACATCTGTGGGAGGCTAAAGGTCAGGCACAAGATTTCAATTACCTGCTCACAGCAGGAGCTTTTGTATCAAACAGAAACAAAGTTACAACAGCAATTACTTTAATTAGCCGGTTAGCTGTCAATTAGTTTGTCTGCATGGTGTCAGAAAAGAGAAAAAAGTTTGCCCAATAAAGAGCAAAAATGTAAAGATATTCTATACTTATCGAGCTACAATGTGATTCAAGTTCATCATCAACACTTCAGACAGCACTGACTGTGAACACCAACATCCCAGATCACTGTTGCACATTATTCCCCATCCCTCTATCCACTCGTTTCCTCTCATAACAGCCATTTAATGAAGGTTGTAAATGTCCACTCACAAAAAGACACAAAGCCAAACAGACACACATACACAGTCGTATGATGCATGGGTTGGAATCGACCACCAACAACTCGATTTTGGCAGCTTCTCTTTGACCATTTTAAACATTCACTTTATGCATCTTGGGTGGATTATACACCCGGGAATAAACGCATGAGAAATTCATGACTGGGGCTGAAATCCAACAGCTGTCGAAAGACTAAAAGCCTCACTCCATCTGTGTCAGTGTGTAGAGGTAGCTGCTGCAGAGTGAGTCATAATGCAAGTTAATATTAACACCTACAAATCATCCACAAGGTGCACTAACTTTATTATTTGATCCCTGATCAATGAGAAGATAATGAAACGTCTGTCTCCCTCCTGGCTGAGAGATGTGATTCATCCGTGTGTTTGTTTTAGCCGAACTGTTGTGGTGTCAGAAGTGAGAAGCTGAAGACTTGAACTTATTCTTTCTCTGACGTTTTGGAGAGTTACCAAACACCAAACATTTGTGATCTGGCCCACATACAGTAGATCCACAAAGGTGCAACACAGATGAGGAACTGTGAACTCATTTCTTTGCATACTACAATCGGAGGCCACACACTATGAAAACATGATGGTGACCTGACCTCACTATGGCCAGAGGAAGCACTTCTGTTAGTTATACTTGGCTATTGAACCAGAGGAAGCCAGTCAGGATGCGGATACTGACAGATCTCCTGGAGGTTGCTCTGTAATCTGCACATATATACACAACACGTAACGGCCACAGTGGCACGACAGTCAGTGCTTCAAAAATCACAAAAAGCAAAAGCTCTCCACTCGTTTCTTTCTCTCAAAAAAGGCCTTGATGCATTTCCAGGTTTTCACTGGATTGTGCATCAGGAGTCTTCACGGTAGAGCAAAGCCAAGTACAGTAATGAGAAGACCAGATTTTGATCGGTGATGCCAGTTGATAAATTACATCCAGATATCTCTATCTGCTTGTTAAACGAACATCACATCTCTAGACATGGGGCCTGTCTACAGAAATGGATGAAACACTTGACAAAACTAATTACACATCTTTTAAAATCCTCTCACTTGTCCATATATGAATGATTGTGCTTATTCATCCATCCTCGCTGCTATAGGACCACCTCTCTGGGATGTAAAGCAGAACAAAGACGGTTATACGAGCGCGGCTGAACTGCTGGCACAAAATACATCAGCACCCTCCTCAAGGAACACAAAAGGCCGTTACACAAAAGCCTCTTTTCACCTTCCATCTATCCATCGGCTTCATAAATAGGTCAGACACAGCTGCAAGCAGCTTCCAGCAGGGCTGCAATCTCACAGCAGGTTATGACACAACATAATTGTTCAGTCATTTAAGACGAAGGCTGGTGTCTGTTTTCTATATGGGAAATCTACTGTATTGTCTGAAAACTGGGAAAACGCAAATGCCAGTCTTATTTTTAAAATGACATTTCCTTCTTAAATTTGCTTCGTGGTGCGTGCAAAACAAGCCTTTCTGGGAAACAAAATCTCCGCACCGCACTGTGAACGTTTGAGACGAGCCCCTGGCTGTGGCGCTGTGCAATCTGCAGTGCT
This sequence comes from Trachurus trachurus, assembly GCF_905171665.1. NCBI lineage: Eukaryota > Metazoa > Chordata > Actinopteri > Carangiformes > Carangidae > Trachurus > Trachurus trachurus. The sequence continues at coordinate 4,856,398 of NC_139914.1, forward strand.
GATAAAAATCGGATGTCTCTCTCGTAGCTCGAGACTCCGTCGTTGTTGTTGGAAGAGGAGGAGGAGGAGGAAGAAGAGGAGGAGGAGGAGGAGGGGGAAGAAGAGGAGGAGGAGAAGGGCAGGAAGAGGCTGGCAGCACTCTCTGGTTTGGGCGCAGACGAGGACGGGAGGCTTTGGGGGCTGTTTATCGGAGAGGAACGCGGCTCAGACTACCCCGTGGTACATCGCTGGGAGAAGCGCGAGCCAAAACCCACACAGTACATTGACTGAACCGTTTCTGAATACACACACACACAGACACACACACACACACACACAAACACACGCCCCATCGGAGCCGGCTCTCTCTCTCTCATCTGGCCTGATTTCTTGTGTCTATCAATCTTATTTAAGGCAGAAACTGATCATTCCCCTATGTTAGGAGGCTTTCGATTAACAGGCTTGTGTCCTATGATCCCCCAACACACACACACACACACACACACCAGTACATACATCTCTCAGTTACCTTCTGGTTTCTAATTCAGGGCTGTAATTTGTCTGGCAGGAAGCCCTCTGGCTCTGAGCAGCAGCAGCAGCAGCCCTGTGAAGCTGTGTGTGTTGACAGCCAGCTAAGGTTGCAGAATATACGATCCTTCGCAACTTGAGATGATAACGTAACAACCTGCTGAATGGTTTGTTTTTTCATTGTTGGAAGAGGTGGCAGATAAAACAACCAGCAGGGTCCAGGGAGGCGGTGAAGACAGAAGCAATTGAATCGTCTTCCCACCGCACCACCGTCCTGGGAGGAGGAATCACTGTCGTCCCGGATCCGCTACAAAGGACTTCTTTCTGCCGGGGAGAGCACAGCACAGCAGCTTATCGGATCCACCACACTGTGGCAGCGACATAGGAAGAGAAACAAACCTACTGCACCCCAACCAGGAAATAACATGGTTGTGATAACTGTAATGGTGCTGATTCTATCTGACAAGAAGAAAAAAAGCACATCTGAAAAAACAACAGCGCAAAACAAAGAGGAGATGCTCTGAAATGACAGAGTTTTTAGTTTGTGTCACAGCTTTCACCGAATGAACGCTTTAATCACTGCACTGATGGTGGCCTTTGCTATTAAAGCGCAGCAGAGAGAAGCTCTGGGTGAAGGCTCTTTCATGTATGTATGTGAAAACCAATCTAATTACGTACAAATATGGAAATCTGGTTCGGTGGATCGCTTTTTAATAGGCGCATTAAAAGTCCAATGGAGGCCATCTGTTTGCAATCAAGGTGTGACAAGAAATGTTGTGTTAAATACATATGTATCCTAACCCTCCGACAGATGGTGGGTCATCATCTGCATTATGAATTCAGAAGAAATATACTAGGAGAAAAGCCCCAACAGGAACTTGATATAAGGTGTCAATAACTAACTGAGTCTGTAAGGTCAATGGTATATTCTACAATCGACTAGAAATGAAATACATTTTTAAAAAGCTGAGTGTGTTTCTACCCAAGGTTTGTGCTTTACACACACACACCTGTTCACATTATCAAACACCTGCAGCATTGCATTTGGCGTTGGAGATCTTTCACCAATCATGGATCCTGGGTTTATTATTTTCCTTCCCTTTGCGGATGTAACTGGTTTTATGGCAATGTCGCAGGGATTTAGACTAAACAATGATATTGCATCATTGTCAAAATAATCATCTCAGGCTTTAATATCTCTCTCCAGCCTCGTCCTAATCACACAGCCTTTGTTGCCCTTGTTCTGTCGTCATATGCTGAATTGCTAAGACGGGGGGCCAGATGGCACAGCGAGGTAAAGACTCTGTCCATTTCCTCTGCATCTGCGCTGGGCTGAAAATAACTCAAAGAGTAGTTTAAGGGATACTCCATAAAGGTGATGCGGGCCCGCCGAGGTCGACATTAATTCCAGTGCATTACTCCAGGTCAAAAAGAGACAGAGCGCACTTTCTACGGCGCTGGAAAAAATATACACTAAGAGCTTGTTGTATAACCGCAGAAAGTAGAGAAATATGCTTTAGACGTAGCCTCGCCATCAATTATGGATCACCTTTGAAAAAGTATCCATTTTTCTGCTGAATATAAATAGGCTTTTCATGGAGCTTGACTTCTCACACCAAGGTAACGCAAGAGCTCTCTGGAGGAGGCAGCCAGCAGCCTTAAAAATTCATTTTTTTTATGTGACTCCTGTGCTTACTATCTCTGCCGTCCACTGTAAATAAACACACATAGAAAATCACAGATAAAAGACGCTCTCTGCCTTTTGAATCATTATCACTCTCTTATAGGGCCGATAATATACAAGTATTCAAGCTCACCTTCAGACCATGAACTGTTCTGGGCTGGTTTCAAAATAAAAATGTGAAAATTCAAGATGGCCACATGCCCATTTATTGCTCTTACTGTTGCTGTGACAACCCTCCATTTAGCGCAGGAGCTAAGAGGATCAAGTTCAGGGATTATTTTGAAAAGTGAAATTCCTCATTCCAGTCAATCCTCTCCCTCTGGACCGGGACTGCATGGGCTAGTTTGCCTGTTGCCTGGCTAAAGAAGACGACGTGATCCTGATGATATGGCCCTGCTGCCATGGAGACCGGTGTGACTCTGCATCTTAATGGGCTTTTTTTCACACAAGCCCCGCCTCTTAATTATTCATTAGGGCCCCCCCGACAGAGAAACCGTACTGATGTGTGAATCTGGCTGACGTGCACTACGCAGACTCCTCCTGCAGATCGCTTCAACAGGTTTGAGTCTAAACTGTGACTGGCACCCAGATCAATGTTAATGTGTTCTTTATTGAGTGACTAATGGCTCAAACAGCTCTTCAAGGGGACCACCTTCAAGGCTGAGGTTTACAGAGCCACATGGATTTTTTTTTTTTTTGCAAAGAGCAACAGACAAAAGAGGCTTTCAATAAATAAGTTAAACAAACAAATAACACGCCTACTCCCACAGACGGTTTGTGGTGAGGGTGGGAAAAAAAAAAAAGTTGCATGAATTGGTTATTTTCCTGTCAGTCATAAGATAAGATCAGGGGGAAGAACAATGTCATTTTTAAAAAATGCACCCTGTTGCTCATGCTCATCTGACAAAACCTCAAACGTTGTCACATCTCCTCTTCTCTAACCTCGTTCTCTTTTTTTTTTCCTAGTGGCTCAGCGCTCACCTCAGTGTGTCTGGTCAGGGCTACACTGAGGATTACCGCGCCAAATGTGAACGTCCATATGAAAAACGTGGCATTTAGGCTTTCGTTCAGGAGGTGCACCCTGTCTCCCTCTCCTCCCTGAACTCTAATCAGTCTAAGAAAAAATAAATGTTAATGTGCAGACAAGCATCTGTTTTTTTTCCCAGACAGAAACTGCAACATTTCAGCACCTGGCAATATTCAACTCAATGAACAACACACTGTGCTGCAAAGGTGCCTCCAGTTTTAATAAAGTACGGCCCTCCTTCATGAGTTCAGATAACTTAAACTGAGTATCAATACTACGACTGATCTGCTAATTATTTTCTTAATATAAAAAACAATCATTAAGTCTATGGAATAAATAGCCATACAATACTGAGAGTCCTTCTGTCCAACCAAGAATCCAGATG